>NC_081410.1:130412341-131094341 GCF_030272615.1 Cryptomeria japonica | reverse complement strand
CTTCTGGTAAGCTCCACAATTGGCAACATCCCTGGCCTTGATAATGTTATTCCAAAGATGTGATCCAGTAGGGATATGAGAGGAGTTCAGGAAATCCTGAAAAGAATGAATATTGAAGAGATATTTGTTATGCCAAATAGTATTCCATTCTCTCCTGCAATCATAAGTCCTCCACACTTGTTTAGCCAAGAGAGCAGAATTAAAAGACTTGATACTCTTGATCCCCAGACCCCCATATTTTCTAGGTTTACGAACATGCTCCCACGCCAAAAGAGGGATTCTTTTCCTTTCCTCCACCCCTAACCAAAAAAATCTTTTTTGAATTTTTTCGATAATCTCCGTGAACTTTGAAGGAATCTTGAACAAGTTGAGGAAATAAACAAGAAGGTTTTGTAGCGTGGCCTTAAGCAACTGAATTTTCCTTGCCTGACTGAGAAGGGCACCCTTCCATCCCGCCAATTTCCTATTGAATCGATCAATCAAGGAAAGCCAAAAGGAATCAGAAGGTTTAGAACCAAGAGGAAGACCTAAATAGGTAGAGGGGAGCGACCCAATCTTACAACCAAGAATATCAGCAATCTTCTTTTGTCTTGCCTCAGGAGTATTGAAGAAAAAAATGAAACTCTTCGCTCTATTAACCACCTGTCCCGAAGCCTTTTCAAAGATACTTAAATTAAGCTATTAAATTAACTTTATATGAATATTATAAAGTCATAAAGTGACTTTATAAAATATTAAACCACTTAAATGTTATAAAGTGATTTTAAATCACTTAAATCATAAAGTACGCCCTAAGATGAATTTTAACTATGGAAAAGTAAGTTAAATACATTTTAATGTATTTAAAATTGCAATAGGGTATACTTTCTTGAGAATTATACCTTTTTGGGTTTATAAAGGCAAAGCAAGCAATTCAACCTCTATTATTGATCATTTGACATTGCTTGATTATTTCTTTGTGGATTGTCTGAGACAAGGGTTTCAAGGGGTTTGCTATTGAAGAACGTTCATTCTTCATGGATTTGTGATTCTGAGGTTGTGAAAGATCAGCTGAACTATTACAAACTAAGAGGGCTTCATTCAGAAGTCTTTATGTGCTTCACCAGTGGTTTATTTCTTCAATTATTTACAATTTTGGAATAAGGAAGGAGGCAATATAGGTTAGATGCCTCATTAGCAGCATTTTGAATTCAATGAAGGCAGTACACTTCTCCCTTGCTGGCCGTATACTTTCAGCTTGCCACATGGGGGTTCTAGGAAGGACATTTTTTGGCTGGAGGTTGAAACGCCTCCTTAATTTGCATTTTGAGTGCATAGTTCCCAACGACTAGCCTATTCAGGCTATTCCATCAACTTTCTGGCTCAGAGAAATCACATTCTGGACTTGTACACCAATTTTGGTTAGTTTCCCAGTTTTCGCTGGCAAACACCAAAATTCTTCATTTAAAATAAGCTAAAGACCTACGGGTATGCAATTAGCAGCAGAATTTATTGGAGCAGTTATCTTATTCATAATATAGTTGCAGTTGCTCTCAATTTCAAATTTTTTTGGTTCTATGTGCAATTTTTTGCCTGGCACATGTTATTTTTTGCTTTAAAATTGTTCAAAAACCTTGAAAAGTCAAAAACACATCAGCAATAGTAATTTAGGAGAGTTAGAACCAGCAGGGTTCTTACAGCACTCCAAACTCAATTCAATTTTCAAAAGTGACTTCTAATCACTCAGCTCAATTTGAAACTCTCAATGACCAAATGGGCAAAAATGAATCATCACAATGTTTAAACACTATAGTTTTTTCTTTATTGACACACGATAGTCCATGCCTGAAATTCATCAAGTTTTTACACGATAGTCCATGCCTGAAATTCATCAAGTTTTTTGATAGTCTTGATAGAGACTCGGCACACAAGTCTAGACAATCCAGCACATTTCAGATTTTGACTCGTGAGACCTGGTGGGTTTTCCTACTATGATCTGTAGTATGTAAGTATTGAACTTTCAGTTAACGCAGTCCTGAGTGAAAACTCCACATCTACTGTTTGTTTTTGCATCATTGGTATCATTTCCTGTTTCTCATTTGCATTTCTTCTGTTTCCTGTCTATACGGTCCAATTTGTTCACTTGTAGCTGTAAACTGCTTCTATCTATAATACATTAAATTTCTGCAAATTCAGTGTGTTGTTCCCCAGATTGCACCTGGGCTCTGGATTAGGAACTTTTTTTCTAGCTTTTTCTTGGAATTGAATATCTAGTTTGTCCTACATATTGATTTTATTAATCAGAGCATATCACCCTAATATTATGTAAAGACATCAAAGGAATTACTTTTCAAAAATCAAACTTGAGTGCATGTATGCATACAACATTTTATCTGGATATTATTCTGCTGATCACTTTACTAGACACAAACAGCCCAGTAAGGTAGCAATTAGCAACTAAGCAAGAATCTTGAACAAACCTGTAACCTAGAAGAAAATCTCTGCAAAATGTCAAAATCTAAATCAGTGCAATACTCAACAACACAACACTTTTACAAAGCTGAGTGATACGGATATTGGTTTCTTACATTAAAGGCTAATCCACATCATTGTACATGACATTGATATTTGTTATCAGATAAACCGTAGAAGGATTTCATCCTCTGTAAGCACACAAAGTTATGCATGTGATTTTTTTCCCTGAAGAAAACATAGAATGCAAGGAAGCAAACCATGAAAGATGTAAAACATATTACAGCAAAAGAAGCCTCAGTCACAAACCTTAGCATGTATGATAATGTAATGAGAACTACGGTTGCAACATGATGCATTGCGGTTACCAGAAAGTCTGATCTCCTTGTCTCCCAAAAAAATGTAGCAAAAAAACTGTACGTAAAGAAACCCGCTGCATACATATATAATATCTTTAATTTTGTCCTGCCAAACATTTCATTTTACGATAACAATCAGATCAAATCTAAGGTAATTGCAACTGTAGCCATGCTCGCAGTGCCGTCAACTTTTGAAACCTTGATTTTCAAGTGTTTTTGTTCAGAATAGTACAACTTACTTCACTTTTTGATCAGGCCACACCTGATCGCCAGGACCAACCCAAAATTTTTGTGTATCTGTGAACCATGACTCGTTGTAAAGAACAGCTAATCCAAAAAGCTCTGCTGACAAGAAATATAAGCATTTCCAAGCAGACTCTTTAAACTTTCCATTTCGTTTCTTCCACTTCTTTTGTTCACGCTGATCTGAACCTTCAGAAGGACCCAGTAGAAGCAGTTTACCTATTCTCTGTGACAATATCCACCGACTTGTGTCTCAGATAGACATAAAAACTTGATACCATGCAAATCATTTCCTTAATAAGGAGCATGTTGAAAATCTTCCAAATAATTCAAGGGTAAGTCAACTTTTCTTGGAGAAACTGGTTAAGATCCTAATTTGCATTTTTATGTTTCATTCCTACATCAAGATGAAAAAATCTAGTTCAGATTGCAAGATAAGCAAATTCCCTACCAACGGCATAAAAAATTGTTATTACTAGTTTAATTATTAATGAAGAATAACACAATATTGCTTTTATCATGGTGTCCCCATCACAATACAAATTACTCATAAGCCTATCTAAGTTTTGAAACTGTGCATATTTGACCTTTTTTCAAAAGAGAGATTTGGAAATCACGGATTCTTTCTTAACAGTAACCCAAAAAAAATGGCAGAGATTTTTTTTCTTTTTTGACGGCAACATGATACAGGAGCACGAGCTTAGAGCCAAAGACTGAGGGTTATCTATTCCACCAAATTTGTCCAAAGGCCTCATCTCTTATGATTTCTGAGCCTTGCACTCAACAAGACTTGATCCCTGGTAGACTCATTAAAACCATTCAACTTCACCAGCAGATCAAGGACCTATTAAGACTTTAACCTCACTAACTACCAATTTTAAAGCATATAATACCATCAAATAGGAGAGAGTTACTTTATATTAATTTTTTCATCACCACTTCCTATTTATGGCTACAAATCGACTGACTCCCACAGATGATTTTGGAAGCTCATTCAAAGTTCAGCTTTTCTGTAGATAATATATAATCAGCGAATCACTCTTCTTTAATAGCTGAATCTTGATCTCTCATTGTATACAGCTTTATAGGTCGATAAAACATTAATATTGAAACGTTCAATAATAGTTGGAATGCCAATAATTTGCCATGAATTGGGATTGACATCAATCTAAATGTTTCTGGCTTAATTTAGTTTTTATTATTGGTAAGCAAAACTTAATTTTGCTGATCCTAATTTCTATTCCCGTTTTGCAAGAATTTTCAGTAACTACCAATAACTTATGGCCATCCGTTGCCTGTTGAGCTCCAAGTTGGGGGAATTATCAGCACAGTAACTAAGGTTTACACGACAGATTCGTCCCATTCTAATGCAGCTTGATGTAGATTGATGGCGGAGTCGACTTCTCATGATTCAGTGATCCAATGGGGGTGTGAAAGTGTGTTAAAAATTCTGAACGAAGGATTATTGTATTTAAGTAACGAGGCCAGCAGACCAATATTTAACAGGCCTTCACCTGATAAAAATAAAAAACTTATGGCTGAGATCTGTCATAGCCCTACATGATGAAAATACAACCCAACATAATTTAGACTAACGAAAATTGGAAACAACTACTAAAGGATAATATTCACTACACGCGTACAAACAGAATCTCCAGAAGCTCAAAACACAGTTTCCAACCCATGTGATAAAAAGAATTAGAAGTCCACGCCATGCGTGCTTGGGGCCATCCGTTTGAGTCCCATGGACTGAGGAGCAGGTAAATTCTCAAAAAAAGAAGGTTTAAGATTTAACCTATTACATTCTAATTAGGGTATAAGGGTTTCCATAAATACTCCAATGGACTCAAAAAATGTCAAAACATATAAATGTGACTTTATGCATTTGGCAGTTTTGGGTCACGGCAGGTCCCCTCAGCTTCTTGTGGAATTTTGGAAAGAACTAAATCCATAGTAAGCCTCAAATTATCCAGCATCGGATTTGATCATTCTTTATTTTCAGCTTACAGTTAATTAGTTGACGAATCCTAACAAAATAGAAATATAAACTGTGAGGGTTAACCATTTACGATTACCTCTAGTATTAATCTGTCAAGTAAAAAGCGTACAATTGGGAACATAAGAGCCATGATGGGCACCAGGGCAAGGTCGCCCATGACGGGATAAGCCTCAAATTCCCAATTGATCATGCTTGCTGTTCAAAATTTCAATAGGGAAGTTGCAGTCTGAACTTTTTAGGCCAGCCGCACTCTAGTGTTTATAGCACACCCAGAGGACATGATTTATGAATTTGATCTACGACTACAAGACTAAAATATAGTCTTCCCTCGCCTCCTTCATTCTTAAATTAGTTTTTTTGTTTTTACAGTACAGTGCCCTCGTCGAAAGCAACCAGGGTATATTACATATATGTACGACTAAATAATGAAATATTTATTGCATGCATCTTAAATGAGTGATTTTAATTTTCTCCTAAATTATTCTTTTGTGCATGGTCATGTGTAGGATTGAAAAGTTTGATATAGTATTCCATTTTTTTCTCAAGTTCTCATATCCACATGCTTTCTTTGATTTTTCTTTTGTACATACATTTTTATTGTCTCATTGTTATTCAAGCGCTCTTTTATGCTAATACCCAACTTATTCATCCACTTGTCATTATGTTTCATTTCCAAGGTCTTCCTTTTGTCCATTTTATATTTTGTTGTCATTTTGGGTCGATGGGTAGCTCTATGTTCTCTAGCCTCTTTGAGTAACTTAGCAATCGAATCATAGTCGACGCCTCCACAAGAAAGGCACTAACTTTAGCCAGGGCAATCTCATAGGGAAAAAATAATTTTATTTTGAGGTGACTTGTGATTAGATGTTTTTGTAATCTCTTTATTTGTATCCACTTCATTGTTGATGTGGTGTTGCCCCAAACTTCACACCCATATAACACCTTCCATACCACTAGCAACCCAAGAAGACCTTTCTTAGTTTTCCAATCCCATAATTCAACTCTTTTGCATCTATTTTGTAATGAGTATAAGATTTTTTATCCTCCTTGTATCCTTTTTGTTCTACATGTCTCCCTGATGATCTTAATACAAAAATCAAGGCCAAGATATTCATAATCATTAACCACTTACAAGGGTTTCCTTGAAGACAAATTCCATATGAACCTTCTTTCTCTTCAAGGTAAATATCATGACCTTAGTTTTGCTAGTGTTAACCTACATCCTCACCTCTTAGCAAAATAATTCTAAAAAAAATTCGTGTTCCCTCAAATCATGTGTTGTTTTTGCCATTAAAATAAGGTCATCTCCATAAAAAAGCAGCTTTATTACATAGTTGGTCAAGTGAACGGCCCCACCATCAAACTTGGCTATCCATTACTCTAATTTGTCAATGTACAACCCAAATAATGTAGGAGATAACAAGAAACCTCGCTTGACTCTAATGCCACTCCTGAAATATTTTAATAATCCTTGCTTGGTCCTAATTTTGCCCTAAACATGAACATACAACCTATGAATAATATGCCTATACTTTTTTGGAATTTCCAATTCTTCCATCCATTATAATTCATATTTTGCTTCTAGGTATAGAGTCAAATGCTTTCTTGAAGTGAATGAAGTAGTAGAACACCTCTCCTCCCTATTCATCCCAAACCTTCTCAATCAATTGTCTGAGTGTAATGCAATGACCAATAGTAGATGATCTCTCTTATATATCCTCACTCCTATACATAAAATGGGGATGGAATCTTGGCTCTTTATGTTGTAAGATTAATGGTGTGGGTGTATTAACAAAAATTATTTTCTTTTACTTTTAATCCAACAATCATTTATATGTTAAAATATTAATATTTAATAGTAAATATAATATTTTTAAAATAGGTAGCATGTAAATAATTTTAAACGAAATAAAATAGTTCTAAATTGAAATCTCTTGGCATTTTTTAGATAGATGTATTTAAGATATATATACTAAATTAAAATGGATTTCCAAGAGAATGATTTTCCATCTCGACAATACCTCTTTTAAAAAGCGGTGATGTCAATAAGCCTTCCAATTATTGTTGATCAAAATTAATCATTTGATTGTGAAGTTGGTTGGTAGTATGGTTGAACAAAAAATTAACAAGTAGGTGTGTGTGTGTGTGTGTGTGTGTGTGTGTGTGTGTGTGTGTGTGTGTGTGTGTGCGCGTGCGTGTGCGTGTGCGTGTGTGTGTGTGTGAGAGAGAGAGAGAGAGAGTTCAAAGCAAAGCACTTAATAATTGATTACAAAACCACTTTGAGGCATTTCATTGAAAAAGTCTAGAAGGAAGCTTATTGTTGTTTTGTTGATTTCAAGAATGCCTTCAACATGGTTCCTAGGAATTAGTTATGTAGAATGAAGGATCTTGGTATCTTATTGCAATTTAGAGTGGTTGTCCATAGGCTCTATGAAAAGGCTGAGATAAAACTCAAAATTCAAGTAGGTACATTAGAAAGTGTTTTAGGAGAAACATTGGATTTAAGTAAGATTGTATGTTATCTCTTGACTTTTTAGCCTTTATATTGACAAACTCGAAGAATGGTTGAATCTAGAAGGTGGAAATGGTGCTCTTCTAGGGTAATATGTTCTTAGACTTCTCCTGTATGCTGACCATCTTATATTTAATTGCTAGGTTTGACAAAGGATTATAAAATCATTTTTTTTAATTATACTTTTGCAAATAAGTGGGTATGCAAGTTAATACTGGTAAGACCAAGATCTTGATATTCTTCAATAGAAAGAAAATGAATCTATTCAAACTTTATTTTGAATGAAGTATTCTAGAGGAAGTAACAAAGTATAAATATCTTGAGATTGACTTTGACAACAAGCTTAGTTGGAAAATGTGCAAAAGAAAAGGAACTTTAGGAGGGTAGAGAACACTCTTTTCCCTTCAAAATAGATGCAAAGAGGTAAAGTTATAGGATTGAAAAACTATTCAAATCATAGTTGAGTTATTAGTAATTCTAATGATGTTTAATAGATGTGCATATGAGCTAGTGACACTTCATACACCAAATTGATGCAAATAGAGAGAATCCAAAAAAGTGATCATAAGCCAATTCGAGTAAAAAATATTAGTCCCTAAAAGATTAGTCTAATTGAAATAAGTGTAATTCCTGAAAATCCATTGCTATGGTGTATCTTTAAGATATCTTAAAAACGATCAAATGTAAGAAAATTATCGGTCACATGTTGTCTTTAAAGAGGTCTTGAGAAAAATAAATGAGTCATGGATGAAGAAAAACTATGGGTGGATGAACAAATTTGGTGCATTCACTTGAATGCTTACCCAAACAATGGTAAATAAATAGACTTTTTTTGTAGATAAGTTTCACAAGTCTATGTGGAAAAATATGTTAGGGAGAAAGAAGAACCATTACCTTGAGAAAATTAACCCCACTTCAAACCATCGACAAAATTCCTAGATGCCAATATCCCTTGGAGATCAAAGATTCTCATTTCCCAATTGAGGCATGACTCACATCATCTTTAGTGTGAAATAGGTAGGTGGAAAAGACTAAAAGAGGTATGGGGAGAGAGGTTGAATGTGTTTTTTGCAAAGTTTGGATTAGTCGAAATAGAAAAAAAAACTACATTATAAAGCTTATAATATAGACATCTAGTTCAATACACAACTAATTTAATGGAAAATTATTTTCAAAATTTATTTATTGATGAGATTGTTGAGAGAGTGGGAGTTCATTATCAAATTGAATGATAAAAGATCAATACTTAAAAAAATAAAATAAAAAGATTTTATATTATCTCGTATGCTATCTTCAAATGCATGGATGTTAAAAAACTTCTATTTTATCAATAAACTTAAAGAACAATTGAACTTCTAAAATGTTAGAAATTAGATGTATACCTTGAAAATCTAATGCCATTTTCATGCTTCCAACATCCTTGAAATATGTCTATAGGCACTTAGGGTGTTATTGAAAATAGTGTATAAAATATTTAATCCTACCTATTGTTTGTAACACATCCATAAGCAAGAAGGGACTCATTAACAATGGTAAAGGTGACTTGTGAAGATAAAAATAATTAATTAAAGTTTAACATTCAAGTGGGGCACTTGGGAAAGAGTGGATGAATCTTAAGTTCTAAACTTCTATATAATGGCATTTCCTAAGTTGGGAACTTAGGAGAGTGAGGAAAAAGATTTTCTTACATCCTATGATGTCTTCTTTGTCATTCCCCAAGTTGGGCATTTGGGAGAGTGTCGAAAAAGTCTATTAAGTTGCATTTGTGATGACCTTTCACACTCAACGAGGCAATAGAAATTTTGGAAATGAAAAAGCCATTTTGGGCTCCATGTTTGGTTGTGGTTCTATAAATTGGTGCTTTAGATGGAGATAAATACAACATAGCATAACATTATATAACTGTATATATCTTAAAGAGTGGAATGTGATAAATGGGTTGCAAAAACAAGATAATGAGTTGGATGTGTTGATATTGTTTGTAAGTACATAGGTATTGCTAGATTGGAGGCAAAGAGAATAGAAATAAGATTGTACTATAATTTTTTTTTTCAAAGTTAATACATGTTTGGCCTCTCTCTTAGTAGATTTTTTTTTCTCATAAGAATTTCCTCATGTAAATCTTGTGGTATATGATGCAATAATGATGTTCAGTAAATCTTCTATTTTTTTAATTTAAACGCATTAAATCTCTTTATGGTAATCCAAGATTAAGAACACTTAGTTTCATATTTGCATAGAGAATTTTGATTTATATATTGTATTATTATGATCCTTGTGTCTCACCTAGTATTAAATTTGATGTTAAACAACTGGATTAGAGATTGAAATTTTCTAACATATGATATCAGAGCTAGATTAGTGTAAAATCCATTAGACTTGTAAGAAGGGGTTTTATCTTTCTTGGAATGTTAAAGGTTTGTGGGCTATAATGGATGTTCCATATGTGTTAACATTATTCTTCATATCTATGATATTGGAAGCCGTAAGATCTAACTCTTGGATGGATATTATTAATGGGATCTATGTTGGGCACAAGAAATTTATGGTTGTGGATCTTGAATCTTAAGGAGTTGGTCATGTGTTTTCTTCTTTCATGGTGGTGACCAAGAGATTCTATTTGGCAATGTGTGACTATCCTCTTATATGGTGGTTATTACCTTTTACCTCGTGCTCATGTGTAGTGAAAGGATGTATATGTAGGCTGGGTATTTTTGGCCCCCAAGTCACATGGGAAGAACACCTATTATGTGAACTACTATATGGGGTGCTTATGTTGGGTTTGTGGTTTTATCCCTTAATTATATAAAATAAATAAATGAATACCAACTAGTTGAATATTGGTTGTGGAGTTGATCTATCAGTGATCGAGAAACTCCTAAACAACATATCTCGTCCTTTATATTCATGTTATTTTGGATATGTAGGTTTTGCAGTTTTCTCATTTCAAAAGGTCGTGGGTTTGTTAATTTGTGGTTTCCATTATTTAAGATGACATATTTTCTATCATTCATAAATGTGAATGTCTATATGTTTAACTATATTCAAACTTATTTAAGGAGCTCCACATTAGTATATTAACATAATCTACAAAACACACATAATTATACATTCATTTAAAACAGCTAGCTCAAGTATATTAGAATAGAGACATAAAATTAAATTTTGACATAATGTATAAGTACATAAGATAATAACAAGGCAAATTTCATAGTGAAATGATATCCTTTAAATGAGATTCTAAGGTTGAATACAAAGAGTACATAAAGTACTTAAGGTACATAGCTATTGACAATCTTGATAGGAACATCTGACTCATGATCTCTTCTTGAGCACACCATGGATGAGAAAATTGTCAAAGCAATTTACCTCCCAACTTGAAGCACTAGGCTTCCCCATAATTCTTCCAATAAAGAATACCCGACCCTGCACAAGAATGCCTAGCAAATTGAAACTAGTAGACATGATGAAATTTGGTGCAACATGACATATATACATTTTAGATGCTAATTTAATAACACCATGATATGGAGGATAATGTGTACCATAACAATCAAATAGAAAGCATATGCTAAGAGATCAAATAAGCTTTGGCCAAGCACCTTTCTGAGTCGACTATCAATAGATAAATTAAAGTAGAGACTTACCCTTCTTTGGAAACTTACCCTTTTGTTTGTTCCATATACGACACTCGTCTAACACACAAATAATACACATTGAAAACACAAAAATGAATATAAAATCTTACAAAAGTGTACAAGGAAATATAAGAGTACACAAGTGCATATAGGTGAATCAATCTATGTGTATCCACAAGTATTCCTAAAAATAATTGAATTCTACTTCAATCATAGTTATTCTAAAAGATAAACATATCTTTGTCATTCATATAAAATGCATAGATTTATGAAAAGATAAAATAAAATGATTCTTTAAAGGACATTGTCATATCTTAATACAAGCCATAAGAGTTTTATAGTAATTAGGAATTAGACATAATTATCATATAGCCCAATATTGAACATTACTTTGTTAAATTAATAAATCCTCATTTATACTTAGAGAAACATTTCATTGCCTCTTGGCCCCCTAATGGGCCTTCTAGGGTTGATCCTAATTTGGCTACAAGATCTCTAGAACCTTGGGTACCACCTGAGATAGACTGGATTAAAATAAACTTTGATGGAGGTGCACGAGGCAACCTGGAATGGGTTGGGGCCAAATGCGTTGCCAGGGATCACTTGGGAGCCACACTGGCAACTTGCTATCAAGGCTTAGGAACAACAACCAATAAAATTGCAGAAGTAAATGCAGCTTTTCTCTCTATTCAATTGGCAAGGAGAATGGGGGTGAGCTATCTGCATCTAGAAGGTGACTCAAAAATTATAATTCAGGCAATAGCCAAAGGGAGTGCGATACACTAATAGATTGACAAGATGGTACATGTCATCAATAGACATCTCAAGGAATTTCCTAAATTCAAAATATCTCATGTCAAAAGGGAAGGAAACTAGGAAGCAGATGACCTATTCAAGATGGTTATTGACCTCGCACAAGGAGAATACAAATGGAATTTTGTTAGGAAGCAAGAAGTCAAATTGCATTGAATAGTGATTTTCCTGATCACAATCATTAATCACAGACTTGAGGCCAAGCTCTTATGTGAAAAGTCATGATGAGGCTCATAGTTTGAGTAAGTGGATGAATTAAGAGGATATGTGGGAGATTTTTTAGATGCATCATCTAGGCACAATTGGAGGAGGTGGCAGGAGAAAAATGCAAATGAAGCATTGGAAGAGAAATAGGTGGCATTCCAAAACACAATGCCACTTTAGCACATTAAATTCAGGCAATAAATCCTGGCTAGCTAATCAATGGGAGGTTTGAAGCCCAAAGATTGTCATATGGTCGAAATTGTTCTTGGCCAAGAAAGTTGTAAATTATTCCCATCCATCTCCAGTTGGTGTTTTTTAGAAGATTAGCGAGCAACAAAAATAGAGGAGTGGAAATATGGAAGCCAATTTTTTGTTGAGGTCAACCAAGAAGTAGGTTGCATTCTAGGACAGAATAATGGATGAGAGACCGGCCAATATCTTCGTGTTTGAAGACAAGACATTCATTAGAAGGGTGAAGATAGTGTTGGGAGACGAGTTCCTTAATGCCAAGTTCAAATACCAAACAAACACAGACATTGTTTCTATGTTCATGGAATGGTGCCTTGAATTAAAACTAAAGGACAATGTGTTGAGGATCATGATGAGGTGTGTAAGGAAGGAATGGTTGTAGGGCTTGGAAAGATTGATGGAAATGGCCTAATATATGAAGGTTTTGGTGTGTCCAAGAGGAGTTTGGTTGCGTTTTAGTGAATACACCCTACCCCTGTGACCATTTCTAATTTGGAGTACAAATTGTAATGAGGAGGTGAGAAGAATGTCAGCCCGGATTGGGATGTAGGGGGTGAAAGTTTTCATTGATGGAGTGGAGGCAAGAGAGATTAGATTGGAGCAGGCAAAATGGGGCCCCTACAAGGAGT
The DNA here is from genome assembly GCF_030272615.1 of Cryptomeria japonica. Classification (NCBI taxonomy): domain Eukaryota; kingdom Viridiplantae; phylum Streptophyta; class Pinopsida; order Cupressales; family Cupressaceae; genus Cryptomeria; species Cryptomeria japonica. Next base: position 131,081,244 of record NC_081410.1, on the reverse strand, counting down.
ATCGAGCATTGAATAAGTAGGAAGCTCATCCAAATCGTAGACGTGGGTGATCGGCTAAGCCGAAGAGGATGAAATGCATCTGCATGTTGCTGCGAGGGGAGTCATCAGGGAGCTGTTGTGAACCAAATATTGTGAGTCCAAATGCAACTCTAACTGATTCAGTGGATGAAAAAAGGAAGGTGGTAGCAGAGGCAAGTTAGACAGTGGGTTAAGGCCCACATTTTGGTTATGATTGTATGTCATAAGATGGATAGGTTTTGACAGTAGATAGCTAGGATATGATTACAATATTTCAAGTGTATGGTTTTATGTTTATTTTGAAGAAAATTGTTAAACCTTTGGATGTAATCTTTACTTTTTGAAATATATAAAATATCAATTACCGATTAAAAAATAACAATTTCATTGCGTCTTAGGGCCAAGCTTAACTATAATATTCAAATACTTTATCACTAAGAAGATAAGAATAGACCAATCAGTTGTGTTTTTTATATTAAAAGCAACAAAACTAGGGTGTTGGCCCTTTACACTAACAACTCAAAGGCAACATTAATAAGCATCAATCAAACATTAACAACGCACCAACAATAGATCAATATCAAAACAAAACAAATTAAGAGTCTTAGCTCAGTAGTTAAAAGTAAAACGATTAAGAGTCTTAGCAAAATGTAATAAAAACCAAAAGATCTAAAACCAACCACCCAGTGGCTAAGTGAGCACAATTCTCCAGTCATCGGTGAGGAACTTAAAAAGATCCTTATAGTTCCCTTCTTTGCCAACATCATTTCCCAACACTTTCTTTTGCACCAAGCATAAAGAGGTGGTTGGGTTGTGCAATACACGTAGGATGAAACTTGATATGCTAATAAACTTATTCTTCATCTCCATCACTTTCTTCTTTAGGGCCTCCAATTCCATTTAGTAGTCTTGTAGTCAGCATGGGTACTCGCATTAGCCCCATTGATGAATGCCTTCTTCATCTATTAGTGCCTCCTGAGTCAGGTCCATAGGTTTAATTTTGGCACTGTTGGATATATACATGGAACTATTTCTAGTGGACTTGGTCAAGCTTTCCTCCTTATCTGTGTTACCATCACTAGCAACATCATCTTCCTCCATTTCTTCTTTGTAATCCACAATTTCTTTATATCCCCTTTGTCACAAGTGCACCCTGCTAATATTTTTGAGTGCCTAGGTTTGGCAATCCCACTTTTACTATCTTCTTCACCTGTATCTACCTCTGCATCACTGATAATTTCTTGAATGGTTATGTGAGTCTTGGGTTTTTTAACCAATGGGGTCGGTTTCTTGAGTTTCCTTTTTTTGCCTGTAGTGGAGGTGGTTGCCAACTGCTTTAGGTCACAAAGGCCTTCAACAACAATGTCATGGGTGGGGGTGCCATGGGTACCAACCTAGGAGAGGATTTTAGTGACAATTGGGATATGTAGATGTTTCTTCTTGCTAGGGTCGGAGGATTCAAGAATAATCATTGTTGGGGGAGAATCAGAGCATAGGGCTTCTATTACAATAACTTGCTTAGGAGGGCATATGAAAAGATGGAAATTATATAAGCAAAATATAAGGTCTTGATGGAGAGGGATATGCTTCTTATCCTTGGTTTTCAATATTGAATTTTCACTAGCATGGTTATAAGGTATAGTTGAAAAGCATAACTTATTACACTAGCATGGTTGTCAACATTGACTTTCCATACAATGAATTTCAAAGGAGAATCTTTAGCACATAGGCCATAGGATAATTACTAACTTCACAATATTGTCGTTTATAGAGAAACATCATCATCTCAGGGTTGTCATAATGTCACTACCATGTAGCTAGGTAATAATTATTTCATAACTTATTTAAAAATATTTAACTTATTTAAGATTCTACTATTCGTTAAATAGATAGGAATCTTTAACTCAATACACAATACTCTCTTACTTTTAAAACTAAGGGGAATATTCCAAATCTATAGAACTATCTTTTTTTTTAATGACAAGCATGATTACTTATCCAAGTTTTTAAGTTATGATAAGTCTCCTTTCTTATTAAATTCATCTACTAAAATAAACTTTGATATCTAAGAAGGTTAAGGAAAAATCCAATATCTTATCAATATTAGAGAGAATATTCACTAAAAAGACATCTTCATGTCATCAATTTTTGTTGGTATTATGGATGTGTTGTATTGGTTTTGTCATTGGTGTCAACACTTGTCAACACTTATCCTTGTGGAGATTCTTGGTTATGTTCATCGACATGTTCAATGACTTATGCACAGTCACTGGTATCTAGTTCACTGGTAGGTTATATTGTTCACCAGCACTAAGGATGATCCGTTATCATCTGGAGATTACTTGGTTATGTTGAAGATATTGTTTGGACACTTGGTTTTGGTGATTTGATTATTGTTACAATCAAGTTTGCATATTTGTTGTTACCGACAAATAGGTCTAGGTTATGGACCAACAAGCATTATCTATTCCAAATCAGCATGACACGTTATGGAGATGATTTGTTATTGTTGTAAATGCATTGAGTCGACATCATGCGTCACATATTGATTCATTTGTAATTGATTTAATTATAATATCTTAGTGAGTTGACCTACACATTTGGTCTTAGGTTTTGGTATGTATGTAAGATCTCATTTGTGAGATTATGCAGAGGAGTGTGAAAAAGGATTGTAATAAGGTATATGTGAATATAAGCAAAGCTATACACGCAGACATCATTTGAAGATTCAAGGAAGGTATGAGGAAGACAATCAGAGCTTAACCGGTACTGAATCCAGCATATGAAGATTTTATTTTGAGCAGTACATTATCATTGGATTTAACCATCCAATTGTAGTTAGTGTGACTCCCATTTTGTGTTTTAGGAGTGAGGTCTAGGTAGTTGGCCTTTCTACATGTGCAGACCCCATTTGTACACTCATACTATCTGCAGTAGTTTCATCTGATTGTGGGTAAGGTTTCCCACCGTGGTTTTTCCCCTTACAGGGTTTCCATGTACAAATAACTGTGTTATGTGTTGTGTATGTTATTTGTCTTTCTGTTTCATGCATTAAACTTTATCGATACTGTTATTAACTGCTAAACTGTCTACCGACATTAAGTTTGGTCTACCAGTATTATGCACTAAGTTTGGTTAAGTTATATTTGGGTTGAAATTAATAGACAACTTATTCACCCCCCCCCCCCCCCCCCCCCCCCAAGTTGCCTCTGAGTCCTAACAATTTCATGACATATCATAATCTTGATGAGATTGACATCATTAAAAACAATAAATTCATCAATATTCCATAATCTATGAGCTCCTAACTACATATAATCACTCCTTTACAAGGACCTTGGATACTATATTATCCAATATAAGGTGAACCTAAGAGTATCCATTATAGATGTTGATCTATGAATTAACCACAACACTCAATACATAATAATATATATAACAATTGACACTAATTCTCTTATCACATCAATTCACAATTAGAATATCATTTCTTATATTATTTTTTCTCTAACAAGTCTATAAATAGCACGATCTATACTATCTAGATTTAAACTCCATATACCTTAACAATGTCAAAATTGGGATTTTATAATGATCTCCATAACATTTAGAAATAAGGTTAACAAATGAAAAACTAATGATTTTTATTCCCTCTAACATTTCTACAAGGCATACAATCCCTACACTTAAGAAGGCTCATATATGAAGACAAAGGATTAGCATAAGAATACAACTCAAACCTACCTAAAATGAGTAAGGTAATTCTCATGCATTGTACATTACTACTGCAATGAAGATTTATTATATATTAGCACAATGTTGCATTTGGCTTTGTGAGAATTTTGATTTCACAAAAAGATGTATTATATCATAACAAAGTTTTAAAAAAAGGTCATTTCGATACTTGATATAACCTATTAGATTGGGTAGATGTAAAGGCATGGACGATGCATGCATGACTCTATACTACAAATTAAATGAAAGACCTATATTTAGAAGTTATGGTTTTAGTTGTCTATGAACAAATGAACATTATGCCTTAACGATATTATCATGACACACAAAATCTATTTTGCAAGGTCTACCTCAAAGAAGTGAAATCATAATATTCTCAAGGTTGTCAATGTAACACATAATGAATTGGCCAAGGGGATTTATAGATTATTGCTATATAAAAATAATTACAAAGGTAAATAAAGTTGCTACAATATTTTTATCTCCCACCTCATTTCACAAAAATGACACTTTGAAATAGGGTATGAAATAATGCAATAGTGAACATGAATGAAGAAAAAGAAGTGGGGGCCATAAAATGTATCCACATAAAATCCAAGATTGCAAACAAGAGTGTTAGGGACCCAGCTACTATCAATCACAAAGAGTAATAGAAACTACATATGATATAGTTATGATTTCATCGATAAATCTTAACCCTTAGAACATAAATCCAAAATAAATAAATTCCAAGAACATGAAAAACCAATCACCTATTTTTAGCTTCCAATAAGTTGAAAATATTCTCATAACTCCAAATTTTTAAATACAAAAAATTAATTAAATCTTAAACTTATCTCAAAAAACAATTTCACCAATTTGTATTTAAAGCGATTAGGGTTAAGACGATTGCATACATGATTTTGCAATTTTTAGTTGGTCAAATTTCATGGTTCATATATTTAAGCAAATGAATACATTTAAGATATTCTAAATGGAAACAATTGTATATTTGCTACTTGTGAGGGCCCTAAAACTATGGTTACTATTTGTAAGAAATATAAGGGATATAGAACAAAGTTATATACCAAAAGGATTCATGATGTTGTAGTCTTCTACCCCGGACTTAGTATTATTAAGGCAAAAAGAAAGGTATTATAGATCCTATCTTAATTCTAAATTATAATAAAATATCATATTTACACATAATAGACCAAAAATTAGAATTGTTTGTATTCATATATCAACATATTTCATTACATTCCTTATATATCATTTATATTTATTCTCTCTATATCTCTCTCCTCTATTCTCGTGAATAGATCTTTCTAGCTATTTATAGCTATAATAGGGGTGTGGCCCTTAGACTTTCACCTTGTGTTTGCATGGTGCACATTATGGGTATCTTGCTTTTTATTTTGTCGCAAAGCTCCACTTAAATGCCACGTGGCGTTCCCTTTTCCTTCCCCACAAGTCCTATCTACAGTTTGAAGGAAGGTCGTTTGAGAAACATGTGTCTGATCCTTAGAGTGTTTTGAGGTTGTAGTTTTCTCAAGGAGGAGACTCCCTATCCTACCACCATGTGTCACTTCAAAGTGAATGTTGGAATCTCCACGCGTTCAAATAGTAGAAAGAAGGGTGTCATTTGTATTGTGGGACTAATGTGACGAAGGGTTGCAAACCATTTTTTGGGCATTGCTCCAAATAAGTCCAAGAGGTTGTTGCGATGGTGGTTTTGATATTTGATAACAAACGGAAAGTTGCAGACTGAAAACAGTCATTGCTTTCACAGTTTTGATTGTTTTGCAGGTTGTTGAATGAGCCAGCTAGCGCAATACCATGCACAGTGCTGGGACGATTTTTCTGTTTTCACAGTAGGCAGTTCGACCCTCTTCTATTTATTTCCAAATGCTTGTAAATTGAAGGGACTTCTGGACTTTTATTGAGATATATGAAAAGACTTCTAGACTTTTATTTGAGGCCTCCATACTATTACTATTTTCTAAATCAAAATAATTGAACTGTGCCTCTGACCTTTTTAGACTATTTTGTTTTAGTGCTCATTAATGGTTTTCTGTACAATTTTAGATGCAATCTCGACTTTAGTAATTTATGCCTAAACTTTGTTGTTTGGATCATGTTATATACTCTTTAATTCTAGTGTATATTTAGGCATGTTTTGCTTTATGTCATTTTGAAGGTTTTTGACATATTTGTGATTGTTCATGAGGTATGTAGATTGTTGAATGGGCCTTAGAATTGCATATATATGAGGTTCTTAGTGCAAATTGTTTGATAGAAGCTTGAATAAGGCATATCGCCTTAGGTTAGTTTTTATTTTATGTTCTCTCTCTCTCTCCCTTTTCTCCCCAAAGTAAATGAAGAGTTGGCTTCTAAAATCCCGAAGGTTACTCAGTGAAAGCGCATAGGTCCCCCAACACTGAGTTTCCCATAAGGTTGTGTGTCTAGGAGTAATTTTAGGCATCAATAGTTATTTTTCCAGCATGCCCGATGGGACACAAACTAGGAAAGAAGCAAAAACAAGTGTATGAGCCATAGGCCTATTACTAGATCCCAATCTACATTGAATCCTAACCTGCTAGTTCCCCCTTAGTGTTAGTTTAACCCAGAGCTACTCAAGCCCAGGTTCAAGCTCATGTGCAGATGACGCACTTGTACACACCTAAAAATGTCTCATTGATCATATACTAATTATTCCTCTAATTGATTAAATAATTTTTTAATTATTTAATTAAGTTAATCAATCTTATTCTTCTAATTTCATGTTTCTTCATCATCTTGCTAATTATTCCAATTCCAATTCTATCATCGTTTAATCATTTAAATCAATTTCTAATGTTAATTAAATATTTATTAAAATTTTAATTATGGTTATTAGTCCTTCAATTTAAATAATTTTTATTATTTAAATAATTAAATATTAATTATTTAATTAATTATGATTTAATCATTTAATTTCAATAATCTTTATTATTTTATTAAATTCAATTTCTAAATAATTAAATAGTTCCTTTAAATTATTTAATTAGCTAATTAATTTATTTTAATTTCAAATACATGTGCATGGTTTCAAAAATCAAATTGAAAATTAAAGTCAAAGTTCTAAATATATTCAAATAATAAATTGAATTTAAAATAAATTTAATATTTGAATTAAATCTCATGCAAAAATTAAATTGAATACCAAAGCGAAGTTCTAAATATATTCAAATAATAAATTGAATTTAAAATAAATTCAATATTTGAATTAAATCTCATGCAAAGATTAAATTGAAAATCAAAGTCAAAGTGCAAGCACATGATAAATTAATTAATTCAATTAATTAATTAATTAAATCATTATCTTTGCAATCTCAATCAGTTAACTCAATTAACAATTCAATCTATTGAGTTCCACCTCCAAATCAATAGTTCAACTATCAATCAGCATGTGAGCTCACCCGAGTTTCACCTCTTAATCATTTTGTTCCACCTCTCAATCAATCTCACCCAAAAGTCTATAAATTGAGCATTCAATCCATTTTCAACAATCACGAACAATCACGTTGAATCACGAACTTCGAATCTTTGTGTTTGCCAACACAATATCTAAGAGCCATCATACCATGAAGAAGAGAAGAATAATGGAATCCATATGCATTCATGGGATAGGGAGTCTTAATTGATATTTTACATCCGTATTGCTTTGATTGTATTATTCTATTAATGTTGTTTGAATTTATTAGTTAGAATAGGGATTCGTGATTTACTTATTATTTCTAGTTAAGCAATGATGATTTTAAGCATACACAACACCCACCACCCAGGAATTATGTTGTGTGGAATAGTGGGAGTCCTCTTATTCCCCCAACTCCTCCAATGGTTTGGGGTCAAATCCCTAAATCCGCTTTGAAAGCTCTGCCTAATTTCACCGGAGAGGATTCTAAAACTCTTGTTGAACTCTTGCAGGATGTAGTGGATGTTTGCATAGTTCAAAATATTACAGAGTAGCATGTGGTGCTGAGGTTGTTAGCTGCATCTTTCAAAGGGAAGGTGCAAGACTGGTACCGTTCCCTGCTACCTAATTCCATTGTAGATTGGCGACCAACTCAGAGATCCCTTCTATAAGCACTTCACCAAAAAGGGAGTCTGGTCTTCTCCACTCCAACAACTAATTACAATCAAGTGAGGAGGCTATACTAGATTTTAATATGAGATTCAACAAGACCTAGAAAAGGATTTCGACGATGACATGCCCACCACTAGATATGGCTTTCATTTTTTACCTCAAAGCCCTCAATTCAGACATATCTGTTATGATTTAGTTGATGGGTGGAACAATGCTCCCTGATACATATAATGTAGTTATCCAGGTGGAGAATAGCCTTATTGATGTTGGCAAGCTTCCCCCAAGGCCCACCATGCCCATATTTCCAGAAATTTTTGTCCCTGTACCAACCAAAGATACACCAAGTGTTGCCATGCCTCCTCAATATATGTATATTTATCCTAAAGCCCAACAGGGCAATGCAGTTGTGTCTTCTTCTCTGGATGCTGAGGTGAACGATATGAAGAACTTTTTGTGAACTTTTTTTAAGGAGATTATCAACATGAAAAGGCAGTAAGAAGCCCCGCAAGGTCGCTTTTCCAAAATTATCGAACCGGAAGGCCTTCTTTTCAATAAAACTATTACCAAGGGTGTGCTAAAGCTACCCAACTGCAACCAAATAACTAGATCATTCTGATCCCGACCCCCTTGCAAGCTATACCGCTGAGTCAAAACATGGAGCTGGTCATGGGTAAGAATAACCTGATAGACAATACAAATTCTTGGTGCCCCTGTAATGAAGCTCATATGTCATGGAATTGTCCAAGGGGGAACTTGCAACAAAAGGTGGCAGAATAGTGGAGCCAAGGAATCAGCCTGGATTTCAGAGTCTATGCTTCCCTAGGTATGGACAATGTCATGCTCACTGCATAGATGCAGGGCATGTCCTTAGAGTAGGAGACTGAAATCGCCCCGGATCATGCACTTTTCTTGTGGATGGAAGGCGAAGAAGTAGTATTCACTAACAATACCTTCGCTTCTACCTCAAAGGCCCCTCGGGTGTAGTCTGACTATAAATTCCATTCGAAATACAGATTCATGGGTGAACCAGTAGCACGACAGCCTAAGTTGGGTCCCGACAAGTCGACGGATCAACCTGTCATAGTTTCCCCATTCCAAAAACCTAAATAAGTCACAACCTATAAGCCAAAAGAGCCAAAGGTGTCCATCCCTATGACTCTCAACCAACTAAAAAGGGCCCCTATGAATGTATCTTAATGGGATATCCTCGCCAAACCCAAGAAAAAATTCTTGTTGTGAGAAGCTTTAGGTGAGGCAAAGAAGACTCAATTTGGACCTGTGAATGGGACTGCGTCGACCAAAGGAAAAGGGGTTAAATATGGAAGTCAATCACATCTGGTCACGGTGCTTACCAACCAAGGGGAGACATATATGGATGAAAAGGTAGATAAACCAAATCCAACTTCTTCTTTTTTAACTCTCATTGTTGGGAATAAATTACTCCATAATTCCATGATTGATTCTGGGAGATAGTATTATGGTGATGCCAAAACAAATAGCAAAAGTCCTGAAACTAGAGTAAGAGCCTTTGGATAGAGGTGTCATGCAACTCAATGGAAATAAGGTTCAAGCCATAGGTATAATTAGGAAGCTTCCACTGACCCTAGATGTTTTCCCGAGTATCACAGTTCCTTAGGAAGTTGTAATTATTGATATCCCTCCCATCTTTGGCCTTTGCTTATACCTTTCCCTAGATTGGTCACATTTCATCCTAAGAACCAAACATGGAGCCAAGTTAAAGATTTCATTTCAACCCTTGCATTCTGAGCATGTAGTTGATGAAGCCTTGATGAACTTCGAGGTGGTTCACACCTCCATAACCAAGGATGAAATGTTGTGTGTAGAATTGTTGGAAGATGAAGAAGTAACCTGCGATTGAACATGTGAGTAGGAGGTTTTTCTAAATGAGTTCATTGATTCAGATCCATTTGGAAATTATCACGCTACTGACATTAGAACATACGCAATCTTCGACAAGGACCATGTAATCCTTAAAGTCATAAAGGACTCCCCAAATCAACTGAAAAATGAAGGGGACTGAAACTCTAGGCCCTAGACCTTGCATTTTGATAGAGAAAGATGTAATATGGGATTCAAAACAAGCATTTGTTTGAATTCCCCATCTAGAGAATAAATTCTCAAGTCCTTTCATTTCCAATTCCCCTGTTCAAATAACAAAGAAAAATACAAAAGGCTAGTCCACAGATTGAGTCTCGTTGAATGGAAGGGCATCAAGCAGTTAAGAGTTCTATGAGACTTTGAACTAGTGGTGAAACAAGTCTGGGGCCAATCCACAACAAATCATGTTTAAATACGCTCATACCAACATAGAGTGTGGGACCTGATAGAGAGTTTTGAAGCTTTTAATATTTAGCAAATCCCTAGAAGGCAAAACATAGTGGCTAATCGATTAGCTACAGTGGGGTCCCATTTTGATCCTCTTTTTGATTTTCTATAAAATTAACACTTTGTCTAAGTCATCGTGAGGCCAACAATTCCAAATAATGATCAGAATTGGCAAGTGTTCTAAAATGATGAGAAGATTGACAACAATCCTACGAGTTTGCTGAACAATTGCAACCCAAAGTGGCTAAGGCTTATGAAGATCAGATCATTCAACTTAGAACTAATAAACTCCCAAGAGGGTTGATCACCTTGGAAAACCTATTCGATTGTGCTGATGCTTGAAATGATAAAATAAAATTCACAATAGATAAAGGAGATTATATTGAGTTGAAATTCATCGAAGGGAAGATGCTAAAAGTAGGGAAGAACGTTCCCCAACATGACAAGGACATATTGATACATTTTTATGAGAACTTCAAGGGAGTCATTGTGTGGTCATATGATGATCTTAAGGGTTACGACCCTTCTATCTTCTTGCATAAAATCGAGCTAGTTGAGGGAGCCAAGCCAATTAGACAGAAGTAGAGTCCAATTAATCCTAAGATTGAATCCCTTATGGACCAAAAGTTGAGAAATTCAATTCCCTGATTGTTTACTCAATTAAGAACAACACTTGGGTCTCAAACTTAGTCCTAGATCACAAGAATAATAGAAACATCCATCTTTGAGAGGATTTACAGGACCTAAATAGAGCTTCCTTGAAGGATCATTACCCTTTGCCATCCATGGAGTTGATTTTACAGACAGTGGTGGGCTTATAAATGTTCTCTCTCGTGGACGGTTTCTCGGGGTATAACCAAGTATTGGTGAAAGAGAAATATCAGCACAAAATGACATTCACCACTAAATGGGGAATGTTCACCTATGCCAAGATGCCTTTTATATTATCAAATGGGGGGGCCACCTTCTCGTGCATGATGGATATTGCATTCAAGGAGTTGATTAATAAAATCATCCTAATTTATCTCAATGATCTTAACATGTTTTTAAATCCAAAGATGAGCATTTTGACCACCTGGAGTTAGTCTTTCAAAAAAATAAGGAGTTTGGGGTCTCGTTGAATCCCAAGAAATGTGTGTTTGGTGTCCCTCAAGGAAAATTGCTTGGGCACATTGTGTCCAAGGAAGGGATTTCCATTGATCTAGATTGTGCTAAGGCAATTAAGGAGCTTCCCTTTCCTGTCAATAAAAAGGGGGTTCAATCCTTCCTGAGAAATATAAACTTTGTCAATAGGCTCATCTTTGATTTGGTTGGCCTAGTAAGACCTATTACTCTAATGCTCAAAAAAGACCTACAATTCAAATGGACCAAAGAGGCTAAAGAGGAGATTGAGAAGATTAAAGAAGCTATTTCATCTACCCCTATTTTGGTTAGCCCAGACCTATCTAAAGATTTTATAATGCATTTCTATGCTAGTGAATTTAACATTGCTATGGTACTAACATAGAATGATAATGAAGGGAAAGGAGAGCATCTAATCGTCTTCCATTCCAAAAACTTGAAAGATTATGAAATCAAGTATAACTTTGTAGAGAAGAAGAAATTTTCCATTGTCAAGGGGCTAAAGAAATTTAGGCACTTCATGGCATCCAACAAGACAACAATTTATGTAGCCCGCCTGAGTGTCTGGGAGTACATAATGGAAGGAGAGATCATAGAGAAACAAGATGATTAGATTACCAAGATTTTAGAACATAATATTGATTTCCTACCCATGAAAGTAATCCGAGGAAAGGGCCTTTGTGAGTACCTAGCTCAGGAAGTCGAGGTTCCAGAAGAGGTACAAGATGAAGTAGTCTTGATTCATGAGACTGTGACTAAGAGATGTTGGATGACAGATAGAGAAGAATTCATGCAGACTAGAAAGTTTCCTCTTGACCTCTCTTCTAGTAAGAGAAGATTTTAAAGGTTATAGAATGGTGGTTATTGGTTGATTGAAGGAATCTTGTTCAAAAGAAACTTTGATGGAGTTTTCCTCTGGTATGTGGATAACCAGCAAGAATCCTGAATGGTTTTCATAATGGCCCTACAGGAGATCATTTTTCTGCTCAGACTATAGTCATAAAGATCACCCGCACATGATACTATTGGCCTTATCTATTCAATGATGCACATGCTTTGGTCCAAGCATGCAAGGAGTGCCCATTTTACATTGGCAAATACAAGAATGTGGCCATGCCCCTACGACCTATCATGGTGGATGAGCCATTTGACCAGTGGGGGTTAGATTACATAGGGATGATCAACTCAACATCGAGTGTTGGTCATAAGTGGATCCTCACTGCAATAGATTACTTTACTAGGTAGGTGGAAGCAGTTCCTTTAAGGAATGCAACAAAAACATAAATCCTAAGTTTCCTAGAAGAGCTCGTATCAAGGTTTAGCCCCCCCAAATCCATTATCTCTGACAATGCTAAAGAATTCCCAAGTTCTTGAATCACTTAGTTTTCTCTTGATTATGGCATATACCTCAAAATGTCCTCCAACTATCATCCGCAAGGAAACAATATGACAAAATTTTAAAAAAGAACATGATTCGGATTATCAAGGGGATAGGAGTAAAGTACAAAAGAGAGTGGCACAGACACCCGAGGACCACACTCTGGGAAGACCGCATAACCCCTAAACAGATATTGAAGAATTCTCCTTATGATCTCGTGTATGGGAAAGAGGCTTAGTTCCTCATTTCATTAGAAATACCAACCTTATAACTGCTTAAGTCTTTGGAAATGAAAGATAATGACCCTATGGAGGTCCAACTGGCGGAGTTATTAGAACTACAAGAAGAAAGGGAGAAAGCTTTTGCTTCCCTAAATGACAAATAGCAAGTGGTCAATAAATGGTTCGACAAGAAAAGCTCAGACCTTGGCTTCATATGCAGGGATCTCGTGTTGAAATATAACGAGTGGGGGCGCTAAGCCTGATCAGCACACCAAATTTGATAGCCTTTAGGAAGGCCCTTTCTGCATCTCAGGATGCAAGGAACACAACCCGTTTGAGTTGAAGGATATGCAAGGTGAAGTTCCTGGGATTTCGATCAATGGGATCCATCTTAAAAAATTTAATTATCTTTGAAGATAATGTATAAATACTGTAAATACTATTTGTTTCACTTTCCTTAAGGCCATGTTTTTGTCCTAGCTAGAGGTCTGAAGTTTGAGTCTGTGGTTTTTTTAAAGCATTTAAAGTTTATAAGCCAAAAGAAGAAAATAAAGTATACATTTCAAATCAAGAGCCATGTAACATGTAGAAAGGGAAACTATATTTAATTATATATGATTTTCTTTTACATATGATCAAGAAAATAGCTCTTAGGCCTTGTATCAGAGTTACATAAGTGGTAGATAGATAAGAAGCAAGAGAAGAGATGGCAATCTTCTTCTTCATCATCATCTTCCTCGTCATCTTCTTCCCCTGCATAATTAGAGTTGGAGTCTAAGAAAAGCATAACCTCCATGAGAGATGGAGGTTCATTAAGAGTTAGGATTCACGGGGAAATGTAATCTCTAGAGTTGGTGTACCAGGCAACATCGTCAGAAGGTATTGTGAAATGCAGACACAACAAGAAATCAAAAGCATGCCACACCCTGTCCCGATGCTAAGCCAGGGTTATCATTTTGAAGCTCAAAACAAAGGGTAGCCATGGAACCACTTCCTCATGGTCTACAAAGATCCTCAGGTCTGAGGCTGTGGGGATTCCTACATAGGGGACCACAACATCAACCACCTCATCCAACCCACCCAAATATAGTAACATGAAGAGCACTTCAGTAAGATGGATGATGAGCCATTTTGACAGATTAATGTCCAACAACAAATCTATGAACTGGGAGCAGATATCCATTTGTTTACACGGTACCGATCGTTAGAGCTCACAAGATCCTCCCACAAAACCAACTTAATTGCAGTGATGAGGACTTGGTTTTTGTGCCCTGTCATCCTTTGGAGAGGACGGTCTAAAATATTGCCTGAGAAAGTTGTTTGTACACTAGTGCTCACTAGCCTTATGGGAGTGTCCATCTCCACTACACTCAGTGGTGAAATAAAATGTCTGAGTGAAGATGGTCTTCCGTTCGAGGCATATTTAAAGCAGCAAAATGACATAGGCTTAAGGTGAAATAGACAACTCATTTTTCTGCACAAGTTGATCTGTGGTGTTAATTGAATTCACAATGGAGAAAATTAATTTTAAAAAGATTATGATATGGCTACAAAGAAGCTCAAGAAGTGTGTGAGGCATGAGTATAAGCCATGCGTCCCTTTGTGGAGCTTTCTTATTATGGTAAATCTCGAGTATCTTTCACTTGTATATGCTGCAGGCTATCTTAAATGTACTGCAAGTGGGGGAATGTGCTTTTCTCAAGGAATATGTTTGGATTTCTTGGATGGTGGTAGAGTAAAGTGTAGTGGCATTTTGGCTTGCTAAGGTGACAACTGCACGAGTATCGTGCCAATTAATTTCGCATGAATAAACTTAGGTGGCGCATGTATCAAGCAAGGTGTAGAAGTGTCATGTTTAACATGCCATTCAACGCAAAAATCAAGGGCTGTAATGTCTTAAAGAAGATTAACTGGTTGTGTAAAGAACATGCAAAAGTAGTGCCCTATGAAAGGAAAAGATAGCATTTGCGCCCAATTAGAAGAGTTTGAAACAAAAAATGGAAAGAATGGCTACAAAGGGAAGCATTTTAGGCAACATAGCAGGCTCTTTTACAACTAACCCCTTTATGGACATGTTCAAGGACATATCCTATGCCTCTTAGGTTATGCCCTCAAAACCCCCATACGCAAGAATAAAGCTGAAAGAGGGGAATGATGAAGGACCCTTATGTGGTGATGGATATGTATGAGAAATTTTATGATCCAGACCTGCATGAACTCCCAAATAATCTTCGAGAAGGTGTTTGTGCAAGAATATTGTTTCACAAGAAAAAAAGCGATTTGATAGCTTCAACATCTAAGCTTTGGGATTGTGGTCTGCCACAATACATTGTGCCAATGGTCCCTCACTTCCCTAAATTCATTGGTGTCACATTGGCATATGCATTGCAAACTTCAAGCCAAACTTGGCCATTATTCAGAGAAACATGTTGAGGGTGGTCATAATTGAAGATGCCATCAGAGATATGTTGTGCATTCCCCTATTCACTGTGGAGACCAAGAAATTTTACAGGGGGAATTAAAAGGATATTGGTGAAGAAGGAGAGATTTTGTGAGCTTCTATAATGATGCAATGGGAAGAGACCCATTGTATACACATAAATCTGGCCTAAATATTGAAGTGGGTGCAAAGGTCATTTAAATATTCTTCTATTGTATAGTTAAATTCCCTAATTTAATTATATAATTCACTTTTCCAAAAATTCTTCGAAAATCACATTTCATTCAAAAATCCACATCCTCACCTTTTCCACCTCATCACCACATCAGCATGTGACAAGTGAAATTAATTATTTTACAAATAATATTTAACCAAAAAAGGGGCCTTCACTCACATCATCATGGATACCTGGACCATACCTCTTGGTACTTGGACTTGACATCATAGGTACTTAAATCATACATTTGAGTACTTGGACCTTGCTTGTCTCCATGCTCATTTAATCTAGGTTGTCTCCTTGACCCATGACTTGGCAATGAATTCTCAACCTCCATCTACTTGGCCTTCCATCATAAATGAACTTTGCATCCTCACCATCTATTTTTCTAGATTGAATATTAACCGTTGGTTTCTTGCCACATCACTCTTGGCCTTGGAAACTCTATAAATAGAGGCATTTCTAGCATGCAAATCATTTCTTATTTTTGCATCATACTAATGCCAATTTATCTCTAGCTTAAGCATCCATTTAGTTTATTTTTAGCATCATTTCAGCTTATTTTTAGCATTGAATCCTAACTCATTTGTAATTATATCTTCATAACATTTGTGAATATCATCATCTAGCATAGTTATAACTTATTTATACCTTGCATTTAGTTCTTATTGTAGCTTAGATTGCATATCATTTGTAAATCTCATTCTCTAGGTTGTCATCTATTTGAGTCGTGTGCACAATCTGAGAGCACTAATCTTGTAGATTCAATAGGTCCTTCGAGATAGAGGACAATGGGATAACTTGAGGGGTCGCTTGCATTTTCATTTATTTATATGTTTTGTTTAAATTCTCTCATACTAATGTCTCGTTGGTTCATGCAGGTTTCATTTTCCTCATGTATATTTTTGGCACCCATTGTGGGGCAAATTTTTCCTAGATTTGATCTTTTTATTGCAGGATTTGTAGATATCTTGACGAACAGATAGACAAAAATCATGTTTTAGTGCAAACGATACCCGGTTTTGCAAATATGATCAACACAACGCATTCGGCTTATAGAATCACGCATACAACCTTTAGAACAACGTATTTGAAACTTCTTTTAGTGCATTTTCTTCTTATTTTAGCGCACCTAACAGTTACAGTAGCGCATTTCATTTTATTGCATTCAATTTTCAGTTTTGGACATTTGACTTTCATTTTAGCACATTTAATTAGCAGAGTAGCACATTTGATTCACAAATTAACGCATATGATTTATAGAATAACTCATTTAACAATCTGCTTTAAAATATGGTTTTTCTATAACTAATTGATAATTTGTTGTTTACAGGTTGTTGTTTTGAAGGTCAAAAACTTCAATTCTGCAAACTACTAATTGATTGTTTGCAAATTTGCGTGCCAAAGACTAAAATCAAGCAAACTATGTGTTTATTTTTCTAAAATAGGCATCTAGTCTAATCTAGGGGTTAAAACTATTTTTTGCTTTTGTGTTTTAAGGTTAAAAGTGGCAGGTATATGCTCTCCCCTTAATTGGGTGATAAAAAAGACAAACCCATCTTGACCTTTGTTTGCTTTCAACTAGTGCATATCTTTAGAGGGTCTTCCTCTCGAGTAGCCTATAAGGCCGGGTGAGGGGGAACGACCCAAGTGGCAACAACTAGAGCCAAGTAATCCAAGCCACTATAAACAAATGCATTTGTGACAAAAGTTGTGAGCGATGAGTGTTACATGGTGTCATTACAATGTTATGTCTTCCTTAGCGCCTCTTGTTGGCATTATGTGAACCGGTATGAGAAACATGATGACATTGTATGTTGTCATTGATGTCAATATGCTGTAGAAAAGAGAACCGGTATGTTACCAAAGTGAACCAGTATATGTGCCAAAGTGAAGCGGTGTGCTTGTTCAAGATGAACCGACATGTGGTTATGGGAACCAATACATGGAAGCTTTGTATGACTATCGGTTGGTAGTCTCAACTTCAAGGTTTCCAGTTGAAGTGCTTCAAGCTTGTGTGACTTTGTGTAATGAGTTAGTATTGTAACAAAGAACAGATTGTGTTGCCACGTCAGTCTGGTACCCGTGAAGGATCTTGCATGAAGGAGATTGTTCCTATCTTCCTCGGGAATGTGCGAAGTCTGTAAATGGTGAAAATGCATGATGGGTTATCAGCCGCCATGAAAGCGGTGGAGAATGAACGATGGAGAATGTCTTGAGATCAGTTCAAGACAGTTGCATTTAATGCAATATGCTCAACGGTTAGGATTGAACAGTTTGAATTGCTTAACCTAAAAAGTTTAGGGTTCAGGGTTTATGCTACCGACCTATCTGTTTCCTAAGGTCGATGTTGTGTTTCATGCTGAGGTTGTTGGCAAATGGTGTGCGTGTATCTAAGTGTAGAGATACGTGATTCTTGCCAGACCAGATGAGATAAGAGGATTGATACCTATATAGTGTATGTGCAGAAGGAAGGAACTAAAGCGGATCTGCATTGGCATTGAGTGCTATTACCATATCATTGTAATACCTGTTGATATTTAAACCACTTCAACAATTGGAAAATCCCTTAACCAGGTAGCTTTAACCAGCTTGTTGTAAATCCTTTAACAGGGTGACTCAAATTCATTGAGTTCTTGAAATCCTCTAACAAGGTAACCTTTAACAGGATTTAACCCTTAACTGGGTATTTTAGCCATCCCTTAACCGGGTGATCCCTAACAAGATCGGTTCCTAACAGAACCTATTGTATCAGTCTTTAACTGGAAAAGGCTACTAATAGAGTGGACTTCTAAAGAGTTCAAAATAGCTTGTGGGTATTCATCCCCACCGTGGTTTTTCCTAGTTGGGTTTCCACGTGAAAAATTTGTGTCTCATGTGTGATGTTTTTCATGTGATGGTTCAAGTGATTTGTGCATGAAGGTAAATCATGTTGATCTAGCTGTTTACATATTTTGATGATGGATTACCTTTTCATGCATTAAGGTGAAATATAAATTAAGTATTAGATTGTATGAAAAGATAAGTGTCAACCGGTTAATGCTTGTCATAGTCATTCTTAGCTTTACCAATTGTACTCTGTTTTAGACCGGTGTTAGTGTTCATCTGTAGTGTTTACTGTCTAACCGGTTTGAGGAAAGTGTTTTTGCCTGTACTGATTCACCCCCCCTCTCAGTACCGGTTTGGTACTAACTATTCATCATTGAGTTATCACCTCTATGGTGCATGAAAACTTGTAGAGCGTAACCTCTACAAGTTGGGAGGCCTTCTTTAATGAAGTATAAAACACTGTTGATTATGACCACTCGAACCTCCTTACTATCACCTATTTAAAATAGAAGTCTACTTGGTTCACCTCCAAACACTAGTATTCTCTCAGTGCGGGGAGGGGGAAGAATCTCTTCTAAAGACACTCACCTTATGTCCCTCTTGAGCTTACGTGTTGAACTCCCCTTTTGAGTCCTTATTGCTAGGCTCCTAACGAGACTCCACCAGCTTTCGCAAAGGCAAAAACATGAGCGCACCCTAGGGTGTGATAAGGTTGTGTGAGCTGATAGGGTACCAAGATATGGGCTGAGGAATAGTTTGTGAAGCCAATTTACTTAGGTAGCTTGCTTGATTTTGTCTTCCATGTGTTATACTAGTGAAAACTTGGGCTTTCTTTAAAGCCTAGAACATACACTTTATGTCTAGAAGACTAGGGAAAACAAGTGTTTATCGTTTTTTATGATAATATCATCCAAAGAAGCATCCATTCATTGCAAAAATAAAACTTTTGGATCTTTGAAGTTCATTTGCATAGTCAAAATAGTCAAGAAATAGCAGTTTTCTGCATATGTGGTCTAGAGTAGAGCATTTGACCAAAAAAGTTGCGCATATGACCTTCATAATCGTGCATTTGACCAATAGTCTAACACATTTGAAACTCAAAATAATGCATTTAAAACCTATAGTAGTGCATTTAACGCACACATTAGCGCATTTGATCAAGAGTTTAGCGCATCTAACACTTAGAGTGGTGCATCTCAAACAATGTATTTAAAACAACAGGGACTTCTAATCAATTTCAGAAAAAATTAAACACCTTTTTGAATGCTCATTTTCGTTTAGTGTCTATTCCAACCTTCACAGTAGACAAAACTGAGATAGAAAATACTGATCTTACAAGAAACAATTTTCATCATACAATCATTGATTAGTCTTACATCACTTTAGGTTATCTATTCCAACAAGGTTCACCATCAAGATATATCATTCCTCACCTGAATCAAGACTTGGAGTTCTTAATCACATCTACTTGGCCTCATCAATAGGGTCATATCATACCCCCTATTCGGGGTTTTGCTCATTCAAAACAAGATTAAATCATTGATTATTTCACATGAAAAATTCACATCACTTGTATGACCATCCCTTGTCACTTAAAGAGGAAGAAACTTAGTCAAAAGAAGGACTTAAAGAAGAGAAAATCTAGCCAAAACCAAATCTTGAAGAAAAGAAAGTTCCTCTACACAAATCATAAACTCTTATTAAAACATTGCACATTCTTACACCGCTATCGTAATTATCTACGTGGTCATGGAAAGGAGTTTGACAAAGAACCTTGAGAACAAACGCTTTGGAACAAAGATTAGGGTTATCCCAATCTCTCAATCAAGGCAGTTGAATCAATTTGGCTTATTTGCCTCAACAATTAATCACCTATTGAGTTGAAAATAAACCATTCGTATGTCGACTTCAAATCGAGCTCAAAAGCATAAAGAGAAGGAAACTAAACCAAGATCAATCATGAGAGGCATAGAAGGGAACCCCTTTTTACATGTATCTAGATGCTAGCGAAGACGAGATAACAGAGGATCTAGTACACAAGAGGCTCAACAAAACCCTAGTTTCCAAAAACTCGTGGAAAAACTCATAGAAGCAAACAAGGAGAAATACTTTCTCATGTTAGCAAGCAAAGGTTTTAAGATTCTTAAGGACTTTGATATGGACCAGCTAAGGCAACCACACAACAAAACAAGAGACAAAAGAAGAGGAGACAACTATGATGACCACAATGACAACACCCCTCTTGTTGCCCTCACACAACAAATGCAAGCATTGCAACAACAAATTCAAGATATGCAGCAAGGAACAACCACTAGAAGGTACACATTAGAGGACATATGTCCTTACCCCTTTGATAGACGTCTCAATATGATTCCATTTCCTCCAAATTGTGAAATACCCAAATATGACAAGTACATGGGTGACTTTGATGGTATGATGAAAGAATAGGATCCGGTCAACTACTAAGAGGGGGGGCGGGGGGTGAATTAGTAGATATAAAACTGATAATAACTTTCACCAATCTCAAAATCAACCTCTCAAAGCAAACTCTAAATTGACAAGTTAAACCACTGAACTACAAATGCAATATCACTGTCAAGTTAAACTGGTTGACTGTTATAATAGATTAGCAGTAAAACAACTTGAAACTCACAATCATCCAAATACTTTACTGACATAAATAAAACCTCATTTCAGACTGTTGCTGGTTAACATAACTTATCAAAGTAGATTTAGTAGTTAAGTAATTCAACCATAGTAAACATAACCACAAAAACATTCACCACTTGATACAATATTTTTGACGTGGAAACCCAAATGGGAAAAACCACGGTGGGGATGAATACCCACAAGTATTCTGAACTCTTCTAAAGTTCATCCTGTTAGGAGCCAAGCCTGTTAAAGCTTTACAAAAAGTCCTGTTAAGAACAGATCTTGTTAGGGACCCCCCAGTTAAGGGATTGACTATAATACCCTATTAGAAGCAATACCCTGTGAGGAGTAACCTCGGTAGAGGATTTGAAATCCAAGCTAATGGACAACCTGGTTAGAGGATTTGAATAACACTAAGCTTTTTAGAGCTTACCCGGTTAGGGGATTTTACTGCTGTAATTGTTAAAAAACAACAAGGGTTTGCTGATATGTTTGAATAGCACTACACTTGCTTGTTCAGATCCTTTTCATGCTCCTATATGCCTTTACACAAAATGTAGATACATCATTTGGTTCGACAACCACACTCAACTACAAATTTGCCAACTCTAAAACAAAACAACTCATCGGCCTTATAAACAAATCAATAGGTCGGTAACACAACACAAACCTAATTATCTCATAGAGATTACAAACAAGTCGGTTCAAGTATGACTATTGGATTACATAACAAATTCTGCACATCATTCAAGATAGCCTTGACCGCTCCTTGATCACCGCTTCATTGAACTTTGTAACTCATCATGCGGTTTACATTACATGCAATATACTTTCTCATTCCCAAGATAAAAACTATTATATCAATGTGCCAAAAACCATTTGAAACTCTTCTCATACAACATGCATACATGTCATAATCATCACCGCTCATCATCAGACCATAAACTAATACAACCAATTTACCAAACTTAATCGGTTAGGGTTTATTATATCAACGGGTACGGTTTATTGGTTCAACTCTTCAATATATAGCAATATTAGTTCACTCCACAAACTCACCTACTAGCTGCAGTTCCCTTCAATAGATCTTCCTACCAATTACAAAACAACATCATAACAACATCATTACTGGTTATAATTGACATCAATGACAACATAACATTTCATTAATGCAATCATCATGCAAATGCCAACAAACTTTGATCCACAAGATCACATAAGGGAATTTTGTACGATGAGCATGGAATTCTCTCATAATACATGATGAGATTATTCCCAAGGATTCTAGGGGGACAAGCTATGTAATGGTTCTCCAAGATACCTCCCCGCATTAGGTCCTTTGAGGAATTGGTGAAAAAATTCATCACACAATGCTCCTACAATATTGAACATGAGATCACAATGTTGGATCTATGCAATACAAAGAAAAAAAGTGGAGAATCATTCCTCACCTTTTTACAAAGATGGAGGAGATTGTTTTCGAAGCAACCCCATAGAAAAGGAAAAGATGGGTATCTTCATAAACAATTTGACTGACGAGATGACCCACCGATTTAAGTTGCAATATCCTCCTACATTTATCAAATTAATTGAAAATAGAGTCAAAATTGAAGAATCAATTGTTGAGAAAGGAGAAATCAAATCGAACAAAGATAACAAAGGTTCCTCAAGCAACAACAATTCCAACATCGGGAAACCAAATTTTTGGATGAAAAATAGGAATGTGGTAAGTGATGGGGTTGTTGATGCCAACAATGTCAAACCTAAACAACCTACTTTTAATTTATCAGCCAACTCCTTCACAAACAATCAAAACAACAAATTAGACAACAATCAACTAAAACCATCAACACCTAAACCAAAGAGGAAATTTTCACCACTAGGGGAACCTTTGGAACTTGCATTCACAACTCTTCTTGCTAACAGACTAATCACATTACCAAAAGAAAGAGATTTTGAACCGTAAATTAAACCCTCTTGGTGGAATGATTCTCATTACTATGACTTTCATAGGAATTGGGGGCATAAGACTAACAATTGCATGAGATTAAAATATATTGTACAAGACTTGATAGACAATGGTGTTATAACTATCGATGGACACAAGTATAATGATAAACATACAACATTTCACACTCCTTCTTTGAATTATAAAAAGGGGGAATCATTTCAAGATGACAAAGGCAAGTGTGTGAATTGCACTCATGCTTATGATAACGTAATCAATAACCTTGAAACATGTGAGTCACAAGTTAATGTCATCATCATCATAAAAGGACAGAACAAGAACGAATCCACCAACGTAGTCACAAGGAGTCAGGGTAAGATAAATTTGAAAGGTGTATCACCATAAACATCATCCACCTCAAATAAATACAATATAATGGACCAAATACAAAAGACTCTTGTGCAGATATCTATACTAGAGTTACTAAAGCTTTCCCCTATCCACAAAGATATCCTAGAAAAAGATTTGGTCAAAACCACTATACCAAATAATCTGGATGTTGTTGGCATTTCAATAAGGATATTGAGAAGGTTGTTGATGATTATGGATATAACTGATTAAGGATGTTTACTATCTTAATATTATTATTTTGTCATTGATGTCAAGAAATTGATTTTCTAATTCAGTATGATGTTGCCATATCTTGAGAAGTATGATTTGATGAGTATAAAGATGTCGGTAAAAGACATAGAAAGAATATGATGAATAAGGGGAGGAATAAGTTATTCAACGGGGAACTATTACCGAGTTAGACAATGATGAGATCATGATGTTTAGATTGTTTTGATATCATACATATGTTATTGATTGTAAGGTTAATACTATACTATGTTACTGAGCAAAGAACCTAGTCGGTAAACCCTAAGGTTATCGCTATCGATTAATGAAGGTAGAATGTCTACCGAGTGAAGTTTAGTATTTACCGAGTTGCAACCGAGTAATAATAGAATGCATTGAATGAATAAAAGCATTATTTAATGAAGGAAGCTAATGAGTTGGCTATGATTAAATGATTGGTATGCTATGAATGAAGTTTGTTAAAGAATCTATGGCAAAGGAAAATCGACAGGAAGATCTACAACTCAGATTGAACCGCAATACCCTAGCACAAGTTCCAAGAAATGTATGCAAGTTCCAAGGTGGGGTAAAATGTTTTCAGATCAAAGGATACATTGAACCTGGTCAAAGTTTGAAGATCTAATGACTATGATTGATCATGGGAAATGTGATCAAGGAGATTAAGCGGTTGGTGAATTGTTTATAAATAAGGAACCATTGATAAACAATGTATGCGGCAAGTGTATGCACAGGGATGCTACATAGTGATTACTGAGCACAAAAGCTTGAAGACCTGTTTGAATAACAGAGTATAGAGCCCAGCAGATGGACAAGATTAGTCCTATTGTATTGAGCAAATAAGAATTTGCTTTAGCATTTTAGATGTGAAGTTGCAGATAGATTTTTATTACTATTATTTTGTAAAGTGACAGAAAATATCTTAACCGAGTGGACTTAACAGTCTTATTTGTAAAACCCTCTAGCAAGGTGACATTCTGATTGAGTGTTGGAAATCCTTTAACAAGGTCACTTCTAACAAGGTGAAGATCCTAACAGATCTGAGGGAAATCCCTTAACCGGGTCACATCTAGCAATGTGTTTGTAATCTTTAACAGGATTTGCTTTTAACCGAGCATACTCTAGAAGAGTATATTTCTTCGTGGGTCCGAAATCCCACAGTGGTTTTTCCCTATTTGGGTTTCCACGTTAAATCTGGTGTTATGAGTGTTATGATGTTTATATGCTTTTGAGTTTGCATGTTTAGCAGTTTTGGTTATATTATTGAAGTATATGTTACCGAGGTTGAATCTGCTATTTTTATGAAAGATTAAAGTTTGTATGATTCACCCCCCCTCTCATCTTATTAGCTTGGCATCTGTACTTACATTATGTATCAGAACTATCAAATGTAGCATAGTTCCAAGCCATGGTGGGGCACCTAATTGCACCCCACAATCTATCATTTTTAGATGGAGATGATATGTCCTTAAGTCTCCCACATAATCTCCTGCTTCACATTGAGGTTGCATGATCCACAAAAACTGTATAAAATGTTTCTTGATAGATGGAGGTGTTGGCCTCAATATTTGTACATTGAGCTTAGTCAAAGCATTAGGATATTCAGAAGATGTTGTAGATCCAAGAAGAAAGATCAAAATAAAGGCATATAATTATCAAGAAAGATCCTCAAAAGGGTTGGTAGTGTTGCCTATCAAGGTGGGTCCTATACAAAGAAACACAATATGTCAAGTCTTAGATTTGAATTTGTCCTACAATATACTTTTGGGTAGACCATGGATACATGAGATACAAGTAGTGTCATCTACTTATCGTTAGTGTCTGAAGTTTCCTTACAATGGACAAGAGGTTGTCATTCTAGGAGATTCAAATCCTTTTCAATATTGCAACACACTCAAACCCACGACAGATGTTGTTATTCCACACAACAAACTGTTGGCATTATGGATGAATTGATTATGTGTTACATTGATGTTCTGTTATTGATGTCAACACTATTTGTTATGGTTGGTTACCGACAGACAAGTTTTGGTTACCGGTAGAAGATCTAGTGTTACCGATAGAAGCGACTATCTGTCAGCTTGTGGAGAAAATATTCTTGCTGAGGTGGCGAAATGATGATTTTGGTGGAGTGTCATCGATTTGAGCATGTGCGACGTTATCAGTGACCTGTCGAGTATGGGTATTTGATATGTATTGTATCCCGAGCCTTGTTTTCAAGTTTTTGTTCAAATTTTCATGTTTTTAGGCACTTTTTTGGATTTTTAATTTTTTTTTTGGTGTTAGGTTAGCGCAAATGTAATTTGTTTTAGCGCATATGCAATTAGGTTTAGTGCAAATGCTTAGTTTAGTGCATATGCTCTGTATGTTAGCGCTTATGTTTAAGATGTTAGCGCATATGCATAGGGTAGCGCAAATGCGTTGTTTGTTAGCACATATGCCCAGAAAGGTAGCACTTTTGCATGGGTCAGCGCTTATGCCTATTGTTTTAGTGCTTTTGTTAAAAAGGATAGCACATATGTATTAAGTTAGCGCATTGGCATTTAGATTTAGCGCTTTTGTTATGGTTTAGCGCAAATGCTTAATAGATCATCGCTTTTGCTTAAATTTGATTTTTTTGATAAGTGCAAAAGCTAAAAATCACTTTGATAAGTAGATTTAACATGTGTAATACGCATTGATGATGAAATAGGGACTTGATTGCATGATTGTGTGATTTGATAGATTGATAGGTAGCTTTGATTGATTGTGTGATTGATAGATTGATTGATAGATTGGATTGATAGATTTGATTGATAGATGTGATTGGTAGATTTGATTGATAGATGTGATTTGATAGATAGCTTTGATTAGATTGATCGATAGATAGGTAGATGTGATTAGCTTGATCGATAGATTTGATTTGATAGATTTTATTGATATTGTTGGATAGATTGATTTGATAGCTTAAGTTGCTTCAATTTGATTTGATAAATAGATAGATTTGATAGTTGATGATTTGATCGATAGATTTGATTTGATTGATAGATTTGATGATTTGATAGCTAATGATTTGATCGATAGATTTGATTTGATTGATTTCTCTTGATAAATAGGAGAAACTTGATGTTCTCCAGTGTTGGGAGAAATTACCGGTAGTACGACATTTAGTTCTAGCGCTTACTCAAGCTGAGATTAGACACATAGATGCATGTGGTTTACGCCATTTGTTATATATGCCTGGGATTACGCATAACAGGGGTTTGTTGACAACATTGGCCGAGAGATGGCACAACGAGCATAACACTTTCCACCTGCCGACAGGTAAGATTAGTGTGACTCTTGAGGATGTTTACAGGATTTTGCACATCCCAGTGACTGGCGAGCTAGTGTAGTATGATTATCAAGATCAGGTTGGGACAGAGGCATGCAGAGTCATGTTTTCTGATGGGAGCATTGGTAGAGGAGAGATCCGATGGGTTGATATGGTGATGTATTATGAGGCTCTTTTTGTGATTCTTGCTAGTTTGATTGGAGGATTTATATGTCTCGATAGGAGATCATGAGGTTTTTCCATTGGATGGAGTGAGATTATTCTGAGTATGATGCAGCATTATACTCATTATGCTTGGGGTGTTTACATGCTAGCTCATTTATATCATGATCTTCATCATGTAGTGTATGATGAGAGTGCGAGTTTATCAACTAGATACAATTTATTGCAGATCTGGTGCTGGGAGCATAATTCTATTACTTGGCCTATCCATCACAGAGTTTGTGGAGAGAGGCAGCCATATGTATATTTCTATGCATGTATCCTTACTCAGCATAAGCTAGGTAAGATGGATTATTGGAATTGGGTGCTTGATTCATTGGATAACATCACTTGGAGACCATATCTTGATTGTGAGCCATGGATGGATGATGCACAAACATTACCATGTATTATGCAGAGTAGATATCTCATTGGGCAGACACCTTTCATTATTGAGCGATAGTTGATTGGTCGGATTTTGAGGCAGTTTGGTATCATCCAACCTATGCCTACTAGTGTGATGATATATGCTAGACGGTATAGAGATAGACGAGATTGGGGACCTTCATTGTCATTTGAGATTGCTCATGCAGAGTTTGTTACTACTTTGAGAGTGGCTTATGATATGAGATTACACATTATTGACCCGGGGGTTACTGCATATTATGCCCAGTATATATTAGCACATCCATTTCCTCGCATTACTAATCCAGCAGATCCTCCTCCCAGCTCAGGAGATGAAGATGATGATTCAGATGATCCAGTTTCCAGGAGACGGAGACAGAGACAAGAGCTTAGAGCTGCTTATGAGGCTAGGGGAGGTGGTGGTGGTAGGAGACCTAGATGAAGGGGAGGTTGATTAAGAGTCTGTGGAGGACTATTTGGACCGACTGGCAGGATTGAGAGACCATGTACTATGGGTGGGAGAGATGTTGGATGCATTAGGAGAGAGCATGGCAGGACTGGTATGAGATCACCGAGAGGGTTGCCATTGACAGGAGGTAGGGTGACTGAACTGGATGGGGGTTGTGGGAGAGACATTGATTTTGGACAGATTCAGCTAGATCCTCAAGTTATTGCAACGCATGGTGGAGATGATGAGGATCCTGAGGATCATGTTCCCCTAATTAGACGACGGGTTCGGAGAGTTACGACGATTTACTTTGAAAGGGGTCTTCTTTGAAAAAGGGATTGTTGTTTGAAGAAAAGGGTGTTTCTTTTGCTTTGTCTGTTTTGCTGCGAGAGCTTCTAGTTTGAACAGGTATTTGTAACCGATAGGACTAAGAGCGACATGTGTTGCAGAAGTCAAGATCAAATTGTAGCTAGTAGTTCATTTAATGTAGTGATTGAGAGAAGTAACTAAGATCTGGTCTGGTTTTAGGAATGATCTATCCCGTGTAAGACATTATCTAAGTTAACTTAGGTTTGATAAGATGTTTGTTTGAACTAGCTTAAAGATGACCAACAAAATCATGCAATGCAATGACAGAGGTACACTATCAAGGTTGTTTATGCTCAGGAGGATGATAACCAGTTTTAGGCTCGCTGTAGACTATTTTAGAAAGGTTTGACTGTTCTGGACTGGCAAAATTAGAGACTCGTATGACAGAATTTTTGAGACTGTACGATAGTATAACAAGTTCAGGACGACAACAGTTCTGTTTCGTATGAATTACTACCTAGTACCATACGACAAATGGGTAGGTCCCGAATGACAAAGAATTCAATGCAGTTCTGTCTCGTACGATACAAGATTTAGCTTTAAACGACAAACTGTTGGGTTTCATACGATAGAGGATTAGCTTCGTGTGACAAATTAGTAGACTCGTACGACACAAAATATGGTGCAGGACGACAAATGATTAGGCTCGTACGACTGTTAACAAGATAGACAAAAATTCTGAGTTTTTCAACGACTGGGTATGACAACTGAGTATGACCAATTCTGAGATGGACTGATTTTTGACTAGGATAGACTAGTTTGTGACATGGACATAGTTTTGATCACTGAGTTTGTTGATTTATTTTCTCCAGTCTTAGTTTGAGGGATGAAAACACAAAAAACACGTAGTATGAATAGTAACTCCAATCACAACATGCAAACCCTATGGAAGTTGGCTTAGAGAAGAAAACCTTTGCTTGCTAACTTAGGTACACACCCAATAGCTAATCAAAATATGACCACTGAGTCTCACGTAATGGATTCTCAATGCTGTATTAGCCGACTCCAAATGCTAATGGGAGCACGATATGACAAGTGTCTTGGGAGAGTTACTATCTCTCTTGCACAAAGATTATCAACCTTTTGGAGGTGAATCGGGTAGCTTCTAATTTTAATTAGATCTAGTAAGGGTTCCGTTCAGCGTGTCAAGGTATAAACTCAATTAAGAGGTCTCTCAGCCTTGAAAACCAAGGTACAATATACCCGAAGGTACTGAGGAGAGCTATTCCCGAGCACTATCGTTGACTTGATTTTCATTAAATCACATTTATTTTATAGTGGGTTGGAGTACTTTGTGTTTAGCCATTCCCACGTAGGTCGTTCCCCTCACACCGACTGTAACGACTTTAAGAGTTTTTCAACCCCTCAGGAGGGCAGGCGTGCTTAAGATGTACAAATATTAAACAAATAAAAAGCCTCAAGGGTCTAGATTTCTGATTGTCTTAGAAAGACAAGAACATACTCTCCTACCTCTCAAAATTTTCCAAATAAAACACAAAAGACAGATTTGTTCATTACCCAAATAGCAAGTTAGGTGCCTAAAAAATTAAAGAATACATGATGTTTGATTGATTTCTCTTTAGGCAACCTGCAGAAACAACACATTAGTAGTCATGTTGTTTTTATTCTTTGACAGGCGTATGTTTGATTGATAAATTCTTTGACAAGCGTTCTGCAAGAAACTGGTTAGGTTGTGAAAATACCAAGCAGACAAAAGACAATTCAAGGTTAGCATCAGCATAGTCCAAATTTAATTCAAGAAAAACCTCGAAAAGAGAAACTTGCTTTTAATCTAACAGAGAACATAATCGTACGACAATTCTCATAAAATGAAACGACAAAAAACTTTTATCGTACAAGTCAAAAATTAGCACAAGACGATAGAGGATAAAATCAAATAACCGGAAACAGTATGTCGTACGAGTCCATACTTTGATTCGTATGACAAACTACAGGGTATAATATTATGTCATACAATAAACTACAAGCTTCAATATAATGTCGTACGATGCAATGAAACTACTTGTATGATATTTGGCAGAGCTTGTACAGACGGAACTTGCAAGATACAAAGAATGATTCTGAGGCCGAAAAAGTAGTTTTTGGCCCCACAGTGGGCGCCAGAGATGTGTGTGTGAAAAGTGGACCTGTATCTGTAAGCACGACACTTCAATCAAGTCATTACATGCATGGTTAGACAGATATAAATATGAATATGAAAACCATAATAAATTGACCCATTACCTTCTAAAAGATGCGAGTATAAGATTTCTCTCAGATTATAAGCAATACTAGTGACTAGACAACACCAAGACGAAGGATTTTAATCTATATGAGCATGAGATTAATGCTAGATGGATGGAAGATTAATCTAACAATATTTAAGCAATAAATGAGATAAATGATTTAATCAATATGAAATAATTAATATGCAATATTCTCAATGAACCTAGAGCAAAAACAGTATAATAACAATATATTCTCCAACGTTTTTTTCTGAATGAGAGATGAGAGCCTAAATTTATAGAAAATTCAGAAAGAAACCAAAGGTTGAGATCAAATGATGATGAGAGGTCAAGATTTTCCAAGAGGAAGCACAATCCAGGTGAATTGATGTGATTGGATGCTTTTCTCAGTTTTAAAGGAAATTGAACTAAAATTAAGATAAAATCAAGATAAAATTGATTTATTCTCTATTTCATTCAATTTTGAGATTTAATTATTTTAATTGCTTTCTTTGAGATTATTTATCAATTTGTTTTTCAAGATTGTCTCCAATTGATTCTTTTTTGGTCAATTAATTCCTTTGTTGATTTATTTCCATTTTTGAAGATTTGTGCTCATAATTTCCAATTCCTCTTTCTTGATATGTTTCCTTTTTTGAAGATTAATGGCAAATTGATTTATTTAATTAAATTAATTCCTCTTTTTGATGATTTAATGGCAAATTGATTTATAAAATTAAGTATGCTAGGATATTTAATAAAATAAATAAGATAATTGTTTAAAATGATTTACTTGGAATGATCAATTAATTAAATAAATATTTAATTAATATTGGTTGATTAATTTTGCCATGTGACATTGATGATTAAAGAATTAATTGTGTGCTCAAGATTGATTTAATTGCCTTTGGTTAGGACCTTGGTGATGTTGTCGAGATTAGGGGCTCATGGTTTAGATGACCATTTTTAGGGTATTACATTTGCCCCTCTTTGAATTAATGTGCGAGCAACACGTTGGTTCAAAGAAAATTTGATGTCTAGGAGATACCAGTTCTGAACTTGATTGATTAGGAAGTAGATGAAAAGTGAGGTGTTTAGCTTGATTCGAATCGATGAAGCTGAATGAAGTTTGATTAAAGCGATACCATTCTTGAACTTGATTGAACTAGGAACGATAGGAAACAAAAGATACCGAACTTGAACTTGATTGATCAAGAAGTGGATCTTACTGATCTAGAACTTGATTGAACTTAGATACAGTGAGTGATGATAAAAATCGATCTTGAACTTGATTTATCAAGATACGATGAAGATAAACTGTCCAGCTTGATCCAAAGTGACGAATACCGAACACTTGCTTAGATTGAGTGCGATTAAAGATACTCTTTAAAACCTTGATTGAGTTTAAACGAATAATCAGCTTGATGAAAAGCGATGAAACTGATTAACGTTAAGAGATAGATTCAGATAAAGACAAATATTAGCTTGATTTGAAGTGATGAAACTGATATACCCCTAGAAATTGATTTGATTCAGATGATCGAGAAATCTCAACTTGATATAAAGCGATGAAGTTGAGATGCCCCTAGCGATGAGGTCTTATTTGATTGATTTTTTTTACTTGAAAAAGATTTTTGCTCGACTTTCGATGAAGATTTGAAAATTTTCTCGACATTGAAGAATGTGAGGTCATAAGGTCACGAGTATGCCGTGAAATCAAAAAAATAGCGAGGGTACATGATTATAGGCAATTTTGAGCGATGATAAGTTGTTTTGAGAACAAATCGATTAAGAGGAATTTTTGAAAATTTTGCGAGAAATTGAGCGCAAAGTTGATTTGTAGAAAATAAATTGAGATTCAGCGTTTAAATTGAGCGCAAAAGTGATTTGTAGAAATTAAATTGAGATTCAGTGTTGTTTCATGAGAAATTGAGCGCAATTAAAGAAGAGAGAATGAGCCTTTGATGAAAAACGCTAAGTGGTCCAAATTTTGTGAAATTTTGATGAGAGAGTTGACATCAGATTTCGATTTCGATCTCGAAAATGGACTCAGGACAACTGATTTACAAGCTCTTGATTTGATTCCATTGTATTTGTGTTGATTGATTATGAGATGTTGTTCTATATGCTTTATTCTATATGTATGCATTTCTTTTTAGTATAGATGAATGAATGCAAATGTTTATTTTTCTGCAAATAAATGAGGAGAATGAGTAACTAGTAATGCAAATTTTTCATTTTTCAATGCAGTAAGATAAATGTAAATGAGTGATAATGAATGTATGAATCTATACAAGATGTTCATGTATGCAGCTAACATCTCAATACACAAGTACTCAATCAGAGAAATGAAGATGAAAATGACACCACTTAGCTGAGAAATGATGAATACCTCAGACTCTCATTCAAAAGATAAAGAAATCATTGTTATCATGTCAAAATCACTCAAAATGCATAAAATGCAGAATGAAATGCAAAATGAGATGCAAAACGAGATGCAACCTAAACCTAGTCACTGGATTTTGAAAAGCTTAATTGTCATCATTGAGTGTTTTACAATTATAGCAGGCAGAGTAGAGTTCCTTTCTTTTCATGTGCAATATTAATGATCTTGTCCGCAATGACCTTTTTTTTTCCTTCATATCCTTGGACAGATTTCGCAGGGACTCGGATTGCATGATAAAGAAATTTCCTCAAAACAAACAAAGGAATGATGGGAACCTCCCTGTAGCATTCAAATAAGTGAAGTTGAGGTATGTGAGGCAATTCCACCTTGATGTGAAGGCTCTTATCATAGACACGCAGCTAATTTAGATGTTTCTAGATCATTGGGATCATTTCTACAAGTAGAAAACAAGAAAATATTATGCCCCCTATCCTTGCTCCTCTTAGTCAAGATAGACTTCCTCGAGTTACTTAGAGGGATAATAATCGAAAACCAATATAAAAGATAGCAAACAAATAAAATTTCCATGCACAACTCAAACTATTTAGTGATTGTTTTCCAATATGTTGTTTTGCTTGTTAACTCAGTGATAAAACTCTTCAGTAGTTAGGAGACAGGTGAATGACTCAGAGTGGATGACCAGGTTTCACTGACGTAAGATTGACTTGGTTGACACTGCTTAGGACATGTAAATTTCTCTTGTCGATTAACCTAAGACTATGAAAATGATCCGTTTCAATCCACGAGGGTTCCAACAAACTAGGATGTCACAAAAGTGACTGAAATATGTACAAGTAAAAGCAAAGATGCATGAAAGCAGGAATGCCAACATTGCGTTGATAGATGGAGCACTTGAGTACAAGAGGCGCCTGTTTACCAGGTTTTCACCAAGGCATTTTCTCTCTTTTTTCCTTTTTTATTTTTTTCTTTCTTTTTCCTTTTTTTTTTTTGAATTTCTTTAGGACGTTTTCTGATTTTTAGGATTTTTTCAGGACTTTTTCTGATTTTTAGGATTTTTTTAGGACTTTTCTGTTGTATAAGTTGCTAGAGCAGAGAATATTTAGGTGAAGAATTTCTTCATATGGATGGTGTTAATCAGTTCACGGAGCTGTTCTTCTTCCGATGTTGAGAGTTGATAAGCACTAGAGCCAAAAGTTGCAGTAACGATATAAGGACCTAACCAGTTGGGTTCAAACTTCCCTTTGTTGTCTTGAAACTGTTGATTTTTAGGATTTTCTCTTAGAACTAAGTCACCAACCTGAAATTCTCAGTGTTGAACCTTTTTGTTATATCCTCTAGACATTCTTTTTTGATAAACTCTGAGATGATCAAACGCCACTTGTCGACGCTCATCCAACAATTCGAGCTCTTGCAATCTAGATATTCTATAGTCTTCATCAGTAACAAGACCTTGCAAGGAAACTCTTAGAGATGGTATTTCTACTTCAATAGGTAATACTGCTTCAGACCCATACACCAAAGAGAAAGGTGTAGCCCCAGTAGGTGTTCTGATACTTGTTCTATAAGCCCATAACACAAGATTGAGCTGTAGATGCCAATCCTTCCCGAATTTGTTCACTGTTCTGTGCAAGATAGTCAGTAGATTTTTGTTAGATGCCTATGCTTGTCCATTACCTTGAGGGTAATATACTGAGGACCAATTTTGTTTGATTTTAAATTTCTCACAGAGTTTGTCTAGATCTTTGTTCTTGAATTGTCCTCTATTGTCAGTTATGATGGATGAAGGTATACCATACCTGCAGATGATATAATTAAGAATAAAGAGAGCTACTTGTTTGCCAGTTGCTTTGATGAGTGGAACCTCTTCTACCCACTTAGTGAAGTACTCAGTGGCAGTGATAATAAATTTGTGTTCATTAGATGATGCAGGATATATTTGGCCAATTAGATCAAACGCCCACTATTGAAAGGGCCAGTGTGTCACAAAGGGTAGGAGATCTCTTGTAGGAGCATGGATAAGGTGCCCATGTAGTTGACACTTTTCACAGGTTTTAGCAAATTTTATAGCTTCTTTCTCCATGTCTAGCCAGTAGTAGCCAACCCTTAGTAGTTTTTGTGCTAAAGTTAGACCATTTGAATGGGATCCACAAACACCTTAATGAGCCTCAGATAATGTGCATTGGGAATCCTCAGTTTCTAGAAATCTAAGAAAAGTATTATCTAAACCTCGCCTGAATAGATCGTTAGCAATGATGACATACCGTGACACATTTTGGATTATCAGGGATAACTTGGTCATGCAAGTAAGAGTAAATGTGGCTATAATGAGATGAGTCATGTCCAATAATAGAACAGACTACCTGGGACTCGGGAGAATCATAGGAAGGGTAATGTAACTCTTCCACCATGAATTCAAAGCAAAAATTAGACTCCTGTAGCTATGGTATAGATGCCAAAGTGGCCATTGCATCCACTGCTCTATTTGTTGTTCTGGGGATCTGCTGAAATGATACAGAGGTAAAGTATTTCTTGAGATCATCCACCATTCTCTTATAAGGCATTAGTTTCTCATCTCTTGTCTGATATAGATCATTGATTTGCTTGATAATGAGTTGAGAATCTCCATAGATGTGTAATTCAACAATCTTCCACTCGATGGCCAGCTTTATCCCATTTACCAAAGCTTCATATTCTGCAATGTTGTTTGTGCAAGGGAAGAGAGTCATGTAAGCTTTTGGAATTGAGTATTTTTGGGGAGTAATAAAAAGTATCCCGACACCAGAACCATGTTGAGTGAAAGACCCATAAAAGAACATCTTGCATGATTGTTCAGTAAGGTGAATGATTGATTCATCTTGGAATTCTATATGCAGAGGTTGATTGTCTTCATGTGGAGCCTCAACAAGTTGGTCTGCAATAACCTATCCTTTGATGGCTTTACGTTCCACATATTCAATATCAAATTCTGTAAGAACCATGACCCATTTGGCCAATCTCCCTGTAAGCATTGCTTTACTAAGAAGATATTTGAGCGGATCAATCTTGGCTACCAACTTAATGGAGTATGCTAAAATATAGTGCCTTAATTTTTGTGATGCAAAGACCAATGCAAAGCATGCTTTCTCTATTATAGTGTAGTTCATTTCATACGACACCAATGTTCTATTGATGTAATAGATAGCTCGTTCCTTTTTATTGTCATCCTGTTGTGCCAGAAGTGCCCCCAGTGAAGTATCTGTAGCTGATATGTATAAGATTAGTGGCTTACCTTGAATCGGTGACATTAATATGGGTGGATTAGAAAGACATTCTTTGATTTGTTGTAAATGTTGTTCACAATATTTATCCCATTTGTATTGAATTCCTTTCCTTAATACCTTCATGAAGGGTTGAGCTTTGTCGGCTAACTGAGATATAAAATTCCTTATTGATTGAAGACGGCCCTATAAACTTCTCATTTGATGATATTCTTGGGTGGAGGCATTTCCATTATAGCTTGGACCTTTTCAGGGTCAACCTCAATTCCTTTTTTTGAAATTATGTAACCAAGCAATTTTCCTGATGTTACCCCAAATGCACACTTTTTAGGATTTAATCGGAGCTTGAATCTTTCCATTCTATCTAGTATGAGGCCTAGCTCTTGAATATGCGTAGATCTCTTCATAGTCTTTACTAGGGTGTCATCAACATAATCTTCCATGTTTTTATGCATCATATCATGGAAGATAGTGATTACTGCTCTTTGGTAAGTTGCTCTCGCGTTCTTTAGCCCAAATGACATAACATTCCAGTAGAAGGTTCCCCATGCACATGTGAAAGCTATCTTTTCTTGATCTTCAGGTGCTATGTTGGTCTGATTGTAACCAGAGAATCCATCCATTAATGAATACATCTCATATCCAACAATCATATCTACTATCATGTCAATGTTGGGCAATAGAAAATCATCTTTCGGACATGCTTTGTTGAGATCTCTGAAGTTTGTGCAAACTCTAATGGATTTGTCTGCCTTTGATACAGGTACTATGTTTGATATCCATTCTGCATAGTTTATAGCTCTGATAAATCCAGCGTTTAGCAATTTCTCTAGTTCAGCCTTGACTAGCAATTCCACATGAGGATGCATCTTACAGAGTTTTTGCTTGACTGGTTTAACTCCTGGTATAATAGAGAGATGATGCATGATGAGATCAGGATCTAGTCCTGGCATATCTGAGTATGTCCATGCAAAGTTGATCTTATTTTCTAAAAAAAGGTTGCTGAAATCTTTTAACTCTTCTGCTGATAGTGATTGAGCTAAATGAATGATGTGTGGTGTCTCTTGACTCCCAATGTTCACTGGCTGAGTTGGCTCGATCAATATGGAAGATCTCTCTTGGAAGTGACTTGGTAGTATATCAAGTATCTCACCTTCAGGTGCCTTAGAGATGTTTTCACCTTTAGGTATGTCCTTTATTTTCTCTTTTTTAGATTCTGACACTGCCACAATGTGGTTTTCGCCATCAGATCTTTTATTTTTATTTTTCTTGTTTTTGCGACTAAGATACTTGATATCCGCTTCAGTCATGTTTTCATTCTATTCGCTGGTGGAAGAGTACATGGGTTCAACTACATTAAGATAGTAGGCTAATGTATAGTCATTGGAAAAAGTAGGTACATTCAAGGGTTGGTTATAAAGAGTACAATCAATCAGTTCCAAATGCATTAAGGATAAGGTTGGAACAGGCTCAAGGGAGTTCACGGTACTATCATCATGGCTTCAGACCAACCAGTCGAGTTCTAGAAGACTACCTTGCGTATGTGTGTCAAGACCAGGAAGAGTTACGACATGATTATCGAAATTCATGTTAGTATTTATTGGACCTAACCCAACCGACCTACTTCTAGCATCGTCACCTACTTCAGACTGGACTACATACCGTGGTATAACAGTAATAGGATCAATAGACAGTATCTCATCAATCATGACAGAGTAGTCATAATGCATTGTTGAATAGTTATTGTTATAAATAGAGCTCCTGTCTGAGTCATCAGAGTCATAGGATGAAGTTGCTGACTCATCTTCAAGTGGCTTAGTAAAGGTATATATAGTATAAACACCCACATCTTTGATGCTGCAAGTTCCTTCATGATTTGGTTCATTGATTACTTGTATTTGACACACTTGTGGGCATAACTTTGATGGTTCTGTTAATCCTTGTCGTCTGATCCATTTAGCTTCTTCTGGACTAATGATTGGTTCTATTTCTGTAGCTTCTAGTTCTGTACCTGATTTGTCCTATCTCATTAGGAGGGTTGGTAGGTGAAGGAATTGCTTGTGTCCGATCTTTCTCCAGTTGTCGTTCATAGTCTTCTTGTCTTTTAGTCCGATTTCTTCTATTTCCTTTTGCAATCTTAGGCGTATCAACTCTTGTGCGTCATCTATGATATCATTTGATTCTTCAAGGGTTTCTGTAGTAGATGTATTTGAGATGTGATCTGGACCCCATTCATACTCATTTGAATCAGTTTTTGAATCATCTACTTGTTGTCTGCCAGTATATATGACTGGAACTTTTAGTGGTGCAAACAAATCTCTGATCCTGTATATTTCGTCTCTCATATTCTCTGGGACTTCTACTTCTTGTGGTATTATAGCTGATATAATTGGAACTTGATTACCATCTATTTCCTCTCTCTGTGTGGGCAATTTTTTTGTTCATCGTCACACTCTTCCTGAGTTTGGTGAGTATTAATTTCTTGTGTTGTTAAAGGTAGTACCTTTTTCTTCCACTTACGTTGATGGTGAGACATGTGCTTCTGATCTGATTGCTTTCTTGGATCATATCCCAGTCTAGCTTTATCATTGACAGACTTAGTTTGTAACTGAATGGGTTCAACAATACCTTGTTGATGCTTGCCTAGAGGACCAGCACTGAAATATCCCATGTGTTGAAGCATCTTATATCTTGGACCATATTGTGTCGGGGAAATCTCACAATGTCATATTTCTTTGTTTGTACTATCTTCTTTGAAAAGTGATTTGAGGACATCATCCTCTTCTATTTCACTTGCAAGAGAAGTAGAGGACTGTATAAAGAGACTATCATAAATGACTTTTGGAGTTGAAATTTGTGGCTTCATAACCTTTGATGGTTTTCCCGACTGTCTTGGTGATGGAGGAAGAGACATTAGTGAGAGTATAGGCTCTATCTTGTATCCATCTATGACAGTGTTTGTGATTTTCAATTTCTTTTCTAAATCTTTCAGCAAAGATTCTGAACTTTCAGCTGCAGAAGCTACTCTATTATGAGGAACAAAAGCATCAACACTCTACATTGATGCATTGTAGGTATAGCTTGTATCGGCTAGAATACCGACTTCAACTCTATTATAAGGAAATTTCAGGCATTGATGATACGTAGATGGTACTACTTTCATTTCATGAATCCATGGCCTACCTAGTAAGATGTATGAAAGATGAAGATCCAGGACTTGAAAAATGACATCTCTTTCCACAGGTTCTACTCTGATTGGTAATAGTACCAGACCCTTAGAAGTTCTTTCTTCTTAATCATAAGCCTTGATTGTTATCTTCTTTGTTGGATCAATAACATTTTCAGAAAATCCCAACTGTGTCAGTAGATTATAGGTTCAAATATTCAACCCAGTGCCTCCATCTATCAAAACACATTTAACGCGGTGTTTATGGATCATGCCTTCAATGTGTAATGGTTGATTATGTGGGTGACTCAGTGAGTTATCATCTTCTTTAGAGAAAGTGAGGTAATGAGGTGAGGTCAGGTGACCCACCATAGATTGAAAATGATCTAAGTGTAAATCTTTAGGGACATTGGTGGTAGGTAGAGCCTTGTCTAGGACCTCTCTATGAGCAGAAGAGATCTTAAGCAGTTCCAAATTGGAGATTTGAGCATTGGTTCTCTTCAATTGTTTGACAATACTATAACCAGGAGAAGACGATGAAGCCAGTTGTTTTGATTTGGCCATGATTGTGTCTGTTTGTCTATTTGGTAGATTTGATATTGTTTGATCGAAAGTTGAGGAACTAGCTCCTGGGAGAGTAATCTTCCTTTGAGCGTGAGTCCCAACATTAGCAGTTTGTGCTTGACTTTGGTGATCCTAGACTATGATCACATTGCAATATTTAGTTTGACCAGATTCAATCATGTTGATCACATTATCGTTGTTAGTGTAGGTATAATTGACTCTAGCTCCTCCCTTGGATTTTGAGGAATCTCCTTGTTCATAAGTGGGTAAGGGATCTTTAAAGGCCTTATGATAAACATTAGTCGCGTGATTTCCAACAACGATCTTGCCTGCGTCAATGAGATCTTGGATTTCATGTCAGAGTTTCATGTAGTTGTTTATGTTATGTCCCTTGTTCCGATGGTAGTCGCAGTATTCGTTTTCTCTCCACCATTTGGGTCTAATTTCTGGGTCATATGGTCTAGAATTGTTTGGCAATGTTATCAGATTATTTTCCAATAAATTTTTAAAAGCCGATTCATAGGATTCATCCAGAGGAGTAAAATCACGCTTAGGCTTTGAAAGCCAAGGTTTTTCTTTAAACCATTCTCTTGTTTTCTTCGAGGGATTCTCTATTGTAGTTTCAGCTGCCTTGAGTGCTTGTGTGCCACTGGCCAAGTTAAATATTATGGATTTTGTTTTTGCTTGGACAGTATCTACCACTCCATCATTAACGACGTTCTTGTTGCTATCTTTGCCATATTTCCAGTATTTACTCTTTTCTTTAGAGCTAGAACCTTGTTGTGTTTCCTTCCAAAGTGAGATATCCCCTTTCTTTATGAGCACATCTTCCATCCGAATAGCATTATCTACCATTTTGTTAAATGATGGGTGTACTTGCATTTGTATACTATATTTCAGTTCTGGGACTAGGTTATTGACAAATATATCCATTTTCTCAGAATCTGGGATAGGTCGTGGATACCTAGAGAACGACTTTCTCCAACGTTGGAGGAAAGTGAGAAAAGGCTCCCTTGTTTTCTGTTTAGTATTGTAAAGATCTATCACAGTCATAGGATGCTCCCCTATTTTCTGTCTAGTATTGTAAAGATCTATCATAGTCATAGGATGTCGAATGTTGTATGAGTATTGTTGCAAAAATAGTTGGATTGGTTCTTCAAATGTTTTTTATCCCTTTGGGAAGACTTGAGAACCATTCCATGGCTTGACCCCCTAAACTCCTTGGGAAAAGGCGCACGAGGTACGTTTGATCGTGCATGAACTCCATACAA
This sequence comes from Cryptomeria japonica, assembly GCF_030272615.1. Classification (NCBI taxonomy): domain Eukaryota; kingdom Viridiplantae; phylum Streptophyta; class Pinopsida; order Cupressales; family Cupressaceae; genus Cryptomeria; species Cryptomeria japonica. Next base: position 131,039,968 of record NC_081410.1, on the reverse strand, counting down.
GTGACACAAAACTCTCTGACATGATCTTGAGGATTTGAGGTACCATCATATTTGTCAAATTTTGGGATCTCAACTCGTGAAGGAAATGGAGACATGTAAAGGTTTTTGTCAAATAGGAATGGGCATATTGTGTCCAGAGAATATTGTTTTGGACAGGTTTGACTGTTCTGGACTGGCAAAATCAAAGACTCGTACGACAAAATTTCTGAGACCGTACGACAGTATAACAGGTTCAGGATGACAATAGTTTTGTTTCGTACGAGTTGCTGCCTAGTACCATACGACAAATGGGTAGGTCCCAAATGAAAAAGATTTCAGTGCAGTTTTGTCTCGTATGACACAAGATTTAGCTTTAAACGACAGACTGCTAGGTTTCATACGACAGAGGATTAGCTTCGTGCGACAAATTAGCAGACTCGTATGACACATAATATGGTGCAGGATAACAAATGATCAGGCTTGTATGACTGTTAACAAGATAAAGACAAAATTTTTGAGTTTTTCAATGGCTGGGTATGACAACTGAGTATGACCAATTTTGAGATGGACTGATTTTTGACCAGGATAGACTAGTTTGTGACATGAACAAAGTTTTGATCACTGAGTTTGTTGATTTATTTTCTCCAGTTTTAGTATTCCAGTTTTAGTTTGAGGGATGAAAACATAGAAAACATGCAGTATGAATAGTAACTCCAATCACAACATGCAAACCCTATGGAAGTTGGCTTAGAGAAGAAAGCCTTTGCTTGATGACTTAGGTACACACCCAATAGCTAATCAAAATATGACCGCTGAGTCTCACGTAATGGATTCTCAACATCGTATTAGCCAACTCCAAATGCTAATGGGGGCACGATATGACAAGTGTCTTGGGAGAGTTACTATCTCTCTTGCACAAAGATTATCAACCTTTCAGAGGTGAATCAGGTAGCTTCTAATTTTAATTGGATCTAGTAAGGGTTCCATTTGGCGCGCCGAGGTATAAACTCAATTAAGAGGTCTCTCAGCCTTGAAAACCAAGGTTCAATATACCCAAAGGTACTGAGGAGAGCTATTCCCAAGCACTACCGTTGACTTGATTTTCATCAAATCACGTTTATTTTATAGTGGGTTGGAGTACTTGGTGTTTAGCCGTTCCCACGTAGGTCGTTCCCCTCACACCGACCATAACGACTTTAAGAGTTTTTCAACCCCTCGAGAGGGCAGGCCTGCTAAAGATGTACAAACCTCAAACAAAGAAAAAGCCTCAAGGGTCTAGATCTTTGATTGTCTTAGAAAGACGAGCATACTCTCCTACCTCTCAAAATTTTCCAAAAAAAACACAAAAGACAGATTTGTTCATTACCCAAATAGCAAGTTAGGTGCCTAAAAAATTAAAGAATACATGATGTTTGATTGATTTCTCTTTAGGCAACCTACATAAACAACGCATCAGTAGTCATGTTGTTTTTATTCTTTGATAGGCATATGTTTGATTGATAAATTCTTTGACAAGCGTCTTGCAAGAAACTGGTCAGGCTGTGAAAATACCAGGCAGACAAAAGACAATTCAGGGTGAGCGTCAACATAATCCAAATTTAATTCAAGAAAAACCCCGAAAGGAGAAACTTGCTTTTAATCTAACAGAGAATAGAATTGTACAACAATTCTCATAAAATGAAATGACAAAAAACTTTTATCGTACGAGTCAGAAATTAGCACAGGATGACAAAGGATAAAATCAAATAACCAGAAACAATATGTCATACGAGTCCATAAACTGATTCATACGACAAACTATAGGGTATAATATTATGTCATATGATAAACTACATGCTTCAATATAATGTCGTATGATACAATGAAACTACTTGTACGATATTTCACAGAGCTTGTACGGACGGAACCTGCAGGATAAAAAGAATGATTCTGAGGCCGAAAAAGTAGTTTTCGGCCCCACGGTGGGCGCCAGAGATGTGTGTGTGAAAATTGGACCTGTATCTGTAAGCACAACACTTCAATCAAGTCATTACATGCATAGTTAGATAGATATAAATATGAATATGAAAACCATAACAAATAAACCCATTGCCTTCTAAAAGATGCAAGTATAAGATTGCTCTCAGATTATAAGCAATACCTGTGACTAGACAACACCAAGACGAAGGATTTTAATCTATATGAGCATGATATTAATGCTAGTTTGATGTAATATTAATCTAACAAGATTTAAGCAATAAATGAGATAAATGATTTAATCAATATGAAATAATTAATATGGAATATTCTCAATGAACCTAGAGCAAAAACAGTATAATAACAATATATTCTCCAACATTTTTTTTTTCTGAATGAGAGATGAGAGCCTGAATTATAGAAAATTGAGAAAGAAACCAAAGGTTGAGATCAAATGATGATGAGAGGTCAAAATTTTCCAAGAGGAAGCACAATCTAGGTGAATTGATGTGATTGGATGCTTTTCTCAGTTTTAAAGGAAATTAAACTAAAATTAAGATAAAATCAAGATAAAACTGATTTATTCTCTATTTCATTCAATTTTGAGATTTAATTGTTTTAATTGTTTTCTTTGAGATTATTTATCAATTTGTTTTTCAAGATTGTCTCCAATTGATTCTTTTTTGGTCAATTAATTCCTTTTTTGATTTATTTCCATTTTTGAAGATTTGTGCTCATAATTTCTAATTCCTCTTTCTTGATTTGTTTCCTTTTTTGAAGAATTATGGCAAATTAATTTATTTAATTAAATTAATTTCTCTTTTTGATGATTTAATGACAAATTGATTTATTTAATTAAATATGCTAGGATATTTAATAAAATAAATAAGATAATTGTTTAAAATGATTTACTTGGAATGATCAATTAATTAAATAAATATTTAATTAATATTGGTTGATTAATTTTGCCATGTGACATTGATGATTAAAGAATTAATTGTGTGCTCAAGATTGATTTAATTGCCTTTGGTTAGGACCTTGGTGATGTTGTCGAGATTAGGGGCTCATGGTTTAGATGACCATTTTTAGGGTATTACACATAGGAATTGGGGGCATAAGACTAACGATTGCATTAGATTAAAATATATTGTACAAGGGTTGATAGACAATAGTGTTATAACTATCAATGGAAACAAGTATAATGATAAACATGCAACATTTCACACTCCTCTTTTGAATTATAAAAAGAGGGAATCATTTAAAGATGACAAAGGCAAGTGTGTGAATTGCACTCATGCTTATGATAACGTAATCAATAACCTTGAAACATGTGAGTCACAAGTTAATATCATCATCATCATAAAGGGACAAAACAAGAACGAATCCACCAATGCAGTCACAAGGAGTCAGGGTAAGATAAATTTGAAAGGTGTATCACCATAAACATCATCCACCTCTAATAAATACAATATAATGGACCAAATACAAAAGACTCTTGCACAAATATCTATACTAGAGTTACTAAAGTATTCCCCTATTCACAAAGATATCCCAGAAAAAGCTCTGGTCAAAACCACTATACCAAATAATCTGGATGTAGCACAGTTCCAAGCCATGGTGGGGCACCTAATTGCACCCCACAATCTATCATTTTCAGATGGAGATGATATGTCCTTAAGTATCCCGCATAATCTCCTGCTTCGCATTGAGGTCATGATCCACAAAAACCGTATAAAATGTGTCTTGATAGATGGAGGTGTTGGCCTCAATATTTGTACATTGAGCTTAGTCAAAGAATTAGGATATTCAGAAGATGTTGTAGATCCAAGAAGAAAGATCCTCAAAAGGGTTGGTAGTGTTGCCTATCAAGGTGGGTCCTATACAAAGAAATACAATATATCAAGTCTTAGATTTGAATTTTTCCTACAATATACTTTTGGGTAGACCATGGATACATGAGATACAAGTAGTTTCATCTACTTATCATTAGTGTTTGAAGTTTCCTTACAATGGACAAGAGGTTTTCATTCTAGGAGATTCAAATCCTTTTCAATATTGCAACACACTCAAACCCACGACAGATGTTGTTATTCCACACAATAGACTGTTGGCATTATGGATGAATTGATTATGTATTGCATTGATGTTTTGTCATTGATGTCAACACTATCTGTAATGATTGGTTACCGATAGACAGGTTTTGGTTACCGGTAGAAGATCTAGTGTTACTGATAGAAGAGACTATCTGTTGGACACTTTTGACATGTTTGGATCAATGGAGTATGCTTGATTTTATGTGTTACATATTCATGGAGCATTTTTTGGTCTTTTGGTATTGACTTGGTGATCAAACACTCTTGTAAACCCTTACCAACATTGGTTTAAGGTTTTACCGGTAGAGCTTTTATTGAGGAATCTTGACAGGATGCATAAGTGGTGTTGGTGTGGCTTCTACATGGATTTAAGGATGCTGAAGATGTTATTTGATTGTGTTTCAACAACTTGAAGACATTACTTTAGAGTGGTGGACCCAGAATAGGTCTAGTGCCTATCTAGTTTATGGACCAATATTATGTTAACGTGTACTCTGCACATTACCAGGATGTTTCAAGATGTTCTATGGATTGGTTATTATTGTTTTGGTCTTAAGCCGACATGGAATATCATTGTAATATGGATTTATGTAATGATCTTATTGTAATATCTTTTAGGTGGCCAACCTAATTGGTTTAAGCCTTAGGGTTGGTATAAAATGATGTAAGGTTTCATTGTAGATCATGCAGAATAAGTGTCGTGGTCTTGAAATGCAATATCATATGCGAAGGAGATTTGGTTGATTATAGGTGATCAAATTAGGATTAAGCAATAGGTTAAAGGCCTCCGGTATTGAGCTTAATTGAGACTTTAATCATGCATGGTAGATGCTATCTCTGGCAATTTATTACTCTAGATTGCTGTCCATTTATCTTGATGTGGTTATAATCTCTCTGTAGTCAATGAGACTCTTTTGTACTGAGTAGTGTGCTCTAGGCACTGTGCCTTCCTGCATGTGCAAGCCCCTCATTATGTCACATACTTTCTGCAAAAGTATCATCTGACTTTGAGTAGGCTTCCCACCATGGTTTTTCCCTTTATGGGTTTTTCACATACAAATCATGGTGTTATGTGGCATGGTTGCATTGCATTGATTATCTATTTAATTGTTAAGTTGTATTGTTTACCGATATCTGTTCCTACCAGCATCTATTTCTACTTTACCAATACTTAATATGGTTAAAGGTTATTAAGTGGATCAATATATATAATCTATTAACATCTGATTCACCCCCCCCTCTCAATTGTTCACCGATTATCCTAAAAATTGGTATCAGAGCTTTGGTCCTCTTTTGCAGAAGCTTAACTGCTTTAGGTAGATCGTATGGAAGCTAACACTTCAAATCCATTGACAACTATCTTCAGAAGAGAAATCACTAAGCTTGATGGAACAAATTATGGGATATGGAAAATTCAAATGGAGACTCATCTTAGATGTCTTGGTAAGCATACTTGGGAGATCACTAAGAAAGGATATGCACCTTATGATCCGTCATCTGGCAATCTTGCTCCTGCAAACTTGGATAAGAATATTGAAAATGATTGCAAAGCTAGAGAAGCCCTCTTGTGTGCACTTACTTATCAACAAATCTTGGGATTGACTGCTAAATCATGGACAAAGGTTATGTGGGATAAATTTCAAACTCTAAATGAAGGTGATCCTACTGTCAAAATTGCTAAAGTTCATGGTTACCGGGTAAGATATGAAAACTTGAAGATGGAAGAAAATGAAAGAATTGTTGTGTTTATGGAAAGAGTAAATGAGATTATTATGGGAATTCAATGTTGTGGAGGATCTCTGAGTGAAGATGAAATAGTTTCCAAAGTCTTGAGAGCCCTTTTACTGTCTTACAAGATGAAGGCAATTATAATTAATGAGTTGAGAAAAATAGCAAACACTTCAGTTAACAAATACATTCTGATTGAGACATTATCTGCTTTTGAGCTTGAAGAATTTGGACCTTCTAGAGCTACAAAATATGAACTTGCTTTTCATGCATCATCATCATCATCATCTACCGGTAAAAATGATTGGAAATCCTTATATGCAAAATAATTCAAAGATATGAGGAAAGAAGATGAAGAATTTGAGCAACTTGAAGCCTTATTTGCTAGAAGAGTACCTAAAGGACCAACAGGAAGTAAGTATGAAGGAAAAGCACCTTTTAAATGTTTTGCATGTAATAATATTGGTCATTTTGCATCTAGATGTCCTGAAAGGAATGAAAGATTTGAGGAAAGAGTTAAGAAATCATTTAAGCCTAACCAGAACATATATAGATTCAAGAAAAGTAAACAATGCTATATAGTGGATGAGGAAGGAGTAAGTGATGACTCTAGGGATGAACCAACAGAAGATTCTACTAGTGGATCTGGTAATGGAAAGGAATGGGTGTTTTATGCTTTAAAGGAAGATGAACTGGAACCAGCTATAATGAATGAAGAAAAGGCCCTGGCAAAAAAAGTTGAAGATAAGGATGAATGGGTAATTGATAGTGGATGCTCACGTCATATGACTGGAGATAAAAGAAAATTTCTATCCCTGCAAGAATACAATGACAACCAAGTTAGATTTGGAGATGACAAAGCATGTATGATCAAAGGTAGAGGTACCATTTCTCTGGATGGTAAGCATAATAGTGACAATGTTTATTATGTAGAAGGTTTAAATCATATTCTTTTGACTGTTGGTCAATTGGTAGACAAGGGTTTCCAACTTCAGTTTAAAGATAGAAAATACAAAATCATTAACAAGATTGGTTTGGATATTGCAACTGGTATTCAGACTGGAGGTGATATCTTTCACTTGAACAATGGTAATAAGACATGTTAGATTGCTCATATTGATGAGAGTTGGTTATGGTATAAGAGGTTGTGTCATGTTAACTTTGATTGTATTGTTAAGATCAGTTCAACTAAGGCAGTTAGAGATATACCTAAGATTATGAAGCCTCATAATTCGGTATGTAAGGAATGTCAAATAGGAAAGCAAGTTAGATATTATTTTAAGAGCATACAAGATAAATCTAATGATGTTCTTGATTTGATTTACACTGACTTATGTGGTCCAACAAGGACTAGAAGCTTTCAAGGTGATAGGTATTTTATGTTGATTATTGATGACTATTATAGGATGATGTGGGTGACTTTTCTTAGGGAGAAGTCTGAAGCCTTTGAGAAATTCAAGATCTTTAAAGAAAAGGTTGAAATAGAAACCAGATTGAAAATCAAGTGTCTAAGATCAGATCAAGGCGATGAGTTCACTTCTAATGAATTTAACAGTTATTGTGAGACAAATAGAATTAAGAGACAATTATCTGCACCTCAGACTCCTCAGCAGAATGGAATAGTGGAAAGAAAGAACATAACCATTTTGGATGCAACAAGATCTATGATGATGGAAGCCAAATTGCCTCACATCTACTGGAGAGAAGGAGTGAGTATAGCAGTCTACACATTCAACAGAGTTCACATCAAAGTTGAAACCAGTAAGACCCCTTGTGAATTATGGTTTGGACGTACACCTACTATTAAATATTTCAGAACTTTTGGAAGTAAATGCTATATCAAAAGAGATGATTCAATTGGAAAGTTTGATCCTAGTTGTGATGAAGGGATATTTCTTGGTTATTCAATTCAAAGAAAAGCATATAGATGTTATAACAAAAGATTGCAGAAAATTATGGAGAGTGCTAATTTGAAAGTGGATGAGCAGTACAAAAATCAATCTATATCATATGACAGGGAACCAACAGTGGAAATGATCATAACTGAACCAACAATGCCTCAACTAGTATAGAACACTAAGATAGTTACACCGACATAGTCTGAAAATTCAACCGTGACTGATGATCAAAGCAGTGAACTTGAAGTTTAGAAAACACCAAGGTATGTAAGGTTAAATCACTATGAAGATCAAATCATTGGGGATAGGAACAAGGGGGTTATGACAAGAAGAAGACTAGAAAATGAAGAGGTATGTCTTATTTCTCTAATTGAACTAGAATCTATTATTGAAGCTTGTAAGAATAAACATTGGTTAAAGGCTATGGAAGATGAATTAGATTAATGAGACTTGGACTTTAGTTCCTTAGCCTAAAAATAAGAATGTTATTGGAACTAAATGGGTTTTTTGGAATAAACTAAATGAGGATGGTCAAGTTGTAAGAAACAAGGCTAGATTGGTTTGTAAAGGATATTCTCAAATGCAAGGAATTTATTATGGTGAAACATTTGCACCTGTAGCCAAAATTGAAGCTGTTAGACTATTTCTTGCCTATGTACCTTATAATAACTATAAGGTTTATCAAATGGATGTTAAATGTGAATTTTTGAATGGTGAACTTGAGGAAGAAGTATACATTGAGCAACCTGATGGATTTTCACTAATAGATGATAAAGATATGGTTTGCAGATTGAAGAAAGCTTTATATGGATTGAAACAAGCTCCTAGAGCTTGGTATGCAAGGTTGGATAAATATCTTTTGAAGCTTGGTTTTACTAAAGACAATGCTGATAGTAATTTAGATTATAAAATTACTGATGATGATATTTTGATTATTGAAGTATTTGTTGATGATATCATTTTTGGAGGAGAAGATAAATTGTGCATGGAATTTGCTAACAACACGAAGAATGAATTTGAAATATCCATGATTGGTGAGATGAAATTTTTCTTAGGTTTACAGATTACTCAAACTGACAGAGGCATTTTTATTTGTGAAACTAAGTATTTGAAGAAATTGTTGAAGAAGTTTGGTATAAATAATTCCAAACCGGTAAGTACTCCTATGGTGACTATTGGCAAATGCACACTCCAATGAGAAATTGTAGGTCATTGATGGCAACCTTACAATCATGTGATACCGACATGCACCAGCATCGACAGACTCTACATCAACATACAAAACACTGACACCTTGGTCGACAATAATTTTGTATTAATGTATTCCGTAATTAATTGTAAAATCTTTTGCAAGCCGACATGGCGGATTGTAATATGACTCATATATGGATGATATCATTGTAGATCATTTAGTATATATGAAATGATGCAAAATATGAATAGAAGGTAGTAGACCTAATATGAAAATTATTGGTTAAGGGTTTATGTATGTAGTAGAGCTTAAACCGGTACTAAATCTGGCATAGCAGATGCTAATCTGAAGTAGTACAAGACATTGGATTTGAATAATCCATTTTTGTAAGTCAGTGTGACTTCCTTTTTAACTAAGCAGTGAGCTCTAGGCACTTGGCCTTCCTACATGTGTAGGCCCCTATTGTAAGTAGTAATATTCCCTTATTGGCCAGTAAGTGAATATTGTGGGTCACAAATCCCACTGAGGTTTTTCCCACACTAGGTTTCCTCGTTAAAATATTGTTTTTATGGTGTGCTTTTCATGTTGTGGTTGTTATTCTTATTTGCTGCATTATTTCTGGTTTACCAGTACACAGTTTTAATAGGATTTTCATGGTATAAGTTAAGAAAATTATCATACCAGTCAGATACTAATTCACCCCCCCTCTTAGTATCTTTGAGAATCCTAACAATTGGTATCAGAGCCTAGTCCTCTATTTTCAAAAGCCTAATAGCTTGAGGAAGATCTTGTCACCGGTAGAGATGGAAAACTTGAGAAAGCAATCGAAAACAACTCTTTCAGACTATGATGCAGAAAAAGTGAAGAATATAAAACTTGAGGATGATCTGAAGGTTGCTCAGGATATCATTCAAGGACTTCAAGAGAATTTCACTATAGCAAGAAATAAAATAAAAGAACTTTGTGAAAAGATGCAGAAAGAGGAAGATGAAAAGGAAACTATTAATGATCTGGTGAACCAACTAAGACAAGATAACTGTACAATGAAGAATGAGATGCAAGATATGACTATGAGATTTTGTAAAGAAATTGAAGACAGAAAGAATAATGAAGATGACTTGAATAGAAGATTAAATGATGCTGGAAATGAAAACACAAGACTCAGTCATGAGAATGATATGTTGAAGATAGATCTGATGCATACACAAAATGACATAACTGAACTCAAGAGACATAAATGAATCTTGGAGAATGAACCTACTGCTGGAAATCAACACAAAGATAAATTCAAGAAAAGTTCAGAAGAACTTGTTGACATGCTGAAGAATCAGAAACAAAATGGTGATACAAATGGCCTTGGCCTTGAAGTTGGTGAAAGCTCCGGTACTGCAAACAATCATGATCATAGTAAACCGGTAAGACAACCTAATGCTTACAAATTAAATGGGAAATGCTTTAACTGTAACAAGTATGGTCATAGAGAAAATCAATGTAGATCTAGAAATTATTAGAACACTAATACACCCACCAATTAGTGTTCTAAGTGCAACAAAGTTGGTCATAACTCAGAAAATTGCAGAATGAATGTAAGATGTTATGTTTGTAGAAGATTTAGACACTTATCTAATTAATTTGGAACACATACTGACATAGGATATGGGAAAGCTATTCTAGAAAAAACATTGTGACTTGTTATGCTTGCAACAAAATTGGACATATTGCAAAATTTTGTAGAAGCAAGTCCCCACCGACAAATAAAAAGGTCCTAGCTTGAAAGGTAAAGAAAAGGTTGAAGAGGCAAAGCAAGAATTCTCAAAGCAATAGATCAGAAAGTCAGAACATAATGTTGATGGAAATACTCCTCCAATGACAGAACAAAGTAACACTCCACCGATAGGAGACTCCTCATCTAATTGAAGAAAAATCCTTGGGGGTTTAGCACCAAAATGAAAAAGATGCTATTATTCCCTCGGTTGATGGTGAGAAGTTGAAATTACTTCTATACCAGTAGATGAGTTAAGTTGTAACTTAACCGACAAGCATTAAATATGGTAGTTGGAGAAAATAACATTATAAAGCAAGTGTTTTGGCTCCTTTTTCATTCACTGAGCATTCAAATCTTTGAGAGCGCAAAAATTCCCGAGCGAAGGCATCATTAGCGAAGAAGTGAAGCAGTTCATCAAAGCACTCATCCCTAAGGCAGATTGAGGTATTTATAACTATGGCATCCTCCGCCACTCCTGAATTTATTGCAAACCCTACTGTGATTGAGGTTATTAAGTGCCCTAGACCCGTATTCAAACTGGTTCCCGAAATTGCGAAGAAAGATGATAGCATAGGTGCAGTTTCTCAAATTCCTAAGGGAGTAGTATATGCTGAAGACCCTAGGATATACATACATTGTCATATAGAGGAATTAGGTGATGATGAGATCAAAAACATGTATAGGATTGTGATTTGTGATATAGATGGTAATGTCAAGCCGAAACACAAGATAGTAGAAACCCCAGGCTTTGTGGATATTCTTAGCATTCCTAATTTTTCCAAAGATGTAATAAGAATTGTTCTAAGTAGAGTTCATGGTGAATTCTTCTTAGTATCAAAAAGTGCATATGACATGGTCAATGATAATGCTAGAATAGATGTGTGCGAATGGCTCAAAGATGAATTGATAGACAATCTAAAGAAGATTAAAGGAGATAAGAAAGGAACCTTTAGATTTGGAAATTTGCTTTTTTGTCTAATGTTGTACATAACTAAACAAGTACTCGGTATTGGTAGAAGAGATTTTGGTTTTGATATACCATTAGGAAAGCAACTATTGGATCTATTGAACAATATGGGAGAAAACAGGGAGAAAAACTTAAATGAACATTTTCAAGCATTGAAGGCTCGAATGAAAACTAGAATAAGACCGTCACAAGCTATTGTAGATAAATATCAGAAGGAAATTTGTTTTGTAATTAAAAAGGATGAAATCTGGATGGAGGCAGTTGTCCCTAGAACTATCTAGGTAACTGAAATGGGCTATGAGATAGATGATAATATTATTGAAACTTATGCAAAAGCCCTCCTTGAAGCACCAAAGGAACCCACTGAGAAAGTTTTTGGAAATGTAGAAACAATTGAGAGTGGAATTCAATCTAGGAAAAGGGTTAAGAAGGTTGAAGAAACAGTAAGGAAAGGAACTCGTCAGACAAAGGCAATTGAGGAAGATGTTTTGAAATAAACTAGTATAAAGGAAAGTGTGTTGGAAGGACTTCAACCGGAAACTCATCTTTCACCGGTTGGAACCTCCTCTGAAAGTGATATACCAGTGGTATTCAAAAGGGTTGAAAGGAAAAGAAAACCCTCACCGACACCCTCTCCTACACCCAAGAAAACCAGATAAAAGCAACAGGCAGTGAGGCCTCCAACGAAAAAGTTGACTCCTAAGAAGAAGAAGGTAAAACAAGATATTGCTCCACTGGATAAACTCTTAAGTGAAATAACTGAAGATGGAAAGTTGAAAAATATTGGCAAAATGTACAACACACTATCTGCTGATGACAAAGAAAGCATAGAGAATAGTGTAATCTTACACTTGGATATATAAAAGAAATTTTTGATGGAAATTGTTGATGAAATACTAGCTGATTTGTATAGAAGACTAGAAGCTAGAAGGGTAGCTATTGTTGAGTTGGATAAGAAAATAAAAATTGAAAAACTACTTGCAGTGCATCCAGTAAACTCACTTGATGAGATAGACAAACTAATCAGTGAAGCTAACCAGACAGTATTTTCATCTGCTCACCGACATGTAGCACTGATGGCAGGTAGAGTGAATGAAGTTTCTAAAGAAACAACAGATGCATGGGATATATTCTTTGTAGAAAAAGAGAAACAAGAAGAATTAATAAGACCCAAGACTATCAGAGTATACCAAAAGGATAGGGATAAGGGGAAAGGTAAGGTAGGTGGACCTCCAAGCCTTAAAATAACTGATAATGTGCTCCCACTTCCTCCTTTGGATACTCCACCGGTAGAAACTACATATAGTCAACCAACCACTTAGAGTATGGAGACTCCAATAAAGGATACTAATTCTGAATCTGAAATTTTGTACACTATAAATATAGATACTCAAGAAGTAAATGTTGTGGTTGATAGAGAAACCACTGAGGATAAGAAGGAAGAAGTGACTACTGAGTCACCGATTACAGATGTTGAGGATAAGGTTAATGATACTATAAACATAAGCATAAAAAAACCTACTCAGATAGAGAAAACAACAAAGGATACCACTGGTAAACTATTAGAGGAACTGATAGATACAACTCGAAAATAGTCAGGAGAACCGGCAATGGACAGTGCAGAGGTACAAATAGAGAAACCTAAAGTACATACAGAGGCTACACCTGAGAAACCGACTGTTGAGAGCTCAGAAAAACCATCTGAGACAGAGATAGAGAAATCAGAACAGGAACAAGTTGAGACACAAGTTGAGATAGAGACAGTGCCATCAGCTAAAACTGAAAAGCCCAAACCTTTACTTATAGAAATGCAAACATAGACTGGCCTACCAGAGGTCGAATCAAGCAAGGTGATTACTACAACTGGTAGCATGAATATTGTGAGAATAGTTGGACAGACATCTGGTACTTCTATAGCAGAATTCTGACCTACAAATGTAACAAAGGTCTTATTGGATTCAATAAAGAAGATCACAGAGTGTAACAGACAATCCTATAAGGCTATTGATGACACCATTCCTATTCTTAAATTGATAGCACCAAAGTGCATTGTGGATAATAAGGATTCTTTAGGTCAACTAGACACATTGTCTAAATTCATCACCAACAACATATTGACTGTTGATCAAATAAATGAGGACACATTCAAGGAGAGAATGATTAAGGAAAAAGAGAAATTATTTGAGGAAATTGTAATGAAGAAGAAGGAGAAAATGGACACCTTATTACCGGAACTTGGAGAGACAATTTTTGATTTCAAGAAACTGTATAGAGACACTTGTAAAATAAATATTCTAATAGAAGATCTAGACAAGGAAATCAAAAAAGCACAAGATGAGATTAACAATATTGCTGACAATCTGATAGGTACATTAGATTCATTTTTGGAGATAGAAAAGAAAACTGCAGATCTAGAAGAGAAAATTAAGAAGTTAGAGAAGAACAAAGAGAGAATAAAGGATAAGGCAAACAGCTTAAAATGTCAACTTGGTCCTAAACTAGATTACCTCATTTCTTTGAGAAAAGAAAATTTTGAGGCTCTAGTTCCCAGACTTAAGACACCGAAAGAGAAAATGCACATACTCACCAGTACAGTTTAGAGAACACAAGAGGCATTACAGGATAGCAAAAGATTCACCGGTAGTTTAAATTTGGTTTTGATAGATATTTTTCAGATTGTGACCCACTGGTTACAAGAATCTAGGTAGGACTCCACTAACAACAAATGACAACCTTTGTCATTGATGTCAGAAGGGGAGTAGTGAGATGAGAAAAATGATCAGAACAAGACATCATCAGCTCAGGGGGAGCATACATTTTTGGACACACAGTTTTGGTAAGACAATTTTAACAAACCATTGTTGGGCACATTCTTTTTGTATTTTTCTCATGAGTGTTGCCATCAATGCTTAAGGGGGAGATTGTTGGCAAATGCATACTCCAATGAGAAATTATAGGTGATTGAAGGTACTATCATTGATGGCAACCTTACAATCATGTGATACCGGCAGGCACCGACACCGATAGACTCTACACCAACATATAGAACACCGACACCGAAAAGGAAGATTACCGACACCTTGACCAACCGCAATTCTATATTAATGTATTTTGTAATTAACTGTAAAATCTTTTGTAAACCGACATGGTAGATTGTAATGTGACTCATATATGTATGAGATCATTGTAGATCATTTAGGATATATGTCATGATGTGAAATATGAATAGAAGGTAGTAGACCTAATGTGCAAATTATTGGTTAAGGGTTTATGTATGTGGCATAGCTTAAACTGGTACTGAATATGGCATAGCAGATGCTAATTTGAAGCAGTACAAGCCATTGGATTTGAATAATCCATTTTTGTAAGTCAGTGTGACTTCCTTTGTAACTGGGCAGTGAGCTCTAGGCACTTGGCCTTCCTGCATGTGCATGCCCCTATTGTAAGCGGTAATATTCCCTTATTGGCCAGTAAGTGAATATTGTGGGTCACAAATCCCATCGAGATTTTTCCCACACCGGGTTTCCTCGTTAAAATATTATGTTATGGTGTTCTTTTCATTTTGTGGTTGTTATTCTTATTTGGTACATTATTTTTGGTTTACCGGTACATAGTTTTAATATGCTTTTCATGGTATAAGTTAAGAAAATTATCATACTGGTCAGATACTGATTCACCCCCCCTCTCAGTATCTTTGGGAATCCTAATAGTGACAAGTGAGAAATTATCTTTCAAGGATACTTCTACACCGGTAAATCCTACAAGGTATAAGTCTATGATTGGCGGCTTGCCATATTTAACTTAGACTAGACCGAATATTATAAATGCAGTAAGTATTGTTTCTAGATATCAAAGTAATCCTAAAGAAAATCATGAATGTGCAATAAAGAGTATATTCCGGTATTTGCAAGGAACAACAAAATATGGCTTATGGTATTCTAAAGATGATGAATTCACTTTATGTGCATATACTAACTTAGATTGGGTAGGAGATACTGATGATAGGAAGAGCACTTCTAGTGGAGCTTTATTTCTTGGAAAGAAACTAGTTTCATGGATCAACAAAAAATAGTCATGCATTTCTTTATCTACTGCAAAATCTGAGTATGTTGTAGCAACAACTAATTGCACTCAAGTCTTGTGGATGCAGCAAATGTTGAAGGGTATCAAGGTAAATTGTAGTGAACTGGTAGTTATCTACTGTGATAACTCTGTAGCTATTGACATGTCTAAGTATTCGGTATTTCACTCTAAGACTAAGCATATATCAATAAAGTATAACTTTCTGAAGGACAAGGTAGAAGGAAAGGAAGTCAAATTGGTTTATGTGAACACTAAAGAATAGATTGTAGATATATTCACTAAACCACTATCTAAGGAATCATTTGAGTATTTGAGAGATAGGTTAGGGGTTTCCGCCCCTCCGGTAGAGACTTGATTGATGCAGTTTGTCATCAGTGTGGAATGCATTATCATATATATTATTCATTTTGGCACTGATGAGTGGTGCTACTACTCAGGGGGAGTAGTCAGCTTTGAGATTCAGGGAATTACATTATTGCTTTGATATTTGTGTCAGATTTTTGGCATTGATGTCAAAGGGGGAGAGATAGTGATGTGAAAAATAATTTCAAAAATTTATACATATATCATTCATAGGGGGAGAGATTGATATTCAAGAGATTTTTGGTTGTCTTCCATAGGGGGAGACTTGTTTGGCATTTTTTTGGTACTTAGATATTTTTCAAATCTAGTGTTGCCATCAATGCCAAAGGGGGAGATTGTTGGCATTATGGATGAATTGATTATGTGTTGCATTGATGTCAACACTAGTTGTTATGGTTGGTTACCAACATATAGGTTTTGGTTACCGGTAGAAGAGACTATCTGTTGGACACTTCTGACATGTTTGGATGAATTGAGTATGCCCGATTTTATGTGTTACATGTTCCTAGAGCATCTTTTGGTTAGTTGGTATTGACTTGGTGATCGAATGCTATCATACACTCTTGTAAACCCTTATCGACATTGGTTTAAGGTTTTACCAGCAGAGCTTTTACTGAGGAATCTTGACAAGATGCATAAGTGGTGTTGGTGCGGCTTCTACATGGATTTAAGGATGCTGAAGATGTTCTTTGATCATGCTTCAACAACTTGAAGACATTTTTTTAGTGTGGTGGATCTGTAATAAGTCTGGTGCCTATCTAGGTTATGGACCGGTATTATGTTAACGTGTACTCTACACGTTACCGAGATGTTTTGAGATGTTCTATGGATTGGTTATTACTGTTTTGGTCTTGAGATGACATGGAATATCATTGTAATATGGATTTATGTAATGATCTTATTGTAATATCTTTTAGGTGGTCAACATAATTGGTTTAGGCCTTAGGGTTGGTATAAAATGATGTAAGATCTTATTGTAGATCATGGGGAATAAGTGTCATGGTCTTGAAATGCAATATCATATGTAAAGGAGATTTGGTCAATCATAGGTGATCGAGTTGGGATTAAGGAAGAGGTTAAAGGCCTCTAGTATTGAGCTTAACCGGGTCTATAATTAGGCATGGTAGATGCTATCTTTGGCAGTTAATTACTCTGGATTGTTGTCTATTTATCTTGAGGTGGTTATAACTCTCTGTAGTCAGTGAGACTCTTTTGTACTAAGTAGTGCGCTCTAGGTAGTGTGCCTTCCTGCATGTGCAGGCCCCTCATTGTATCACGTACTTTCTGTGGAAGTATCATTTGACTATGGGTAGGCCTCCCACTGTTGTTTTTCCCTTTCTGGGTTTTCCATGTACAAATCATGGTGTTTTGTGGTATGGTTGCATTGAATTGATTATCTGTTTAATTATTAAGTTGTATTGTTTATTGGTATATGTTCCTATCGACATCTATTTCTGTTTTACCAATACTTATATAGTTAAAGGTTATTATGTGGATTAATTGATATAATCTATTAACAACCGATTCACCTCCTCTTAGTTGTTCACCGGTTATCCTAACACAGACAAGCTCCTAATACAGATCCTTCAAATCAAGAGAGTACAATAGAAGCTTCCACATCACATAATTCGAATATGAATAGTCACATGGTGGCCACTTTGGCTGATTTTGAAAAGAAGCTAAAATTGAAAGACAAAGGAGTGGAAGAGTATTCCAAGGAATACTCATTGACTCTAGCACAATAATCACTCTCACCTTAGTCATATGGAAGACCCTCTGCATAAAAACAACAAGCATAAAAGACCTACACAATCTATGGTGGCACATTTGTCAAGTAAAAAACAATATCAGACGAAGATGATGACAAAGACATCCTATAGTGTCTATAAAGGGATGGAAATGAAACTCAACAGAAAGAGGTACGTAATATCACAATACCAACACAACAATATGGAAAGGGATTTTTCATCTTGCAGAAAATAGGATATAAGGGAACTGACCCTATAGGGAAAAGAGAAGAAGACATGGTAGAACCAATCATACCCTCTTTCAGGAGTGCTAAGGCCAAGATTGGATTAGGCCACATAAAAGGAGTAAACACAACTCCTTAGTCTGAAGGAATATTAGTCACGTCACAAGAAATGACTGCCCCATCATCAAAAAATGTTGTTTCATCAATCACATTACAAGAGGTTATCCCAATAAAAATATCGGGAGAAATTACTCCACCAGTTACACAAGGGGTGATCATTTTAGATATATATGAACAAATCCACAGATTACAAGAATGCAATGAATCTAATTCAAATGAGTGGGAGTCTGATTCACCTTCACCTTCTGATTGGTCCTGGGATGACATTGAGGTTGATGTGATTCATACCTATGCACCTACATTCTAGGATGACCAAAGCTCGAGGCAAAGACCTTTTGAATTTGAATCACAAGTTTCCGATGATGACTCTAGTGAAGACGATCAAATTCATAACTCTTTAGATATTCATGAGGAGGGTAACATTATTGACCTTACTATCCCCACCTTCAATGATATTGTTGTCAATACTTTCACTACTATTGAACCATTACCCTTAAGGCATCCCAAACTCATTGATTGGGAACAAACCAAGCCTACGAAACTTGAAACATTTCCCAATGACATTGCCATTTCCCTATACCTCAATGCAATTGAACTCATAGTTAATTCCCTCAGAGAACTCAATAACGTAGCTCCAACTCAGGGAGGTATCAAGTCTTTAATCCCAAAATTAAAATAAATGAATCAAAAATAGGATCTAATGGTGAAAACCATACTTTGACAACATTAGATCATAAAAAAGTAAAAAGAAAGGACTCATCTGATGGTAAAAACCTCCTAGAGGTGCTCGAGGATGAAAGAATTGATACTCCCCCTGAACACTATCAGGAAAGATTGCCAATATTAATTGAACCAGTTTAGTACTAGTCAATGTTGGCACATAACAAAATCCTAAGGTTGTTCATTTGGCTGCATCACTCTCTGAACAAGAGAATCAAAATCATATCAGGTTATTCAAAGAGAGGCAAATCAACTTCACTTGGTCTTATGCAGACATGTCGAGGATAGATCCAAACCTTATCATGCATCACTTGTCTATAGCACTAGGCATAAATCTAGTCAAATAGAAATTAAGGAAAATGCATCCCCACATTGCATTACTAGCTGAGCTAAAGAAGCTACTTGATGTTGGCTTTATCCGAGCAATTGATTATGTCAAGTGGATCTCCAATATTATACAAGTATCAAAGCATGATAAAACCATATGCATATGCACAAACTTCAAGGACCTGAATAAAGCTTTTCTGAAAGATGACTTTTCTTTACCCAATATAGACATGATAGTGGATCAGACGACATGGCATGAAATATTCTCTTTAATGGATGGATTCTCAAGGTATAACCAAATAAAAATAGCTCATGAGGATCAAGATAAAATAAATTTCACATGCCCTTGGGGTACCTTATGCTAGAACGTCATGTCATTTGGGCTAAAAAATGCATGGATGACAACCATCTTTCATGATATGATGCATATCACAATGGAAGATTATGTAGATGATATCTTGGGAAAGGCCCTGAAAAGGGGAGATCACTTGCACATACTAGACCAAATTTTCACAAGATTGGAGAAGTTTAGTCTTCGACTCAATCCTAGGAAGTGTCCATTTAGTGTGACATCTGGAAGATTACTAGGCTATATAGTTTCAACAAAGGGCATAGAAGTGGACCTAGAGAAGGTTCAAGCCATCATGGAAATGCTACCACCAAAGAACCTCAGTTAATTAATGTCATTGCAAGGAAAGTTGCAGTCCATAAGGAGATTCATCTCACAACTCATTGATAGAATTTATCTATTCGTAAAGTTACTACAAAAGAATGTACAATATCATTGGGAAGATACATGTGCATAAGCTTTCAATCAGATCAAGCAATACCTAGTGAATCCACCAATCTTGATGTCACCCATGGAAGGAAAGCCACTACTACTTTATATCTCGATGACAAAAATATCTTTGGGAGCTCTAGTAGCACAACAAGACCAACATGGAAATGAACAGTCAATATACTACGTCAACAGAACATTGATCAGCTACGAGTTGAACTATATAGAAATTAAAAAAGGTATGTTTGCTAATGGTCTTTACAGTACACAAACTAAGACTTTACATGCTCAGTCATTCAACCAAACTCATATCAAAAATAGATCCACTTAAGTATCTTCTCAGTAACGTAGCATTGATAGGAAGGCTCACCAATTGGGTCATGATTCTAAGCGAATTTGATATAGAGTATGTGTATATAAAAGATATCAAAGGATAGGTTATAGCTATTGAACTCACAAAAGCATTTGCAAGACAAAAACCCCTGCATGTCAAGTTTCTAGATGCAACCATCTTGCACATTGATAATTCAACATGGAAACTCTATTTTGATGGCTCATATACACAACAAGGCTCGGATGTAGGAATTTTATTTGTCATAAATAATGGGTATACTATATCCTCAAAGCCTATAGATTGATGTTCCCCTGTACAAAAAATATTGCGGAATATGAGGCATTAGTAAATGGCTTGAAGATGGCTTCATAATTGTAGATCAAAGATATATATGTCTATGGAGATTCACAACTTGTAACATGTCAGGCATGATTATCAAACAAAGGATGAAAAGCTACTACCATATAAAATAATGGTAGATGTTCTGAAAAGGAATTTTTAGTTTCTATTATTTACACAAATACCAAGAGAGCGGAACAAGGTTGTAGATGCTTTGGCTACCTTAGCTTCACTGCTACAAGCACCAGAACAATAAGCTCATTACGAGTTCCTAGTGGAAGACCTACCATATCTTGCACACAATAGTCTTGATTGTCGCATCATCTACCAAATTGAGAGTTCTGAATCCCCCCACTATGGATTTATTTATACCTATCTCAAGGACAACACACTTCCCCCAAACCTATCCAAAAATCAAAAGCACAACTTTATCCGACAATCTTCTTACTATGCCATTATCGCTGATACCCTTTATCGGAGAGGTCTTGATGGTATTTTACTTAGATGTTTAGAGTGTGATGAATTTGAAAAAGGCTTTACAAGAATTCCATGAAGGTATTTATGGGGCTTATTCAAACAATTTAGCCTTGGAAAAGAAACTTATATGAATTGGGTATTACTAGCCCACAATGGAGGAGGACTCCTTCCAGTTTGTTAAGCAGTGCAAATAGTGCCAAATTCATGGAAACTTGATACATGCACCAACCAAACAACTTCAACCTCTCACCACACTGTGGCCCTTCTGCCAATGGGGACTAGACTTGGTGGGAAATATATACCCATCTTCTTCAAATGGTCACAAATTCATCATCACAACAACATAGTACTTCACAAGGTGGGTCGAGGCCATACCTCTCATCACTAAAAAAGGCAAACAGGTCTCCATGTTCATTCTGAATTACATAATTTGTAGATACAGGATCCCTATGACCATTGTGATATACAATGGAAAATAATTAAAAAATAAGGATGTTACAGATCTCTGTCAGAAGTTCCATATCACACAACACTTTTCCACTATCTATTAACCCCAAGGGAATGGACAGGCAAAGGCAACAAACAAGACATTATTGAAAAACTTGAAGAAAATAGTAAATGATGCCGATAGAGATTGGCACATCTAATTAAACCTTGCTTTGTGGTCCTATCGTACTAACGTCCGTACACCAACTGGGACCACCCTGTATTCACTTGTCTATGGGTTAGAAGTTGTACTACCTATGAGAGTAAAAGTTAGGCATTTAATAAAAATCCATAAATCCCACATCAATGAAGGTACAAAAATAAAGCATAAACAAGGAAATAAGGTAAGAAAATGCAAACCATCCTTCATATGCTTGAAATGATCCCCTCCATTGTCCTTCTTGCTTCTCTAATCAAATGGTATGTGGCTCTCAAACTCCAAATTGCAAATGTGTTGAAAGAAAGGGCGAGAAGATTCGAAGATTCAAAGATTTGAAGTTAATTTGACAACATATTGTTACTCAAAATGTGGATGTAAATGATGAAGAAATAGGCTCAATTTATAGGCAAGTTCATGAGAATATGAATTTGGAATGAAAAATGCAAAAGAGACAAATTCATTCAAAAAGGGAAAGATTATGACAAAATATGACACATTTCTATGTAAAAATTATAAAATATTTCTATACAAAGAACTATGACAAGTTGCTATGTAAGGATTTATGACGAATTGATATGTCATTTTATGATAAAATGAGTGAATTGTGGAGGGAAATTGCCATTCGAAAATGAGGAAAGTGGAAGGCTAGAAAAGAGGAGGGGAATCTAAAAAAGAGGAGGATAAGTGGGAGAGGGAGAAATGATGTGGAATTAGTATTTAAAAATTATTAATTCCACTCATAACTCAAATTAGCCAATTAATATATAAAAATATTAACTGTGACATGGACAAAGAGGGTGAATAAATAAATATAAATTTATTTATTCAAAATGGGACATCTTAACAAAGGAGTTGATTAATTATTTAACTAATCAATCCAGGGAAATGATTTGAATAATTTAAGATACCAGCCCGAATGGCGAAATAGGTCCTAATAATGATGATTGATTGGCTAATAATTGATAAAAATTAATGACAATTGATTGAGGTTGACAACAAAATAGGACAAAGGATCGAAAAAGACCCAAGATTGATAATGATTTTGATAAGAGATTGATAAGATGGATAAGATCAATTGACAATGACTTGATAAAGGATTGATAAGATCAATTGATAAAGTGTCATGAAAACCCAATAAAGTATCATAGAGGACTGAATGAAATTGATTGATAATAAGGTTGATAATTAATGATTGATTAATTATCAACAAAGAGGGAATTAAGTATAATTGTCAAGATGAGACCAATTTGAATGATTTGAAAATGATAAAATATTAATCATAATGATTTAGGACCAAATGCGAATGAAGAAGACTGATTAGGGTTGGATTTGAAATGAATTGAAACTAGAGGAATGGTGCAATGTCAACATGTGTTGAAGATCAAATGTGACATAGAAGACATGCTAAAAATGAGGTTAGCAACGTAGGAGTGATGACCAATTTTTAGTGTCTACACTACCGATCAAAGTTGAACTACCTTCCCTTAGGATATCAATGAAGGGATTAGTATCAGATGAACAATACAAGATATCTAGGCTAGAAGAATTGGAGTTGTTAGATGAGTGTTGACAACAAGCACTAGATCACCTCAAGGTATACCAACAAAGAAAGTCCAAGAGCTACAACCAAAAATTCAAGCACAGAGAATTCCAAGTAGGTGATCTCGTCTTGAGAGAGAACCCTTAGAACCAGCAAGATCAGATCAAGAAAGGAAAACTCAAAGTAAATTGGCTAGGCCCCTTCATAATTGTAGCTGCCTACAAATCAGGGGTATATCAACTCTCTACTCCAGAAGGAGATGTACTTGAAGAACCTATCAACACCCAACATCTCAAGAGGTTTTATGCATAAGCATTTCCAAAAATCACAAAAAATAAAATAAAACACTAAAAAATAAAAAAAATCAAAACAAAAAAAGAAAAAAATCGTCACTCTGGTGAAAACCTAGCAAATAGGCGCCTTGTGACACACAAAAAAAATGCAATAAAAAAAAAAAATGCAATAAAAACAAGTGGTCAAAACCTAGAAATAGGCACTACTTGTCTTATATTAGCTTCTCTATCTATCAAGATGCTTGCATTCGCCCGAACGCATGTCCATACCTGTGCTTTTTCATCCATCTCATCTGATCATGCTAGCCATCAACTTATCCACATCAGTAAGAAGCTTTTAAATAAATGCAACTTTTGGGATACTCTTAGCATAGTCACTGTCCTTAATTTTCCAGAAGACCTTGCAATCAATGTTCCACCATGGCTTGGTGATCATTGTATATATCCATGATAATCAATACATTTGCAATTGGGGGCAAATACTAACCTCCCTTTTTCCTATGTTGAGCATATCAAAGAAGGAAACATAAAAGTGTAGGCACCCAAAATCAACACAAGAATCAAAATCGCAAAACAGTGAACCAAAATCAAACCCAACATCGACAAATGTGAAATGAAAAGTGATCAAACCAAAATAAAAGAAAGTCAAGAGCAATTATTGGATGATCTTTCTTGAATGGTGATTTGATGTTATTGACACACTTGTTCATTAATTGTATGTTGATTTATGCCATCATATCTCCTAGCAACTTAAGGATGTCATTGACTAGAGAAGCGAGGATGGAGCCATGAATTTTTCTTTGTTTGTTGTTTGCGAGTTGGTTTCTAGTAATTTGTGGATTTGTCTAAGGATATGATCTACAAAAAGATCAAGGAAGATATTTCAAATTCCCAAATGAAAGGAATTAAATCTTGCCTATTTTACGCAAGTGATACTTAGGTCATCATGGTCTTTATACCTTGATGCTTGTAAAAATTTCAATATCAAAATTCATGCATGATGTACTCAGGTCATCATGGTTTTATATACCATCGGTGTTTGTACTATCTTGCAACATTTAAAAATCTCAATGATGACAAAAAGCACAATTGATTGACTCAAAAAGATGACTTTAACGGATTGCATTTCATTTTAGGATTGCATTTTAGTCTAGATCTCATTCTTAGATTGCATTCATGGACTTTCCAAGGCTTGGAGATATGTGGATTCTGATTGAGTACATTGGACATTGATAAAAAACAAATCATATAATTCATCAAGTTGTATTTCATACAATTTCATCTGGACCCTCATCTCATTTCATCTAGTTGCATAACATTTTGTAAATATTACATACTTTATTAAAACATCTTTACCTGCATGTTGCATTATAGTTCATTGAATATATGTTTAGTTCATCATTCACATTTCATTAATTCATGTCATATCATTTAGGCATTTGTATAAGTTTATCATCACAATTATCATCAAGCATTCATTTCATCTTAGGTTCATTCCTCATTATCCCAACATGTATCTTTGCATTAGCATGTCATTCCAAAATACATTCATTCCAACATATTATCATCATAAGCATTGGTTATAACATAAAATCGGTACCATCACATACACACCATGTACAAAATCACCTCTTATGCATTATTATCACATTACCATCAAATGTATTTAGTGACATTCATTACATCACATTTTAAGTTGCATTTATCCATATCATCTCACATAGTAGCATTTAAATTCATAGGCATATTAAGCGCATCATACAAAAAATACCATTGCCTCCGTACATATGAAAACATCATCATACATCACATCATTGTAAATAAATACATCACATCATATAAGAATAACCATATGACATCCGTCCATAAAGAAGCATCGTGAAACATTATACACATCCATATACATTCAAGCATCATCATATGTAAGCATGAAAAACAAATTATCATATGGACATATCCATCATATATCACCTTCAAAACATATAGATCACATCATATAGAAATCACATATCACATAGACATTATGAGCATCCATGCATATAGAATCATATAGACATCCATAAACATAGATCAAATAAATGTATCTCATGTAAATATTATATCATCATCATATATATAATCATGTAAATACTGCATCATCATCATGTAAATATAGCATCAACACATGTAGAATGCATCCATCAAATCACCATCGCATATCATATCATAAAAAAAAAATTAATGTCCACATACAGTGATATCAGTACAACAAGAGTGACAATAATCAATTTACATCATAATATGTATACAATAAAATAGAGTGATATCCATACAAAATGGGGAGTCATAATCAATACATCAAATGAACAAAATACATCATAGAGGGGAAAAATCTATGAGTGACTCCCTCTGGAATCTATAGGCCTTGCACCTAATCCATCTACTATACCAGAAGGCCCTACACCATCACCACCAGGATCCCTCTGTGGACTTGTGACTCCCTGATTGACCTCCTCCCATTGAGACCCACCACGCCTCAAGCTATAAGCATATATTTGTGCTTGTCGGTCTAGAGGCACTGCCTAGAAGTATAAACCTATGTAATAGTCAACTCTTCCCGTCTGATAGACAAGCTCTCTAAGGGTGTTCCCACTGAGCCCTTGGGTAGCTGCCTGTTGCAATTTCTGCACAAGACCCTCTACTTGACCATACCACTCTACAACTGTGTCCCACTCTGTGGTGAGATGGGCGACTTGTCTCTGCAACTACGAGATATGCCCCTATGCTTAGGCCAACTGACCTTGAGCTTATGCCAATTGGGTCCTTAGCTGATCTATAATGACCTGTAGCCTCTGAGGATGTCCCTATGATGGTCCCTACAGCCTAACATGTGGCCCTATCTAACCTGATGGCTATCTCTATAGCTGCACCTATCTCTGGCCATGTCCCTATGGATATAACTATGGTGCCTATGGCTGTGGTCGCGGTGGTGCTAGATGGGGTCCCCGAGGTAGTGTTGGAGCCAAAAGTCCTAATTCCTAAGGAGGAGGTCTCCTCTATCTCCCAACATCTCCTCCCCCTCCACCATCTCCTCCATCTCCCCCTCCTCCACTGTCTCCTCCTCCTCCACCATCCCCTCCATCTCCTCCTCCTCCACCAACTCCTCCTCCTTCACCATCCCCTCCATCTCCTCCTCCTCCACCAACTCCTCCTCCTTCACCATCCCCTCCATCTCCTCTCCCTCCACCCCTCCCCCCATCTCCCCTCCATCTCCCTCTCCCTCTCCCTCTACCCCTCCCTTATCCTTGCCATCTCCTACATCCTTCCTCCTCCTCCTACCACGAGCTAGTTGTTTCTCATCATACTCAAATAATGATATGGGCTCCTTGGGATCTATGAGCCTAGGAAATAGATGTGTCATGAAATACTATGCATAGGGTGGCAATATCCCCCCATCCAATGTCATGGGCCTATAATCCCATGCTTGTGTGCACAATTTCAACATCTCTACATAGATCATATTAAAATCAATCGAGGGCCCCCACTCTGGTCTCTCCTTATGTGTATGTGCATAATTTGTTGTACCCTGTGGCATACCCTATGCCTGACCATACTATCTGAGGACCCTGGTTAGAATGAAGTGTTTAGAAGAGGAAACATATGACATCTCCCAATTATCATCCCCCAATGGCTCACAATCAAGATAGGATCATCACACCGCTGTCACCATGTTATCTAAAACGTTGTGCCAATAATCTAGTTTTCCCAGTCGACACTGAACAATTGCTCTCGCATATGCATATACATACGACCTGCCAAGTGGCCGAATCCTATCTGCTAAGGGCCAAGCCACTGGGATATTCTCCCAAGCCTAGATCTGTAACAAAATGACCCTTAAAGATAATTCTTCTCCCTTGTTATACACAACCTGGTGTAAATCATGATATAGGTGCGCTAACATGCACACACCCTAGGCAAATCTCATATGCTCCTCCAACATTTGACTCGATATTTTCCCCCATCCAACTTAGAAACCATGCCCTTGCCTATCTAGACACAAATATCCTCCGATCAACCCTGCCAAAACTGAGGGAAGTGGCTCATACTCATCGACCATGTCCTTGTTAGGATAACTGGTGAACAACTGAGAGAAGGGGGTGGGGGTGGGGTGAATCAGTTGTTAACAGATTATGAAACTTTAAGCACACAAAACCTTTTACCGGAATAGCAGATATATCGATTAAGCACAAACATAAATTATAAATCAAATACCGTTCATCCACAACACATAACACCAAGATTTGTATGTGGAAAAATCTGTAAAGGGAAAAACCATGGTGGGAAGCCTACCGATAGTTAGATGATACTTCTGCAGTAAGTATGTGATTACAATAAGGGGCCTGCACATGCGGGAAGACCAACATCCTAGAGTGCACTGATCATCACAAAGGAGCCTCATTGACTACAAAAGATCTTCAAACTATAATCTGAAAATAAGAATGAACTACAAAATAACATCTCCTAATAACTAAGTACTGTTCTAGTTAAGCTCAATGCCAAAGGTCTTAAACCTTTTATACAAACCCAATTCGATCACCTATGATCAACCAAAACCTCTGCATATGATTACAACTTTATTCGCACACAGATAATCCCATAACCCATGACCACGATCTACAAAAAAGATCTTACATCATATTTATACCAACCTGAGACCTAAAAAATTAGGTCGGCCACCTAAAAGATAATGTAATAAATCCATAACATGATCCTGCAAACCAATGATAACACAAGTCGGCCTAAGAACGAAACAACATTAACCAAACACTAAATCCAACTGGTAATGCATTGGGAGCATCCACCATCACGTTATATAAACCAGTCCATAATCTAGCAGAATAGCATTAGGTCCGGTGCTAAATGCAACACCATCGATTAATTGGAACATGAACAAGAAAACCATCAGCATCCCAAAAACCTTCTAGAAGCCGCACCACCACCACTTATCAAATCCATCGAAATATCCTCAATGAAGATTTGTCAGTAGAACCCTTATAGGTAACCAAAAGGCTTACTACAACATATGATAGCTTTCAGATCACCAAATCCTGAACCAACTGAATGTGACATGCATCTGAATGACATGAATAACCAAGCCAAACCAATTCCACTAATCTGAACATATCCAAGAATACCAGAGATGATCTCCAGATCAACATCACAAACCAACCACTCTACTGGAACCCGATAGGTAACCAAAGAAGCTAGTGTTGATATCAATGACAAACATCAATGCAACACATAATCAATTCCTCCAAATTGCCAACAATCCTGCCACACAATGGAGTAGCTACCAATATGAGGATCATAAAAATCCTGCCTCAAATCCTCTGTACTACCCTATTTCTCTACATCATACACCACAAGCTCCCCCATGACTAGTATGCGCAGAATCCGATAAACGTCCTCAAGATTAACTGTCATCTCTCTAGTCGGTAAGTGAAAGGTGTTGTGGTCGCTATGTCACCACTTTATAAGTGTTGTCAATAGACCATGGTTCACTCGGTACACTCGATATCATGGCATATCTAGCAAGAATCCCAATCCGCAAGCATCAATCAATCCTCTATCATCCTTAGTCAGCTGAGGGATCATACTGAAAGTGTCAGGATATTTTCTTCACATCTACAAAACTCATGAAGGGGCCTATGATACAACAACATATCAAAAGTCAACAACTAATCTAATCTATTTGATCATCATACATCAAAAAATAAGTCAAACGTCAACCAAGAATCCTACTTGCTCTTATGAGTGCATCCAAATATCAACATTTCTCTTTCGAGCGCATCCTATAATTGCTCTTTCTAGTGCATCAAATTTCTCTTTAGAGCACATCAATTTTCTCTTTTGAGCACATCAAATTGCTCTTTCGAACTCAATAACTTTTCTCTTTTGAGCACATCAAATTCCCTCTTTCGAGCGCAACAAATTTCTCTTTCAAGTGCATCCAATAATTTCTCTTTTGAGTGCATCAAATCTTCTCTCTTGAGTGCATCAACTTTCTCTTTCAAGTGCATCTAAGTAACCTATTTACTCCTTTTGAGAACATCTAATCATCTATTCACTCTCTCGAGTGCATCAAATTGCTCTCTCAAGCATCAATTTTCTCTTATGAGCGCATCAAGTTGTTCAATCAATCAATCAATTACTCATCGTTCATCAATCATCAAACAATCATCATATCGGTCACCTAATTGATCATCAAAAGTTGTTGATTAACCCAATCAGGAGTGTGAAAAATCAAACATTCATAACTTTGAATCAAATGCGTGACTGTGTTTCGTATGCACAAAAAGAAGTGTATGCGCTAAAAATAATTTCAAATGCACTAAACTGCGCACCGTATGTGCTGAATCAGGTATATGCACGGATTTTTTTTGTCAAATGCACAATGACATATGTCATATGCATGGTTTTAATCATATGCACAGTTTCAAGGGTTGAATGTGCTAAAATAGTTGTTTGCGCAACTCTAAGTGTGAAATGTGCTAATTAACCTAATTTTACCTTAGTTTTGACCTAGGTGAATGCACTAAAATCCGCATCGGATGCACATATAAAATTATCTCATGCTCTAAACTAAGGATGTATGTGCTAAAACGTAAAATGAAATTTTAAACCGACAAAAAAATTATAAAAATGCATGAAAACTAATTTTTTTGAAATCACAAAGAGGTTTTTCGATGACATACTGGTGGTTCGTACGCCTCTGATCGTTGGTGATGAAAAAATCACTCGAAACGGTGCAAATGATAGGTAATCGGTATGCTAGAAGCTAAAAGACAAACTCCACCTGAACAAAGAATCTCCAAAGGTAAAAGTGAAAATGACATTTGAAAAGGACCTTTTGACCTTTTATGCCTTTTTAAAAGGGCATTTTGGAGGCATTTATTTATTTTCACCAAGCCCTAATTCCTTTTAACCAATCTATTTTTCAATGTTGCATTGGGCCATATTTTTTTAAATATTGAGAGCTAAATCGACCAAATTTTTCCAAATTAATTATTTTTAGCAAAATCTCGACAAAATTCTTATTATTGCGAAAAATTCAAAAGTGTTCTAAATTTTGGAAATTTCCCTGATTTACCTCTCGAGGGGGCATACATCACCAATAAACATTCGGGGCATCAAATCATCAAAATTTTCAAACGTCTACGACATCGTTATCAAATCAATCGCACATTAGAAATATCGCTTAGACAATTTTCATTGAACCAACGTGTGACAAACACATTGCTTCAAAGAAGGGCAAAATGTATGCGCATAAATCTGGCCTGAATATTAAAGTGGGGGCAAAGGTCATTTAAATATTGTTCTATTGTATAGTTAAATTCCCTAATTTAACTATATAATTCACTTTGCCAAAACTTCTTCTAAAATCATATTTCATTAAAAAAAATCCACATCAACATGTGACAAGTGAAATTAATTATTTTACAAATAAAATTTAGCCAAAAAAGGAGCTTTCACTCACATCATCATGGGTACTTGGAATTGATATCATAGATATTTAGACCTTACATTTGAGTACTTGGACCTTGCTTGTCTCCATGCTCATTTAATCCAGGTTGTCTCTTTGACCCATGACTTGGCAATAAATTCTCAACCCCCATCTACTTGGCCTTCCATCATAAATTAATTTTGCATCCTCACCATCCATTTTTGCAGATTGAATCTTAACCATTGGTTTATTTCCACATCACTCTTGGGCTTGGAAACTCTATAAATAGAGGTATTTTTAGCATGTAAATCATCTCTTATTTTTGCATCATACTAATGCCAATTTGTCTCTAGCTTAAGCATCCATTTAGTTTATTTTTAGCATCATTTTAGCATAGAATCCTAGCTCATTTGTAATTATATCTTCATAACATTTGTGTATATCATTATCTATCATAATTTTAACTTGTTTATATCTTACATTTAGCTCTTATTGTAGCTTAGATTGCATATCATTTGTAAATCTCATTCTCTAGGTTGTCATCTAATTGAGTCTTGTGCACAATTTGACAACACTAATCTTGTAGATTCAATAGGTCCTTGGAGATAGAGGACAATGGGATACTCTTGAGGGGTTTCCTACATTTTTTATTTTTTTACATGCTTTGTTTAAATTCTCTAATACTAATGTCTCACTGGTGCATGTAGGTTTCATTTTCATTGTGTGCAAGATTTAGGAAAGCAAGTTCTAGATTCTATTACCCACTTTTCTGAAGAACAAATTGGCTGGATGGTATCATGCCAACATCGTTGTGAATAGTTTTTGGGCCCAATTTTTTTTTTTATTAGAGTTGATGGTTTTTCAGAAGAACCCTTCTGCCTCCTAGCCTGCATCACTAATCATACCCTAGCCCTAGAAATTTTTAGACAGCTGGTCATAATTGAACTTTGCATAGGAGCAAGAAGACATGAAACCTCTTTTACCCAAGATCATAGGATGTTAGGACCTATTACTCTTGAGAGGAGACTTCAGGTAGAGGGTATCCTTTCTTCGAAACTTGTCTATCTAGGGTTAGTAGCGATTGATGACAAATAGAACTATGATTTAGATGAGTTCTTATCAAAGCAAAAGATACTGATGAGGAGACAACAGACCGAAAGGAGGTTAACTAGTCAACTTCTAAGGTTCATCGACTCAACTGGTAATCCCTAATTCCAAAGGTCCTTACACAACACCAAGTCAAGTAATGATTCGATGACACCAAACAAAACCTTGGAAAACCCCAAGTCTTTATATGTCCACTTATAAACAACTAACACTTCTCAAGTTCTTGTGTGGCTACACACACCCTTGCTTACAATGAGCGAGCTACTACTAGGTTTAAGGGTTTGAATGGCCTAGTTGACCAATTCAAAACAACAATCCTTGGAGGGGTGTTCTCACAAAACTTTAACACAAATGAAATAGGATTTCATGGTTTAGATCCACCAGAACATCAATTTTGACTCACTCGCCCACAAACCTGAACCAGTTGCTATTAAGCCTCCTTTTGAAGGAATCAGGTGATAACTTTCGACAACCTGAGGATCTAGACAAAAAAATTATGTTTTCAGATACCCTTTTGGGATTTCTAAACAATATCTTAGTTTTCGGTATCGGATCAACTTACAGATATTTCAACCGGTACTGCACTAACAAACCTAATAGGGCTTTCAGACCTATTTGACTAAATGCCTTTCACGAACTGGTTTGGTTCTCCTAATGGGTGACCATCACTGACCATAGACTACCATATAAACCTCCAAATCACTCTTCTATCACATTCAAACCCTTTTTCAGTGCTCTACCACTCAATTCTCATGTACTGCACTCATCAAACTGGTCTGTCACATAGAGATGACAGACCTAGGGCCAGTTCTCCATCCTCTCCACCCTTTTGTATCCTCTTAATGGAATTTGGTAATGAAATTTGATATAGTTTCCTATCATCTTCTATAACAAGAGAGTGTTCAGTTAAGGATTGATAGGCTTAAACCCATTATTGTAGTCAAACCCTAGGGGTTTAAGGGTTTTAGGCTACCCGATAGAGATTTGCTTGTAGAATGGGGCAGTGATCACTTTAAGACTTCACATTGAAAGGAAAACAAAGATAAATCAATCTATTTACATGATCTATGCCATGGACATTCTTACCAATACACCTTTAGTATGCAATCAACATATATTAGACAATTTCTTCGAGTTTCCAACAGTTCTTGATGTTTTAATTTCTTTCCAAATCAACCAACTCAACCAACATACATTCTTTGATGTTTGGGGCCTTTAAAGGTATTTCCCAAAAGACCACAACCTCCTCCAACTATTTTTCAAACTAACTGACAACTGGAGAATCCCGATTTACAAAAAGTGCAAAATTATCATGACAATAAATTGTCAATATGACAACTTTTGCATAATTCGATCAACATAGACTCTAGAGTGTCATAGTCCCCCAAAATTATTACATTTGATTTTAAAACATAAAAAATGACTCAAATTGACCAGTGGTCACTTGATCCCTCAATTTAGACCATTGTGACCCTTATTGACTCAAATTTCTGTACCAGACCCTAGATGACAATTTGACCCAAAGATGGACAAACTTGTCACACTCCTAGGACATTGAATTACAAAAAGGACCCATAGGGTCTTATTAAATTTCTTTTAACTAATAGAAAATCATATTTCTCCTGACTCATGCCTTCATAGGTAGGTGCTCTTACACCAGATACCCATAATGCATATGCCTCATGAGTATTAGGAGGCACAAATTAGTCCAACCGAGGAAGGACCCAATCTATTTGTGGACCTGGCTCTCATTCCCAAAGAGGATCGACCACCATGGCATAAATTTTATAAACCAATAGGGAAGGAAGATCCTACCAAAAAGGTACCTACAATTATGTAGAGTAAGATGAATGAGGATACTTGGCTAGAAGAAAAGTGACTGGCCTTTTGGATATACAGATAGGAGATTCAATAGCTCCGTAAAGGAATTCGCAACATCACTACAGATGAAATTTTTGAGCTGGAATGAAAAAAATATAATGGTGATGATAGTGTTGGGATTGATTTTAATCCTCCCCCAGGAGGCACTGATGAGCTGGTTCGTACACATGAAATCAAACAAAAAAGGAAAAGGGTAAACAGGTTCAACAAAGGTCGACAGGTCAGACCCTTGGAGCTATGGCTACATATGAAGCGATAAAAAGGCCCCATTCACAAATAATGAGGAAAAGGCTCACCGAGACATTGCAGTCTCAAAATCCTTCTGGTGCTAGCTCAAGTCCCTTGAGAAAGAAATAAAACACAACCAATGTCCCCAAAAATTCTCAAATGCAAGCACCTATTGCAACTCAAGCTTCGACCACATTGACAATATATGCAGCTTAGGTACATTTTTCTCCCCCTCTTCTTTTTTCTCAATCTTTGGTTTCATCGGTGACCTCTACCCTGCACACTTCAACACTTACCTCTAGTTCCCCTGCTGTTGTAGTATCATCTGTAGTCATTACACAATCCCCATTGATCTTTATATTCACTGGTCTTGTTGTTGCTCCCCTGCAAAATGTCACACCAGTAGGAACAACATTTATTATTTCTCCTTCCATAATTGACCCTAGGTCAATCAATAACTACACCTTTGATAACGTGAGTTTTATGTTTTGCAAGTTCCACACCTCCGATGTCGTCAAGTGTTGGCCCTCTCTTCTTCCCTTCTACTGGTTCTCTGCAAGGGATTCCACCATTTTCTCCTGCCACCCTTACTTTACCAATGTGAATCCAATCCTAGGCTCCCATAATCTCAATTCTATTTTCTCTTCCATTTGGTGCCCCTTTTGATGGATAACACATCCCATCCCCATCAGAACTTATGCAACAAACAAGTTAAGCCAGACTCGCTCAAGCTCAAAAGTCACAAAAAAGCAAAGGATGCTCAGAAACCTACCGAGCCTAACATGAAAATGTTTTACAAAGAAGATCACGAGAATCTATTGTTTATGACCATGCCGCCAAATATCATCAAACCAATAGGGAAACTAAACCCAAAAGATTATATAGTGCATGCCATCAATATTAACTTTAAACAGGTGTGACTTCAAGATAAGGTCGAATTCATGGAGGAAACCTAGAGGGTGGTATCATCAGACTTCTTGAAGTGTGCATGACATTTAGATAAGGCTATGACTAAATTGGATGTTGTTAAGGCTATAGTTGAGCGCTTACAAAAAATGAAGAAATCTAGAGATGCGAAAATCACTCCTCCAGTCCACAACATAGCAAGAGAAGGTAGAAAGGGAGAAGCTTCATAATGAGTTGAATAGAGTAGAAGCTTAATGGCACACATAGTAGGTCGCAAAGGATGAATCTATCAAGAAATTCCAAGAAAAGGAACAAGAGCTCTCACAAATGTAGACAAGGCCCCCTGGTCTAACTCAAATTCAAGTCCAATTGCAGACCGCTATCAAGGAAAAAGATCAATATTATTAGGAGCAGAGTAACACACAAACTCTCCTAGGAGAGGAGAAGCTAGCAAAAGAGCAAGCACTACAAGAACTACAAGTCAAGAAAGCTTAATTTGATGAGGAGTTGCATGATGTAAGGGTAGCTCTTGAAAATTAATGCAAAAATTATGGTAAAAAGTAGAAAGAGGTGCAAGAGAGGAGTGTAGAGATCCTTGCACTACAACAACAGGTGTCTGATGCAGCTCAGTAGATTAAAGATTTGACTAAGAAATTAAATGTGAAAGAAGATAAAATCAAGCTCCTCTTAGAACCTCCAGTTAGGAGAAGGTGAAGCATTCATTTGCTTCTTTACGACCAACCCTCAAATTCTTAATAGATGCTCAGTCACTATGCATCGATGCAAATAATATCATTGACCAGATCATGCAATCTATTGTGCCGAAGGTGCTCGGTTCTTAGAAGTTAGTTAATTGGTTGTATCTTGCCTCTGATAAGAAGTTAGTAAATTGGTTGTATCTTTTACTTGACTAGGAGTTGGTTGTGACAGAGATTGAAGACCACAGAGCAATGGCAAAGAAGGAAAATGCCTACATCTAGCTTTACAATGTTAAAATCTTCAGCTATGCTCGTAAGGGATCGATTCAAAAAAATTGTAAAGAGTAGTAGCAACAAGACCAACTATATGTCCAAGCAATGAGTAAATATCCTAAGGCAAGTGAGGTCAAATAATTACTCTACCCCATAGCTCGACTTCATATTCTACTTGAGAAGACTTGTAATGAATTGAGTGCGCTGTCGTTCAAGGAAATCATTGATTTGGATCAAGATCTTCAAGGACTTAAATCCCAAGATACCCTCAAAGGATGATTGGCTCCCATTGTAGAATGCCCTCGACCAACTCTTTAGAGCAAGTGTGTAGATCTAGTCTGCAGAACTAGAGTTTTGTGTATTGTCATCCTGCAAGCAGGATTTCCCTAGAAGTCGCTAGAAAACTATGGATTTGTAATCCACATTGGCTCACAGAAAGCCCTTTTATTTTGTCTAAGTTTGCAACCTTTATTTTGATTAAATAATTAAAGGGCCGTAGTTCATAGTTCACACGTGTTCACCATGTTTTGACATGACACACATTTTGGGTAGCTTGCTTTTTCTTTTGTCATAGAGCTCCACTCGAATGCCATGTGGAATTCCCTTTCCCTTCCCCATGAGTCCTATCCATAGTTTGAAGGAAGGTTTTTTGAGAAACACATGTCTGCTCCGTGAGGTATTTTGAGATTGTAGTTTGCTCAAGAGGAGACTTCTTGTCCTGCCACCACAAGTCACTTCACAGTAAATGTTGGAATCTCTATGTGTTAGTATAGTAGAAAGAAGGGTGCCATTTTTAAAGTAGGACTAATGTGTCAAAGGGCTGAAAATCATCTTTTGGGTGCCACTCCAGATAAGTCTAAGAGGTTGTTGCGATGTCAGTTTTGATCCTAATGACAAATGGAAAGTTGCAGGCCGAAAATAGTCATTTCTTTTACAATTTTGATTGTTTTGCAGGTTGTTGAATGAGCCAGTTGGTGCAATATCATGCATAGTGCTGAGATGGTTTTTATATTTTCATAGTAGTGGGAAGTTTGAACCTCTTCTATTTATTTCCAAATGCTTGTAAATTGAAAGGGCTTCTAGAATTTTATTGAGATATATGAAAATGCTTTTAGACCGTTATTTGGGGCCTGAATGCTATTACTATTTCCTAAATCAAAATAATTGAACTATGCCTCTGGCCTTTTTAGACTATTTTTTTTAGTGCTCATTAATGGTTTTTAGTGCAATTTTAGATGCAGTCTCAAGTTTAATAATGTACGCTTAAAATTTTCTATTTGGATCTGTTGCAAGGTGTGCATTGTTGGTCTCCTTGTGCTGTGTAGCGTAACGCTTAGGTTTGTGACATGGCTTAACCACCTCATGTGGATTCTATAAGTCTAGTAGTTGTATCGAGCATTAATAGGTGAATCTTTTGGTGCAATGACAACCACACTTGTAACAAGTAGTATCAGAGCTTGGTCATAGGTTCAAACCCCTCGCTTGCGCTGGGGGAATTGTGGCAAGGTGTGCGCCCTTGGTTTCCTTGTGCTATGCAGCATAGCACTTGGGTTTGTGACATGGCTTAATCACCTCCTATGGATTCTATAACTCTAGTGGTTGTATTGGGCATTAACAGGTCGATATTTTGATGCAACGACAACCACACTTGTAACAAGGTCATGTTATATACTCTTTCATTCTACTGTATGTTTAGACATGCTTTGCTTTATGTCATTTTGAAGGGCTTTGATGTATTTGTGATTGTTGATGAGGTATGTAGATTGTTGAATGGTCCTTAGAATTGCATATATAAGGTTCTATGTGCAAATTGTTTGACAAAAGCTCGAGTCAGGTGTATCACCTTAAGTTAGTTTTTATTTTATGTTCTCTCTTTCCCTTTTCTCCCCAAAGTAAATGAAGAGCTGACTTCTTAAATCCTAGAGATTACTTAGTGAAAGAGCATAGGTTCCCCAACACCGAGTTTATGATAAGGCTATGTGTTTAGGAGTAAGTTTAGGCATCAACATCCTCATGAGGTCTACTAGGGTTGTTTATTGTAAATAAAACTGATATAGCTTGTTGATCTTTGTCTCTATATTCTTGGTTGTAGTAATTTGTGTCTCCAGGGTAGTCCGGATAATGGTACATTAGTTTCTTACATCAGCCTCCTTTTCTTTCTAAAATTTTGTCTGTACCTCCTACTTAATATTATCCTTCAACAAAGGTGAATCTTATAGTATAGTTCATTCATTGACAACCTAAGTTTTACTGAGGTTAGGTGAGAGGGATCCCTTTTCAGATAAGGGTATTTACCCTAAATCTCATTAACTACTTCTTCTACCTATCAAGTAGTCAATATATGCTGCTTCAAAACTTCTTTATAGGTTGATTGATGAAATGTATCCCCTAGTTGAAACTTATATAAGGGAGATATGCCCCCTATATCAACTTTATTGTCAATTACCAAAATATAGATTAGTTGACTCGATGCCACCAATTGTATTTGTTGCTAGGCCAATTTTTTTTGATATGATCCATCGTAGAAGTTTGAGATGATAATGTTGTTGAAGTAGCAGATCTGGTATCTGTCTGAGGAGGTGGAGGAGTTTCCAGTTCCTTATGTTTCTCCTTCACTTATTCTTCAAATAAATGGTTGCATGCCTATGTAGTTGCCCTTGCTGTCTCTATTTGCACCTATTGGATTATCTTTGTTTTGTCCAACATTGACTTGTTAACCCTTTGTTTTCTTTGAAGTTATTTGGTCTATATATCCTTGAACTTTTTCAATTGGGGAGGTATCATATCTGAGGCTATTGTTTGGATGGCAATTTTATTTAGATTCTCCTCTTCTTGTTGTACTTTTGTCCTCCAATTCTTACTGGTGACTGCTATGGGATTTAGTAAATTGTGCATCAAGTCTTTTAGAGTGTACTTGTTCACCATCATGCACCACATTAGTACCCACTTTGATGTGTGTTTGTTTGTTAATGGAATGTCCTTGTACTTTTCTAATATTTTTGCAAAAAATTGAGGGTCATAGAGAGAAACATATAGATGGTTTTCATCCAATAGGGGGACTTGTTTTGCTATGGTCACCAGATTGGTAGTTTCTTCTTTTATGAATTGAACCTCCTCCTCACTTTCTATATCAGATTTTGATGATCTATGTGGCTATTGTTTCTTCTTCAACTTGTTCTCAATGCTCATATATAGTAGAGATTTTGATGCTTCTTATTTTGATGACTTCTCTCCCATAAGTGTGGTGGGAAATTTTCTTTTGACTAGTCTGATATATTTAGATTTTGTAGGTGTGGTATGAGGTATTTGAATGTTTAGTCTTTCAAACCTTCTTCTACGAGGGGACCCAATTTCCATTTTTTCTTCTTGTTCGTCCCTAGGGGGTTTTTCTATTTTTTCTATTTGTTTTCCTTTCTTCTTCTCAACCTTTTCTATTAATTTTTCCTTAGCCAATGAGTCAAGGAGCTCCTTGGTGGTTTGATTTATTTATGTCTCTAGATCTTTTAATAACTTGAGTATCTCTTTTGGATAGGACTTGACTTCTGCATCTAATACTTCATAAGATAATGGGGCTATCCATAAAGTCCGGGGCTTGAGGGAATCCATAATGGCAAAATACTTATCCACATGGAATGCTTTGGTATCTATGTAATTATAAATTATTTGATATGGTATCTAGTTCCGGTTTTTTATTTTTTTAGAAAATCTTAAAGTAACCTTTGAAAACTTGGATGTATGCATTAGGGTGTAGAAAATTTCTTACACATTCTAGAATTTGTGCAGCTACTAGTCTGTTTGTGGCCTATACTCTTTTTACATATTGTGGTAGTTCTTGCATAAAATAGAAAGCTAAGCAAATGAAAAGTGTACCACACCAGAATTAGTAGCTTGCCTGCTTCATCTAGGATGTATTTTCTAATAGATCCATTCGCAAGACCTCACATAGGTCAAAATATTTCCCTTCAACAACCATCTGATGTGCCATGTGTTGGTATTTTGGATATGTTGATATGGTTTTGTCATTGATGTCAACACTTGTTAACACTTGTCAACCTTATTAGCACTTGGAGATCTTTGGTTTTGTCCACTGACAAGTCAGTGACTTATGCACAGTCACTGGTATTTGCTTCACCAACAGGTTATATTATTCACCAAAACTTGGAATGACTTCAAGACTACTTGGTTATGTCGAAGACATTGTTTGGACACTTTATTTTGGTGATTTGTTCATTACTTTGATCAAGTTTGCATATTTGCTGTTACCAACAAATAGGTCTAGGTTATGTACCAACAAGCATATCTATTCCAGATCAACACGACACATCATGAAGATGATTTGTTATTATTGTAAATGCATTGAGCCGACATGATGAATCACATATTGATTCATTTGTAATTGATTTTATTGTAATATCTCTTAGTGAGCCGACCTACTCAATTGGTCTTAGGTTATGGTATAAATGTAAGATCTCATTTGTGAGATTGATAGAGGATTGAAAAAGGATTGTAACAAGGTATATGTGAAAATAAGTGGAGCTATACACACATACATCATTCAATATTGAAGGAAGGTGTGAAGAAGGCATATCAGAGCTAAACCGATACTGAATCCAACATTTAATGATGCTATTTTGAGAAGTACATTATCATTAGATTTAGCCATCCAATTATAGTTAGTGTGACTCCCATTTTGTGATTGAGAAGTGAGCTCTAGGCAATTGGCCTTTCTGCATGTGCAGACTCCATATTGTACACACATACTATCTGCAGTAGTATCATCTGATTGTGGGTAAGGTTTTCCACCATGGTGTTGTGGATGTTATTGTCTTTTTGTTTCATGCATTAATCTTTACTGGTGCTACAATTAACTAATAAAACTATCTATCGACATAAAGTTTGGTTTACCGACATTAAGCATTAAGTTTTGGTTAAGTTAATTTTGGTTTAAATTTATTGGACAACTAACCCCCCTCTCAGTTGTCTCTGGGATGTAATACCATGTGAATAGATACTATGGTAGTAGATCCATCTTGGTTTGTCAAGTAAATCTTGTAGGTGATGACCTTGGTAAGATACAATGCCACTTTGTTTGTTATATTATTGATGCTCAAACTTCAGCTTTCGAAAGTAGCTCTAGTTAGCTTCTTTATTTATGCATTTTTAATCCCTTTCTTTGGTGGGATTCCTCATTCTACTAATAGCCTAGTGACAATCTAGATGGCCTCCATATTCAGTAGGGTTTTCTAGATATAGATATTTGTCATGCAACTTGCTCAAAACCAACCAGACCCACTCCTCCTTAGTGAAGTTTAAGAAATCCTTCTAGACATCCAATTTATTTCCTCCTATGCAATCATACTTCAGTGCATATTGGTTAGTGCCCTTTGAAAAAAAAATTGTTAGAGCTCTTCAAAAACAATATGGTTTGTCTAGTTTATCTCCTCTAGTGGTAATTATATATATTTCCTAACATCCTCAGTTTATATGACTATAGTTTGGACCCATGAAAATTTGTCATTTGAGTTTGTCTCCATCACCTTGTAAGGAAATATTTTGTATTCTAGTCATGGATTAATTTTAGTATTGATAAGGATAGGGGTGGCCATGGTTATGAGTTGAAGTGTGGGTTAGGGTAAGGTATCTTAGAGTTTGCAAATGAAAGCACAATAGAGCTAAGTGTGCAAGAGTAGGATTTTTGTACGAAAACAAGGGAGCTAAAATAGACAAGTGAATGGATAGATGGGGTGTGTGGATTTTATATATTTCCTATGTGGAGAGCATTTATTACTATAGCCATTGTTAGTCATTTCCTGCCCTTTTCTACCTGTTGCATTTCTACAACTAATTGTTTTTGGTCGTTATTACCTACTTTTCTTATTTATTTATGATACACTATATTCCAAATATGGTACAAATGAGTATGTTTATGTTGGCTCATATTTACCATTCTTTTTATGAATACCATGTCGAATCCTTCTAGGATTTGTTTTTGGTTTTGGAGTCTTAATTCCTAGGTTATCGATTTGCATTTGAGGTAAGTGTCTTTTATTTTTTATGTTCATAAGGTATCCCTTCTCTTGTTATGAATACCCTAATATTCATCATTGTTGGTTAATAGATTTGTCCCTTTCTTCAAATTGTAATGTTTACTTTCTTTGAACAATAATATGACTCTTGTATACCCCTTTACGAAAGAAACAAATAAATCAACAGTTGGATGAATCAATTAAAATTCCATCCTTTGCATTAGAGGGCAGCTCCTCATATGATTTGCAATGAATTTTCTATAGAAAAACCCTTGAAATGAATACACTTTTAACCAGAAAGTGTGAAAAGGCTTTATCATTCATCCGTCAACGCAAAGGAATGCCTTCAACATAAAACAAAGAGAATATTCTGAAGATTAAATAAGAGCTCACAAACTCTAACTTTCACACATGTTCATTTCATAAATTCAGAGAAAAGAAAATGCATAGTAATATTGATTTTGATCGATACTCTCTCATGCCTCATAGGACAAGGGGTATCAACATAACTCAATCCACAATGAATCTACTAACAATTAATAATAACAACGAATTCTGAAAAACATAGGATTAACTGATATAAAAAAAATGATATCATGCACATAGCATATTTCTCAAGAAAGATCGACAATATTTAAACACACAGATTCAAAGACTATACACCATAACATTTTAATTGATAAATCACTCATTCCAGTTTAAAGAAATTCATAGAAAAATAGATATTATTTGCTGCTCAAAAAATCATAGTTTTTTGGACCTTTCTAAAGTATCAAAAACATAGTTATATAGCCACAACCTGGCCAATGGTTATAATGGGAAACATGGAAAGCCAATAATTGCTGCCCCGCAAAGTCAGTGGAACCAACATTTAAACAAAAATGAAACTATCTTGCAACTAACAAGTGAACAAGACCTATCATCTACGAAAAACATTGCTAAGTAGTTTTGGTAACTGCTTCTTTCTTCCAATCCACATGAGCAACGACAAAGTGTTGAAAGGTTGTGTTATGAGGAAATCCCATGTGTACCATTCGTTGTTTCCAGATCTCTTTTTCCCTGTGAACCTGTGCAACTTTGTCAAAGTGACTATCGAGATGTCCAATGCATAAAAAGAAGAGTGATTCGATTTTAGCAATGACACTTAAGTCATCCAGAACTAAACCCTTAGCTTCTTTCACATAATTGATTTTAACTTTAAATGATTCCATTATAATCTCAATCATCTCAAGGGTTCTTCCATCATCTTTCAAACATTTTATCCCAATGCACACGAGTTCATTTCTCATGGAGGTAACTAATTCCGTAGGTTAAATACCAACTTCACGAATTCCTCATAAGCCCATTTTATCAAGGAATTCCTCCATTCAATGTTCCTCTGACAAAAATATAAAATGCTATCATCCAAGCCTACCATAGGTTTTTTAGTAAGAAACTTCATTACCCCATATCTCTACACTTCTCGTGTTTGTGCAGCTTTTGATGCCCATTTAGCTTCCTCATTTTTTTAATTGATGATCTCAACCTCCAATTCCTTCATCACTTGTATCTCCCCATAATACACTCTACTTAAATTAACAAAGTATTTGGCACTAGACTTCATAATTATTTCTAACCATTCCATCACAATTTCTGTGATCAATCTGCATTTTTATATTTGTTCTAGACTCTTTGAATTTGTAGGGGACTTACGATCAAAGGACATTAGAATCTGTGACAAAGGTTGAGGGTTCAGATCATTAATTGCCTCAATATACTCTGCCATCCTTCGTAACATTTATTTCATCTGATGCTTATCTTTCTCATCTTTCCAAGTCCTCATTATGATCTTCTTTGTTGAAGACTCAAGATGAAGGACATCTATA
Organism: Cryptomeria japonica; assembly: GCF_030272615.1. NCBI lineage: Eukaryota > Viridiplantae > Streptophyta > Pinopsida > Cupressales > Cupressaceae > Cryptomeria > Cryptomeria japonica. Next base: position 130,995,931 of record NC_081410.1, on the reverse strand, counting down.
GCTCGAGAAGAAGTTCCAATATTTATGTTTTCAACAACAAAGTCTTGAGCTGTAGGGTTTTCTGTCTTTTCATCTATCAACGGATGTGCTATCTTTGTGATCAAGTTCCCACTATCTGCATCAAAATCAGTTTTTGACATAGTCTTTGAATTCTTCACTTTAGGAGTTTTTCCCAGGCATTTACTCACCATGTCATCTACTAGAATTGAGGCTGGAATAATGTTTCTCTTCTTGCTGCTTAACATGCTTTTTAACCATACTGGTCCTGAAGGAACTTGAGACTTATCTAGATCAGTTCCAGTTTCTTTTTCATCCCTTACTATCAACGTAGTAACTGCATTTAAGGCTTCTTGCTCTTGCTGATTACTACCCTCATTAGCTAGGTCTTGTTTTTCTTTATTCAGATCAATTGAGGTGGTATCCATCTCAAGGTCAACTATCATACTATCAACAAATGAGGATCATCTTTTGCTCCTTGCTTTGGAGCGGGTGATTTAGACAAAAGTTGTCTCCTCTTTGATTTGCATTGTCTTTTCTCTCTGTCCTCCTTTTCCCAGTTTCTGTGAACCTACAGCACAAGATGGAACAAGTGAATTAGATACTAGGACCTCAATGGGTGAGGCTGAATCTTTCCTTGAGCTTCTGCTTAGTCTTCACTCTTTAAGCCATTTTTCTATTCTTCCAATGACCAAGAACGTCCTGGTTTGAATCAATTCTTCCCCATATTTTTTCCAGTCAATCTCTGGTATTACTCCTTGTTGCCTATCATCAACAAATTAGGAATCAAGTAAATCATTTTTATCATCAATAATATTTGTAGTGTTTATCTTTAGACCATAATACCTAATTTGTTGCACTGTGAGTCTTAAGTGAGCTCTTCTTCGGACTTCATACTCATCCACACAATCTGCCCAAAAGTCTTCTAGACTGGGTACATGTTGAAAATTCTCCCTGAATGTAAAGTGGGTCATTGCAAATCCTTTAATATCAAACTTAGTGCGGGGAAAATACAACTAAAAATTGAACCTTTTGAACTCTAATTCTAAATTCAAAGCATCTAAAATACTGGTACAAGTGTAATATGTCAGTTCAATGGGAAAAGAAACCCCTGTTTGGTGTTCTTCCCCATATTTCTTATCTATATGAGCAAGTTTCCTACACACTTCAATTAACACTTGCTGTCAAAGACATCTTGGCAATTTGTAGGGTTCACCTTCAAAACCACCAACCCTCAAATAAGTGAACCTGGAGAACTAAATATAGAAGCTTCCATATATGTTTATAAACTACATGGTTTCCTTAGTTAATCTCTTATTAATATCTCTTTTTAACTCAAACACTAACTTGCCAAGAAAAATATTATGAACCTTGTAATAATTTTCAGTGATCATGTGTTGTTGCAAATGCAGGTAATATTCATATATCCTCATATCATTCTGCCAAGGTTCATGATACAGACCTACCCATTGATGGGTGCAGACTAAATAGTATATGAGGTAAGAGGACATATAGAAATTTTTGTTACCAAAACAACTTGAAACCTCATGCATTCTTTCCGCAATTAACTCTGCCCAATCTATGTATCTCTTTTCACCAAAAAGGACCTAAATAAAGAAATACATCCAATCCTCGCAATAAAAGGCTATTTGATTTCCCCTCATTCTATGTAGTATAATGACTATATCCCTTACTTCTTGAATCAGATGTTCTCAGGTTAATGGGCTTGGCAGTCTAGAAACCCCCTTTTGAAATTTCAGTAACCAATTTATAGCAATGACACTCCTATAACATGACTTCTTCTTAGAGAAAAGTCCCTACGACTTACATACCATCCAGTCCTCATACTGCTCCTTCTCTGGTATTTTTATTATGGTAGTAATAACACCCCGACTAATTGTAAGAAAAAACTTACCCTCAGCGTCCCTTATACACCTCTCAACAGGATTATATATGCTCATACATTCCAAAACTACGCTAATCTCCTGCTTACCAAATTGGGAAAATAATAAAGGCAAGTAACCTATTTTAAATAAAACAGATCTTAAAGACTTGCCTAAAATATCGATCGCATGATTCATCATGATTTGAAAACTGCATACTCATTCGTGCCAAATTGTGCTGAAAAGATTAAATTCTAACAGTTTATTAATAACAAGTTTTTTCCACTCCATATCCTTACTCGAAATGATTACTTCGAATGATTATTCCCTAGTACGGATTTCCAACACAATTCATTTTCTTGAGGTTCATCTTTTAAATCCAAAATATTCCCTACATGTTGACACTTTTTCACTTTATCTCCAAAGTCCTCGATCCTCGAACCTCGAACCTTAAACCCTTCGAAAATTAGTTCAAAGGTTCAAGTTAAAAACAAAATTAGAGAAAAACATACGAACATGCCTAAGCTTACCCATTATAAAACATGACTTACGCAAGACTTGTTTTAACATGTTGAACTGTGAACCTTGAACTACTAGAAAGGTTCAAGGTTCAAGTTCAATGGACTATTACCACCAAGACCTTTAGGACCTTATTAAATATAAAAGCCATTATACCACATACCGCGCTTGAACTTGAACCTTGAACTGCTAGAAAGGTTCAAGTGACAGGTTCAGTTCAAGAAAAGTTTCAAAGAGCAAAATTTGAAGAACGCAAAAAGACATAATATAAGTGCAGACTAACAATCATGTAGTTTAGCTAGAGTTACCAAGGTTCAATTTGATGAATACTAAGAGGGGGGGGGGGGGTAAATTAGTATGCCAAAAATCTCTGTACTTAAACACTTTACTATTCTAACAGTAAACTGGTAAAGCAGCTTAGCAAACAAATCGGTTAGCACACATGCAAACCAAATAGCAAATAATGCATTCACCCATAGAAGCACAAACACCATAACACAAGATATTTTGGCGTGGAAACCCAAATGGGAAAAACCATGGTGAGATGAAACTCACAAGTAACTATCTACAGAATAGGAACCAGATCGGTTAAGGTCATACAATGTTCTTTACTAGAACAGATCCTGTTAGGAATCTCAATTTCTATTAGGAGACAAGTCCGATTAAAGACTACCTTGCTAGAGGATTTTAGATCCATAGATGTGAAGCACCTTGTTAGAGGATTTACAAAAGGCTTTTTGGGCCTACCCAGTTAAGGGCTTCAAACTTGTCAAATATGTGAGTAATCAACAAGTGAATGATCTAGAAAATGGTACATGTTGCTTGATTAGATCCACTATGGCTCATAGCTAATGCATTTCAACATTAATTTAGTCTTCAGTAACTCCCACTCTGTTACAACTCACAAACTTGATCTTCTCAGTTAAGATCATACTTACAAAAACTCATCAACCACCTTAAACCCTTGCCACAACCTAAAAACCTAGACATGATGTCCTTATAAAGGAATCTAATTTCATGTCGGTCCAATAGGATTACAATACAATTTCCTAGGTTCAATGCATCTAGTCATATTTTGTAATACGACACAAAAAGAATTGTGAGAGTGTCGGCACCACTAAACAATCGGTGGATGGTAACTCATCACAAAATGCCGGTTGGTAACTCATCACAGAGTATTATCGGTTTAAACAAAATACTGGTTTAAGCAAAATACCGATTGCCGGTTTGACAAAAATGAAGACTAGGAAATATGTGTTTTGCCGCTTTGATCCTTTGTACCGCTTGGGGTCTTCATACCGCTTTAGACAGGTAAACACTTTCTGCAAAACATCGATAGTCTAAAGACTATAATGCATCATACCGGTTGGAACAAATTCTGGTTGAGCTTTAACTCATACATATAAAAAGTGATCTCAATGTAAGTGTGTGTCCATCAATAACAATCACAACATAATCATAAAAAATGCCAACAATCTCCCCCTTTGGCATTGATGGCAACACTTAGGAAATTTTTTTGATTGACTTCTAAGTGTTTTACAACAAAATCACGCCATAAGCAAAATTGCTCCCCCTAAGCATATGCACTATCCCTTTTGCAAACAATACAATGTATAACTATTTGCTTATAGAGATAGACATGAAGATATACAGAGCATACATCAAAATTTTTAAATACCAAAATACTTCTCCCCCTTTGGCAACAATGAAAAAGTACAACTGAACAACCCCTGTTTTCATTTGGTATTAAAATAATAAGAGTTTATGACAATAAAGAATAAAACTTGTCAAAAACTGATTTAAAGTCCTGTAAAAATTGCTTCATGGATAAGGACCATGAATCGAGTAGGGAGATAGCCACTTCTTTCTCTGTCTGCATCTGGGAGACCTGTTCTTCCATGGCATCTATTGTGCTAATCTCTTGAGTCACCGTTAAGGCATCCAGATTGAGATAACATTTTTGAAGTATTTGCAAGCGTGGGAGTAGAACCAGTTGTCGTTTCTGCAAATCTCGTGTCCGATTGCTGATCTTGAGCTTTATTCTTGCAGACTGGGTATGAAATCGGTGAATGGTTTTCCCATAAGCTATAAAAGAGTCATATGGCAGCTTGAAGGTGCTCATGTATAACTTCAAGTCAAATTGTAGCTTTTGCTTCTGTACAAGCACGTTGTCACAGAAGAGATGGGGTTGGAAAATCTTACTAAGTAGTAGATTCCCCTCATCCAGAGCATCCCTTATATCTTTTTGAGCTTTTTGTAGATCAGACCGGAGCTCATTTAGCTTCTTCACTAGGGCAATGTTCAGAGCCTTTTGAAGCTCTTTCTTAGCATTTGCCTCTGCTACCTCTTCTAGGCTTTGCACCTGATCATCCACTACAATGCATAGGAGCTTCAATTGTGCCCGTGATGAATCCGTATTGGGGAGGTTAGTGCTGGGTATCAAACCGGTAAGAGTGTCCACTGCAGCTTGGATCACATCTTGCTCCTTCTTCCTCCTTATCACTTCAAGGCATTCTTGGGCAACCTTAATGCTCTATAGTAGCTCCATTTCATTTGCAGACTAGAGGTCAATAGGACTGGTGAGGTCAGCAAGTTTGGCTTGACTACTGGTTTCCTTTGGAGTCTTCATCTAAGTGCTTTTTGCCACTTCTCCTTTCTCTTCTTCCTTCTTTTTCTTCTCCGCTTCCTTTCGCTTCTCCTCTTCCTTTTCCTCTTCCTTCTTCTTTTTCGCTTCCTTTATCTTCTCCTCTTCCTTTTTCTTTTCCGCTTCCTTTCTCTTCTCCTCTTCCTTTTCCTCTTCCTTCTTCTTCTTCTTCTTCTCATCTTCTTGTTTCTTTTTCTCCTCTTCCTCTTTTCTCTTTCCTCCTCTTTCTTTTTGTCATCCTCTTTTCTCTTTTCCTCCTCTTCCTTCTTCTTCTCATCCTCTTTTCTCTTTTCCTCCTCTTTCTTTTTCTTCTCATCTTCTTGTTTCTTTTTCTCTTCTTCCACTTTTCTCTTTTCCTCCTCTTTCTTTTTCTTCTCATCTTCTTCTTTCTTTTTCTCCTTTTCCTTCTTCTTCTCCTCTGCTTTCTTCTTTGCTTCCTCTTTTCTATCCTCTGCTTACTTATGCTTCTCTTCCTATTCTGCCCATTTTCTCTTGTCTTCTTCCTATTTCTTCTTTCCTTCTGTTGCCGATGGGTCATCTGGAGTAGCATCCTCTACATCCAGAGCATCGACATCAATAGTGTCTATTGGTTCAGTAACCGGGTTTCTTTCATTGTCAAATACTTCATTTGGTTTCTTGATTTCTAGTTCCTTTTCAGCTTTTCAGTTTGCCTCAGATACTTGATGCAATCTCAAAGCAGCTTTGGTATGAGAGTGAGTATCATTTATTACTTCAGAGGCTTTTCCTTCAAGCAACATGAGTCTTCTTCTTCTCATGAAGAAGAGGCCTTTAAAGTTCTCCATGATTTCATAGATTTCTGAGTTAGATACATCAGGAAAATATTGTGCAAATATTTCCTCTCTTATTTCTTGTTCTTTTTCAATGGCAATGCACCATTTGATGTCTAAAGAATTATACAAAGAATTCGGTGTCACAAATTTGATATCTGAAAGTGACCGGTCATTAGCACATAACTACTTATTGATTTCCTGTTCAACTTCTTCCTTTTCTTCATTATTGAAATCATCAAAATGATATATTAAATCATTTAGCAACTTTCTCCTAATATTTTTAATAGTTCTTTGACAATGTGTCAAAGGTTTGTAGGAAGAGATATCAATATTTACCGGTGCCAAAGTTGCTGGTTCATTCTTTGTCTTTTTCTTTGTTTGCCTAGTCTTCTTAGGCTATTCTTCAGACACAGTGTCCTCTGAGTCTGGTGAATTGTTCTTTGTCTTCCTCTTCCTCTCGAAGACTTTGGCAGGTGACCGCTTGGTCACTTTGGGACTAGATGGAGTAATTGGTGCCGATGCTGAAGGCACTACCTTTCCTTTCTTTGCTGAGGGTTCTTTAATAGGTGTAACCCTTTCTAGATAAGTGCTGGTTCTCTTTGCCTTAGGATCAAGGGGCAAGGCATGTAGGGTAGAAGCATACCCGTCCAACATATCATACATTACCTCATAGCCCATAGGCTCCACTTCTTCTTGCCTAGGCTCAACCACCTCCATTATGCACACATCAATTTTGATGGTGAAGCATATGCCCTCCTCATACTTCTTGACTATATCACCGGATATCCTTATCCTTTGGCTCATCTTGCACTTGAACTCATCAAAGTATTTGTTTAGCACTTCCAGATAGCTAGTTCCAACCGCTTGTAGACTTTCCTTGATTTGTTTTGTTACCAGTTGATTGGCAGACCACTGAATGTCACCTACTCCTGGAAAGTAGCCTTGAAAGTAAAAGAACAATCCAACCAACAGTTTCCCAAACTTAAACCTTAATGCATTGTCCTGTTTGATTGATTTGAGATTCAACATGATTTGTCTTTGCATACAGGTGCATAGATCAAATGATGCATCTTCCTTGATCATCCTGTAAGCAGCATTTACCACTGCAGCAAAGATGGAGTTAATTCTGCTAGCTGAGAACATCTGGTAACCTATCACCATGCAGGCATACTTGACCAGATCATCCTTGATTGAGTTGATGGTCATTCCTTGTGAGTCACTCACTGAACCAGTGAGCTTGGACATTTCAGTCTTGTTGACCTTCTGTAGGGCTGGCACTTCCCCAGTGTTATAGAAACCGGTGACGACATGAATCGCTTCTGGTGTGATATCATGCATCTGCTCTAGGTACATCTTATCACTGTGTACCCTGCTTAGAATAATGTGAATGTGATCATCCGAGAATTCTTCAAGAAAGTAAACTACATTATGAAGTTTCTTCTTTTCCAGAATGTTGAATTTTGGTTTAATCTTCTTATCCTTTTCGCAGAATAAGCTCAGCTGGGAATAGATCACAAGAGACCCTAGGTCTTTGATTTTGCAGTCTATGTAATTGGAAATGCCCCCTTCTACTATAACACCAGCAGGTACTTGAGATAGGGCATTGTATTTCAACTTTCATTGAATGAAGTCCATAGAATCAACATGTGCACTAGAGCTAGCATGTGATGCATAAGCCATGATAAATGAAGAATTATGAAAATTACCTTCATTGATCAAAATTTAGGGCTTTGTAATTTGAACTTAGTCACACACTCCTTCGGTTGCAAAGATACCACTTTGCATTCTTCACTCTTCCAACAGATGTTTGCTTCAGATTCTCCTTCACGATTTTGATAAGCTCTTTGAATCATAGTGTAAATTCCTTTTCTTTGCTTTGCACTTGAAAAAATTCTTTGCTTGAAAAATAACAAGTGGGAAATGATTTGAAAATTCCTTTTAAATAGGTTCTCTACCTACCATAATAAATGCTCCACTATTAGGGCGTAAACCCTAATTTGCCTTTTACCATTTCCGATCTTTTGCTAATTGATAGGTATCACATACCAGTTAAGGTCTTTTACCAGTGTCAACCGGGGGTTCAAAGCATTTCACCATTTTCTCCCCTTAAGCTTTTCTGATGCTTAGTTTGCCAGTTCTGTGATTTCCACACTAGGTGCAGAATCTGGTTCTTCTTGCAACATCGTTGGTTTCTTCTTCCAAGTTTTGTTCATATTTGCTTGAACGGTTTCAACATCAATTTTTCCTTCCAGAGTGACTGGTATATCATCTGATATACTCTTTCTACTTCTATAGAATCTTGCTGAATGACCCGATTTGTTACAATGGTAGGAAACCATTCCAGGTGCTCTTCAAGGTCCATTATTCATGTTTCCATTCTTCCTTTTGCATGTTGTAGCAGTGTGACCATGACCATGGCAAATCCAATAGTTTTCTCTCCATCCGGTTGCCGCTTGATACCCATCGCTACCTGACTGATGATGATAGGTATTAAACTGGTTGGGGTTCCGGTTCACAAAAGATTCTAGACCAACTCCTTGAGTCCTCTGAGGATATCTTCTAGTGTTGTTCATAACAAACCTGCATTCAGATGCTCTATGCCCAAACTTGTTGCATGCATAAAAATTACCATTGAACTTATTGGATCTGGGTACATTGTTTATAAAGTAAGGAAAATTATTATAGGCTTTGCTCCTACATACATTGGCAGTATGTCCTTTTTTAAGACAGTTAAAGCAAACAGGTTTGAACTTCTGCTTACCTTTACCTTTGAATGTCGGTTGCTTCTTCGATGCTTCAACATTTGCACCTAAGGTCTCACCTTCCTCATGACTAGAGAAACCAAGTCCATTGGTATTCTTCATCGGTTTGGCCTATTCAAGCTTTTGCTCTAGCTTAACAATACTCTTGTTGAACTTAGCAAGTATTTCCTTTGACTTAGAGAGTTCTTTGGAAATAGCAGCATTTGTCTCCATCAAGTTTGCATTCTCAGAGATGGCTATGTTCAGTTCACCTTGTACTTCTTCTTTTTCCATTCTGCTCTCATGAAGGTGAGCAGTAAGTGCACTGATCTCTTGCTTCAACTTGGAGATCTCATGATCTTTCTCCTTCACCAGATCTTCAACTTTCCTTTGGTTCTCAAGCTCTTGACACATTCAGATAGTCAATCCATCCAACTCCTTCCTTAGGTTGGAGTTTGATTGATTCATCTTTTCTACTTCTTGAATTAGGGCTTCCATATCCGCTTCATCAGAAGAACTATTTTTCAGATAGCTCCATCACTTTTTCAGCATGTTCTCTCCTTTTTTCCTAAGAGGCCTTATATTTTACCATGAGTTCATCATAGGCTTGCTCAGACTGAGTGAGCTGGTGAGTAAGTTTCCTCACAGTGTATTCCACCATATCTCTTTCCAAGTGATTAGACTTATAGAAAGATTGGCTCTGATACCAATTGAAGAATACTAAGAGGGGGGGGGGTGAATTAGTATGCCAAAAACCTCTATACTTAAACACTTTACTATTCTACCAGTAAACCGATAAAGCAGCTTAGCAAACAAACTAGTTAGCACACATGCAAACCAAATAGCAAATAATGCATTCACCCACAGAAGCACAAACACCATAACACAAGATATTTTGATGTGGAAACCCAAATGGGAAAAACTACGGTGAGATGAAACTCACAAGTAACTATCTGCAGAAGAGGAACCAGACTGGTTAAGGTCATACAATGTTCTTTACCAGAACAAATCCTATTAGGAATCTCAATCTCTGTTAGGAGACAAGTCCGATTAAAGACTACCTTGCTAGAGGATTTTAGATCCATAGATGTGAAGCACCTTGTTAGAGGATTTAAAAAAGGCTTTTTGGGCCTACCCGGTTAAGGGCTTCAAACTCGTCAAAGATGTGAGTAATCAACAAGTGAATGATCTAGCAAATGGCACACATTGCTTGATTAGATCCACTATGGCTCATAGCTAATGCATTTCAGCATTACTTCAGTCTTTAGTAACTCTCACTTTGTTACAGCTCACAAACTTGATCTTCTCAATTAAGATCATACTTACAAAAACTCATCAACCACCTTAAACCCTTGCCACAACCTAAAACCCTAGACATGATGTCCTTATAAAGGAATTTGATTTCATGTCGGTCCAATAGGATTACAATACAATTTCCTAGGTTCAATGCATCTAGTCATATTTTGTAATACGACACAAAAAGCATCGTGAGAGTGTCGGCACCGCTAAACAATCAGTGGATGGTAACTCATCATAAAATGCCGGTTGGTAACTCATCATAGAGTATTACCGGTTTAAACAAAATACCGGTTTAAGCAAAATACCAGTTGCTGGTTTGACAAAAATGAAGACTGGGAAATACGTGTTCTACCGCTTTGATCCTTCGTACCACTTGAGATCCTTGAACCACTTGGGGTCTTCATACCGCTTTAGATAGGTAAACACTTTCTGCAAAACACCGATAGTCTAAAGACTATAATGCATCATACCAGTTGGAACAAATTCCGGTTGAGCTTTAACTCATACATATAAAAAGTGATCTCAATGTAAGTGTGTGTCCATCAATGACAATCACAACATAATCATCAAAAATGCCAACACAATTTATTTCTACTTTGTTATTATGCATATGGTAATAGTGTGTAACTTGAAGAATGTAGACTTCCAATTCTTGTTGCATTTTTTGAGATGTTTAATTCAAGTTTTAGAATTAGTGTGTATAAAAAACTCTCTCTAGAAGGGATGTTAGCTCTAGTTCATTTTGCATCCATGCCTCCAATACTTCATCACTATCAATGCTCCAACTATCACTTCCTCATTCTTGTTCCCCTTCATTGTTTATGTTTTCTTCTTCGCCTCCATCTGGAAGTTTCTAGATTGAATAGAAATTTTTCACATCTTCTCCTACATTATCATATGCTACTTCTTCTATATAAGATCTTTCATTTGACTCTCCTAAAGGGATACACACCACTTTGATAACATTTGGGAATGGAATCTACTTTTTTTGAGAATCCACAACACCATTGGAATTGACAAACCTTCTTAATCTAAGTAAGGTTATGAATGCGTTAAATGGTTCTTGTTTTTCTACCACTTAAGTCCACACATTGCCTAATTCCCTTAACATTCACTTCAAGATTCTTCAATGTGTCTAATGTCTCCATTATAGAACCATCAACTAGCCTTATATTCATTGGTGTTTTTACAAGCTTTGGTTTCCCTAATTTTTCCCATGTGGTGGATAGAATAATATTCAGGTTTGTGCCTAGGTCCACCATAATATGTTCAACTTTTTGATCATTTAAATGAATATTAATGAACAATGGACCATTCTTATAGTTCTAATCCTTAGATAATTTATGTACCCACTTCTTCCTATTCCAATACTTTCCCCATTGTTTTAGTTTAAGTACCAAATATTTCTATCTTTCTAGAGTAGCTATATTCTTTAATATATTATTTTCTTCGATGAAACAACCTACTTCCTCCTCTTGCTACTATATTATAGTTTTTTTAGCTTTCTCTACCACCTTGTCATGGTGTTTCTTATTAGGCTTAAAATGTTCTATTTCTTCATCATATTTTTCTTCTTCTTCTAAATTGTAATATTCTTCATAACCTTTTTCCACCATTGGTTTCTTCTTATGTCTCCTAGTATTAGTACCTTGTCTAGTCAAGACATTTTCTTTCTTCTTCAATTCTTCTCCATGACTAGTTCTCTAGAGTGGTCTTCTATAGAGGTGTAAAAGGACCACATATCCATTCTATGGTAGCTTCTTATTCTTTGTTGTGGCATCCTCTAAATTACCCTTATTCCTCTTTGTAATTGGTCACTCTGGGAAGGTTGGCTAGCATCCAAAATTTGATAAAACATTATGGAAAATTTACACGAAATATATTGTGAGTATCCTACTCACAAAAGGCACATCTTTATTTATTTTCTTCCAACACTCATTTATTCTTCTACTATTCTAGGCTCTTCCTCTTCCTCAATAATTTGATGGTCTATCATCATCCCAATAACCCTATGATTGTTTTACATGGCACAAGAATTTTGATTATCTTTCCAAGGTGGATCTGGTAACTAACATCATTCTTCTCATTAGTACTATAGTTATAGTTTTTTCAACATTAGTTTCCTCCATTCCAAACTAGAGGTTTGTTATTTGGACAACCCTCAATAAGGTGCAAGTCCCATTCTTGATATTTTACACCATAGATAAAATTTGGATTGACTGATTTGACTACTAGTAAGTTATTTTTTACTCTATCCTTGGGGAATTTATTCAATATGTTCCCTTCTTCCTTATAATATGTGCACCATATTATTTCTAGTTGTTTAGGCTCAGTAGCCTAGATATCCTAATGTACTACTAACTTTTGCACTTTCAACTATAAATCTTTAAGCATTTTAACATTTCTATTTGATTTCAATCTCCTCCATGGTTGGGTTTCAATTCAATAGACCATGGAAATTATATCAACATACTTCTCAAATACTCTACCATCCAATCCCATTCTTATATCTTTATGTAATCTAGATATAAACCATTCTATCTTTTTCTTTTTAGTCAAAGGTTCCTCCAACTTTATGCACACCTCCTTGAACTTCTTATCATAACTTTCAACAAATTCATTTTCTCCTTGTGCTAAATTCCTCATTTGGGTGACACTCTCTATTGGAATCTCTATTGGATGAAAGTTTGCTAATAATTCTCCTTTTACTACATCCCAAGTGGTAGAGTGTCGAGGATAGCTCTCAATGTACCATTCTAATTATTCCTTTCTCAAGGACCCAATGAAGTCCAACAACCTATCCTTGTCTATATATTTTTCCAACTTCTCCCATGTTGAATCCAAAAGAAATACATGTTCAACAACCTTAGTAGTGTTAGTTTCAAAGATAGGGATTTTGATTTATATTTCCATTGTGTTTGAACTTTGTCCTAGATTTAGTATCCACATAGATTTGAGTACTATTTGTTTTGTCTATTTCACTATTGTTGGTTTTGTCTCATTTCTGATATTATTTCAAGGCTTTATCTCTTTGCCCTTGTCTCTTTCAATTTTTAATATCAAAGTATTCTTTCCCTAATATTTTTCTCCAAGGGTGTCCTACTCTTTACTTTCTTTTCTTTTCTCTTGGTCCTATTCTTTCTTCTTTTCTCTTTTCTCTTTGCTTTTGTGACATTTCTACCACAACTCTCCTACTTTTAGACCTTGAGGGGATAGGTCTTGGTCTGGGGGTCATGAATCTTCATAACTTATTTTTTTCCTTTTATTAGTAAATGACATTTTATTAGTTGATGGTCATACCTCTATGCTTAGTTCTTGATTGACTTCTTCTTTCTTGTTTTCTTCCTCATTTAACTTATACTTTTGTTAACTAACTTTTCCAAATATTCATCACTGATGGATAGGACCTTATCTAGAGCTTTTAGGAGTTCCTTAAAAATGTCATCAAATTTAATTATGATATTATTTAATTTTGGTTTATATTTAGGGTTTCTATAAGGTTTTGATAGATTAAGATCCTTTATGCTACAAATTTCCTCTAAGAACAAGCTTTTAGATTCTTGATTATGTATTATCTTATCAAAATTGCTTAAAATCCTTATGATTCATTTAAATAGTAAGTTTATTTTCTTTTGTGTATTATTATTCTTTTTTATGGCAACACCCACATCTACGTGCTCAACAAAACCCCCAATAGTGCACTCTAACATTGACTTTGTTGCCATCTTCATTCTTCTTCAATGTCTTTCTTCTCTTTCCATCATTTGTGTTTGTCTACTTTCTTATTCATTAGGGATAACCATTCTTACTTTCATTTCTAATTTAATTTTCTTCTTAAACTCTTTTGAATTTATTTTGTCTCTTTTGGCCATGGGTGTTTAAGATTTGGGATTGTATTACTCTTATACTGTGTCCCATGGCGTTTATTCAGTAGTTATATTTATTGGTGATATGTGTTGTCATTGATGTTAACTTGATATCTAACAATATGTTTTTTCAATTAGGAGATGAATAGAATATATTGTATGGTCATTGATTAGTTAGATGAGGTGTGTCCAATGAATTTGAGAGTAGTTATTCCCATTGGGTGAAATATTTGCAAACTAGGGAAGTTTACAAAATTGTGGTTTTAGCCATAGTATGTGAGATTAAATCTCTCCTAATTTATAAGTGAAGGATCCCCCTTTTTCTTACTAATATATTAATATAGAATACAATCCACACTATGATTTCTAATCTAAACATGGGCGGTACATCATCCTATACTCTCTTTAGAATAGATGTTATTCTTTCCTCTTTTTTAAGAATAGAATTTATAATCATGAGCAGTCATAATTATTCTAATTTCTAAGTTACAAATAAACAACTTAGAGCATGTGAATGAATAGTACAAATAAAGAAGCAAAGTTTCCATGAAGGCTCAAAGTTCCTCGTTGCTTTTCTGAGACGAGAAAATAGTGCTTGAGCTCAAAGTCTTACAAATCACTATTATCTTATCAAACTTTCTTTAAATAACTTCTGTAACTCCCCATGTCAACTAAGATGATCAAAGTAAAATACAAAGTCTTTATCTTTATATCTTATTACAAATTTTGATAATCTTTCTTGAAAAATAATAAAATAAAGCTCAAAGTCTTCAAATTACAACCTCCTTATCAAGATGTCAAAAAAAAGCACAAAGTCTTTGTAATGCTATCTTATTACAATTCACTTAATTTTTCCTCAAAATAACAAGATGAAGCTCAAATTCTTCAAAATGCTACCTCTTTGCTAATTACTAATTCTATTTAACAAGAGATGAAATATAACACAAAGTTCACAAATCAATACTTATTCTACTCTTTAACAATATCTTTCCACAATACCTCTACTTAATAAAAACAAGATTTTATAATAAGAATGACCTAATAACACTCTCACCATCAACCATAATGTATCCAACACAAAGTCTGAATTCCAAAGCTTTCTTCTTATTTGATCAAATTTGCAAAACAATAATATGAACACAAAGTTTCAATTTTCTGTTCACTTTGGCAGAGTTTCGTTGCAAAAAGATTAAAGATAGATAATTACAATAATGAACCTCATATATTTAGGTGAGGTGCGATGAGATAATCTAAGAAAAACTATGACTAAATCAAATAAGAGTCCTATTTGATTTAGAAATCATAAATACTCTAGATGCAAAAACTTAGATACAAAATGACTCTTGAGGTGTTAAAGTCTTATTACAAAAATGCACCTACAACTTCTAAAATATGAAAAATGCTAAGTGTTTCTAGACACTGCACTTTGGTCCTCTTTCATGAGCTCCTCGAATTTTTGTAGAGATTCCTTCATCATTTTTTCTTTAGGTCCCTTGGTATGGCTTGTGATGAATTTGACCTGAGTAATGGAATCTCCAAGGCTTATGTAATGTTTCTTATGTTTTTCAAAAGAAAGGCTAAATCATCTAGATTAAGTTGGATATCTATTAAATTATCAATTGAAGATAATAAGAACACTTGTTTATCAATTTCTTCAACAACAAGCTAATTGAATTCTTTGGTAATGGCATCTTCACAAAGAGGCTTTTGGTTTTCATCAAGGTGCAAGGAAGTGTTGATATCTTCTTGATGATGTCCTTTCCCTTGTCATTACAATCCTAAGATTTTCCCATATCTTTGATAAATACCTCTAGGGTGGTCATTTGATGTTATAGTACCTCCCTTTGTTCAATATACATGTCTCTTGAAGGAAGTATTCCATTGTCAATTAGAAAATCTAATTGGAAATCTTCTAACTTCAACCAAGAGTCAAATTTTTTCTCATATGTCTCCAATTCATTTGAGAATAGATCCAAAGTTTTATCTATCCCAGACTTCACATCCTCTAGATTATTGATTAGGGTAACTCCTGAACATAAGAGATGAGTCCCTTGACTCAACAACCTATCCATCCACTCACCAACTATTCTCCCACCTGAATTGACCTATTCATCTTGTTTGATGATCTATTCATCAATTTATGAGGTGATTAGTTCAATTACCTTTGATGACTTGGTTATCTTGATCAAGACATTGGTGAGTTGATCCACCTATTTCTTCAAGTAATCCTTCTTGAACTTTTCTTCATTAAACATTGCCACAAGATACTCAAAAGATGCTTGAGCATCTTCCACTGCTCCTTCATGTGTCTTGTTTCTTAGGTCAATCTTGTTTATTACATAGTCTGTGGGTTGTACTTTATCAAAATTCATGTCCGAAGAAGGAATTTCCATCGCTACCTATATGTTCTTTGATTTATCCACCTTTACCCTAGATAAAGTCTTGGTCTTCTTTGTACCTTTTGATTTAAAAGGAACTAATTGACTAAAGTCAAAGTCATCTAGAGATATGGATTACTTTTTTTTATCTTAGGAGTGTTAGACACTAGCCAAGGTGGCATAGGTGTATTGACATCTACTACAATGTTTAACACTTGTGATGTTAATTATTGAGACTAAATGCTTGTGGTAACTATGGGTGGAGCGGAAGTAACAATGACAAGTGGATTTTGAGAAACAAAAACCTTAGGAGGAAGTTGAGATTTTAATATAAATTTATCAAAATATTCCAATATGGAATAATTTACCTCAGATAGATTAGGAAGAAAAACACTTTCAATGTTATATTGCGGTGTGTCAAGGGAGGACTCACTGGTAGTTGTGGAAGGAATGATATGGATTACAAGAGCCCAAGATGAATATGAGATAGTAGAACCAAAAGGAAGAGTGTTAGAAACTAAAACTAAAATAGTACTTATAGTATCACATGATGTAGGAGGAGCACCTTCTTGTGTCTCTTGAGACTGGGGAGTACTTGGGATTTCTGGTAATCCCTCCTCGTCAAATTCTTCTTCTTATTACTTTTCCATCTCTTCTTCTTCTTCTTCTTCTTCTTCTTCTTGTTGTTGCTCACCTTCATCATCTTCTTCATCAACTCCATCATCATCGTGAGTCTCTTGGGTAGATTATTCCCCTTGATTCTTACATTTCCCCACTATGAACTTGAATTTGGGAGCCTTCGGAGCTACCATGTCCTGTCTATTATTTGTTCTCAACTTAGAAGTCTTTCCCATAGGCCCTACAGTTTCATCTTCAGATCCGGTCTGGAAAGGCTTAAACTAAATACCTTATTGATCTAACCAAACATTGGTATTGGAAAGAATATTTTGGAACATGGCCCTAATTGAAGTGTTTTCCTTTTGAGACCATTGAATCAAAGGAAAAGGTGAATAAAAAACTTTGTTCTTCTCATACCTAGGATAAAAAATATTACCATCATCCTCAAAATATTTAGGGATATTAGAAGATTCAGGTTCTCAATTTGTTCTATTGTTAGATGACAATAGTCAAGCCTCCTGATATCCTCTTTTGTTCTACAATCAATCCACACATCCTCAACCCGATGAACATGAGTGTAACTTTTCTTGATTTTATTCTTCATACCTTTGTAGTCAAAATATTTTTTGGCCTTGAATAATTTCATTGTTACCCTCCTCATTTCCTCTTCCATGGCTCAAGCCTTATAGATAGAATTGATAGAATATCTCCCAGTGGTGATGGAGAACTTAAGACCAGTCTTGTGAGCACCAGATTGGAATTCATGCACTACTATCTTCACCCATCTCCATGAGAATGATTTTATCAGATGGGTACCTAGTAAGCATGAAAGGTTCACCATTGAAGCATCCAATCCTAAGATTTGTGAATGCAGAGAATTAAAAAAGATGAATCCATATTGATTCACAACATTCCAGGCCCCATCTAATACTCTCTTCTTCTAAATATCCTTGTCAAACATACACATGTAATAAGCAAAGAAAGAATCATTGACTCTCTTGAAATGATGCAAACTCTCCTTGAGAATCAATTGTGTGAAATATTGATAAACAAGAATTTGACTCCTATATCCTATGGTAGATAAACTTGGAAAATTCCTCACCGAGGCAACTACATTAACAAGATATGAATTCATGTAGAACTTCAAGGTGATGGGTACTTTGGTCAACTATTTGCACAATGCATCAACAATATGTTTACCCCAGTAGATTTTCTTCTTATTTTGTTGGATTATGTGGATGTATTGATACATCCATTAATAACAAGTATCAAAAGTTGGGAGCTCATTTATGTTAGGATTTCCATAGATACTGAGGGTGGGGGGGGTGAATCAGTATCTAACCGGTTAGAAGATTTTCTTAACATAAAAAATGTAAAGCATATCAATATTGTATACCGATAAACAAAAAGTAATGCAATAAACAGAGATAACAACAACCACATGAAAGACACACCATAACACAATAGTTTAACATGGAAACCCGGTGTGGGAAAAACCTCGGTGGGATTTGTGACCCACAATATTCACTTATTGGCCAATAAGGGAATATTACTGCTACAATAGGGGCTTGCACATGCAAGAAGGCCAAGTGCCTAGAGCTCACTACTCAATTACAAAATGGGAAGTCTCACTAACTTACAAAATGGATTATATAAATCCAATGTCTTGTACTGCTTCAAACTAGCATCTACTATGCCAAATCCAGTACCGGTTTATAGCTCTGCTTCATACATAAACCTTTAACCTATAATTCGCATAATAGGTCTGCCTTATTTCACCTAATTACATCCTTCTATCCACTTCAAAATGTTATACAATGATCTCTTATATATATGAGTCATTTTACAACTTTCCAAGTCAACTTACAATGATTTTACAATAATTAACAAAATATATTAAAAACAAAATTCCTGTCAGCTTTTGTGCCGGTATACTTCCTTTCATTGCTGGTGGTCTGTGTGCAGGTGTAGAGTCTGACCTTGCTGGTGCCGGTAAATTATCTTGCCGGTGTCATAGGATTGTAAGGTTGCCATCAATGACAAAACCTTCAATCACCTACAATATCTTATTGGAGTGTGCATTTGCCATCAATCTCCCCCTTTAGCATTGATGACAACACTCATGAGAAAAATAAAAAAACTGTCATCCAAAAAGAATCTGCTGGAATTGTCTTACCAAAAATTGTGTACCAAAAAGAATATGTGCTACCAAAAGAATATGTGCTACCAAAAGAATGTGTGCTCCCCCTGAGTTGATGAGTCATTTGCTGATTATTTTTCTCATTCCACTACTCCCCCTTTGGCATCAATGACAAAGGTTGTCAAAGTGTCAATTGAGTGTGGTTTCCAGTTTCATCCTTGTAACCGGTTGGTTACAATCTGAAAAAGATCTACCAGTACCAGATTCAAGCTCTCAATGAACTATTTGCTATCTTTTAATGCGGCCTCTGTCCTCTGAATTGTACCAGTGAGGTGTTGCATTTGCTCTACCGGTGTTTTCTGTCCTTGAATTAAAGCATCAGATATTTCTTTTCTTAAGGAGGTGAGGTAGTCCAATTTTGGACCAAGTCTCCATTTTAGATCTTTAGCCTTTCCTTTTATTCTTTCCTTTTCTCTTTCTAACTTTAGAAGTTCCTCCTCAAAACCTATTATTTTCTGCTCAAAAACTGATAGTGGTTCTGATGAATTAATGAAATTATCAGCTAGTTGATTTATTTCTTCCTGTATCTTGCTAATCTTTCGGTCTATATCTACTGTCAAAAAGTTAGTTTTACATGTATCCGTGTACAAGGTTTTAAATTCCTTTAGTGTACTAAATAGTTCTGGTAAAAGAGTGTCAAATTGTCTTGTACACTTCTTGATTTCTTCCTCAAAGAATTTGTGTTTTTCCTTCTCTAGTTTCTACTTGAATGCTTCCTCTTTTATTTGTTCAACTGTAACAGTGTTGTCAGTAATATACTTAGACAAAGTGTCAACTTGACCTAAAGAATCTTTATTATCTACATTACACTTAGGTGCTATCAATTTCAAAATTGGAATGATATCATCTATTGCTTTGTATGCTTGTGAGCTACACTCTGTTATCTTCTTGATAGAATCCAAAAGAACTTTTGTCACATTAGTCGGTTTGAATTTTGCATTTGAAGAGCCAACAATCTGTATCCTGTCGATGGGAGCAATTTCCTGGCTTGTGGTGACATCTGGTAGGTCAGTTTGTGTTCCCATTTCATTAAGAAAAGGTTTGGTTTGCTTAGCTAATGCAAGTGGTACTGTCTCTGTATGAACCTGTTGCTATGAGGGAGTCTATTGCTCTAAGTGAGCCTCTTGCTCTGCTTGTTTCTCAGTGTTGTCATTTTCCAGTTTGCCTTCTGTACTATCTATTACTGGTGGCTCATTTGCCATATCTATTTTCCCTATTGTATCCTTTGTTGGCATTATATGAACCGGTATGAAGACATGATGAAATTGTATGTTGTCATTAATATCAATATACTGAAAAGTGAACTGGTATATTAAAGTTTTCAATTGGCAATAGAACCAGTATGATTGTAAACCGGTATATGTGTTAAGGAGAACTAGTATATGTGTTAAGGAGAACTAGTATGATGAGATGTGAACTGTTACATGGAATGTGATATGACTACCGGTTGGCAGTCTCAACTTTAGGTTTTCGGTTGAAGTATTTCAAGCTTATGTGACTCAACCGATGACATTTTGTGATGAGTTAGCATTGTAATGAAGAACAAATCATGTTGCCACGTCAACCTTGTGCGCGTGAAGGATCTTGCATGAAAGTGATTGCTCCTATCTACCTCGGGAGTGTGCGAAGTCTGTAAACGGTGAAAATGCATGATGGGTTATCAGCCAGTATGGATGCGGTGGAGAATGAACGATGGAGAATGTCTTGAGATCGATTCAAGACTATTGCATTTAATGCAATATTCTCAACAGTCAGGATTGAACTGTTTGAATTGCTTAACCTAAAAAGTTTAAGGTTTAGGGTTTATGCTATCGACCTATCTGTTTCCTATAAGGTTGATGTTGTGCTTCTTTCTAAAGTTATTGGCAAATGTGGTGTGTGTACTTGGGTGCAAAGATACATGATTCTTGCCAGAATGGATAAGAGGATTGATACCTGTAGAGTGTAAGTGCAGAAGGAGAAGAGGAACTAAAGTGGATCTGCATTGGTATTGAGTGCTGTTACCAGATCATTGTAATACTTGTTATCTCTAACCACCTCAATAGTTGGGAAATCCCTTTATAGGGTAGCTTTAATTAGCTTACTGTAAATCCTTTGACAGGGTGACTCAAATTCATTGAGTTCTTGAAATCCTCTAACAAGGTAACCTTTAACAGGGTTTAACCCTTAACCGGGTATTTTAGCCATCCCTTAACCGAGTTATCCCTAGGATGATCGGTTCCTAACAGAACCTATTGTAATAAGTCTTTAACCGGACTAGGCTCCTAACAAAGTGGACTTCTAAAGAGTTCAAAACAGCTTGTGGGTATTCATCCCCACCATGGTTTTTCCTAGTTGGGTTTCCACGTGAAAAATCTGTGTGTTATGTGTGGTGATTTTCATGTGATGGTTTAAGTGATTTGTGTCTGCAGGTAAATCATGTTGGACTAGCTGTTATTATATTTCTGATGATTGATTACCTATTCATGCATAAGGGTGAAATGGAAGTGTAGTACTAGGATGAGTGGAAAGCTAAGTGATTAACTAGTTAATGCTTGTTGCAATCATTCTTAGCTTTACCGGTTGTACTCTGTTTTAGACCGGTGTTACTATTTGCCAGTCATTTGCAGTGTTTGCTATCTAACTGGTTTCAAGAAAGTGTTTTTGCTTGTACTGATTCACCCCCCCCTCTCAGTACCAGATTGGTACTCATTGTTCCTCATTGAGTTATCAATTGGTATCAGAGCGTCCTCCAGGTCCTCTGTGTTGTAAGCTTAATCGCTTGAGGGAAAGATCCTATTGTAATGATGAAGAGGGAAGGTCCAAAGTTCAACATAGATAACTTCAAAATATGGAAGGACAAAATGAAGATATACATCAGAAGCATGGGTGCTCAACACTGGAGCTATGTTGAGAATGCTTATGTTTCCCCTATTGGTACTCTTATCAATGACCAAAAGAGAGAGATCCAGGAGAATGGGCAAGTCATGGAAGCCCTAATTATTAGTTTATCTGACATTGAGTTTATTGATGTCCAAGATAAAGTAAATCCCAAAGAAGTATGGGATACTCTTGAAAATATCTATGGCAGAGATGAGCATGTAAAATAGGCTAAAGAAGAAAGCCTTAGGGGTAAGTTTGAAGACATGCAGATGGTTGAAGGAGAAACCATTCAACAATATGGAATAAGAATCAAAACTGTTGTTGGAGATATCAAGAGTGTAGGTAGTAAAATGGAAGATTCCACTGTGGTAAGCAAAGTTCTGAGATCCCTGTTACCGGTCTATGCAATAAGGGTTGCTGCTATTTAGGAGTTGAGATCAATAGAAAAGACTAAGGTATCCCTAGACTCCATCATTGCAAAGTTGACAGCCTATGAACTAAATAGTTTTGATGACAGTGTTCAAAAGATTGAATCAGCTTTTAAAGCTTTTGCTGTACCATCTAGAAAAGGAAAAGAAGCAAGCACCAGTGGTGAACCAAGACAGAGTAGAGAAATGGATGATGAGGAGATTCTGATGGAATTTGAAGCTCTTCTTGCCAGGAAACTTCCTAAAGGAATCGGTAAATACAGAGGTAAGTTCCCTTTGAAATGCTTTTCTTGTAACTGAATAGGACATATTGCTATAAACTGTCCTAATGGTGACAACAAGGACAAATTGGAAAGGTTCAAGAAATTCAAAGGAAGAAACTGGAGAAACTATTTTGTGGCAGTTGATGAAGGTGTCACAGCTGAGGAATCCAAAGATGAAGAAAATGAAGATATTGTGTTTGTTGTTGTCAAGGAAGGTGTGTCAGACAAGAAGGCTCTTGTCTCTTGATTTGATAATTCCAATGAGTGGATTATTGACAGTGGCTGTTCTCACCATATGACTGGTGACCAAAGCAAGTTTCTATCCTTGGAAGAGTATGATGGTGGTGTGGTTCGCTTTGGTAATGATGCACAATGTATGGTCAAAGGTAGAGGGTCCATCTTTTTGAATGGAAAGAGTAGTGCTGACAATGTGTATTGGGTTGATGGTCTCAGACACAACCTTTTGAGTGTTGCCCAACTAAATGATAGTGGACTCACTCTGAAATTCAAGAATGGAGTGTGCAGAATCATAGGAAAGAATGGCAAATTGGTGGCCACCGGTATACAGACCAAAGGTAACCTGTTTCAACTGAATGCAAATATTAGTACTTGTCTTATGGCTAAGTTTGATCATAGCTGGATATGACATAGGAGACTCTGCCATGTAAAATTTGATAACATTGTGAAGGCAAGTAAGACCAAGGTAGTAAGAGGATTACCAGTGCTGAGAAAACCAAAAAAATCCTTTGTGCAAAGAATGTCAACTGGGGAAAATGTCTTCCTCAACTTTCAAAGGTAAATCTTTCACTGCAGACAATTTACTTGATCTTGTGCATACTAATTTGTGTGGTCCTATGAAAACTAGGAGTGTGTAGGGAGATAGGTATCTCATGAATCTAACTGATGATTGCTCGAGAATGATGTGGGTCACATTCTTGAAAGATAAGTCTAAAGCTTTTGGAAAGTTCAAAGCTTTCAGAGCATTGGTAGAAAAGGAAAGTGGTAGAAGAATCAAATGCCTTAGAACTGATCAAGGAGGAGAGTTCACTTTCGGTGAATTCAATAAATATTGTGAAGAGAACAACATCAAGAGGCAACTGTCTGCCCCTCAGACTCCACAATAGAATGGCTTAGTAGAAAGAAACAATCGGACTATGGTTGAAGTAGCTAGAACCATGTTGATCCAAGGAAAAGTTGCTCACACCTTTTGGAGATAAGTGGTGAGCACTGCAGTATACACAATGAACCGGGTACTCATCAAGAAAGGAAAAGATAAGACTCCTTATGAGTATTGGACCGGTAAGACACCAGTAGTAAGCTACTTTAGAATGTTTGGTAGCAAATGTTATATCAAGAGTAGTGAACATCAGAGCAAGTTTGATGCAAAATGTGATGAAGGAATATTCCTAGGATATTCCACCAAGAGCAAAGCTCTCAAATATTTCAACAATAGGACTCAGAGAATTGTGGAAAGCATCATTGTTAGAGTTGATGAAAACTCTAGAAAACCTGAGGAAACCAATAGTAAGCAAGTAAGAGATGAACCGATAGTAACCTTCTGGGAAACACTTGCTAATCAACCAAGTACCATTAACAATGTTCCTTCACTAGTAGATGCTGATGCTGATGAAGATGAGGATGAAGAGGAGAAGCATGAGGAATCAGTCAAGATCATTCCTCAATATGTCAAACTGAATCATGATCCAAAGCAGATCATAGGAGATAAGGATGCAGGAATCCTTACAAGAAGAAAGGTCAGAGAAAATTCTTGTATGATCTCTGAATTTGAGCCTAAATCATTCAAAGAGGCACATAAAGATAAAGACTGGATCAAGGCAATGGAGGAAGAACTTGACCAGATAGAGAAGAATGGCACATGGTCTTCGGTACCCAGACCAAAGCATAAAAATGTCATTGGTACCAAATGGGTTTTTCAGAAACAAGCTGAATGAGGATGGCACAGTGGTAAGGAAAAAAGCCAGACTAGTATGTAAAGGTTATGCTCAAGAAGAAGGAGAAGACTATGGAGAAACCTTTTCCCCAGTAGCCAGATTGGAAGGAGTTTGTATGCTTCTTGCATATGCAACTTTTAAAGGATTCAAGGTATACCAAATGGATGTAAAATATGCATTCCTAAATGGAATACTTGAAGAGGAGGTGTATATAGAGCAACCATATGAGTTTGCCCTATCTGAAGACAATGACATGGTGTGTAGGCTACATAAAACCTTATATGGTCTAAAGCAGACACCT
Source organism: Cryptomeria japonica (assembly GCF_030272615.1). NCBI lineage: Eukaryota > Viridiplantae > Streptophyta > Pinopsida > Cupressales > Cupressaceae > Cryptomeria > Cryptomeria japonica. Next base: position 130,971,189 of record NC_081410.1, on the reverse strand, counting down.
AGAGCATGGTATGAATGCCTACACTCCCATCTTGTGAAGATTGGATTTGAGAGAACAAGCGAAGATAGCAATATCTACTTGAAATCTAAAGAAGATCAGATCCTAATCTATGAAGTATTTGTTGATGATGTAATCTTTGGTGGAGATGACAAGATGAGTCATGAGTTTGCTGATGAGATGAAAAAGGAATTTGAAATGTCACTCATAGGGGAGATTAAGTTCTTCATTGGACTATAGATTCAACAAATGAAAGATGGAATCTTTATTACTCAGTCCATGTATGTCAAAGAAGTGTTGAAGACCTTTGGCATGGAAGATAGCAAACCGGTAGGTACACCGATGGTGACTGGTTATAAATTATCCAAAGAGGAGGACTCAGCCTTAGTGGATGAGAAGGAATACCGATCAATGATTGGTAAGTTGCATTATGTAGTGCACAATAGACCGGATATTGCACATGCAGTTGGCATTACTGCAAGGTTCCAGAAAAGCCCAAGAGAATCCCAGTTGGTTGCAGTCAAGCGGATTCTTAGATATCTAAAGGGAACTGTTGACAATGGATTGTGGTATCCTTACAAAAATGATTTCAACTTGAAAGTATTCACATATGCTGATTGGGCTGGTAATGTGGATGACTGAAAGAGCACAACCGGTGGTGCATTTTTTCTTAGCAGTAGACTAGTCTCATGGATGAGTAAGAAGCAGAGTTGTATCTTTGAGTCTATAATAGAAGCGAAGTATGTTGTAGCTTTTATGAACTGCACCCAAACTATTTGGATGAAGCATGTATTGAATGGCTTCAAAGTTCTTGTCTCTAGACCGGTAAGCATATTTTGTGATAACACAAGTGCTATCAACATTTCCAAGAATCCAGTTTTGCATTCTAGAACCAAGCACTTTGAGCTTAAGTATCACTTCTTGAGGGAAAAGGTTCAGAACAAAGAGATTGCACTGGAACATGTTTCTAGCAAGGAGCAGTTAGCAGACATATTCACCAAGCCTCTCCCAAAGGCTACATTTACCTACTTAAGAGGTGAATTAGGGGTGCTGCCCCTTTAGGAGGTGAACTAAGGTATGAGCTCCACATCAGTCAAGTATTGCATTGTCAAATCTTTTCAGGATTGATGTGTTGAAGGATGCTACTCCTCAAGGGGAGCAACATAATGGATCAGGGAAGCTTGTGTCTCCACTTTGGCATTGTTGTCAAAGGGGGAAAAGATGTGAAGCAGAGAAGATATCTGCAAAAATTGGGGAGAAGATGTGAAGCGGAGAGATATCTTTGTATATTGCCATCAATGCCAAAGGGGGAGATTGTTGGCATTATGTGAACTGGTATGAAGACATGATGACATTGTATGTTGTCATTGATGTCAATATGCTGAAAAGTGAACCGGTATATTGAAGTTTTCAATTGGCAATAGAACCAGTATGATTGTAAACTGGTATATGTATTAAGGAGAACCGGTATATGCGTTAAGGAGAACCGGTATGATGAGATGTGAACCGATACATGGAATATGATATGACTACCAGTTGGTAGTCTTAGCTTTAGGGTTTCCGGTTGAAGTATTCCAAGCCTATGTTACTCAACTAATGACATTTTGTGATGAGTTAGCATTGTAACAAAGAACAGACTGTGTTGCCATGTTAGCCTTGTGTGTGTGAAGGATCTTGCATGAAGGTGATTGCTCCTCTCTACCTCGCGAGTGTGCGAAGTCTGTAAATGGTGAAAACGCGTGATGGGTTATCAATTGCCATGGATGCGATGGAGAAAGAATGATGGAGAATGTCTTGAGATCGGTTCAAGACTATTGCATTTAATGCAATATGCTCAATGGTCAGGATTGAACCGTTTGAATTGCTTAGCCTAAAAATTTTAAGGTTTAGGGTTTATGCTATCGACCTATCTATTTCCTATAAGGTCGATGTTGTGCTTCTTTTTGAAGTTGTTGGCAAATGTGGTGTGTGTATCTAGGTACAGAGATACATGATTCTTGCCAAACCAGATAAGAGGATTGATACCTGTAGAGTGTAAGTGCAGAAGGAGAAGAGGAACTAAAGCAGATCTGCATTGGCATTGAGTGCTGTTACCAAATCATTGTAATACCTGTTTATCTCTAACCACCTCAACAGTTGGGAAATCCCTTAACAGGGTAGCTTTAATCGGCTTACTATAAATCCTTTGATAGGGTGACTCAAATTCATTGAGTTCTTGAAATACTCTAACAAGGTAACCTTTAACAGGGTTTAACACTTAACCGAGTATTTTAGCCATCCCTTAACTAGGTGATCCCTAGCAGGATCGGTTCCTAACAGAACTTGTCATAAGTCTTTAACCAGACTAGGCTCCTAACAGAGCGAACTTCTAAAGAGCTCAAAATAGCTTGTGGGTATTCATCCCCATCGCGGTTTTTCCTAGTTAGGTTTCCACATGAAAAAATCTGTGTGTTATGTGTGGTGATTTTAATGTGATGGTTTAAGTGATTTGCATATGAAGGTAAATCATGCTGAACTAGCTGTTATTATATTTCTGATGATTGATTACCTGTTCATGCATAATGGTGAAATGGAAGTGTAGTACTAGGATGAGTGGAAAGCTAAGTGATTAACCGGTTAATTCTTGTCGTAGTCATTCTTAGCTTTATCGATTGTACTCTATTTCAGACCAGTGTTACTATTTGCTAGTCATTTGCAGTGTTTGTTGTCTAACTGGTTTCAAGAAAGTCTTTTTGCCTGTATTGATTCACCCCCCCTCTTAGTACTAGATTGGTACTCACCATTCCTCATTGAGTTATCATCCTTATCTACCACAATATTGACTTTCTAAGTGTCAATGTTCATTGTGTATAACACCTCAAAATTAGGATTTATGTCATCAAGTGGCATGTCTATACTCTCACTAGCTTGTTGATTGTCAGTGGTAACTACCGGTGGAGTATCCAGAGACGATGGGGATAGATTATCTATTATTTTTATGCTAGGTGGTCCACCAACCTTACCTTTTCCCTTATCCTTATCCTTTTGATATACTTTGATAGGTTTAGGGTTTCGATATTCTTCCTACTTTTCCTTCTCTACAAGGAATATGTCCCATGCATTAGTTGTTTCCTCTGCAACCTCATTTACTGTACCAACCATAAGTGTACATGTCGGTGTGCAGTTGAAAATACTGACTGGTTAGCCTCAGAGATCAGTTCATCTATCTCTTTTGGTGAGTTGATAGGATATACAACAAGTAGTTTTTCAACTTTTATTTTCTTATCAAGCTCAATAACGACTTGCCTTCTAGCTTCAAGTCTTTTGAACAGTTCTGCCGGTATTTCATTGACAACTTGCATCAAAAATTTCTTGTAAATGTCCAAGTGTAGGATTACACTATTTTCAACTTTTTCCTTTTCATCAGCTGATAATGAATCATATAATTTGTTGATGTTTTTCAGCTTTCCATCCTCTGTTATTTCATTTATAAGTTTGTCAATTGGAGCAATGGTTTGTTGAGTCTTCTTCTTAGGGGTTAACTTCTTCTTTGGAGTTAACTTCTTAGCCAGGGGCCTTACTACCTATTGTTTCTGTTTGGTTATTCTAGGAGAAGGTGTAGATACTAGTGATGGTTCCCTTTTTCTCACCACTCTTTTACATGCAGCTGGCATATCACTTTCTGAAGAAGTTGCAACTGGTGAAAGGTGAGTTTCTGGCTGAAGTGCTTCTAACTCATCTTCAGTAATACCAGTTTGTTTAAGTACATCTTCCTTAATAGTTTTTGCTTGCTTGGATCCTCTTCTAACTATTGCTTCGACCTTCTTAACCCTTTTCTTTGATTGAATTTGGTTTTCAATAGTCTCAGCACTGCCAAATACCTTTTCTTTAGGTTCCTTAAGTGCTTCTAAGAGGGCTTTTGCATATGTTTCTATTATGTGGTCATCAGTTTCATACCCCATTTCAGTAACCCAAATGGTTCTTGGGATAACTGCCTCCATCCAAATTTCATCCTTCTTAATAACAAAATAGATTTCATCCTTATACTTGTTTACAATTTCTTGTGACAATCTGACTTTGGTATTCATTTGGGCCTTCAATGCCTGAAAATACTCATTTATATTCTTTTCTTTGTTTTCTCCCATGTTGTTTAGTGAATCTGACAATTGTTTGCCTACCGGTATATCAAAACCAAGATTTTTGTTGCCGATACTGCGTACTTGTTTGGTTATGTGTAGCATTAGATAGACAAGCAGGTTTCCAAATTTGAATGTCCCCTTTATGTCTTTATTTATCTTTCCTAGATTGTCAATTAGTTCATCTTTCAGCCATTCACACACATCTATTTTTGCATTATCTTTAATCATGTCATAGGCACTCTTTATGCATAGGCTAGAGACTGAGTTTAACATATTTGCATGTGTGGTTTTGTAGCCTAAAATCATACTGATGAATTTGATATTGATATCTATTACATCATTTACCCTTAAAGATCTTTTATCAGATGTTGCGCCGGTTAGGTTAATCACTAGGTCATTTGAGACCTTCTTTGCTTTATCAGGTCTGTTATCGGTGGAGGGTAACCCTGTCACAACCTTTACTACCTCTTTAGTGATTTTGTGAATTGAGTCCAACCAGAATAATGCACCATGTACCCTGCTTAGTACTATCCTTATAACATCCTTAGGAAAATCTGGGATACTGAGAATTTCAGTGAAACCTAGGGTTTCTACTATCTTGTGTTCAGGTTTAACATTACCAGATTCATCACAAATTATTGATTTATACATATTCTTGATTTAATCATCACCTAATTCATATATGTGACAATGAATGTACATTCTAGTGTCTTCAACAAAAACTACTCCTTTAGGGATTTGAGAAAAAAGCACCAACATTATCATCTTTCTTGACAATTTTGGGAACTAACTGAAATATGGGTCTAGGGCATTTAATCACTTCGACTATAGTAGGGCTTGCTATGAATTCAGGAATAGATGAAGAAGCCATGATTATAAATACCTTTATCTTCCTTAGGAATGATTGCTTGCTGAATTGCTTCACTTCTTTGCTTAGAATGCCTTTGCTCAGGAATTTTTGCGCTCTCAAAGGTTTGAATGCTCGATGAAATGAAAATGGAGCCAAAACACTTGCTTTATAATGTTAATTTTGCCAACCACAACATTTAATGCTTGTCGGTTAAGTAATGCCTTAACTTATCTTTCGATATAGAAGTAATTTCAACTTCTCACCATCAACCGAGGGAATAATAACATGTTTCACATTTGATTGCCAAACCCTCAAAGGAATTTTCTTCAGTTAGATGAAGAGTCTCCTGCCAGTGGAGTGTTACTCTCTTCTGTTGGTGGAGGAGTATTCCTATCAACATTCAGTTTTGATTTCCTGATCCATTCTTTTGTGAATTCCTACTTTACTTCTTCAACTTTTTCTTTACCTTTCAAACTAGGACCTTTGTTATTTACCGGTGAGGATTTGCTTCTACAAAATTTTGCAATATGTCCAATCTTGTTATAGGCATAACAAGTCACATTATTTTTCTGAATAGCTTTCCCATATCCTATGTTGGTTTGTGTTCTACATTGATTAGATAGATGTCCAAATCTTCCACAAACATAACATCTTACACTCATTCTACAATTTTTCAGAATTATGACCAACTTTGTTGCATTTTGAACATTGACCGGTGGGTGTATTGGTATTCTGATAATTTCTAGATCTACATTGATTTTCTCTATGACCATACTTGTTACAGTTAAAGCATTTGCCATTAAATTTATAAGCAGTAGGTTGTCTTACCAGTTTGCTATGATCCTATGTGTTTGAAGTACCAAAGCTTTCACCAGCTTCAAAGCCAAGTCAACAAGTGTCACCGTTAGGTTTTTGATTCTTCAACAAGTCACCAAGTTCTTCTGAGCTTTTCTTGAATTTTTCTTTGTGCTGATTTGTAGTAACCAGTTCTCTTTCCATGATTTCTTTTTGTCTCATAAGTTCATTTGAGTCATTCTTTGTATGCATCAGACCTGTCTTCAACATATCATTTTCATAGCTAAGTCTTGTGTTCTCATTTGCAGTATCACTTAGTCTTCTAGTCAAATCCTCTTCATTCTTCTTTCTATCTTCAATTTCTTTACAAAATCTCATAGTCATATCCTGCATCTCATTCTTTGTTGTCATGTTATCTTGTTTCAGCTTGTTTATCAGATTACTAAGAGTTTCCTTTTCATCATTCTCAATTTGCATCTTTTCACAAAGTTCTCTTCTCTTGTTTCTTGCAATGGTAAGATTTTCTTCAAGTGCTTGAATAATATCCTGTGTAGCCTTTAGATCATCTTCAAGTTTGATATTTTTCAACTTTTCTGCATCATAGTCTGAGAGAGCTGCTTCTAATTGCTTCATCAAGTTTTCCATCTCTACCGGTGTCAAGATCTTCCTCAAGCTGTTAGGCTTCTGAAAATAGAGGACCAGGCTTTGATACCAATTGTTAGGATTCCCAAAGATACTGAGAGGGGGGTGGGGGGGGGTGAATCGGTATCTGACTGGTTAGAAGATTTTCTTAACTTAAAACATGTAAAGCATATCAATACTGTATACCGGTAAACAAAAAGTAATGCAATAAATAGAGATAACAACAATCACATGAAAACCACACCATAACATAGTAGTTTAACGAGGAAACCCAGTGTGGGAAAAATCTCGGTGGGATTTGTGACCCACAATATTCACTTACTGGCCAATTAGAGAATATTACTGGTGCAATAGGGGCTTGCACATGCAGGAAGGCCAAGTTCCTAGAGATCACTGCTCAATTACAAAATGGGAAGTCTCACTGACTTACAAAATGGATTATATAAATCCAATGTCTTGTACTACTTCAGAATAACATCTACTATGCCAGATCCAGTGCCGATTTATAGCTCTGCTTCATACATAAACTTTTAACCTATAATTCACATAATAGGTTTGCCTTATTTCACCTAATCACATGCTTCTATCCACTTCAAAATGTTCTACAATGATCTCTTATATACATGAGTCATTTTACAACTTGCCAAGCCGGCTTACAATGATTTTACAATAATTAACAAAATTCCTGTCGGCTTCTCTGTTGGTATACTTCCTTTCAATACTGGTGGTCTGTGTGTTGGTGTACATTCTGACCTTGCTGGTGCCAGTAAATTGTCTTACCGGTATCATAGGATTGTAAGGTTGCCATCAATGACAAAACCTTTAATCACCTACAATATCTCATTGGAGTGTGCATTTGCCAACAGTTTACTCTACTAAGAAGAGTAATCAAATCATTGAACTCCTCAATGAATTTACTCTGGTGAATGGTCTCAGTCCATCTTGCAATAGTAGGTCTTAAAGTCTTCAACCAATTCTCATTAATATTTCTTTTTCACTTGTCAGAATTTTTATCATAGTAGGTTATTTCCTATTGCATATCAATGTTGGCATATTGATCTATATGTGGACACTTGAAAATAGTGTCAAATAAATCATCATCTAACTTTATGAGGGTCTTCTTTCCCTTTGCATTTCTTACCAACCTTCTCACTAGATCATACTGGCTAGCTAAGGCTAACACAAACTTAGGGTTTTGTGCCAACATAGGAAAGGCTGCAACTAAATGAGTTCCACTATTGATGGTAGGCTCTATTTTGTAAGACACTAGTGGCTCTTTAACCCTTTTCAATAATTCATGTAGATCAATGTATCCTATCTCTGTGTTCTTAATGTTGTCAATCTTTGATGACACAGATGAGGGATGAATGACCATATGTGCGTCTTGATTCTTGAACTTCATTTCTCTTTTGCTTAGTGATGGCTATATCATTTGAATATGATTGCACTATAGTATTTGATCCAATTATCCTACTTACAAGGATTAAAAAATACCAATTGATAGAACAAAAGTCTCTAATTGAGAACAAATTAAATTTGTATTATCAATTTGCAAGTGTGTGCATTTAGTGCAAATCAGACTTATAAGTCTGATTAGCACCTAAAACTAGTGAAAAACACAAAGAAGTGCATATCGGACTTATAAGTCCGATTTTCTCTTAATGGAAGATCAAAAAACAAACAGGGGTGCATATCAAGATTATAAACCCAATATGCACTTGGAGAAGATACAAAATTATATAGGTGCATATTGGGGTTGCAAACCCGATATGCATCTATGTTATTAAAGCACAAAGAAAGTAAATTGCAAAAGGTGTTTGTCGAGGTTGTATCCTTGACTTGAACTTGGAAGGTATCATGGTGTGAGTCAGGGATATAACCAAAACTAACACCTTTGGAAATAACTTAAGGTAAAGCACGAATGAGTGGTGTATGACAGGGCCCCGACATGCACCATGGAGCGATGCTTTGGTACATGGTGGGGTTGTGACCCTATCATCCACAATTATAGAAGGTCACTTAAAATAATGATGATGTGAGTTAGGTGAAAACATGTCACACATCAAAGCTAGGGCTTTGGTGTTTGTAGGGTTTTCAATCCTGACCCACACCAAAAAATTAGGGCAAGAAAACATATGATGTGTGTCAGGGTTTATAACCTGACACACACCAATGCCCATTAAGAAAAATGAAAATGGAAGTGGGGGGAATACTTATCATATACACGGAAGTAAAAAATTCAATGTATATTGTAAGTATCAACCTGACTTACACAACTGGGTAAACAAAGCCAAAGAATCGATAAAAACTTAAAAAGAGCGAAGAAAAATTACATACCGTGGAAAGGATGAACTCAGATTTGCGCTAATAATCTTCTCAATCTCACAATCCTTAAGAAAAATGAGGGGAGATAAAGACTAAATGAAAAATAAAAGAAAAGGAGAATGAAATCAAATCGAACACTAAAAAGAAATAAATGCAATTATGTGCTCCATTATGGAGTATTTCAGACTTACACATCCGATTTGCACCATAAGACCCAAACAGGTGTAAGTCAAACTTGTAAGTCTAAAATACACCTAAAAATGACTCCTAAGTGCAATGTCAGGTTCTAAGTTTGACTTAACACCTAAGAAGCCAAATATGGTGTAAAATTGGGTTTAGAATATTATTTTGAACCCTAATAACAAAAGCTTATTTTAAATTTAAGTTTTGAATTTTAACTAGCAAAACAAGATTTCGAAAATGAATCAAAGTATCCAAGACCAATGAGGCAACTAAAATACCTCAAAAAAATAACTCTTAGAGATATGAGAATGAATTTAACAAAAATTCATAGGGTGTTATCCTATTTTCACTTGAAACGAAAACAAGGATAACAGTTCCTCTAACACAAAAGGTGTATTTTGAATCAACATACAAACAATTCTTGCAGTTGTATCTGTTTTATTTATATGTCCATAAATTTACTATAAGTATATGGTAACACATTGTTACATATACTTTATGTTTTAGTTATGGGATAAAGTTACTTTATCTATTTCCTACTTGCTCAAGGTGTTGATGCGTGATGCCTAAGTTTCGCTTCACACTTATGTTGTTAAGCAAATTTATCTGTGGTGAATGAAGTATTTTCACAAGTATGTGAGTTGCTAATTTGGTTTGAATTCTACCACATTATAATTTTTGGTTATGCAGTGTAATACTTATTATTAGTATTGTGTAAGATGTATAAATTCTATATTTCAAGTCATAATGAATTATTTAAGAAAATTTTTAAGTATTTGTTCTCCAAATTGCAGTACATTGAAATTTGTCTTAGTTGAATCGCTAGAATTCTTTGCATTCTTCCACAATGATTGGTATGATTATGCATATTTGAGAACATGTTAAGATGGTATAAGGAATCAATAATACGAGTTTTAGATTATTTGGTGCTTTGTAGTGCTATGATTGTCATGATAAAGTGTTAAAATTTGTTCGAGTTTCTTTGGCTCTATTAGTTCAATGGATTTACTCATTTGAACCTACATTTGGTGATTAATCTCATTAGGAGTTGATTATCGAGCCAGTGTAAATGGTCTGCACAACTTTCATTTTGGTTTGAATGTTAAATTTAGTTTCTCTTTGATGGTGTTGAGACTAACAATTATCAATTTTGATAGCGGTGCTGATAATTTGGATTACAGGTTGAGTTCCATCCATTCAGGTTGATCCCAATCTATCTAATTGTCTTTCAAGAATATATTTGGATGTGTTTGGGGTTTATCTATGTCATTGGTGTTGGAAATTCACACTCATCCAGTGACTTACGATGCTTGATTTATGGTTTAGGGTTTTCATTGATGGCAACTCTTCTTGGAGATTCGATCCGGTGGTCGCGTTTCCTCTTATCCAAAAGCAGGAGTTAATTGATAATTCAGGGCTATCTCAGTAATGTTTTGGTTCATAATGATTTTCGATGATTGCGGTGATTGATTTTATGATCTTGGTGAATGGGAAGATCCTTAGAAAGTGTGTGATTATACTATTTTGGTCTGATGCTATATTTTGTTAGGGATTGAAGTCAACTTGAAGCTACATGTTACACTTCTTGAAGCCGACTTGGAGGAGATTATTTTTCATAAGACTAGATATATAAGATTGAATTGACGATTGGTTTTTAGTGTGTTACTATTGTGGTGATCCATTTTGGTGTGATTGAGCATTGTTTCACATACGTATTTGGTTCATAGATAATCTGGTAGCTGACTGAGACAAAAATAGAGTATTTGTAGAGCGTGTACTGTTAGAGATCTTATGCTTAAGAGGAACTCATTCATGCATTTTCAGATGCTACTTTAGAGTTCATTTCATTGTATTTCCTCATTGCAATTGAATTGGAAGTCAATGATACTTTTCTGAAGGTTGTAGCGTTCTGGGTCATTGTAATTGAGCAGTGAGCCTGAATACAAGTGCATTCCACATTTATGTAATATTTATGTACTCCTGGCCATAGTATATGAATATTGTGGGTTCCAACCCCACCATGGTTTTTCCCTTTCCGGGTTTCCACATTAAATTATAGTGTTGTGGATCTGTGGTTTATTTATTGCTTGTACATGTTCTTTACTGTTATGCATAGTTAACTAGTGGATAAAGAATAAGTTTGTGAATTTGATCTCTTACAGATCATTGATTCACCCCCCTCTTAGTGATCCTCGATTCCAACAATTGGTGTCAGAGCCTACTTCCTCTGAAGAATCTTAACCTCTTGAGGAAGATCCAAGAGATTGATTCAGTGGATGTTGGCAAATGCACACTCCAATGAGATATTGTAGGTGATTGAAGGTTTTGTCATTGATGGAAACCTTACAATCCTATGACACCAACAAGACAATTTATTGGCACCGGCAAGGTCAGACTCTACACCAACACACAGACCATTGGTAGTAGAAGGAAGTATACCGACACAGAATCCGGGAAGAATTTTGTTTATAATATATTTTGTAAATTATTGTAAAATCATTGTAAGATGACTTGGGAAGTTGTAAAATGACTCATATATGTATGAGATCATTGTAGAACATTTTAGAGATAGAGAAAGGAAGTAGATAGGCGAAATAAGGCATACCTATTATGCAAATTATAGTTTAAGGGTTTATGTATGAAGCAGAGCTATAAACTGGTATTGGATCTAGCATAGTAGATGCTATTTTGAAGTAGTACAAGACATTGGATTTATATAATCCATTTTTTAAGTTAGTGAGACTTCCCATTTTGTAATTGAGCAGTGAGCTCTAGGCACTTGGCCTTCCTGCATGTGCAGGCCCCTATTGTAGCAGTAATATTCTCTTATTGGCCAGTAAGTGAATATTGTGGGTCACAAATCCCACCGAGGTTTTTCCCATATCGGGTTTCCTCATTAAACTACTGTGTTATGGTGTGTTTTTCATGTGGTTATTGTTATCTCTATTTATTGCATTAATTTTTGTTTACCGGTATACATGATTAATATGCTTTACATGTTTTAAGCAAAGAAAATTCATAAACCGGTTAGATACTAATTCACTCCCCCCTCTCAGTATCTTTGGGAATCCTAACAATGGATTCTGGTTTTCAGACACAACTCAGTGTGGCACTTGAGGATGTTGATGCAGCTAGAAATTAGGTTTGTACTTTGAAGAAGAACTCGAATGGTGTTGATGATTTCATTAATGACCAAAAGGATCAAGCAAGCATCTGTAGAGAGAAGAGGAAGGAATTGATGCACAAGTTGAAGGAGAAAGAAGATCAGATCATGGAATACTAGGATAAATTTGATGAAGTTAACAAGCTTGAGAGAGAGAATGTTGCTTTGAAGAATGAGATGCAATCCATTGTGATGAGGCTGACTAAGGAGATTTAGGACCGAAAGAAGAATGAAGAGAATCTAGCACAATCATTGAAGGAAAGAGCTGATGAATGCTTTAGGCTTACCTATGAGAATGATCAACTAAAGCTTGAGTTGACACAATCAAGAAATAATGGTCAAGAACTTGAAAGATAGGTTGCTACTTTAAGAGATGAACTTGCTACTGCTAATGAATACAAAGACAAATTCAAAACTATCTCAACAAGGCTTGATGAGATGATGGAAAGTTAGAGACATGGAAACGACATGCGAGGACTTGGATTTGAGAAAGGAGAATCCTCCAGATTTGGACAAGGCAATGCAAAACCTGATCAAAAGAAGATCAAGAATCATTCGGTAAGACAACCTAATGCTCATAAATTCAATGGTATATGTTTTAATTGCAATAAATTTAAATTTGGTCATATGGTGAATTAGTGTAGAAGTAGGATGAATAATGGAGTGAACAACATGAATAATGTTCCTACCTTTACCGGTTAGTGTTTCATATGCAACAAATTTGGTCATAAGTCAAATATGTGCAGAGAAGTAATGAATAATTTTAATAATACAAGATTCTATTCCTGTGGAATGTTTGGACATGTTTCTAATTAGTGCAGGACAAGACCAAATCAGATGAACTTTAGACCTATGTAGAATAATATTATTTGTAGAGAATGCAACAAAACTGGTCACATTGAAAAATACTACAGAAGCAAGAACAATGCTTCAGTAGACAAGAAAAAATCAAATGAAAAGGGAAAAGCAAAAATTGATGAGATCAAAGATCAATATAAGAAGATGTGGGTAAAGAAAGATGAACCTAGTGGATCTGTACCTAAATCCAGTGCAGAACCTTCATTTGGTAACTAGGGCTTCAACCTTAGGGGGAGGCAGATTCATATAAACCTTGTAGTATGCCTTGATGAGATCTATAGTCGATGGATTATAGATTGCAAGAATTGAATTTCAGTTGATATTCGGGATTCAAATGGCTGATTTAAGCATCTGGTAGTTAAACAAGGCATCCGATTGGATATCTAAGGTACATTTATTTTAAAGTAAAATTAGGGTTTGAGAAGTTAAAAGGGAAAATACGAGAGTTATTCTACACTTTACGAATAGTGTTTTTGAGCTGCAGAATAAGACGATCAAGACTTCTAGGCGACCAAAGAGATAGAAGCGATTCGACAAGTGACCTAGGGCATTCAACAGTCAGTTGAGGTATTTCTCAAGGAGCATTTGTCAGTTTGAATTTCTGAAAATTTGAAATGGCATCATCTTCTTCCATTTCTACAACATTGGTTGTTGAAGTCAAAGATAGAACTTGACTTGTATTTAAGAAGCATCCTTACAAATCCATGGAGGTCGACCCAGTTGGAGATTTCTCTTTCGTTCCACACAGAGTCTTGCATGTTGATGATGTAAGGGCATATATTCACTATGAGATCAAAGAGACCGGTATTGAAGACATTTTGGATCTCTATATCAACACCATGGTCGAAGTTGGTAACCCTAAGCTGAAACATATGTAGTTACAGAGAAAGGGTTTCACTCAATTAGTGATTTTTTGTCATTTGATGAAAATGAATGGGTGAGATATGTGTTGAGAAAAATTCATGCAGAGTTTATATGGTTAGATCAACCCTATAAGATCAATCTAGAAGCAATTAGGGTAGTAACATGCTTGCATCAAATCAGTGAGAAGCCTAGACTACAAAAGGTCACAAACCCTATGGTCAACAAGTTAACTAGTGCATAATCTGATGGTAGATTAATGAGGATTAACATAATCAGATACGATGATGTGAAGTTTGTTACAATGGTCATTGGATACAAGGTGTATCAATCTAACAAGCCGAATTCAGTATCTGACACACCCATCCATGCAACCTATAATATGGTTAAGGAAGATGCACACTATGATCTATGTAGTGTCATGTTGGAGGAATTAATGATCAATTAGAAGAAGATTAAGTAGGAAAAAAAATGTTTTCAAATTTGGTTCATTGATTATATGCTTAGCACTTTTATTTTTGAACAGACCCTCGAAATTGATAGAGTTCAATGGGAATTTGATAGACCAGTGGCCCAATAGATTAAACTGGGTCTTGACAGGCTTGGAAACTGAGACAACCAAAATGCTACTATGTAGGCATTTTTCAAGATATTTCACGACAAGATGAAATAGAGGGTCAGAATCCCTAAGGAGATTGTCAAGAAATATGAAGGGACAATCTGTTTCATGGTGAACAAGGATGCATTTTTCATGGAGGTTGTTGAACCCCAGATGGTGTGGATTCTGGTGATGGGCTCTGAGGTCAAAGTGGGAACTCTAGATGCTTATGCACAACACCTACTAAATTCTCTAGTAGACATAAAAGAAGAAAGGTTCAGAACTTACAAAACAAAATCTATGGAAATTCACACCAAGTTCATTGAATCGGCAAGGAAAAGAAAGGTGGTTAAGATGGTGGAGGAAATCCTCATTGAGAAATGTCACCCGAGAGAGAAAGTCAGATCTGAAAGGGCTGTGAGAGATACAATAGAATAAGGAAAGAAAAAAAGACTGCTTCAGCTCCAGCTAAACCTAAGGTGATAGGGTCTACTCCCACTTTGGTGAAGACACATTTGACTTAGTCAGAACCCTCCAGTTCATCTGCTAAGGGGAAAGGTGTTCTGAGGAAGAATAAGAAACCTTAGAGGGAGTATGTGGCAGTTTATCGGGTGGCATCTGAGAGAGTCAAATGTAGAAATTTGTAAGGCCCCTAAGAAGGGAGAGTTTTCAAGAGTGATCTAGAAGCCTCAGTCCGATGAAGGGGAGAAAGGGCTGAAGGAGGAGAAAAAAAATCTGATCTTGTTCCAACTAGCAGGCCTAAGCGAGGAGGAAGAACCAAATTAGTCTTGGATGAGGTGATTGAATCCGGTAAGATGGAATTCGGTAAAACCAAGTATCATATTATTTCTTCCTTATCTATTCAAAAGTTAATTGATGAAATCATTAAAGATGGAAATTTGAAGAATGTTTCTATATATTATGAGAATTTAGATGATAAGGATAAAAAGCATATTGAAGTTGTAGTATTGTATATGGATGTATTTAGTAAAGCTTTAATTGAATTTGAAAGATATCTTCCAAAAGAGATATACAGTCTAATTGATGCTAGAAGAAAATATGCAAGTCAGATGGATAGAGAAATAAAAGAATGTGAATTGGTCAATTAGTGCACCAATATCACTGTTGAAGAAATTGATAGATTGATTTTTCAAGCAAATAAAAAGGAATTTAGAAGCAAACACAGGGTAAACAACCTGATGGTTGGTAGAGTAGAGGAAATAAGGAGAGAAACTATTAAGATCTGGAAGAAATTTCTCATTCAGAATTGGCTAGTAGAATCCAATTCACAAGATGTAGCCTCTTAGGTAGAGAATCCTCTGGTACATGATGTAAATAAGGAGGAGGACACTCAAGATGTTGCAGAGAAACAAGTTTTGGATTCTATAGAAATTGAGGCAATAAGGTACATGATAAATCAGTTGATATAGAGGTTGGTGCACCAAGTGGTGACATTGGTGCACAAGAGGCACCCATAGAGGATAAGAGTAATTTAAGGCAGGAGGTAGAGAAAAGGAAGAGGAAAAATAAGAGGAACAGATCAAAGGGAAAGCTAAAGTAACAAAAAATCCAATCCTTATGGCAATTGACACTTCAAAAATACAAAGCCAAGGGAGTTTTCCTCAATTTAACATCAGTTTTGACAAGCCCTTCAACCAAATATCTCTGGCTGAGAGGATGATTACTGCTGCTGCTCTCCAAGCTCAAGCTAGATAGGAGTTAGCACAAGAAGAGTCAAAGGAGAAGAATCTTATTGAGATATCTGTTAAATTTTTAGAATAGGTGATACCAGAACTGCAACTTGATACTGATACCAATTCATCTGGTAAGCTTCAACACTTAATAGATCACATATCTTCTTAGTTTGACTCCTTGACCAAGGCATCAACCTGACAAGCAATGGAGAAATTCAAAGATGCCAAAGTACAAAAATTTATGCAAATGATTGATGGTGATAAGGCTTAGATCTTGAAAAAGAACCAATACTAATTGATGAGGGCTTAATTGAAGGTGGTAAGGTTTATAAGTCTTGTCTAGTTTTGACAATCTTTTCTACTGAAATAGACAAGCAGATAGACAATTGCAGAGGTCAGTTAGCTTAGTTTTCCCAAGCTTATGATCCTACGACTAACTTAACTGACAGTATTGAAGGCCAAATTTTGACAATTATGAACATATTAGGAATTTTGAGAAGGAGAAGGAGAAAATGGTAAGGCAGATAGGTGAACTCCAGAACCTAATTGGTCCCTAGTTAGACACCTTAGTGTACCATAAGATGGACTATATTCAAAATATGTCTCAGGAGACTTCAACTGAGCTGGAAGCAATAGAATTCCATGCTTATTTTTTGAATGGTTTTGTTTCATTTTTTAGAGAAATTGCAGACAGGGTGGAACACCTATTTTGGGTTCCTTAAGGTTGCATATGCAAATGTACTTATGTATAGATTTGATAACTTGGTGTGTATATATGTACAAGAAAATTTTCTTCACACCCTATCTTTGGAATTGCTATCAAAGGGGGAGAGATAAGGTAAAAAATGTAAAGACTGGTTGTGTATGGAGTGTACAGTTTAGTGATGCATATTTTTGGGTTGTTGATCTAAGGGGGAGCCTTAGAATTCTTTATTCTAGATCCGGTGCACAGGTTTCACAGGTTACAACACTTAGCCATTTTCACAGGTGTTTCCATCAATGCCAAAGGGGGAGATTATTGGAAATTGACACTCATCCGATCAATTCCGATGCTTGATTTATGGTTTAGGGTTGTCATTGATGGCAAATCTTCTTGGAGATTCAATCCGGTGGTCGCGTTTTGGTGCAGAAGCACCTAACACAAAGGCACAAAAGGAGTCTATAAGAGGATAAAAATCAATTCATAAGTATATTCAATTAAATTTTCATTTTTAATGTCATTTTGAGTCAATATGAATCAATATGTAAGGCTAAAAGAGCCCATTGTAATGAGTTGTCCAAATTGTCCCAATAAGGTCTTGAATTAGTCATTTAGTAATATTTGTATAAAATAACCTTGGAGGGATAAAATTGTGACAAAAATACATTATTATTCCATCCTAATATGTTTTTAAGGTTATTTTGAAGGTTTAAAGTCATTTGAGTCAAAAGTTGTAAAAGTTGTAAAATGCAACTTTTCAAAAGTTGTAAAAAGATCAAAATGGGAAGTTGTATGGTTATAAGAGGAAGTTGGGTAGTTGTAACTTCCATGTAAAGATCAAAAGGCTATAAAACCTATGTAATGGTCATTCATAAGGGTATGTAAAATTTGGAGAAGGAATTGGAAACATTTTGGTATCATACTTTCATTGTTTCAATCTCTTGTTTTGTGGTCTTGAAAGTTTTTCCTCTTGTTTCCAGGCCTTGTGCGGCCATGTACAGCTTGGAAACAAGTGTATTTATATCATGATAGTGTATTATAATGAATAATATTTCCATTTATTTTGGTTTGAGTTGATTTCATGCATTTTTGAGAAAGTTATGAGAGTTTTGGTGAAAACCGTTTGGAACTACTCAAAACCCTGATTCACTGCGACCAGTTTTGGAAAAACAATCATAACTTTGGATTTAACAGTTGGATCTTTCTATAATTTGTAGGAAATTTTTATAACTAACATTTATATAATCTAATTGGAGAGATTGGCTTGGGGATTAATATGTTAAGAGTTATTAATGACTATTCATGACTATAATTTCATGACCAGAATAGAGTCAATTTCATAGTTTGGGAAAATTCTTGATTTTCATTTGCAAGAAATGAATAGATGAAGGATTTAAATGATTCATATTTAATGTATAATATATGGATCTACAATAATTATGGATTTATATCTATGGAGAAGATTTGATAATGGTTATTTGTTTGATGATTTTGTTGGGAAATATATGACAATGCCTCTAACATGTTGGAAGATTTGTGTTGATGATTGAACTTCATGAATGATTTGAGGTTCTTGGTTGGTTCATCATGATGCTCTGCATCACATTTCCTCTTATCTAGAAGTAGGAGTTAATCGGTAGGTAGTTAACTGGTAATTCAGAGCTATCTTAGTAATGTTTTGGTCCATAATGATTTTCCATGATTGCGGTGATTGATTTTGTGATCTCCATGAATGGGAAGATCCTTAGGAAGCGTGTTATTATACTCTTTTGGTATGGTGCTATGTTTTGTTAGGGATTGAAGCTGACTTGAAGCTACACATTATGCTTCTTGAAGTCGACTTGGAGGAGATAATTTTTGATAAGACCAGATATATAAGATTGAATTGGTGATTGGTTTTTGGTGTGTTATTGTTGTGGTGATCCGTTTTGGTGCGATTGAGCATAGTTTCACGTGCAAATTTGGTTCACAGATAATCTGATAGCTATCTGAGATAGAAATAGAGTATTTCCAAAGCATGTATAGTCAGAGATCTTTTGCTTAACCATAACTCATTCATGCATTGTCAGATGCTACTTCAGAGTTCGTTTCATTGTATCTCCTCATTGTAATTGAATTGTAAGTCAATGAGACTTCCCTGAAGGTTGTAACCTTCTGGGTCATTGTAATTGAATAGTGAGCTCTAGACAGTGAGCCTGAATGTAAGTGCATTTCCCATATATGTAATATTTATGTACTCCTGGCCACAGTATATGAATATCACGGGTTCCAACCCCACCATGGGTTTTCCCTTTTCGGGTTTCCACGTAAAAATTCTGGTGTTGTGGATGTGTGGTTTATTTATTGCTTGTTCATGTTCTTTACTGTCATGCATAGTTAACTGGTGGATAAAGAATATGTTTGTAAATTTGATCTCCGATAGATCACTGATTCACCCTCCCTCTCAATGATCCCTAATTCCAATAATTGGTTGATCCACAACCTATTTTTTGACGATACATATGTTTGAATCTAACCATTTCCAAGTCACACATTTCATATGTTAGGTCATATTGGAGCTGAACTAATTAATGTTTTGGTGTGTTGCAAAGGGTATACAAGGAAGGATAAATCATTTGTGAGGGTAATGAAGTATGGTATGATGTGTGAAGTATTCTAGTGATGATTCAATTATGCATGAATTATGTGAAATCCATATGACATAATAATTATTCTACAAAAGGAGGACTGCAACTTTAATATATGTCAGATGCCTTTTGTACTATATTTCATATTATGTTCTTGATTATAATCTTCATGTATCTTGCTCAGAGATAGTTTCTCTCTTTAGCAATTCTTTTGTATACTGATCTAAGGCAGTGAACCTCAACTTGCAAGTCCTTTCAAGGGTAGTGAGCTTCCTTGGGCAACAGATCCTAAATTAAATATTGTAATCTTTGTTTCTTATAGTGTGAGTTAACTCTTACCATGGTTTTTTCCTCCTCAAATTTTCCATGTAAAAATATTGATTTTCTTATGTGATGCATTCTTTGCTTGTATACTTTTTCTTTCTTTTTTCCCAATCGCTCTGATTTATTGTTTAAATGTTTAATGAATGCATAATTTTTAGTTAATGCTCATTCACCCCCCTCTCAGTATTCATGTGTGTTTAACACTTGGTATTAGAGCCTGGTTCCTAATGTAACAACCTTAACAATTTCCAGAGGTACGTTGAAGAGGAAGGCCGTTGGTCCTCCTCCCAATTTTCAAAAGTTCAGGAAGATTGTTGATACAAAGAATGAGATTGAGAAAGAGATGAAATAGACTATGAAACTGCTAGATTAGGGTTGGTTCCCAACTGATTCTTTGCTGGTCTTTTTTTGGTTTTCCCGTGTTTTCTGTTTTCTTTTTGCTTTCTTTGGTCTGTGCCCCTTTTGTTATTTTATGGTTTATCTATGTTATGGGAATTTTTTGTTGTTGTGTTCTCTGTTGGCTTAACTACTAGTTGAGACTTCATAGAACTTATAATGTAAAGGGTTTTAGGTCCCTTCAAAACCTGTTTTTGCCATAATAAAAAATAACCTTAACAACTGAGGTAGAACCTACATTTGAACACAAAGCAATGTTGAACTATGGAATTATTCTAGAAGTAGATTTGGAAGCAATGGAACCTGATGGTAGTTGGAATATTGATCCAGCTAATTGTGAAGTAGAGTTTTAAAGGAGAACTACAGTCTACTATTGATGACCTAGATGCTGCAAGGGTAGAATGTGAAGAATACAAACCAAATTCAATAAGGTAGAAAGGATGATTTCCAAATTGAAAAATTATATTGTAGAAAGAAAGGAATGCAAAGACAAGCTCAAAATAACACAAGATGAAATTATTAAGCTGAAAAATAATAATGAAGAAAGTAGAGAATGTGATAATAAAGTCAAAAAGGAAAAGAATGGCATAATCAACCTAAATATCTATGTTGAGGAATGAAAGAAGATTGTTGATTAATTGGAAATCAAACTACATGAAAAATCTACTGAATGACCAAGCTTGAGGAGGAGATTGTTGTTTTGAGAAAAGAATTGGAAGATGCAAAAGAAAAAATAGATGAAGACTTGAAACTCAAAGGTAGAAGTGATCTCTTTGTTGAGATGCTCAATTATTATAAACCACAAAAGAATAAGGGTGGCCTTGGTTTTGGAAAGGGAGAAAGCTATGAGTTTAAAGACACAAATGTAAAGGGAAAATAATTTTTGTAACATAAATACAAGAAAGAAGAAGGTGATAAGAATAACTTCACTCAAGTCCAAAATAAGAACTTCAAAAGGTCAACACCATTTCAAATTTCTCAAATAAGGCATTTTGAATGATTCAATGGTAATTGTTTCTCTTACAAGAAGATTGAACATAAGGCTGTAGAGTGTAGGTGTAGAATGAACATGAATTCATTTATGACTTTACTGATTCTAGCATTTAATGGTTAGTGCTATAACTGCAACAAATTTAGTCATAAAGCTAATGAATGCAGAATTAGAGTGACGAGGAATTGTTAGAAACTTGAGTTGTTGTGCCTTGTTGTCATTGATGTCAACTTGTCTTGTATTGATATCGAAGTAAGAATAGTGTAGAAGAATTTTATATATGCGAGAAAGAGTATTTATGTACAATATTGAGTGTTCTATATTGGTGAAGATGTGGTGTTTCTAGAAGATTGGTATAGTGGAAGTTTCTATATGCAAAAAGTAATATGTAATGTCTCAGTAGAAGATAGTCTTGCATTGGACTATAGTTTATGAAGATTATATGCTATGTTTCTACATATGATGTCTATGCTTTGTGTAAAGTGCACTATCTATTTTATATATTCTCAATGGCTCAATTGGCTAAGCTGATTATTGATTTTTATTATAGTAAGATTTTTTGTTAGAACATGTTAAAAAAAGGTCTCATGACTTTCATATATGTGGATTCAAGTATTATAGTTTGTAGGATTTGTTCATGTAATCTATGTAGTGTTCTAGTTTAGTTTTCAAATGGTAACTTGATTGGCAAGTGAAGTTATGATGTCCCGAGTTCTAGGTGTCAACTTTTTTGGTCTTCGGTTGATAGTGACGTTGTAATCTACTTGGATCATATTCTTTTGGTCCTAGTTTTCTTCACAAGATGTGTACAACTAATGTTTTAGGTCTTACCATAGTGAGTGTAGATTTGCATTGAGTTTCATGCATTGGAGAATCTTTTTTAGGTTGATTGGTTGGCATGCTTCATTGTTCATCAACACATTTTATTTGATGTCAACATTGGAGGATGTGCTATTGTGTTTATTTCATTGGAATCATTTAAAATTATTGTATTTTAATGTTTTTAGGTCCTCTCTATCTTCTGTAGTGAACCACATTTGATATTTTAGGTCTGAGTGCCACAATATATGTAATAGTGTATATTCTATTTATGGCCAACCTAGTTAAGGGTTTTGATGGTTGACTTTGTATATAAAGGAGTTCAGGTGTATTAGTGAGTGTGTGGAATAGGTGCTAATTGTGTTGGCATTTTCATGAAGATTGCATTAATGATATGTTATATTGTCATTGATGTTAATTAAACCAGTAATGATATTGTTGATATTATTGTAATATTATTACTCTAATCGGTAGGAAGAATTTGTGGAGTGAACAGGTAACCGGTGTAAACCTTATCTATTGTTGTAACTGGTAAACCCTACCTGTTGTTTTTGATAAACCCTAACTGATTAAGTTTGGTGAATTGGTTATATTGGTTTATGATCTGATGATGAGCGGTAATGATTATGACATGCATGATTATTGTATGAAGACAATTCCAAGAGATTTTGGCGAGTTGCTGCAATGATTTTTGTTTAGGGAATTAGAAAATGTTTTGCATCTAATGCATAGCACATGATGAGCTACTAAGTTTAATGAAGTGGTGATCAAGGAGTGATCAAGGTTTTGTTGATTGATGTGCAGAGATTTCTATGTAATCCAATGGTCATACTTGAACTGATTTGTTTGTAATCTCTATGAGAATTAGGTTTTTGTTGTGTTACCGACTTGATTGATTTGTATTTAAGGTTGATGAATTTGTTTAGTTTAATGAGTTGGCAAAAGAGATAGACACAGTCTAGTTGAGTGTGTGGTTGCTGAACCAGATGATGTATCTGCAGTTTGAGTAAAGGAAGATAGGAGCATGAAATGGATCTGCTCAAGAAAGTGTAGTGCTATTCAGATAGATCAGCAAACTCCCATTTTTTTTTGAAGAATTACAACAAAATTGAAATCCCCTAACCAGGTAAGCTCTAACAAGCTTGGTGTTATTCAAATCCTCTAACAAGGTGGTCCATTAGATTGGATTTTCAAATCCTCTACCAAGGTTACTCCTTATAGGGTATTGCTTCTAACAAGGCATTTGTAGTCAATCCCTTCACCTGGTGATTCCTAATAGGATCAGTTCTTAACATGACTTTTTGTAAAGCTTTAAATGGCTAGTTTCCTAATAGGGCGAACTTCAAAAGAGTTCAGATAGTTATCTTGTGAGTCTCATCTCACCGTGGTTTTTACCTATTTTGGTTTCCACGTCAAAAACATTTGTGTCAAGTGGTGAATGTTTTTGTGGTTATGTTTTCATGGTTGATTTACTTAACTAATTAACTATTTTTGATAAATCATGATAACCAGAAGTATTGAGATATGAAGAAGTTTTTTACTGTTAATTTGTTGTAACAATCAACTGGTTTATCTTATGAGTTTTTATCTTGACAAAGGTATTATTCTTAGTTTACTTTGAGAGATTGATTTGTGAGATTGGTGAAGTTTGTAACGGTTTTTCTATCTACTGACTCATCCCCCCTCTTAGTAGTTGACCAGATACTTATTCTTTCATCATACCATTAATTGGTATCAGAGCATTTCAGTTCCTCTAAGGTCTAAGCCTAACAAGATGAGGTAAAGATCTATAGATCATGATGAAGAAGGAAGTTCCAAAGTTTAATAGAGAGAATTACAGGATATGGAGTGACAAGATGAAAATTTATATCAAGAGTTTGGGAAGCTAGTATTGGGAACATGTCAATACTAAGTATGTTACACCTACTAGGATATTGACTGATGATTAGAAGAAAGAGCAACAAGAAAATCATCAAGCATTGGAGGCTATTATCAATTCTTTGTCTGATGCAGAGTATGTAGATGTTCATGGTCTTGAAACTACATATGAGGTATGGAAAAAACTTGAAAAGATTTATACAAGTGATGAACATGCTAAGATTGCTAAAGAAGAGAGTCTAAGAGGAAAGTTTGATGACATGCAGATGGCTGAAGGTGAGAATATCTAGTTGTATGGTCAAAGGATAAAAGAATTATTTGGTGAAATTAAGAGTGCAGGAGGTAAAGTGGAAGATCTCATAGTGATCAGTAAGGTACTGAGAACCCTGCTATCGGTCTACGCTATCCGAGTTGCATCTATTCAGGAGCTAAAGTCCATTGACAAAACTAAGGTAACTCTTGACTCCATTATTGGAAAGCTTACTACTTTTGAATTAAATGGTTATGATGGTAGTGTACAAAAATTTGAGTCTGTATTTAGAGCTTCTGCTTCTAACCCATTTATGCAGAAAAGTAGAGATGCCAGTCACAATTATGAATCCAGATCCAATAGAGAAGCTGATGATGAAGACAATTTAGTTGAGCTTGAAGCATTGTTGGCCAAGCAGTTGCCTAGAGGTATAGGTAAATATAGAGGCAAATTACCTTTGAAATGTTTTTCATGCAACAAGATTGGACACATTATTTCTAACTATCCTAATGGTGATAATGAGCACAAACGAGAGAAATTCAAGAAGTATAAGGATAAAGGCAAAAGAGATTGTCTTATTGCTATTGATGGTGGTATCACTGATGAGGAATCTGATGGTGATGCTAATAAATACATTGTGTTTGTAGCCATTAAAGAAGAGATGTCAGACCAAAAGGCATTAGTATCCAAGATGGATAACTCTGATGATTGGATCATTGATAGTGGTTGTTCACATCACATGACTCATGATCAGAGCAAATTTCTTTCTCTTAAGGAATTTGATGACAGAGTTGTGAGATTTGGTAATGACTCACCCTACATGGTTAAAGGTAAGGGAACTATTTCTCTTGATGGAAAGAGTAGTGCATATGATGTCTACTGGGTTTAAGGTCTAAAGCATAATCTTTTAAGTGTGGTACAACTCAATGATAGAGGATACCCATTGGAGTTTAAAAATGGTATGTGCAAAATCTATGGCAATAAAGGTGAATTGATTGCAACTAGGAAGAAAACTAAAGGTAACTTGTTTCATAGTCAACAACTGTTTAATTGCAAAGATAGATGATAGTTGGCTTTAGCATAGGAGATTTTGTCATATAAACCTTGATAACATTGTTAAAGTGAGTAAGTCCAAGACAGTAAGAGGTTTACCTCATTTAGACAAATTGGTTAATTCTCTATGCAAATAATGTTAGTTGGGAAAAATGACATCCTCAACTTTCAAGAGAAAATCCTTTTCAGTGGAGCATTTGTTAGATTTGGTTCATACAGATCTCTGTGGACCAATAAGAACAAAAAGTATTCAAGGTGATAGGTATTTTATGATCTTCACTGATGATTGCTCAAGGATGATGTGGGTAAAATTCTTGAAGGATAAGACTGAAGATTTTGGTAAGTTCAAGGCATTCAAAGCCTTAGTTGAGAAAGAGAGCGGTAAGAAGATAACGTGTCTGAGGACAGATCAAGGTGGTGAATTTACTTTTGAGGAATTCACTAGGTATTGTGAAGAAAATGGTATCAAACAAAAAATTTCTACACCAAGGACACTACAACAGAATGGTATCGCAGAGAGAAACAACCGGTTAGTTTTTAAAGCTGCTAGGACGATGTTGATACAAGAAGGTGTGATGAAAACTTTCTGGAGAGAAGCTGTCTACACTATGAACCAAATTCTGGTAAAGAGTGGTAAGGACAAGACTCCTTATGAATATTGGTATGGTAGATCACTTGATGTTAGTTATTTTAGAATATTTGGAAGCAAACATTTTATTAAGAGAGGTGATTATATTAGAAAATTTGAGGCTAAAAGTGATGAAGGTATATTTCTTGGCTATTCCACCAAGAGTAAGGCCTACAAGTGTTTTAACAATTGGACACAGAGAATTATTGAGAGTGCTGTTGTTTGAGTGGATGAAAATCTCAAAGTCTTAGAGGAAACTAGTTCAAAGAAAAAGGATGAAGATCCTTGCATTTTGTTTTTGGAACCAAAAACCATGAAATCTGAAACCGACAAAGCAAATATTGATGTACCAGTTCAACCGGAACAGATAAATTCAGAAGAAGATGATGATAATGAAGAAGCTAAACTTGAAGATAATGATCATGTTATTCCAAGATATGTGAGACTGAATCACAATCCTGAACAAATTATTGGGGATAAGGATGCTGGAGTACTAACCAGAAGAAGAATCAGAGATAATTATTATATGATCTCCACTATTGAACTAAGAACTGCTAAGGAAGCATTTGGTGATGATCATTAGGTTAAAGCTATGGAGGAGGAATTATATTAAATTGAGAAGAACAACACATGGACCCTAGTACCCCGACCGGTAAATAAAAATGTGATAGGTACTAAGTGGGTTTTTCAGGAATAAGTTGAATGAAGATGGCATTGTAGTTCACAGCAAATCTAGGTTGGTTTGCAAAGGGTATGCACAAGAGGAAGGAGAAGACTATGGTCAGGGTCATTGATGTCAATTAAACCAGTAATGATATTGTTGATATTATTGTAATATTGTTACTGTAATCAGTAGGAATAATTTGTGGAGTGAACCGGTAACTAGTTTAAACCTTATCTATTGTTGTAAGTGGTAAACCCTACTTATTGTTTTTGATAAACCCTAACCGATTAAGCTTGGTGAATTGGTTATATTGGTTTATGATTTGATGATGAGCGGTAATAATTATGACACACATGATTATTATATGAAAATAATTCCAAGAGATTTTGGCGAATTGTTGCAATGATTTTTCTCTAGGAAATGAGAAAATGTATTGCATCTAATGCAAAGCACGTGATGAGTTACAAAGTTCGATGAAGCGGTGATCAAGGAGAGATCAAGGTTTTCTTGATTGATGTGTAGAGATTTCTATGTAATCTAATGGTCATAATTGAACCGATTTGTTTGTGATCTCTATGAGAATTAGGTTTTTGTTGTGGTACCAACTTGATTGATTTGTATTTAAGGTCGATGAATTTATTTAGTTTAACGAGATAGCAAAAGAGATAGACACAGTTTAGTTGAGTGTGTGGTTGCCAAACCGGATGATGTATTTGCAGTTTGCGTAAAGGTAGATAGGAGCATGAAATGGATCTGATCAAGAAAGTGTAGTGCTATTCAGATAGATTAGAAAACGCTTGTTATTTTCTAAAAATTACAACAAAATTGAAATCCCCTAACCGGGTAAGCTCTAACAAGCTTGGTGTTATTCAAATCCTCTAACAAGGTGGTCCATTAGATTGGATTTTCAAATCCTCTACCGAGGTTACTCCTTATAGGGTATTGCTTCTAACAAGGCATTTATAGTCAATCCCTTCATTGTTGGCAATTTAGCATTATAACAGACAATGGGAGATTGTTGGCATTTCAATAAGAATATTGAGAAGGTTGTTGATGATTATGGATATAATTGATTAAGGATGTTTACTGTCTTAATATTATTATTTTGTCATTGATGTCAAGAAATTGATTTTCTAATTCAGTATGATGTTGCCATATCTTGAGAAGTATGATTTGAAGAATATAAAGATGTCGGTAAAAGACACAGGAAAGAATATGATGAATAAGGGGATGAATAAGGTATTCAATGGGCAACTATTACCGAGTCAGACAATGATTAGATCATGATGTTTAGATTGTTTTAACATCATACATATGTTGTAAATTGTAAGGTTAATACTATACTATGTTACCGAGCAAAGAACCTAGTCGGTAAACCCTAAGGAACATAGTCGATAAACCCTAAGGTTATCGCTATCGGTTAATGAAGGCGAAAAGTCTACCAAGTGAAGTTTAGTATTTACCAAGTTGTTACTGAGTTGCAACCGAGCTGTAACAGAATGCATTAAATGTTTACATGCATTATTTAATGAAGGAAGTTGATGAGATGGAATTGATTAAATGATTGATATGCCGTAAATAAAGTTTGTTAAGAATCTATGGCAATGGAAGATCGGCAGGAAGATCTACAGTTCAGATTGAACCACAATACACTAGCACAAGTTCCAATAAATATATGCAAGTTCCAAGGCGAGGTAAAACATTTTTCAGATCGAAAGATGCATTGAACCTGGTCAAGCATGAAGATCTGATGGCTATGACTGATCATGAGAAATGTGATCAAGGAGATTAAGCGATTAGCTAATTGTTTATAAATAGGGAATTGTTGATAAACAATGTATGCAGGCAAGTGTAAGCACAAGGATGCTACATAGTGATTACCGAGGACAAAAGCTTGAAGACCTGTTTGAATAACAGAGTATAGAAGCCCAGCAGATGGACAAGATTAGTTCTATGTCTAGATTGTATTGAGAAAATAAGAATCTGCTTTAACATTTTAGATGTGAAGTTGCAGATAGATTTTTATTACTGTTATTTTGTGAAAGTGACAGAAAATCTCTTAACCGAGTGGACTTAACAGTCTTATTTGTAAAACCCTCTAGCAAGGTGACATTCTGATTGAGTGTTTGAAATCTTTTAACAAGGTCACTTCTAACAAGGTGAAGATCCTAACAGATCTGAGGGAAATCCGTTAACCGGGTCACATCTAGCAATGTGTTTGTAATCTTTAACAGGATTTGCTTTTAACCGAGCATACTCTAGAAGAGTATATTTCTTAGTGGGTCCAAAATCCCACAGTGGTTTTTCCCTATTTGGGTTTCCACATTAAATCTGGTGTTATGAGGTTTATGATGTTTATATGCTTTTGAGTTTGCATGTTTAGCAGTTTTGGTTATATTACTGAAGTATATGTTACCGAGGTTGAATATGATGTTTTTATGGAAGATTAAGTTTGTATGATTCACCCCCCCCCTCTCATCTTGTTGGCTATTGGATCTGTACTTATATAAAGTATCAGAACTATCAATTGGTATTAGAGCTTTGGACTCTAGAAGAAAAGTTTAAAGGCACTTGAGTTAAAGATCCAAAGATGTATAAGAGGGATGCACCGAAGCTGAACAAGTCAAGTTTCTCTACATGGCAGAAAAGGATGAAGTTGCACCTATCTAAAGTTGGAGAATATGCTGTATATTATCTAGAGAATGATTTCATCACACCGAGCACCTATCCATTGAGAATGGAAGAGATAAAGGCAAAGCAAGAACATATCCAAGCAATGATTGAAATAACATCTGCATTGAATGATTCAGAGTTTAATGACCTAGAAGGTTGCAATGATGCAAAGGCTATGTGGAATAAGCTCATATCAGTATATGGAGGAGATGAACATGTTCAAAGAGAAAAAGTAGATAGTCTAAGAGGACAACTTGAATCTATGAGGATGAGTGAAGGTGAGAACATAACTCAGTACAATACAAGACTAAAGGAGATTGTCAATCAAATCAAAGGAGTAGGTGGAACTATTGAAGAAAAGGATATAACAAGTAAGTTGTTAAGAAACCTTCTACCGGCTTATGCAATCCAAGTTTCTACAATCAATGAATTGAGGTCTGTACCTAATATGCCAGTTTCTTTAGATGCTACTATTGGTAAGCTACATGCATTTGAGTTAAGTAACTTTGATAACAGTGGATCTTCAGTAAATAAAGTTGAATCTGCATTTAGTTCTTTTCATCTTGATGAATCTAATGATTACAATGAAAGAAAATATAAGTACTCTGAAGGAGATCATAGTGGAGAAAGTGAAAGATTTCGTAAGAACATGGAAGAAGTGCACAAACTGTATGAGGAAATCAGAAAGCAGGAAGAGTTTGAAGCACTATTAGCCAAAAGCTTACTGAGAGGCAAAGGTAAGTATAAAGGAAAACTACCTTTGAAATGTTTCAATTGTGATAAAATAGGACATATAGCTTCTAACTTTCCTGACAAAGATTCTACTGAAAAGAGAGATTACCGAGATGACAGACAGAAAGATAATCATTACAGAGGACATCAAGATTTTAGAAGAAGAGATAGAAAGACATGCTTAATAGCTGATAAGGAATCCAATGATGATAAATCAGATGAAACTGATATAGATCATGTAGTTTATGTGGTTATCAAAGATGGATCAGATGAAGAAAGGTATGAAGAAAAAGTCCTAATATCTCACATAAACACTAATGATTCTTGGATCATAGATAGCAGATGCTCACATCATATGACAGGTGATAAACACAAGTTTTTTATATTAGAAGATTATGATGGAGGCTATGTAAGATTTGGTAATGATGCACCATGTCTGGTGAAAGGTAAAGGATCTATAACACTTCTTGACAATGCAAGATGCAATTATGTTTATTGGGTTGAAAGTTTGAAATACAATTTGTTGAGTGTAGCACAACTAAATAATACAGGTTACCGAATAGAATTTTAGAAAGGAATTGTCAAATTTCATGACAAGAATGGAAAGTTAGCTGCTACCGGGACACAAACAAGAGGTAACACTTTTCACTTTGACTCAACTCAGAACAAGTGTTTGTATGCAAAGATAGATGATACCTGGTTATGGCATAAAAGGTTTTGTCATGTAAATTTTGATAATCTAATCAAAATAAGCAAGAAGCATCGAGTAAGAGGTCTATCGAGTCTTGAAAAACCTGAGAATGCTATGTGCCGAGGATGCCAGATGGGTAAGATGACAAGATCAAGTTTTACAAGTAAGTCTTACACTTCTAAGGGAATTTTAGATCTTGTGCACACTGATCTTTGTGGTCCTATGAAAGTTCAAAGTTATTATGGTGATAAATATTTCATATTATTTGTGGATGACTATTCAAGGATGATGTCGGTAATGTTTTTAAAAGATAAATCAGAAGCTTTTCAAATGATTAAATGGTACAAGGCAAGAGTTGAAAATGAAACAGGAAGACAACTAAAATGTCTTAGATCAGATAGAGGAGGAGAGTTCACATCTGATGAATTCAACTTATTCTACAATGATCATCGTATTAAAAGACAAGTATCTGCACTGAGAACTCCATAACAGAATGGAATAGCTGAGAGAAGAAACAGATCTATTTTGGATTGTGCTAGAACACTGATGATTTAAAAGAAAGCACCATAAACATTTTGGAGAGAAGCAATAAACACAACAGTTTACACCCTAAACCGAGTATAATTGAAGAAAGGTACTTTGAAGACACCATATGAAATCTGGTATGATAAGAAACTTAGTGTAAGTTATTTTAAAATCTTTGGAAGTAGATGCTATGTTCACAAAGATGATAGAAATGGCAAGTTTGATCAGAAGAGTGAAGAAGGAACATTTCTAGGTTATTCTTCTAGAAGCAAAGCATTTAAATGTTTGATCAAATCATTTAATAAAATAGTAGAAATTGCAAATGTGAAAATTGATGAATTTGCAGAAAGAAACGATGAAGGAAATTCCAAAGAACCAGAAGATTATGATGAATTTGTCTATGTTCAACTGACAAGTCTTACCGAGAAAACTGATGAAGAAAATGAAGAGAATATCCAGTTACCGAGTGATGAAGAAGATCATATAGAGCCTACCGAGCCTGTATTAGCCAAGTATGTCAGAAGACATCATGCACCAAGTCAGATAATAGGAGATAAGGATGATCCAGTGATGACAAGGAACAAACTGAGACAGAACACATGTTTGATATCTGAATTTGAACTGAGAATAGTGAAAGAGGCATTTAACAGTGAAGATTGGATAAATGCTATGATAGAAGAGATTGATCAAATCAAGAAGAATGACACATGGACACTAATCCCAAGATCGAAGGACAAAAATGTAATTGGTACAAAGTGGATTTTCAGAAACAAGCTAAATGAAAAAAGGAGAGGTCATTCGAAACAAAGCAAGACTAGTTTGCAAAGGTTATGCTCAAGAAGAAGGAATTGATTATGGTGAAACTTTTGCACCTGTTGCTAGACTTGAAGGAATAAGAACATTGTTGGCATATGCTACTTTCAAAAAATTCTAGGTATATCAAATGGATGTCAAATCTGCATTTTTGAATGTAATATTAGAAGAAGAAGTTTTTATTGAACAACCTAAAGGATTTGTTGAAGACAGTAATAAAGATCAGGTATGTAAATTGAACAAAGCTTTATATGGTTTGAAACAAGCACCTAGAGCATGGTATGAAAGATTTCACTCTTATTTGATTAATGAGAACAACAATATGTACATGAAGAATGATGAAAATGGAATACTGATCTCAGCCATATTTGTTGATGATATTATATTTTGTGGAAATGATTCTCTATGTAAGAACTTTGGAAATGAAATGAGCAAAGAATTTGAGATGTCATTAATTGGTGAGATAAAGTATTTTATAGGTTTACAAATACTGCAAATGAAAAATGAGATTTTCATTACTCAATCCAAGTACATAAAGGAAATCTTGAAGAAATTTGGAATGGAGGATTCAAAACCAGTAAGTACTCCTATGACTACCAACTGTAAATTATCAAAGAATGATGAATCTGCATCTATTGATGATGCACTTTACCGATCCATGATTGGAAAGCTACAATATGTTGTTCACAATAGACTAGACATAGCACATGCAGTAGGTATAGTTGCAAGATTATCTGCAGATCCTAAGGAAACACACATGACAACAATCAAAAGAATTTTTAGATACTTGACAGGCATAGAGGATTATGGCTTAGTATATCAGAAAGGAAATGATTTTGATTTAAAAGTTTATACTGATGCTGATTGGGTAGGCAACATTGATGACAGAAAAAACACAAGTGGAGGAGCTTTCTTTTTAGGAGAAAGACTAGTGAGTTGGCTTAGTAAGAAACAAGGATGTGTTTCACAGTCAACAACAGAAGTTGAATACGTTGCTGCAACATTGAATTGTACCAACATTGTATGGATCAAACAACTGTTGGAAGGTATAAATGAGAAAGTTATCGAGCCAGTAACTATATTCTGTGACAATACTAGTGCCATTAACATTTCAAAAAATCCTATTATGCACTCTAAGACAAAGCACATCTCTATCAAATATCATTATCTTAGAGAAGAAGCTCAAGAGAAGAAAGTGGTGTTGGAGTATGTTAGCACAAAGGAACAAATAGTAGATATCTTCACCAAACCACTACCAAGGGACACTTTTGAATATCTCAGAAGTAAGTTAGGGGTCCTACCCCTATCTTCTACTCATTGACCGAGTTCGGTGAAAGCATCAATTCAATGACTCTATCGAATATCTTTTTAGGAGTTGATGCTGACTTACACACTTTAGGATGTTTTCTAAAGGTGTACATGAAATATTACAGGAAATAATACATGAAACAATATAGGGAACAAGAATTAAAGACAAAATGCTCTGACCGAGACTGGATTGACACATTACAGCAGGAATTCACTTTGTACAGGAAGAAATTATGTTTTAGTTCTTTACTTTTTGGCATTGTTGTCAAAGGGGGAGAAAACTGAGAAAGGGGAGAAGACTGAAGATTGGAAAGAAGATTGAAAAAAGAGAAGTCCAATGTATGGGGGAGAAGTCTGATGACAGCAAGAGAGCACTTCAGCATTTCAGAATCGCAGCAATCCGAATCTTTTAAGGTCAAATAAATTGGTTTTGCCATCAATGCCAAAGGGGGAGATTGTTGGCAATTTATCATTATAACAAATAATGGGAGATTGTTGGCATTTCAATAAGGATATTGAGAAGGTTGTTGATGATTATGGATATAATTGATTAAGGATGTTTACTGTCTTAATATTATTATTTTGTCATTGATGTCAAGAAATTGATTTTCTAATTCAGTATGATGTTACCATATCTTGAGAAGTATGATTTGAAGAATATAAAGATGTCGGTAAAAGACACAGGAAAGAATATGATGAATAAGGGGATGAGTAAGGTATTTAATGGGCAACTATTACCGATTCAAACAATGATGAGATCATGATGTTTAGATTGTTTTAACATCATACATATGTTGTAAATTGTAAGGTTATTACTATACTATGTTACCGAGCAAAGAACCTAGTCGGTAAACCCCAAGGAACCTAGTCGGTAAACCCTAAGGTTATCGCTATCGGTTAATGAAGGTGGAAAGTCTACCAAGTGAAGTTTAGTATTTACCGAGTTGTAACCAAGCTATAATAGAATGCATTAAATGTTTACATGCATTGTTTAATGAAGGAAGCTGATGAGTTGGAATTGATTAAATGATTGGTATTCCGTAAATAAAGTTTGTTAAGAATCTATGGTAATGGAAGATCGGTAGGAAGATCTACAGTTCAAATTGAACCGCAATACCCTAGCACAAGTTCCAAGAAATATATGCAAGTTCCAAGGCAAGGTAAAACATTTTTCAGATTGAAAGATGCATTGAACTTGGTCAAGCATGAAGATCTGATGGCTATGATTGATCATGGGAAATGTGATCAAGGAGATTAAGCGGTTAGCTAATTGTTTATAAATAGGGAACTGTTGATAAACAATGTATGTGGGCAAGTGTATGCCTAGGGATGCTACATAGTGATTACCGAGCACAGAAGCTTGAAGACTTGTTTGAATAACAGAGTATAGAAGCCCAACAGATGGACAAGATTAGTTCTATGTGTAGATTGTATTGAGCAAATAAGAATCTGCTTTAGAATTTTAGATGTGAAGTTGCAGATAGATTTTTATTACTATTATTTTGTGAAAGTGATAGAAAATCTCTTAACTGAGTGGACTTAATGATTTTATTCATAAAACCCTCTAGCAAGGTGACATTCTGATTGAGTGTTTGAAATCCTTTAACAAGGTCACTTCTAACAAGGTGAAGATCCTAACAGATCTGAGGGAAATCCCTTAACCGGGTCACATCTAGCAATGTGTTTGTAATCTTTAATAGGATTTGCTTTTAACCAAGCATACTCTAGAAGATTATATTTCTTAGTGGGTCCAAAATCCCACAGTGGTTTTTCCCTATTTGGGTTTCCACATTAAATCTGGTGTTATGAGGTTTATGATGTTTATATGCTTTTGAGTTTGCATGTTTTATAGTTTTGGTTATATTACTGAAGTATATGTTACCGAGGTTGAATCTGATGTTTTTATGGAAGATTAAGTTTGTATGATTCACCCCCCCCTCTCATCTTGTTGGCTATTGGATCTATACTTATATGAAGTATCAGAACTATCATTCATCGGGTGATTCCTAATAGGATCAGTTCTTAACAAGAATTTTTGTAAAGCTTTAACAAGCTAGGTTCCTAACAGGGCGAACTTCAGAAGAGTTCAGATAGTTATCTTGAGAGTCTCATCTCATCATTGTTTTTACCTATTTTTGTTTCCACGTCAAAAATATTTATGTCAAGTAGTGAATGTTTTTGTGGTTATGTTTTCATGGTTGATTTACTTAACTATTTAACTATTTTTGATAAGTCACGATAATCGAAAGTATTGAGATATGAAGTTGTTTACTATTAATTTTTTGTAACAATCAACCAGTTTATCTTATAAGTCTTTATCTTGACAGAGGTATTATTCTAATTTTACTTTAAGAGATTGATTTGTGTGATTGGTGAAGTTTGTATCAGTTTTTTTATCTATTGATTCACCCCCCCTCTCAATAGTTGACTAGATACTTATTCTTTCATCATACCATCAAATTGATCTGCTGAAGGTGTGAAATATTTACAAGTAGTTTTGGTATCAAAGATGTGCGAAAGATTATGGTGAAGAGCTTTGATGATGATTTTCTCAGCATGACAAAGTTCAGAGATTGTGTTTTAGAAGTAGAAGAGTTTTTTAATGATATTGATCGCTTGATACTTTGGCTCAAGATCAATTTCATGATTAGGAGTGTAGTGCCCCTCCCAGATTCATCTTGTTTTTTTGTACATCAAAGGAATATATTGATCTAGTTTAGTGTACTTTATGATGATTTGATGGTATCATGTTATGTACTAACCCTAGTTCATGATTGTATTGGATATGATGATGGATGTATATTTGATCATTATTCATGATGGATCATATTGCTTATGGGATTTTGATGACATTATGATTATGCAAACCCTACTCTATGATTATGATGAATGAGTTGATGTTACAATGTTTGTGATTGTCTTCTAGTGTCTTTGTGATTAGAGACGGTGTCATACCACTCAAAATGTGAGCACAATATGATGTTGTGATTATCTATCACTTGCTTAGTCATTTATGATGTATATGTATTATATATATGTTGTATTGCATTTAATGGTGGATGCAAGATTGCAGGGACCAGACATCGACTCCACGTAGTCTCACAGATCTGAGTGTTTCTTTATCCCAATGGAAAGTTATTGGAGATGTCATGTGTTTCCCTCTCATACTCTAGGCTTAATTGATACCCTTGTCAATTAGTGTCTTGTCTTGAGTCTGTTGGTATTATGGATGTGTTGCATTAGTTTTGTCATTGATGTTGATACATATCCTTTTGGAGATCTACATTATTTATTTTACACTATGGTTATATTGGTTTACTACTAAACCGACACATTGTATTCACTAGCAAGTACAGTGACTTATGCACAGTCACCGATATATTGTTCACTGGTAGGTTATATGTTCACCTGAATTGATGATGACTTGTTATCATCTAGAGATCACTTGATTATGTTGAAGACATGGTTTGGATACTTGGTTTTGGTGTTTTGGTTATTGGTCTAATCGAGTTGACATATTTGTTGTTACTGGAAGATTGGTCTAGGTTATGGACCAGTATGCATTATCTATTCCAGATCAACACGACACGTTATGGAGATGATTTATTGATTGGATATTATTGTAAATGTATTAAGATGACACGATGCATTGCATCAAGACTTATTTGTAATTGATTTTATTGTAATATTCTTAGTGAGATGACCTACACATTTGGTCTTAGGTTTTGTATATATAAGATCTCATTTGTGAGATGAGACATGGATATAGTATGTAAGGTTATGGTATGGTATTGTAACATGGTGTGTGGGAATATTGAAGATCATATGAGCAGACCATAGAGAAGGTTCAAGGAAGGTTTGAAGGTGATTATTAGAGCTTCAATAGTACTGAATCCAACATTAGAGATGCTATTTTGAGCACTACATTATTCTAGGATTTAACCATCCTACTGTAGTCATTGCGACTCCCATTTGAGCAGTGTGCTCTAGGCGGCTAGCCTTTTTGCATGTGTAGACCCCATTTGTATACACATACTATCAGCAGTAGTATCATCTGGTTATGGGTAAGGTTTCCCACTGTGATTTTTCCCCTTATAAGGTTTCCATGTTAAAATATTTATGTTATGTGTTGTGGATGTTGTTTCTCTTTTTGTTTTATGCATTAAGTTTCACCAGTATTGATATTAGTTGTTAATCTATTAACCGACATTAAGTTTGGTTTATCGATATTAAGTATCAAGTTTGATTAAGTTATAAATGGGTTGAAATTCATAGACAACTGATTCACCCCCCTCTAAGTTGCCTTCTAGCTCCTAACAATTGGTATCAGAGCTAAGTCCTCTTTTTGTAGAAGCCTAACAGCTTGAGGAGATCCTATGACAATAAACATTTTTAGGAAGGACAATGCTAAACTTGATGGAACTAACTATGGTATATGGAAGATCAAAATGGAGACACATCTGAATTGCATTGGAAGAGACATATGGGAAGTTACAAATAATGGCTATGTTGGTCCTACACTGAATCAACCTAATCCACCAACATTGGGTAAAGATCAAGAAAATGATTACAAAGCAAGAGAAGCGCTTTTGAGCGCATTATCAAATCAAGAAATCATGGGATTCTCAAACTGATCTATTGCTAAAGAAATTTGGCATAAATTGAAAACATTGAGTGAAGGTGATACCACTGTCAAAATTCCAAAACTGGAATGTTACCGGGTTAGGTATGAAAATTTAAAAATGGAAGAAGATGAAATAATTTCTGCTTTTATAGAAAGAGTTAATGAAATTATTTTAGGAATACAATGCTGTGGAGGATCCTTAAGTGAAGATGAAATTATTTCTAAAGTCTTAATTGCATTTCCACCAACATACAAAATGAAAGTAACTGCTATTAATGAGTTGAGAAAAATGCCTAATACATCAGTATCTAGAGATACCTTGGTTGGAAAACTTTCAACATTTGAGCTTAAGGAATTTGGTCCTGTTGCTACAATCAAGACAGATTTAGCCTTTAAAGCATCATCATCTGCAACATCATCATCATCATCTGAAAAATCTGATTGGAAAGAACTGTATGCATAAGAACTTGAAGATATCAGAAGGGAAAATGAAGAACTGGAAGAACTTGAAGCACCATTTGCAAGGAAAATGCTTAAAGGTCCAGCTGGAAGTAAGTATGAAGGTATAACACCATTTAAATATTTTAATTGCAATAAAGTTGGTCATATAATATCTAGATGTTTTGACAAACATGCAATATTGAGAGAGGAAGCTAAAAGAACATATAAGCCTAACTCTGAATATCAAAGATACAGATTTAAGAAGAACAAAGATAAATCTTGTTACTATGCTGATGAAGGAGTTACTGATGATTCTGATGAAGAACCGATAGACAATGGATGGGCTTTTGTTGTAATAAAAGAAGATAAACTGACACCTACTGTTCCATTGGTAGAGAAGGCCATGACAACTAAAATTGAAGAAAAAGATGAATAGATCAAAGATTCCGGATGTTCACATCATATGGCTGGTGATAAAAGTAAATTCTTATCTTTTTCAGGAATATAGTGGAGGTCTAGTAAGATTTGGAGATGATAAAGCTTGTTTAATCAAAGGAAAAGGCACTATATCTTTGGATGGTAAGCACAATAATGACAATGTTTATTATTTTCAACGTTTGAAGCATAATCTTTTGAGTGTTGGTCAATTAGTTGAAAAGGGATTTTAGTTACAATTCAAGAATGGTAAATGCAAAATCGTGAATAGAACTGGATTAGAGATTGCAATTGGTAATCAGACTAAAGGTAATATATTTCATTTGAACAACATTGATAAGACATGCTTGATTGCACATATTGATGAAAGTTGGTTATGGCATAAGAGACTTTGTCATGTTAATTTTGATTGCATTGTAAAGATCAGTTCAACTAAGGCAGTAAGGGATTTGCCTAAGATTGTGAAACCTCATAATCTGGTATGTAAGGATTGTCAAATGGGAAAGCAAGTTAGAACAACCTTTAAGAGTATTTATGAGAAATCCAATAATGTTCTTGATTTAATTCATACTGACTTGTGTGGTCTAGCAAGAATAAGAAGTCTACAGGGAGATAGATACTTTATGCTAATTATTGATGATTATTCTAGAATGTGTTGGGTTACTTTTCTTAGGGAAAAATCAAAAGCTTTTGGAAAATTCAAACTATTCAAGGCAATGGCAGAGAATGAAACCAGTAAGATAATAAAATATTCAAGATCCGATCAAGGAGGTGAATTTACATCTAAGGAATTTAATATATTCTATGAAGTGAATGGAGTTAGAAGACAACTATCAGCACCCCAGACACCTCAGCAAAATGGAATTGTGGAAAGGAAGAACAAAAATATTCAGGAAGCAGCTAGAAGCATGATATTGGAAGCAAATCAACCTCAAGTGTACTCAAGGGAAGCAATGAATACAATGGTTTACACTTTCAATAGAGTTCACATCAAAGGTGAAACCGGTAAGACCCCTTGTGAACTATGGTTTGGTAATACTCCTACTCTGAAATAATTCATATATTTTGGAAGCAAATGCTATAGTAGGAGAGATGAGTATATTGGTAAATTTGATCCTAGAAGTGATGAAAGAATATTTCTTGGTTATTCATCTAAGAGCAAAGCATATAGATGTTTTAATAAAAGATTGTAGAAAATCACCGAGAGTGCTATTTTGAAGATAGATGAACACTTTAGAGGAAATTCAAGGTCTGTAGATTCTGAACCGATAGTTGAGATGATCATAAATGAACCTATACATAGTGCACCGGTATAGAATGTGGATCCAGTCACATCACATCATCAGAGAATTCCACAAGGACTAAAGAACAACAACATGTGAATAAACCCAGGTATGTAAGATTGAATCACTCAGAAAATCAGATAATTGAGAATAATTATCAAGGTGTTATGACAAGAGGAAGACTAACAAATGAAGAGGTATGATTAATTTCTCAAATTGAACCAACATCTATTATTGAAGCTTGTCAAGATGAATATTGGATTAAAGCAATGGAAGATGAACTAGAACAAATTGAAATGAACAATACATGGACATTAGTTCCCCAACCTAAAGACAAAAATGTAATTGGAACTAAATGGGTATTCAGAAATAAACTTAATGAAGATGGTAAGGTAATCAGGAACAATGCAAGATTAGTGTGTAAAGGATATTCACAGAAAGAGAGAATTGATTATAATGAAACCTTTGGACTGATAGCTAGAATTGAGGCAGTTAGATTATTTCTTACATTTGCAGCTCATAAGAACTATAAAGTATATTAGATGGATGTAAAATGTGTATTTCTAAATGGTGATCTTGAAGAGGAAGTTTACATTGAACAACTTGATGGATTTTCATTGACAAATGTTAAGGATATGGTTTGTAGATTAAGGAAATCTTTGTATGGATTGAAGCAAGCTCTTGGAGCTTGGTATGCTAGATTAAACAAATATCTTTTGAAGCTTGGTTACACTAAAGGTAATGCTGACAACAACTTATATTTCAAAGTGACTAATGATGACATCTTGGTTATTGAATTTTTTGTTGATGATATCATTTTTGGAGGAGAAGATGGATTGTGTAAGGAGTTTGCTAACAAAATGCAGGAAGAATTTGAAATGTCTATGATTGGGGAGATAAAATTATTTTTAGGACTGTAGATTTCACAAACTGATAAAGGTATATTCATATGTCAAACAAAATACTTGAAGGAACTACTAAAGAAATTTGGTATGGAAAAATCTAAACCGGTAAGTACTCCTATGACTACAATTGATAAATTAACATTGAAGGATGATTCAGCTCCTGTTAATCCGACAAGATACAAATCTATGATTGGAGGTTTACTGTATTTGACACAAACAAGACCTGATATAATGAATGCAATATGTATTATTTCAAGATTTCAGAGTAATCCTAAAGAAAATCATCAATCAACAGTAAAAAGGATTTTCCGGTATCTACAAGGCATAACAAATCTTGGTTTATGGTATCCTAAAGATGAAATTTTTTGATTTATGTGCATACACCGATACAAATTGGGCAGGAGATGTAGATGATAGAAAGAGTACCACTGACGGTGCATTATTTTTTGGTAGCAGATTGATTTCATGGTTAAGCAAGAAGCAGAGTTGTACATCATTATCAACAACAAAATCAAAATATGTTGTAGCAATAACTAATATTACTCAGGTGTTATGGATTAAGAAAATGTTGAAGGACATAAAGGTAAAATGCAAATAATCTATAATAATTTATTGTGACAATTCAGCAGTAATTGATATATCAAAGAATCCAGTATTTCACTCTAAGACTAAGAATGTTTCTATCAAATATAACTTTTTGAAAGAGAAAGTTGAAGAAAAAGAAGTAAGATAGGTTCATGTGAATACTAAAGAGTAGATTGCAGATATCCTTACTAAGCCTTTGCCTAAGGAAACCTTTGAATATCTCAAAGAGAAGCTTGGGGTAATGCCTCCATTGGTAGAGACTTAGACAATTGAAGATTGGCATCAAGCCGACAGAAAGTAACAGAGAAACCATTTTTTGGCTTTGATTGGGGAGAGCTACTTCTCAGGGGGAGTAGTTGCTTGTATTAGTTGGTTGTATGTTCTGGTATTTTTTATTATTGCTTTGGCATATGATGTCAAAGGGGGAGAGATATCTATGGAAAAACTTTTTATTTGGGAGACATATAGTTATTTACTCTTTGTATTTTGGTTTTGATTTCTGGTATTGATCTCTTTTGGAGATTGTTGGTTTTTAGTTTTTGGCATTCTGTTTTGGCACTTAGATGTTTTCCCATCTTGTGTTGCCATCAATTCCAAAGAGGGAGATTGTTGGTATTATGGACATGTTGCATTATTTTTGTCATTGATGTCAACACTTATCCTTCTGGAGATCTACATTGTTGATTTGACACTATGGTTATATTGGTTTACTATTGAACCGACACATTGTGTTCACCAGCAAGTTCAGTGACTTATGCACAGTCATTGGTATATTGTTCACTGACAGGTTATATGGTTCACCAACACTGATGATGACTTGTTATCATCTGGAGATCATTTGATTATGTCGAAGACATGGTTTGGATACTTGGTTTTGGTGTTTTGGTTATTGGTCTAATCGTGTTGACATATTTGTTGTTACCAACAAAGTGGTCTATGTTATGGACCGATATGTATTATCTATTCCAGATCAGCACGACACGTTATGGAGATGATTTATTGATTGGATATTATTGTAAATGTATTAAGCCGACATGATGCATCGCATCAAGACTTATTTGTAATTGATTTTATTGTAATATTCTTAGTGAGCCGACCTACACATTTGGTCTTAGGTTTTGTATATATGTAAGATCTCATTTGTGAGATGAGACATGGGATATGGTATGTAAGGTTATGGTATGGTATTGTAACATGGTATGTGCGACTATTGA
This sequence comes from Cryptomeria japonica, assembly GCF_030272615.1. NCBI lineage: Eukaryota > Viridiplantae > Streptophyta > Pinopsida > Cupressales > Cupressaceae > Cryptomeria > Cryptomeria japonica. The sequence goes on along the minus strand of NC_081410.1, from coordinate 130,928,546 downwards.
AGATCATATGAGAAGACCATAGAGAAGGTTCAAGGAAGGTTTGAAGGAGATTATTAGAGCTTCAACGGTACTGAATCCAACATTGGAGATGCTATTTTGAGCAGTACATTATTCTAGGATTTAAACATCCTACTGTAGTCATTGCGACTCCCATTTGAGCAGTGTGCTCTAGGCGGTTGGCCTTTCTGCATGTGCATACCCCATTTGTATACACATACTATTTGCAGTAGTATCATCTAATTGTGGGTAAGGTTTCCCACCATGGTTTTTCCTCTTACAAGGTTTCCACATTAAAATCTCTGTGTTATATGTTGTGGATGTTGTTTCTCTCTCTGTTTTATGCATTAAGTTTCACTGGTATTGATATTAATTGTTAATCTGTTAACCGACATTAAATTTAGTTTACCGGTATCAAGTATCAAGTTTGATTAAGTTATAACTGGGTTGAAATTCATAGACAACTGATTCACCCCCCCTCTCTGTTGCCTTCCGGTTCCTAACATAGTCGTTGGTCTACTTCATGTGGTATGTTGTTCAACCTTATGTCGGGTTGCCTTGTGAGTTTGCGATTATTTATTAATTAGTAATTAATCGATCTATATAGTTTATAAATATTAAATTAAATCAATAGATGACATTAATATTTAATATTAATGTACGATTATTATTATTATTGAAGAATTATTATTCCTTAATGTTTATTTTATGGATTTATATTTTATTGGTTATTTGGAATTGTGAAAATTAATTAATCAATTACTACATATAGCCCATTAGCATAAATTATTAAATAATGGTTAGTACAAATACAATATATTTATACATATTTATTTACTAGGAGTTTATAATTAATGGTGAGTATTTATGCTTATTAGTACATCCATTTATTTATTTATTATTTATTTGATTATTTTCTATGTATGTGGGGGATATTTATAGTATTGAGTTTAAATTATATTGGCTAGAGCATTTATATGTATCTGTACATTGAATTATATGTTTATTTATTTTTGGTTCATCTATTTATTGGTTATTTATTATTTATTTATATTGGTTTTGATTTATTGGATTATTATTTACTTATTTATTATTTTAATTACTAAATGGGTATTTATGTATGTCCGTACATTTATTCATCTTCTTTATTGATTATTTATCTATTGTTGGATTATTTAATGTTTATCTAATTATTCATTGTTTTGATTATTTATTTATTTAATTCCATTGTTGTTTTATTTATTTGTTATTATTCATGTACCTACCCCTTGTTATGATTGACCCTCTTGAAAGTTGTGATTGTGAAGATAATATTATTTAATTATTTATTTATATTATTTGTGGTTTTATATTTAATTGGAGCAATTATTTATATTGCCTTTGATGTATTTTATTGGCCTTTAATTTATTATTATTGTTATTACATTTTCTTGTTACTAATTGAGTAATTAAATATTATGTTTATACCTACCCTATTATTTTATTGGTTAAGATTTGAGGGTAAGTAAATAATATTATTTTATATTTTTACCTCGATTTTTGGACGAGGGGTTGGTATAGAATAAATTTTATTGGAATATTTTGATTTACCGATATTCTTTCATAGTTTTGAATGATATTCTATTTATTGGCTTTGTGAGCATTTTTGTGGGTGTGCTTCTGGGTATCTTTCTATGACTTTTGGATTTTAGAATTGCTTGGAGTGAGAATTATTTGGTTGGGTTGGATTTTGGAAAGCTTGTTGGTTTGGATTTTTTCTCTTCTATAATTGCATTACCATCACTCTACTTCCAAGTTGGAGATCTTTTTCCATTCTTGCATTTTGATTTTTGAAAAGAGTTGTTTTCTTCGTGACTGCTAAAAGATTTTGGGAAGATTTGGGAATGAATGATTATTCTATTATCAGTAGTTGGGAGTAATATTTTGGGAAAAAGATTTATATATGATTTTATGAAACTGTGTGTTGTATTGGTGAAAAAGGGCATTTGTGTATGTTGATACATTGTGGTAATGGTTGGTTTTGTGAGGTTTATTTATTGTTGCATACCTTGTCTTTTGTCTATTTGGATTGATTAGATCTGGAGTAGCTATGTTTGTAATCTTTTATGTGCAAGTTATTGTCGATATATGTTGGAATTCTTGGATGTGTTATATTGTTGGCCTTAACAAGGATTTCTTTTGGTTTCTTATTGTCTTTTAGTGACTTATGGGTCATATTTATACCATTGTAAGGCCCGTGCCTGAATCTGGGCAAATTTGAGTATCTTTGTATCTCATTTTTTGTGAGTTGGTCCCTTGTTATAATTTAACTAAAATAGAGAACAATAGTGCTACTCTGGGCTACAATAGTGCCAAAGGAGTGTCAAAAATTTTTTGGGCTGGTTTTTAAGTCCATTAGTTGATTTCTCTTCTTGGTCTTCATTCCAAAGGCTTGTTTTGTTATGTTTGATAGTTTTGGGGCACTGTGTCATTCATTTATGATGTGTGTGAATCCATTTGGGCTATGGAAAGTGGTTTTGTGCTTGTTCATTGAGGTTTTGATATGTTGCTCTAGCAAGTTGGGTGATTCCTTGCTGTTGAGGATGGTTAATTGTAGCTCCAACGAGAGGTTATGTTGTGCCTCATTGTGGAGGATCATTCTATGTTATTGGATTCATGTATTTACACTATTTATATATATTTGACATTCTTGAGGCTCTCTTTATTGTTAAATTTTGGCATTATGAGCTTATGGCTTGATCCTTGTTAAGTGACTCTTGGTTGTATGTTGATGGCTATCTTTGTGATTTAGTTGTATAAGTTTTGTAATGAATTATGAATGATTTCCATGTTGAGTTTCATGTTGCTATTATGTTGTATTTTTTTGTGTTTTACCCGATGGTTATGGTCCATGGTTGGGAGAGTGGGCTCTTACATGTGTGGACTAGGGTCTTGAGCATTAGGCCTCTAGGAGGGGGTCTAGACTTGTTGGAACCACATGAAGAGTTTTCTTGTAATTACAAGTGATAATCTTAATAATTTATTAGTGGGTTTGGGTATATAGGTATTCACTAAACAAGATAATAATTGGTTTTATGGCCCCACCTCATAGCCCTAGAAGCGCGCACACTCGAGATGAGCTTGGGAAGACTGTTGGAGCGGTAAACCAATCTCCCTTGAATGGCTCCAAGGTTGAGATGGTTCCACATGTCTATGAAGGTGAGGCTTGACCCCTTCTTTTGTGAGGATAGCATGTGAAGAAACTCTTTCCCTACATGTGTCCATTATCCATATGCCTTGATTTGTTGATTATGCCTCTCAAAGTTTGGTTGCTTTGATTTATCCATGTGATATGAATTGGTTGTTGTATTCTTATGTTGGAGTCTTGTGATGTCATGTTGCATCCTATGGTTGTTAAGTGTCAACTTAGGTCTTGAGTATGGGTTGGAGTCTTATGTCATCTCCTAGCATGGTGATGAGAGTGGGCAACTAGAAGGTAAGAAGACCCAAAATCATCCCTCTATGCCTTGTTTAAGGCCTATTACAACCCCACAACTAGGGTTCTAAACACACCAATGCAACCAGTCACCTATTGCACTTTCTAAGGAGGGTTTGGAATATTCAAAAGCTAAGATAACTCACCCTATACTTCCAACCAAGTTTGGAAATCTCCTTTTTGCACCTGAGTCAAGAAACCCCTATTTAGGCCTAATCCTAGTAGCCCTACCAGACCGGTATTTCCCAAATCATTCAAAATTATCCCAAAAAACTTTAGGTAAAAATTATACATTTGAATACCATTTTGGGATTTATATCCAATCCCAAGATCTTGAGGTTTTACTCTTCTCCAACACCCCTAAGAACCTACTAAGTTTGCAGACCTAATAGGCCTAATTAAGCCTATTTTCCAAAGCAACTACTTGAAGATGGGGTTTCAAAACCAAAATCACCACTTGGAAATGTTACCTATGCCTCTAATAGACCAAATACACCATTATTGTTGGTATTTTGGTATGGTTTTGTCATTGATGTCAACATCTACTGAACACACCTACTTTGGAGATCCAACAACATTCATAGGCAAATAGTAAACTATGCAACAATTACTGGTATATGATTCATCGACAGGATATATTGTTCACCGGTACCTGGAAGGATATGGAAGACACTTTGTAATTTTGAAGACATCATGTGGACACTTTATTTTGAAGTAATAATCATTGGTATATTCATATTTGTATATTTGCTTTTACCGGCAAATAGCTCTAGGTTATCTAGGGTTACATCGGTAGGTTTATCTTTTCCAGATTAGCATGGCACGCTTTATTATTGTTGTAAATGCATTAAGCCGACATGTTTAATCAGTTTTTGCATCGGATATTATATTATTTGTAAAATGTTTTTATTGTAATATCTTATAGAGCCGACCTACTAAAATTGGTCTTAGGGTATGGTATAAATGTAAGATCTTATTTGTAAGATCAAGTGTGGAATGCGAAAAATATTTGAGTGAAGGTATATGCGAGATCAAGTAGAGGCATACATGAAGACATCATTTGAAGGTGAAGTTAGGTTTTTGTAGAAGCATATTAGCATTACATCGGTACTGAATCCAGCATATAAAGATGTTGTTTTGTGCAGTACGTTCTTATTGGATTTAACCATCCAACTGTAGTCAGTGTGACTCCCATTTGTGATTGAGCAGTGAGCTCTAGGCTGTTGGCCTTTCTGCATGTGCAGACCCCTTTTGTACACCTAATATCTGCAGTAGTATCATCTGATTGTGGGTAAGGTTTCCCACTATGGTTTTTCCCCTTACAGGGTTTCCACGTACAAATATTGGTGTCATGTGTTGTGGATGAATTTATGTTTTTGTTTCATGCAGTATTCCTTACCGGTATAGCAATTTACTGTTAACACTGTCTACCGGCATACTTAACTGGTTTACCAGCATTAAGCATTAAGTGGTTAATTAGTTTTGGTTTGAATTTAATAGACAACTGATTCACCCCCCCCTCTCAGTTGTCTCCGGGATCTAACAATTGGTATTAGAGCCTAGTCTTCTTTTTGCAGAAGTTTAACAACTTGAGGAGATCCAATATCTAATAATTATTTCAGGAAGGATAGTCCTAAACTTGATGGAACCAACTATGGGATATGGAAGATCAGAATGGAGATACATCTGAATTGCATCGATAAAGACATCTGGGAAGTTACTAAGAATGGTTATACTACTCCTGTAGCTGGTCAGACTACTCCAACTACCTTAGCCAAAGATGAAGAAAATGATTGCAAAGCAAGAGAAGCACTCTTGAGCGCATTATCAAATCAACAAATCATGGGATTATTAGATAGGTCTACTGCTAAAGCTATTTGGGATCATTTGGAAACACATAATGAAGGAGATTCCATAGTCAAAATTGCAAAACTTTAAATCTTCCGAGTCAGGTATGAACATCTGAAAATGGAAGAAGATGAAAGGATTTCTGCTTTTATGGAAAGAGTAAATGAAATTGTTTTGGGTATCAAATGTTGTGGAGGAACCTTGAGTGAGGATGAGATTGTTTCAAAAATATTAAGAGGTTTACCACCGGCATATAAAATGAAGGTTACTGCTATAAATGAGTTGAGAACAATGCCCAATACATCAGTAACTAGGGATACATTGATTGGAAAACTTTCAGCCTTTGAAATTGAGGAATTTGGTCTTGTTGCTACTATAAAGACTGATTTGGCCTTTAAAGCATCAACATCATTTGCTCCATCATTTGACAAATCAGACTGGAGAGCCTTCTATGCAAGAGAACTTGAAGAAACCAGGAAGGATAATGAAGAGCTTGAAGAACTTGAAGCACTATTTGCAAGAAAAATGCCAAAAGGTCCAATTGGAAGTAAGTATGAAGGTAAATCACCCTTTAAATGTTTAAACTGTAATAAGATTGGTCATATGGCTTCAAGATGCCCTGATAGACATGCTAGACTAAGAGAAGAAGCTAGAAGAACATACAAGCCTAATCCTGAATATCAGAGATACAGATTTAAGAAGAACAAAGATAAATCTTGTTACATTGCTGATGAAGGTGTGATTGATGATTCTGATGAGGATCCAACAGATAATGGATGGGTTATTGTTTCTATAACAGAAGATCAACTGACACCTATTGCTCAACTAGTAGAACAAGCCCTAGCAGCTAAAATTGAATCAAAGGATGAATGAATCATTGACTCAAGATGCTCACATCATATGACTGGAGACAAAGGTAAATTCTTGAACTTTCAAGAATACAATGGAGGTTTAGTAAGATTTGCAGATGACAAAGCCTGTTCAATCAAAGGTAAGGGTTCAATATCTCTTGATGGTAAACATAACACTGACAATGTCTACTATGTTGAAGGATTAAAGCATAATCTTTTAAGTGTTGGTCAATTAGTTGAGAAAGGTTTTCAGTTTCAATTTAAAAATGGAAAATGCAAAATCATGAATAGAATTGGTTTGGAAATTGCAACTGGTAATCAGACTAGAGGTAATATCTTTCATTTGAATAACAGTGAAAAGACATGCTTAATTGCACATATAGATGAAAGTTGGTTATGGCACAAAAGACTATGTCATGTAAATTTTGATTGCATGGTAAAAATCAGTACTTCTAAGGTAGTTAGAGATCTACCTAAAATTGTGAAACCTCAGAATACAATTTGTAAGGAATGTCAATTTGGAAAACAAGTTAGAGCTAGTTTCAAAAGTATTTCAAAAAAATCCAATAATGCTCTTGATTTAATTCACACTGATTTATGTGGTCCAGCTAGAACTAAAAGCCTACAAGGTGATAGATATTTTATGCTAATTATTGATGATTACTCTAGAATGTGTTGGGTTACTTTTCTGAGAGAAAAATCAGAAGCACTTGGGAAGTTCAAACTATTCAAAGAAATGGTTTAAAAATGAAACCGGTAAGAAAATCAAATGTTTAAGATCAGATCAAGGAGGAGAATTCACATCTAAGGACTTTAATACATTCTGTGAAGTGAATGGAATCAAAAGACAATTATCAGCACCTCAAACACCATAGCAGAATGGAGTTGTTGAAAGGAAAAATAGAACTATCTTTGATGCAATAAGAGGTATGTTATCAGAAGCAAATCTACCACATGTGTACTAGAGAGAGGCAATAAACACTGCTATCTATACATTCAATAAAGTTCACATCAAAGGTGAAACCGGTAAGACCCCTCATGAACTATGGTTTGGTAATATTCCTACTCTTAAGTATTTCAGAATTTTTGGAAGCAAATGTTATATTAGAAGAGATGAGTATATTGACAAATTTGATCCTAGAAGTGATGAAGGAATATTTCTTGGTTATTCATCTAAGAGCAAGGCATATAGATGTTTTAATAAAAGATTGCAAAAAATTGTTGAGAGTACAAATGTAAAGATTGATGAACAATTCAGAGGAACTTCAAGGTATATAGACTCCAAACCGGAAACATAAGTTATGACAAATGAACCTACACTGAATCCGCCGGTACAGAATGAAGATCCAGTTACCTCGGTATCATTAGAAGATTCCACAGTAATTGAAAAACAACAACAAAGGCACCCCGGTATGTAAGACTGAATCATTCTGAAGATCAGATAATTGGAAACAAATTTAAAAGAGTTATGACAAGAGGAAGATTGGCAAATGAAGAGGTATGTCTTATTTCTCAAATTGAACCATCATCTATCAATATGGCATGTGAAGATAAATTTTGGATTAAAGCCATGGAAGAAGAATTAGGACAAATTGAGAAAAATAATACTTGGACATTAGTTCCTTGGCCTAAAGATAAAAATATAATTGGAACCAAATGGGTATTTAGAAACAAACTTAATGAAGATGGTAAGGTTGTCAGAAATAAAGCAAGTCTAGTGTGTAAGGGATATTCTCAGAAAAAAGGAGTTGATTACAATGAAACCTTTGCACCAGTAGCCAGAATTGAGGTAGTTAGATTATTCTTGGCTTTTGTAGCTCACAAGGATTACAAAGTTTATCAAATGGATATTAAATGTGCATTTTTGAATGGAGATCTTGAAGAGGAAGTTTATATTGAACAACTTGATGGATTTTCTTTGACAGATGACAATGATATGGTTTGCAGGTTAAGAAAAGCTCTGTATGGATTGAAACAAGCCCTAAGAGCTTGGTATGCAAGATTGGATAAGTATCTTTTAAAGATTGGTTTTACTAAAGGAAATGCAGATAGCAATTTATATTACAAAGTAACTAATGATGACATCTTGATTATTGAAGTATTTGTCGATGATATAATCTTTGGAGGAGAAGATGGATTATGTAAAGAATTCTCTCTTGAAATGTAGCAAGAATTTGAAATGTCTATGATTGGAGAAATAAAATTCTTTTTAGGATTGCAGATTTCACAGACTGATAAAGGTATATTTTTGAGTCAATCTAAGTACTTGAAAGAACTACTTAAGAAATTTGGGATGGAAAACTCTAAACCGGTAAGCACACCTATGACTACATATGACAAATTATCTCAAAGGGATGAATCTACACCTGTTAATCCAACTAGATACAAATCTATGATAGGAGGTTTACTATATTTGACACAAACCAGGCCTGATATTATGAATGCAGTATGTATTGTTTCTAGATTTCAGAGTAATCCTAGGGAAAATCATGAATCAGCAGTAAAAAGAATTTTTCGGTACTTACTAGGCATAGAAAATCTTGGATTATGGTATCCTAAAGATGAAAATTTTGATATATGTGCATATACAGATGCAAATTGGGCAGGAGATGTGGATGATAGAAAAAACACCACTGGAGGAGCATTCTTTCTTGGAAAGAGTAAGAAACAGAGTTGTACATCTTTATCAATAGCAGAATCAGAATATGTTGCAGCAACAACAAACTGTACACAGGTACTTTGGCTTAAGAAAATGTTGAAAGCCATAAATGTAAAATGCAAGGAACCTATTACTATATACTGTGATAACACTACAACAATTGATATATCTAAAAATCCGGTATTACATTCTAAAACAAAACATGTTTCTATCAAACTGAATTTTCTAAGGGAAAATGTTGAAGAAAAAGAGATAAAACTGGTTTATATGAATACTAAAGAACAACTTGCAAATATTTTCACAAAACCTTTACCTAAGGAGACTTTTGAGTATCTCAGAGATCAGCTTGGAGTCATACCACCACCGGTAGAGACCTGGATAGTTGATGATTATCATTAACCGGCGGAATTAAATGGACAAATCTTTTTCTGGTATTTGATGAGGAAGCTACTTCTCAGGGGGAGTAGCTGGTATATTAAATTGGTTGGTATTTTGTATGAACTTGACTTTTGTAAATTTTGGCATTTGATGTCAAAGGGGAAGAGATATCTATGGAAAAGCACATTATCTTTTTGGTAAAAAAAAGAGATTTTAGGGGAGAGATTTTGAAAAACACATTTAAGGAGAAATTGGTATGAAAGATTGATATTGTTACTCCTAGGGGGGAAATGAAGATTGTTGGTTTTTTTTGTATTTGGCATTTCTGTTTTGGCACTTTGATGGTTTTTCCATCTTGTGTTTCCATCAATGCCAAAGGGGGAGATTGTTGGTATTTTGGTATGGTTTTGTCATTGATGTCAACATCTACTGAATACACCTACTTTGGAGATCCAGCAACATTCACTGGCAAACAATAAACTATGCAACAGTTATTGACATATGATTCACTTGCAGGATATATTGTTCATCGGTACTTGGAAGGATATGGAAGACACTTTGTAATGTCAAAGACATAATGTGGACACTTTATTTTGAAGTAATAATGATTGGTATATTCATATTTGCATATTTGCTTTTACCGACAAATAGGTCTAGGTTATCTAGGGTTACACCAGCAGGTTTATCTTTTCTAGATCAGCATGGCACGCTTTATTATTGTTGTAAATGCATTAAGCCAACATGTTTAATCGGTTTTTGCATTGGATATTATATTATTTGTAAAATGTTTTTATTGTAATATCTTATAGAGCCGACCTACTAAAATTGGTCTTAGGGTATGGTATAAATGTAAGATCTTATTTGTAAGATCAAGTGTGGAATGTAAAAAAGATTTGAGTGAAGGTATATGCAAGATCAAGCAGAGGCATACATGAAGACATCATTTGAAGGTGAAGTTAGGTTTTTGTAGAAGCATATCAGCATTACACCGGTACTGAATCCAACATATGAAGATGCTATTTTATGCAGTACATTCTTATTGGATTTAACCATCTAACTATAGTCAGTGTGACTCCCATTTGTGATTGAGCAGTGAGCTCTAGGCTGTTGGCCTTTCTGTATGTGCAGATGCCTTTTGTACACTTACTATCTACAGTAGTATCATCTGATTGTGGGTAAGGTTTCCCACCGTGGTTTTTCCCCTTATAGGGTTTCCATGTACAAATATGGGTGTCATGTGTTGTGGATGACTTTATGTTTTTGTTTCATGCATTAATCCTTACCGATATAGCAATCATCAAAGCAATAACAAATTGGACTAGCTCAATCACGAAAACTCAATTGCAGTGATAACAATCCTAAAGACATTCAATGAAAACATGAAAACAAGACATTCAAAATGAAATCTAAGCAAACCAAATGCAGATGTCTCCTTCATGTGGCTCCATTGTCCTTCTTTCTCCTTCAAATAGATTTTGTTTTGTGGATCTCACCTTCAAGTGCATAAGCATGAGATGAAAGCAAAATTGACAAGACAAGATGACAACATAAGGGTACTAGAAGCGTGATTGATTCCTACCTTTTGATTGAAGAAATTCATCCAATTTATAGACAAATTGGAGAAAAGACAAGATTAGCATGAATTTGATTCGAATGGAAATTTCAAATCAAGAATGACAAATATGACAAATTATGACAAATTGACACTTTCTATGTGAAATTGATTGATTGACAATTATGACAAATTGCTATGTCAAAAATTGATTGATTGACAATTATGACAAATTATGACAAATTTGCTATGTCATTCCCATGATATTAGGAGAAATAGGATAAATTAGATGAATTAGAAATTAGGAAATTTGAAAATTGATGAAAATTAGAAAATTAGGAATTAAGAGAAATTAGTAAATTGGAATATTAGGTAAATTAATTAATAATTTTTCATTCATTAATTAATTCACAAAGAGAGGAAGAATTAGTTAGCCAATTAAATAAATATTTAATTGTGACAAGAAGACCTAGGATAAATAAACTATTTAACCTAGAGGAAGAAAGGACAAACAAGGTTAAATGAATAAATCATGAAACCCTAGAAGATGAATTAGAAATGCAAGGATGACAATTAGGTCTTGACAAAAGATAATTGATATCGATTCAATTTGATCATGATTCTGACTGATAAAGGACCAATGTTGATAAGTGATTTGATTGATAAATGCACCAATTGATGAGGAACAATGACTAATTGATCCAAATTGACATGATTGAAAATGACAATGATCGAGGACAAATCAATCGCAAGATTGAAAATGACAACGATTGATGACAAATTGATTGCCAGACGACAATATTGAAAACAACAACGATCAATGATAAATTGATCGCCAGATGACAAGTTTGAAAAGAGGACAAAACCCTAATTAGGATTGACGATGTCCAAAATGATGACAAATGAGCACGCACATTGATGCGACAGGATAAGATCGACCAAAATCATGATTGAAGATTGTTATCGACAAGACCAAATTTGAAAGTGAGATAAATGAAGAATGCAGGAGGACTCGATGCTCGCAAATGATAAAGACCAAGTGGGAAACATAGGAGAAATGTTAATGTGATGCAAAAACCCTAAAATAAGGCAATGCACCAACTTTTATGTATGACTCCGCAAGCATTGACCATTTTTAGATGTCTACATTTTGCCCCTCTTTGAGACAATGCGATTTTAAGCGTTGTTTCAAAGAACAATAATGAAAATGCCCCAGACATTGACAATGACATATGCATGCCCCCTCGAGGAATTGGCTAGAAACATCTAGAAAAGAGGCCAATTGATTGATAAGAATGATAGAAAATGGTAGGAGCAAACAGACTGACAATCGGGGATCAGATACACAAATGACAAGCAATTTAAGGTGCCAAAGATCATGACCAACATAAGATTGAGAGAGTGCACATCCATCCATACACTAACAAAGATCTATAAATGAGACAAGGAGAAGGAAAATTTCTCATTTGCACTAGCCAAAGAGGAGGATTTGTTGCTCTGGAAAAGGACACTTGCAGAGAGATGGCGAACATGCCAATGGCATATCACCTAAGGGAATGTGTACATACCTACAGATGACCAAACGATGCGGGAGCAGTGGTATGTATCTCAAAAACCCATATTGTCAATTTTATGAATTTGACTTGCTTGCGGGACATTGCAGGGCCCACAGAGAATGCAGAAAGTGACTTCTATGCCCGTGTGAGCGCATCCTGTGCTTGTGTAGGGTACACAGGTGCAAGTTGATGCAACACAGGTGCAGGATACAACACATAGGCGCAGTTGTTCACTGGGAACTCAATTTTGGTCAAAAACAACATGCGAATGATCCGAAAAGGGGGGATAAGGGTAGGATAGGTCAAAATGGATTAGAAACACCCTGATTTGGACATGAAACAAGGAAATGCAGTCCGTAGGAGCAAACCCTAAAACTGACAAAATGTGCCCCAATTGTGATGCAGAGTCGACAGTATCCCCTGATTATGCGGGAGAACCGACCTGACTGCTTCATGTTATGACATAGACTTAGGAGCATGGACAGAGATACATTAGTAGGACTTGGAATATACTATATCACATTCATGCCCAAGATTAGGGCAAACATAGGATTGCTTACCGCATTGACAGAGCGATGGCATTCAAAGACCTCCTCATTCCATCTAGCGACTAGAGAGGCGACTGTGACACTAGAGGATGTATGGCGTATCCTTCACATTCTGATTCATGGGGAGATGATAGAGTATGACCCAGTGATAGGGAGAGATGCGTTGTGCAGATTATTTAAGTGCGATGTAGATAATTTGGATATCATAAAGAGGGAGATTGGCTGGGAGACCATGGCATTAGAGTATGATCAGCGATATAGGTGATAACAGTGGTTATAGCATGCCTGTTAGCTGGGGACAGACAAGGACATGGATTCCCTATTGGATGGGGAAGAGTGCTAGAGCGGATGGCGATAGAGGGGACTGTGTATGCATGGGGACCATGTGTGCTTGCTATGCTATATTTTCAGTTGCATCAGATAGCATATCAGGGAGTTCAGACTTTGAGCTATGGAGTCACACTATTACAGGTATGGGCCTTTGAGCACATAGCCATATGTTGACTGATTGCAGAGAGACAAGTAGTACCACACCAACATGTGTACTGCTATGGGGGAGCATTGAGATAGGGTCCTTTTGGATACATATTGTATTGGTGACATGAGCTAGACAGATTGAGAGAGTTCACATGGAGGCCATATCTTGATTGCCCTGGATGGTCAGATGAGAGTGAGGAGCTACCGTATTGCAAATAGGAGAGATACCTGATTGGGTGACTAGTGAATCACCAGAGAGTTATTGAGATGTACCTGCTAGAGAGAGTTAGATGACAGTTTGGAGAGAGGCAAGATGTACCAAGAGGGACTACACACTTTGCCCGATCTCACAGAGAGACGAGTCAGTGGGGGAGGATGATTCAACCACACATAGCATATGCTGAATTCACATAGCTACAACAAAGATATTGGGATTGGAGATCAGATGTGGTGGACGCCGAGATGACAGAGGAGTTGAGAGACAGTTTGCATGATGACGGCCAATGCCATTGATAGATCCTAATATTCCAGTATCGAGGAGATAGGAGGACTTCCCACTCGCTGGAGAGGAGGTAGATGATGAGGATAGAGATGAGGATGAGGAGGATGATGGTGGTGATGAGGATGAGGGGGATGATGAGAATGGAGATGATGAGGATGAAGATTATGAGCCAGATTCAGGCGATCAGGAGTCATTGCAAGATATACCCATAGAGCCGGAGATAGCTAGCATAGAGGAGATGGAGATATGTCGGGCTACCATAGTGAGTCAGCATGATCACATTGCAACATTAGAGAGATAGAATGCTATCTTGAGGATAGAGTAGGATCAGTTCAAAGTGGAGATAGCCAGACTTACAGTGGCTTGAGATACAACAATAGCCCAGGCACAGCGAGAAGAACAGAGAGTCACCGAGTATATCAGGTCGATTAGAGATGCCAGTGCACATGAGATGGCACAGATGTTGGTAGAGACTGGAGAGGAGATACACCATTGGAGGACACTATATGAGAGTTTAGTTCCACCAGAGTGGAGAGTAGCTTCATATCGGGCATGATTGAGGACAAAGAGCAGGCCATGGTCTTGGAGGTCAGTGAGCAACATGGGGGTGAGTGGACCTATGAGACCACCACAGCCAGGACCTGGGGCAGGAGGGACATCATCCTTGAGACATGGTAGGGATGAGGAGGACAAAGGGAGCACCCATTGATAGAGGCACATGCTCCTTATGACAGAGATAGATGTAGTTTGACATTATGTAGTGTGATATTATATAGTCAGCTTGCGGGCCATACTTAGTACAGACAGTCCAATTTTGTACTCCGATATTATTTTGACATATGATATGATATGCATCGATATGATGGGATACAATATGTTATGACTTATGTGTTTACTTTCCATGCATGGATGACTTATGCACTATTTATTGTGGAACATGTATGGATACATTTTTATGTGTTTTTGATGCATGTATAATATGAAAATGGATAAAATGCTTGATATAATGAAAATGTACTAACCAAATGGATGCAGGATGCAACATATGTGTTTTTGTGTGGAGATCAGAGAACTAGACTGAACTGACTACCCAAACTGATGGAAGAAATGTTAGTAAGAAGAAATGAGACAGAGGACAGTTAGAGGCGAAGAAAAACTTGCTTTCACTAATGCACTTTGTAGGTGAGAACCTTTATTTAATGTAGCAAAATGGATGCGTAGCATCATGGCATTCAAGGCCAGAGTTGAAATGCAACCCTTTTTGCAAAAGACAGACACATCACACATAAGGAATGAGTGAAGCATCCTAGGGTGCATACATCAAGGGTCGAGGTATGTGCGGCATTCACAAAGCGAATGCACTTATCACAGACACGCAATGATATAGTTGCCCCACTTTGTGACAAACATTCCACAAAAAACAAACACAACAAAAAAAGGAACCATGAACCATCCCGGTTACTCTAAATCACTCAGTGACATCATCGAGCAACATAGGAACATGATCGAAGATAAATCAATAAATGATAAGACTCGCCAATTCTAACAAGTCAAACAAACATCTTGATCTTCATTGTCAAAAGTTGAAAGTGTTGATAGGACGATCATGCTTTCTGGTTTCAGGATATGCGGTACCCCATCTAAGATAGGACACAGTTTGGTTTCGAGTATACCACACCCTGTATAAGACCCATGATAGTAGTGACAAGGTCCAATGATATTGATGTTGATGTTCGATTGAGAAGACAATTGTGATCAGTTTGGATGTTTGGTTTGATTGAAAAAGTTCATCTATTAACGCATGATTCCATTAAAGCACAATGTGTGATTGTGTGTCGTTGGAGGGATGCTCAGTGATCTGTCTTATGCACAAAGGGGATTTTTTTTTTTTTTTCTTTTCGAGTATTTACAATTTTTTTTTTGTTCATTTTTTCAGGACTTTATTTGATGTTTAGGGATTTTTTTTCAGGACATTTTTCAATTTTTTTGGATTATTTCAGGACATTTTTCAATTTTTTTTTGGATTATTTTAGGACATTTTCAATTTTTTTTTTTGGATTATTTCAAGACATTTTTCAATTCAAAAGTTCCAGTGATTGATCATGACAAGGGGAATGCACCCAATGCACATCTGAAAGACATATATAGAGATCAGGACTTAAACATATGCATAAGAAACCAGAGTATGCAAGACAATGATGTTGACCAATCACAAGCCTGAAACAGAACATTGGGTCAGGACAAAGATACGTATGATAAACCTGTAGAGAGAAAACATAGCTAGAGGTCATGATAAATGACAGAGCAATGATCATTTTACACATGGCGCCTGTTTACTAGGTTTTCACCATGGTACTTGCCCAAAGTGCCTATTTGCCAGGTTTTCACTAGAGGGCGAATCATTTTTCTTTTCTTTTTTTTTTTTTTGCTCTTTTTCTTTGTTTTTTACTTTTTTTCACTTTTTTTTGTATTTTTTTGAGCTTTTTGATTTTTTGTATTTTTTCAGGATCATACTTGAAGAAGTGCTGATAGAAAATTATGCCCAGTACTTGCGAAGGTGCATGCTATTTACAGGATCGGACAAAGGTTCACCTTCTGGGGTGGCAAGCTGATATGCCCCTGAGCCATAGGCTGCAGTCACTATGAAAGGCCCAACCCAATTAGGTTCAAACTTTCCTTTGATGATGTCAGTAGATTGTGCATTCTTGGGGTTTGCCTTTAAAACTAGATCTCCCAATTCGAAGTGTCACCCTTTGACCTTCTTATTATAAGAGTGACAAAGACAGTTTTGATATGCTTGCAAATGTGTCAGGGCTGTCTGACGTTTCTCATCTAACATCTCAAGCTGATGCAATCAAGAGACTCTGTGCATCTCATCATCAATCAGATGTTGCAAGGAAACATGCAAAGAAGGAATCTCCACTTCCAAAGGTAAAATGAATTCCGCACCATACACCAAGGAATAAGGTGTTGCGCCAGTAGGTGTGCGGATAGAAGTGCGATAAGCCCATAGTGCTGGATTCAACTGTACATGCCAATCTTGACCAGCGTCATTGACAACCTTTTTCAAGATCTTGATAATGGTTTTATTTGATGCTTCGGCTTGACCATTACCTTGTGGATAGTATGGACTGGAGAAATGTTGTTGGATATGAAACTTTTCACAGAGTTCCTTGACATCTTTATTCTTGAAGGGACGACCATTATTTGTGACTATGGCAAGGGAACCCCATATCGGCATATGATATAATTCAATAGGAATTTTGAAATTTGTACACCAGTGATATAGGTCATGGGGATAGCCTTGATCCATTTTGTAAAATACTTTGTGGCTGTAATGATAAACTTGTGTCCATTTGCAGATGTTGGGTGAATCTTGCCAATAAGATCCAATCCCCATTGAGAAAAGGGCCATGAAGATATGACAGAAGGAAGCTCTTGGGCTGGTGCATGAATGTAATTTCCATGGATCTGGCATTTGTAGCACTTCTTAACAAAATCATGAACATCCTTTTCCAGAGTAGGCCAATAATACCCAGCACGAATCAACTTTTTGGCTAAGCTCAGACCATTGAAATGGCCCCCACATACACCACCGTGAACCTCGCATAAAGCCATTTGTGCTTTGTCAGAATCCAAACTCCTGAGGAGGGTATGGTCAAAGGAACGACGGTAAAGGGTATCGGTAATGATGACATATTTGGCTGTCTATCGAACGAAGGCTCGACGTTGGTTAGCGGAAAGGTTAGGTGGTAAGGTTTGGGATTTCAAATATTGATAGACATCACTGTACCACGGGGAGTTAGGACCAACAAGAACGCACATCACATCTGCTGTCGGAATGTCAAAAGAAGGGACAAGAAACTGTTCGACCAAAAATTCACATTTGTCCATATTGTGGGGCATATTTAACATGGAAGCAATCATAGCCATCGCATCTGCCGACTTGTTTTGCATTCTTGGAACTTGACTAAAATGGATAGCCATGAATTTTGTCTTGAAGAAATCTACCATATGCTTGTAGGGAATAAGCTTTTCATCTTTTGTTTCGTAGTCATCATTCACTTGTAAATGTGTGATGTTCTAGTGGACCGCTACTCGGAGTCCTGTGACCAGAGCTTCATATTCTACAATGTTATTGGTACAATGGAAAGTTATTCTATAGGATTTGGGAATAGCATCACCTTGAGGGGTGACAAACAATATACTTGCTCCGGACCCGAACTTGGTATGGGATCCATCAAAATATAACTTTCATTCATTAGAAGACGTGAGAGCAAAGATTGATTCATCCGAAAAATCTGTCAACATGGGATGATCATCATAAATAGGAGCCTCTACAAGTTGATCCACTATGATTTGTCCTTTTATTGCCTTTCGCTCCATGTACTCAATATCAAACTGACTGAGGATCATAACCCACTTTGCTAGGCGACCTGTCAAAGCTGCCCTACTAAGAAAGTACTTCAAGGGGTCAATTTTTGCAACTAGCAATGTCTGATGACTTAACATATAGTGCCAAAGCTTTTGTGTTGCAAAGACCACTGCTAAGCATGCCTATTCAATAGTTGAATAATTTAGCTCATAACCTACTAGTGTCCGACTGATATAATAAATAGCCCACTCTTTTCCTTTCTCATCCTGTTGGGCCAAGAGAACTCCTAGTGCCATTTCAATTGCAGAAATATACAATATAAATGGCTTCCCTTCGATAGGAGGCATTAGAATAGGTGGCGACAACAGATAATCCTTGAGAGCTTGAAATGTTGATTGACATTGCTCAGTCCATTTAAAAGTGACACCTTTATGCAATAAATGCTGGAATGGATGACATTTGTCTACTAATTGAGCTATGAATCGGTGGATTGACTATAGCTTTCCTTGCAGACTTCTTAGTTGATAGAGATTGGAAGGAGGAGGCATATCCATTATTGCTTTAACCTTGGCAAGGTTGACTTCGATGCCTCGGTGAGAAACAATGTACCCTAGTAATTTGTCGACTGTGACACCAAAGACACACTTCTTTGGATTGAGTCTAAGCTTGTAAGTTTCCATTCAGTCAAAGATTGGGCCCAAGATGGCTAGATGACTATCTCTTGTGACAGATTTGCATAATAAGTCATCAACATAGTCCTCCATCAAAGTATGCATGAAATCATGGAAAATTGTCATCATAGCTATTTGATATGTTGCTCCCGCATTTTTAAGACCAAAGGGCATCACGTTCCAGCAGTAAGTACCCCAAGCACATGTGAATGCAGTCTTATGTTGATCTTCAAGAGCAATGCGAATTTGGTTATAGCTGGAGAAACCATCCATCAATGAGAGCATCTCATATCCAGTAGTCATGTCAACTATGATGTCTATATTTGGTAGTGGAAAGTCATCTTTAGGGCATGCTTTATTGAGATCCCTAAAATCTATACAGATTCTGATGCCCCCAATTACTTTGCTAACTGGTACCAAATTTGAAATCCAGTCTGCATAATCAATGGGTCTGATAAAGCCCACATCTAGTAATTTTTTTAGTTCTACCTTGACCAAGAGAGCCACCTGGGGATGCATCTTTCTGAGTTTCTGTTTGATAGGCTTGGCATCTTCTTTTAATGGCAAGTGATGAAGGACTAATTTTGGATCAAGGCCAGGCATATCTACATAGGACCATGCAAAACTGATCTTCTTCTCAAGAAAGAAATTGACAAAATCTATCTTTGCCTGTTTTGATAGAGAAGCAGCAAAATGAATGACCTTAGGGTTGTTAGGTGTACCCAAATTTATCCCTTCGGTCATTTCCACAAGCAATGTTGATTTATCCTGACTTGATAGGGGTATGTCCACTCTTCCACCTTTGGGCACCTCAGAGAGGTTTTCACCCATAGGTACGTCTTTTATTTTTACTTTTTCATGATCAGAGAGTGCCTTACGGTTTTCACTCAAAGACCTATTCTTTTGATTTTTTACTTTTTCTTTTCTTTTTTCATTTTGATGACTAGAAGATGGAGTTGACTCCCCAAAATGTGCTGTGGAATCCAGATCAATAGCAAATCCTGCCTTATGATCACCTTGTGGTATGGCTTCCCGTAGTCCAAGGAATTCTACAATTGCTTCATCATTTTGAAAACAATCTAATGTGAGTGGTTCTTGTTGGTCATGTTGGATAAGCTGGGGATAGACGAGGGGCATGTCATCATCGGTTTTAAGGAGAGAGAGGACTGAGATGGTAAAGATGTAAACATCTGTGGTATCACTGTCTGAACTACTTGTATCTGATTCGGAGCTTGGGTCCCAGAATGACTCTATCCAAGCATTAGGACATGTTTTGGGAAGGGGAGTTATTTCATGTTTGTCTTCCATAGGCAAATCATCAGGGTCAAGGAAAACATTGTCAAGGGCATAGGAGCTAGAAGAAAAAGAACTCCACTCCCATTCATTGGAATCAGTTTCAGGTCGGGTATCCTCAGGTGTTGTTTCATCATCAGAGTCATGCCCCTTTCCACACATGGTCACTTTGGTAGATGAGGATCCAATTCGCAATGGTACAAAACCTAACCCTAAAGTTGGAGGTCGCATCTTGGGTATAACAGGTTCTAGCCTTCCATTCTTGTTCGGGCCTAAGCCACTACAGCCATCATATCCTTTCTTCTGTAGCATAGTAAATCCTTTGTTGTACCGTTCCACCGACAACCTGATAGGTGGGGTCTCAGTTGGATCCTTATAAAGCCAATCTATGACATCATCATCTAAAGTTTCTTTGTCAAGGTCACCCCATCTTGTAAATGTAGTGGGGGGCTGATATTGAATAACTACCTTAGGTTCCTTTTGCAACAAATGTGGTTTGCCATATGATTTTGGAGATATTGGTAAATTCCTGATGAGGAATGTTTGATCCATTGAATAATCTCCGCATCCTTGGTCCTGTATCTTCAATTTTCCTTTGACAGCATCTAACAATTCATTAGGATCCACATAACTATGTGAGTGGGCCTCTCTATTAACTGGGACTTGCTGCTGCGGGGAATTTTTTAGAGTAGCACAAAATTGAAATGGATTAGGATCTCCTGAAATTGTTATCTCAGTTCCATTGTAAGGATATTTTAAACATTGATGATAAGTGGATGGAACTGCTTTCATTGTGTGGATCCACGGACGACCAAGAATCATATTGTAAGGGAGATCGAGGTCTAAGACCTACAAGAAAGTGTTTTCTGTCACTAGACCGACTCTGATAGGCAATGTAATTATCCCTTTAGATGGGTTCTCAACATCATCATATGCTTTGATTGTTACTCTTCTAGAAGCATCAATGTCATTTTCTATATAACCAAGGCCAATGACCACTCTCAAGGTACAAATATTAAGACCCGCTCCGCCATCTATCAAGACTCGTCGAATTTTGCAATTATGGACAAAGAATTCAAGATGTAAAGGATCATTATGAGGGAGCTTATCAGGTGAAATACCATTATCAGAAAATGCAACATTTTGGGAAACAACGAGATTTCCAATTCGGGCTTGAAACTGGTCAACATCAATGTCTATCGGGATAGTGGACTCAATTAAAGCGTTATCTAGGACTGCGCGATGCATGGGGGACATTTTCAACAACTCAAGGATTGATATTTGTGCAGGTGTCTTTCCTAGATGATCTAGGAGATTATACTGACTCACAGGAGTTGATTGAGGAGGAACTGTAGGAGCTCCTTTCAGGACTATTTTGGATCAACGAGTGGTGACTGCGCAAGAAAGATCTTGTCCCTTTATTCTTAGGGTGGAAACATACTCATTTGACACGTGAAAACAATTGATGACATTGTTGTAACCAATATTCACATAATTTTCTATTTGGGCAGAGTTTGAAGAAGATGCTTTACCCTTGTCATGATCAAGCAAAGGAGTTTTGAAAATTGTATGATCAGTGTTAGAGGTCGCGTTGGGTGGATCTACCTCAATTACTCCTTTCTCTAACAAGTCTTGAATCATATGTTTCAATTGAAAACATGATGTGGTTTTATGTCCTTTTGACCGATGGTACTCACAATATGCATTATCATTCCACCAATGCGGCTTTACCAATGGTTCTGCCTTGATATCTGGTAACTTGATAGATTTTGCTTGTATTAATTGTTTCATTACTGACTCAATAGGCTCTCCCAATGGTGTAAACTATCGAGGAGGCCCATCCCTTGATCGGAAAGGTTTGCGTTGCTGGTTTTGTTGCTGACCTTGTTGTTGATTATATTGCTGAGTGTATTGTTGAGTATGCTATTGGTATTGTGGCTGTTGAGTAACATTGCTCACTGGTGTTTGATTTTGTTCCATAGTTGACATATTAGGAGCACTCAATTTCTTGATTGTGAATGGGGGTTGATTTGCATTCACCGTTCTTGCGTCAACTACTCCATCATTAGTGACATTCTTGTTTTTGTACCAAAATCTATTTTTGCCCCTGAATTGTTTGTGTTGTCACTGTCTTTGTTGAGCTTAATGATTCCCTTAGCTACAAGAGTAGTTTCAATGTTCATCCCTTTCTTAATGAGTTTCTCAATAGTACTGGGACTTTTCAATTTGAGTTCATACATCATTTTCGGGACCAAATTTTGGATAAATAAGTTCACTTGTTGTTCTTCAGGTATATCTAGGGAAGAACGACTATACAAGCTTCGCCATCATTGCAAGAAAGTCACTAATGGTTCACCTTGCTTTTGCTTGGTGTTGCATAAATTTGACATGGTCACGTCACTGTCAATGTTGAATGCGAAGTGAGATATAAACTTTTGAGCCAATTCCAACCAAGTCTTTATATTTCCCGGCAGATGTGAATACCAATCCATGGCTTGTCCCATGAGACTTCATGCAAATAAGTGCATTAAATATGTTTCCTCATAACTCACTTCAATACATGCTGCGAAAAATGCTCGAATGTGATCTTTTGGATTGCCATTCCCTTTATATTTCTGAAAATTAGGTGCCTCAAAATGCTTAGGGAAGGGAGGCATGTATAAGCTCTTGTCAAATGGATTAGGACATAAATCTTGATCTGTGTATAGATTCTTTGTTCCTTTGGTTTCCAATGCGTCGACTTGTCATTGCAACTTCTCAAGCTATTGCGCAATTGTGTCAGAGTTTGGAGGTCCATCATTAATCCTGGTGGGTACTCTTTGTCGATACATCATGTTTCCGATCGGTTGTTGATGCTCTAAAATTGTCGTCTTTGGTATCTTCAGCATATAATGTTCTTGGTACACCTCTTGTTGTTGTGGTTGTGCCATGCCTTGATATTGACCTTGTTGCTATGCTTCTTGTGGTGGGATTATCGTTTGTAGCCTAGGTTGATATTGCAATTGAGGGTGTTGTTGATACTACACAGGTGTCAATTGCGGTTGTGAAGTGTGATAGCTTGTTTGTCTTGGCACATATTGAGGCACATGTTGTTGTTGATGCTAACGAATTGGAATTTGCTGACTTTGTGCCAATTGTTGTTGTCGTGGTGTAAATCCCATCATTTGCAAAAAACTTTGTTTGGGTGGTTTTTGTTGTTTCTCCTTAAGAATGGGTATGGCACTTGCGTTGACTTGTTGTGTTGTTTGTCCAATCCATTGTGGTGGTTGCAAGTTTGCATTAACTTGTAATGGTGTAGAGGGTGCTGCAACTTGTTGTCGAATGTGGTATTGTTGTTGTTGTGCATTGTTTGTTTGCACATTCGATTGTACCTTTCGTGTATTACTCAATTGTTGCAACATTTGCTATTGATTGCAAATCATTATTTGTAGCTCTTTGTGTTGCCATTATCGAAGGATCTGTCACAATAGTGTTTGGCAAATATATTGAGCTTAACGGGACATAGGAACTTTGTTTCATTGTGGAATTGTTTTGGACATTGGTGAGATCAGGCATTCCAGTCGTGAATCTTTCTTGCATCTTAGATTTTGATCCAATTTTATGCATGTGAGGAACCACTTCTTGTTGAGGGACAGCTGTCAATATTTGTGTGGTCTTCATTTGATCTTGTGTTACAGGTGTTGTGTTAAATAATGGATTATTTATTGTCTCAAATGGTGACTTTTGAGGAATAGTCACTGTCAATGCCTTTGAAGCACGTTTACTCATCAAGGTAGGTTGAGTTTCTTCTTGCACATTTTCTTCATTTGGATGTGGAGAGAAAATTAACAGCTCACCGCCTTGTTTTTTTTGCACATTGATTTGCTCACTTGAGGAGGTCACATTACTCATCATGTCAATATATTTTTGTGGGAACATCTTAAAGACCTTGTTCAAGAATTTATCCATCTTTTTCGTCAACTTTGGATCTTGAAGGAACATATCAACATCATCAGAGGCATCGAAATCTGATGAAGAATCTGGTAAAATATTTGGATTTGTCTCCTGTTGAATGCCTTGATCTGAACCAAATCCTTGTGAAAGAGTTTGTTCCTCATATAATGTTTGATTTTGAATGTCATGTTGTAGGTTTGGTTGATTCCAATCGAAAGGTGCATTTCCTCTTGGTGTTGGTGGAACACTCCCATGTCCTAGTTTCATGGGTACAAACACTGGTTCATATAATGGAGGTGGTCCAAGTTGAACCATTCCATATGGTGGTAATGATGTGTTTGACAAGCCTTCAATTTGTATTGTTTGACTAGTTTGAAACTATGAGTTTGATATGTTGTCAATGGGTTGATACGTTGGTTCGCCCATCTTCTTAGATTTTGACCTTGTCTCAACAGGCATTTCACTATGCGAATGCAATATTTTTGGAAATTTTCAAGAATGATATATGATATGCAACTAAATGCAAACTAAAATAGATGAGAATGCAATCTATGGCAAGAATGCAACCTATGTTTTTGTTGTTTTTCAAGATTTTGTCAAACTTTTTGGAATATAAATCTAAGAAAGAGACCCTTAGGAAATTAAAATGATGTCTAGACCTTAAAGGACAAAAGGACTGAGTGACAAAAGGACAAAATGACAATGTCTCCCCTATATGCTTGGATACTAAGCTAGGTTTGACCAAATGACATGGATGACAAAAAGACAAAAGTTTGATAAGGTCTAGACTTCCTAACAATGACTTAGGGTTTATCAAAGATTTGGATTACTCAAGTATGACAAAACCTAGTTTTGACACTATATGCAAAGGGACAATTACTATGCAAATAACCCTAATATGATATGATAATGACCTAAACTTAAATGAAGAGACCTAGGGTATGCAAATGTGACCTAATGTTATGAGGACAAGGATGCAAATGCAAATGTATGACAATGTTAATCTAAGGCAAAACCTAAGGTTGAATTATGAAATGGTATTACTCTAATGCAAGAGGACACATGCAAATGGATGACCCTTATTGATATGCAAAGGAGTATGACCTAGGTGAAACCTAACCTTGGTAATTGAAAATGAATTTGCAAAATGCAAACCTAGGATGAACCTAAATCTAAGTGACATGAATGTTGAGACAAGATTTTGAAAAATGTTTGACTACCATGTTTGAAGGTGTTTTGAACTTTGTTGGATGAAATACTCTTGTGTTTAACCTTGTTTTGAATCAATTTGTCTTGTTTTTGAAATGAGACACAACTCAACTTTTGACAAGCAAAGAAGACAAGATATTTCAACTTAGACCCAAGACAATCATGCTCATTCACACATTTCTTATGGTAGGGTAAGGACAGTAGGTACTTGAGAGGTAGACTCATTATGAGATTCAAGGAGAATACATAGATGCTTGACCCCACGGGCTCCCCTCCACGACACTCACTTCTCAGGGCAGCCAAGCATCAGTCCCCATGGAAATCTCCCCATGGCAAACTTAGTATCTCTTCCAAGTATCCAAACTCGTCCTTCTCAAGCAACTAGAAGGATTTTTGGCCTCTAAATACAAGGTGTTTAGTAAGGATTTCTGTTAAGCGTTACTCCTTGGTGTCACGCAAGCGTGATTGAGACATTAAGCCCACCAAGATACCAAACAAATGTAGTCGTGTAAGCATGATTTAGACCTTGAGGCCCTACTTAGATGTTGATATGAGAAAGAGTCCAAGGGTCATCACTTCCCAAGTAACTACAATTCCCACGTAACCCTTCCTTCAAAGCTTTCGCCCATCAAGTATTTATTTATAGTGAGTTAGAATGCCAAGGTCTTCTAGCTGTACTCACTTTGGGTCGTTCCATTCTCACGATTGTCACTTGCTTGCAAAAGAAAGCAAATGGTCGGGAAGGCAGGCCCTCTAAAGGTAACAAACAATTTGAGCCATGAGAATGGTATTGAAGATCTGGATTTCTGATCACCCTAAGAAGGATGAAAGCATACTCTCCTACTCCAATGTCAAACTTGAAAATCAAAGCAAACACACGTTCATTCCATCCTATTTAGCAAGCATACTAGGTGCCTAATTATGAATTACAAACACAAAGTTTAGTTGGAGTACAAGGCAACTTGCAAAATCACCAAGTCAGAAGTTTGATTTGTTTGATCTTTGACTAGCGAACCTGCATAAAATTTGTTAGTTGTTCCATTTTTGTCTTTTCTATGCGTAATGCCAAGGTGCTACACAAAGAATCAGTACCAAAGAAAAACCAAAATGTAGAAACAGAATGCAAAACAAAGTAATTTGCAAGTAAAAACACTACTTTTTACCTCTATTTCTGGCCTTACACAGGCACAAAATGCAGTAACACAGGCGCAGAATAAAGTAAAATAGGTGAAAAACCCTTTGACATAGGTGCAGAAGTCCTTGACACAGGCACAGATCACTTGACACAGGCACAAAAGTGCTCAGAAAGCCTTGAATTACCCTGTTTCTTGGGTTTTTCACCTACAAATCAGCTCAAAAGCACTCAAAAGCATGGTTAGGGGGTTAGTTCACGTTGGGTTCACCAATTAATGTAGATAGGAAATGTGGAAATCATCAAAGAAATAACAAATTGGACTAGCTCAATCATGAAAACTCAATTGCAATGATAACAATCCTAAAGATATTCAATGAAAACATGAAAACAAGACATTCAAAATGAAATCTAAGCAAACCAAATGCAGATGTCTCCTTCATGTGGCTCCATTGTCCTTCTTTCTCCTTCAAATAGCTTTTGTTTTGTGGATCTCACCTTCAAGTGCATAAGCATGAGATGAAAGCAAAATTGACAAGACAAGACGACAGCATAAGGGTACTAGAAGCGTGATTGATTCTGACCTTTTGATTGAAGAAATTCATCCAATTTATAGACAAATTGGAGAAAAGACAAGATTAGCATGAATTTGATTCGAATGGAAATTTCAAATCAAGAATGACAAATATGACAAATTATGACAAATTGACACTTTCTATGTGAAATTGATTGATTGACAATTATGACAAATTGCTATGTCAAAAATTGATTGATTGACAATTATGACAAATTATGAAAAATTTGCTATGTCATTCCCATGAAATTAGGAGAAATAGGAGAAATTAGATGAATTAGAAACTAGGAAATTTGAAAATTGATGAAAATTAGAAAATTAGGAATTAGGAGAAATTAGTAAATTGGAATATTAGGTAAATTAATTAATAATTTTTCATTCATTAATTAATTCACAAAGAGAGGAAGAATTAGTTAGCCAATTAAATAAATATTTAATTGTGACAAGAAGACCTAGGATAAATAAACTATTTAACCTAGAGGAAGAAAGGACAAACAAGGTTAAATGAATAAATCATGAAACCCTAGAAGATGAATTAGAAATGCAAGGATGACAATTAGGTCTTGACAAAAGATAATTGATATCGATTGGATTTGATCATGATTCTGACTGACAAAGGACCAATGTTGATCAGTGATTTGATTGATAAATGCACCAATTGACAAGGAACAATGACTAATTGATCCAAATTGACATGATTGAAAATGACAATGATCGATGACAAATCGATCGCAAGATTGAAAATGACAATGATTGATGACAAATTGATCGCCAGACGACAAGATTGAAAACAACAATGATCGATGATAAATTGATCGCCAGATGCCAAGTTTGAAAAGAGGACAAAACCCTAATTAGGATTGAAGATGTCCAAAATGATGACAAATGAGCATGCACATTGATGCGGCAAGATAAGATCGACCAAAATCATGACTGAAGATTGTTATCGACAAGACCAAATTTGAAAGCGAGATAAATGAAGAATGCAGAAGGACTCGATGCTCACAAATGATAAAGACCAAGTGTGCAACATAGGAGAAATGTTAATGCGATGCAAAAACCAAAAAATAAGACAATGTACCAATGTTAATGTATGACTCTGCAAACATTGACCATTTTTAGACGTCTACAAGAACAATGCCTAATACATCAGTAACTAGGGATACATTGATTGGAAAACTTTAAGCCTTTGAAATTGAGGATTTTGGTCTTGTTGCTACTATAAAGACTGATTTAGCCTTTAAAGCATCAACATCATCTGCTCCATCTTTTGACAAGTCAGACTGGAGAGCCTTTTATGCAAGAGAACTTGAAGAATCCAGAAAGGAGAATGAAGAGCTTGAAGAACTTGAAGCACTATTTGCAAGAAAAATGCCAAAAGGTCCAATTGGTAGTAAGTATGAAGGTAAAGAACCCTTTAAATGTTTTAACTACAATAAGATTGGTCATATGACTTCAAGATGCCCTGATAGACATGCTAGACTAAGAGAAGAAGCTAGAAGAACATACAAGCCTAATCCTGAATATCAGAGATACAGATTTAAGAAGAACAAAGATAAATCTTGTTACATTACCGATGAAGGTGTGACTGATGATTCTGATGAGGATCCAATAGACAATGAATGGGTTTTTGTTGCTATAATAGAAGATCAACTGGCACCTACTGCTCAACCGGTAGAACAAGCCCTAGCAGCTAAAGTTGAAACAAAGGATGAATGGATCATTGACTCAGGATGCTCACATCATATGACTGGAGACAAAGGTAAATTCTTGAACTTTCAAGAATACAATGGAGGTTTAGTAAGATTTGGAGATGAAAAAGCCTGTTTAATCAAAGGTAAGGGTTCAATATCTCTTGATGGTAAGCATAACACTGACAATGTCTACTATGTTGAAGGATTAAAGCATAATCTTTTAAGTGTTGGTCAATTAGTTGGGAAGGGATTTCAGTTACAATTTAAAAATGGAAAATGTAAAATCATGAATAGAACTGGTTTGGAAATTGCAATCGGTAATCAGACTAGAGGCAATATCTTTCATTTGAATAACAGTGAAAAGGCATGCTTAATTGCACATATAGATGAAAGTTGGTTATGGCATAAGAGACTATGTCATGTAAACTTTGATTGCATGGTAAAAATCAGTACTTCTAAGGCAGTTAGAGATCTACCTAAAATTGTGAAACCTCAGAATACAATTTGTAAGGAATGTCAATTTGGAAAACAAGTTAGAGCTAGTTTCAAAAGTATTCCAGAAAAATCCAATAATGCTCTTGATTGAATTCACACTGATTTACGTGGTCCAGCTAGAACTAGAAGATTACAAGGTGATAGATATTTCATGCTAATTATTGATGATTACTATAGAATGTGTTGGTTTACTTTTCTCAGAGAGAAATCAGAAGCACTTGGAAAGTTCAAACTCTTCAAAGCAATGGTTGAAAATAAAACCAATAAGAAAATCAAATGTTTAAGATCAGATCAAGAAGGGGAATTCACATCTAAGGACTTTAATACATTCTGTGAAGTGAATGGAATTAGAAGATAGTTATCAGCACCTCGGACACCACAACAGAATGGAGTTGTTGAAAGGAAAAACAAAACTATCTTGGATGCAGCTAGAAGTATGTTATCAGAAGCAAATCTACCACATGTGTATTGGAGAGAGGCAGTTAGGATTACTATCTATACATTGAACAAAGTTCACATCAAAGGTGAAACCAGTAAGACCCCTCATGAACTATGGTTTGGTAGTACTCTTACTCTTAAGTATTTTAGAATTTTTGGAAGTAAATGTTATATTATAAGAGATGAGTTTATTGGCAAATTTGATTCTAGAAGTGAGGAAGGAATATTTCTTGGTTATTCATCTAAGAGCAAGGCATATAGATGTTTGAATAAAAGATTGCAGAAAATTGTTGAGAGTACAAATGTAAAGATTGATGAACAATTCAGAGGAGCTTCAAGGTATATAGACTCTGAACCGGCAACAAAAATTGTGACAAATGAACCTAGACTGAATCCATCAGTATAGAATGAAGATCCAGTTACCCCAGTATCATAAAAAGATTCCATAGTAATTGAAGAACAACAACAAACTAAGACACCCCGGTATGTAAGATTGAATCATTCTGAAGATCAGATAATTGGAAACAAATTTAAAGGAGTTATGACAAGAGGAAGATTGGCAAATGAAGAGGTATATCTTATTTCTCAAATTGAACTATCATCTATCAATGAGGCATGTGAAGATACATTTTGGATTAAAGCTATGGAAGAAGAATTAGGACAAATTGAGAAAAATAATACTTGGACATTAGTTCCCTGACCTAAAGATAAAAATGTAATTGGAACTAAATGGGTGTATGGGGGAAAAAGCGAGACTAGGTCAACATACCCTAATCCTACCTTTTGACACACATTACGGATACGAAAGAGCCTAGAGATATCGCACAATTGGCTACTTCTTTTGGTGAAAGAGAGAGCCATGGGATATCTATTAGGATTTCTATTCCCTTGTTGAAATTGTAAGATCAAGTAATGCAAGTTCAAATCCTAATCCCAAAATGCAAGTATGAACCAATAACAAGATTGCAGAATTGAGATTAAACAATGAACAGTTGTAAATGTAAGGATAAAATAAGAATGCAGATATGTACCCGGAGTCAAAATCGGACTGAAAATGTTCAGGACGGGAGCGCGAGCGCCACTGTCCTGAAAACTGCACCGGAAACCACTGTTCTGCACTCTGAAACACTGTCTGGAAACTGTCTGCAAACTGTCTGTCCGGAGGACCAGGGCGCCCAGCGCCTCTGTCCCAGGGACCAGGGTGCCCAGCGCCCCTGTCCTGGCAGGAACAGGGCGCCCAGCGCCCCTGTCCCAGTCTCCTGCTCTGCAATTTCACACAGAGTGCTATTCCAACCTTCTCTCTCCGGATCTGTATCCCGCGACGTCGTCCGAATCTCGAAACCTGCAATAATATCTGAAAAGGGGGAGGGGCGGCTATATAGGGTTTTGCCTTAGTCAAACCCCCACTTCGGTGATTTCCACCTCCACGAATAGCCAAGTTGTTTTGTAAAATGTATGGTGTGTGCAGACCTAGTGTGTGTGCAAGGTCCAAAATGCAAGAAAGCAAACTAGAGCAACCTAGAAAGTAAACCCTAATTGCTTGTAAATGATAATGTAAATGCTCTAAATCAAGATGCGATTTGATCTAAAGCGTGAATAAATGATGTATTGAAGCTTATGTAAAGACATGAAAACAACATGAAATCATACCCAACCCTCAAGGGAGGAGTACAAGCCAATCTTTAGTCGGTAATCTCCTATTGTTCTTCAATGTCTTCCAAGCCCTAAGTGGATGAATGAATTTTATAGATGCTTGATAGAATGATGTTGAATGTTGTTGAAGTCCTCAAAGATCTGCTCTTTCGCTGCATATGAAGTTCCTAGAAACAAAAATCCGATCCCTTCAATGAAGAAAGAGAGCTCTTATGTATGAAACCCTAGGTCGTAAATTTGTATTTTGGCCAACCTAGAGATTGAATATCCCGCCAATTTCTTGGGGTTAAGCTTTATTTTATGATTGGATCGCGCTCCTAAAATTTCGAGAAAAATGTCCGGGACCATGTGCACCGGGCGCCACGGTCCTGACAACTTTTCACCAAATTTTCAGGGCCGTCGGATATGATGATTTTAGAGAGAATCCCAAAGTTACAGGTGATTTTGAGATGTTTTGACCCCGAAACCAAGCCCCCAAGTTCGAAATAGGACTTAATTAGGGTTTTTGATTAAGTGATGTATTAGAGAAATAAAATGCGAAGGGCGCGCTTTAGTGAAAGGGCCCAACTTTGTGATGTAGAGAATGATGAAATAGGACCTTAGACCTAATTAATTTGATTAATTAAGTGCTTAAGGAGAAATGCAATGCAGAATGCAAAATGCACTAAGGCGGGTGCTAAACTAGGTGTGAAATTGTACCACCCTAGTGAGTGCGTACAATTTACGACGCTACATTTAGCCCCCACTTTAGCGGTCATATGAGTACTACGTGCATATGCAAGCTAAAGTACATAAAAGTAAACATTATTTTGAAAAAGGATATATCCATAAGATGTCGGACGAAGCCCCCAGTGGTATCTGCAGTACACAGTTAGGAACCGCACCCTACAAAACAAACGTTAGATCACAAAATCACCTAATGCTTACTAGGGAAAGTGATGAAATCTGTGAGTAGCTATATGCCCCCCCCTATTTCGACTTGCTTATTAGGGAGGTGAAACAGGGTAGCATGTTTACTTGCGACAAATTGTGTAATAGAGTATTGATGAGGGGTGTTCGCAAAATAGGCTTCATCAGAGGACTTTTTGGAACATCCTGAGAGTAGGGGAAGGAAAATACGATTCCAACGCAACAAACGGTTCGAAAATCGCATCTCCCAAACTCAAGTTATGATAAGATGAATGAGAGAGGAAAAATTAGGGTTTCAAAAAGTAAGAATAAGCAAACGAGAGTATATACCTCGAAAGTGACACTTGTATTCATCACTTTGTCAATTTTAGAATACTATTCAGTGCAGCGGAGCCCACCTAGCCATCACCATGCCTTCACGATGACCGGAGCATCCCACGAGGATCGAGATCCTGCGCCAGGCCGTGATTGACGACGAGCCACTGGACGAGGTGAGTTGACTAAACATTTGACTTTTGATTTTTCGCATGTTTGACTTTTCCGTGATCGTATGCGGGCCTCGAAGGCTGACCGGGGCCCACCTAGGGCACCATGGTCCCTGACAGGGCGCCATGGTCCCCAATCAGGGCCTGGCGAGAGGTTACAAGGCTAGCATATAATGTACAACAGTTTGCATTTGCGATTTCGATGATCGAGTACTGATTATCATCATGTTTTCGTTTGCAGGGTCTCCCGTACATGAGAGAGCACATAGCGGGACATATTCTTCGCACTTTGCGAGATCAAATTCCACGACTGACTCAGTCAGAGAGAGACACTCTATCTATTGTAGGATTGTGGTACGTGATTCTGATGCCGGCCATTCGATTTCATCCTGCGATGCTGATGGCCTTGATGGAGCGATGGGATCCTGACACATGTACTTTTCACCTTCCAGTAGGAGAGCTGACGGTCACACTCGAGGATGTGTACCGTATACTTCATCTTCCTATCAGAGGAGCGACAGTTACATACGTGACCGATCGGTCAGCGGAGGATCATCAGAGAGAGCAGGTGTATTGCATAGGGAGAGTCATGCCGAGCGAAACGAGAGGTCGCATCATGGTCAGCTGGCTCTTACATCCTACAGGGGAGGTACCACTTCTGAGATGCCTTATGATAGCCATCATAGCACTAGCCGTCTACCCTAATGGGCGAGGGACACACATGCATGGGGGCCTCACATGGTGTATCAGAGCGATGGAGAGACACAGGAGAGTGTATGCATGGGGTCGGAGTATGCTTGCACATCTCTATCATGACCTTGAGGAGTATGTATTCGGACAGGGTTGCAGTTTGATGACATGCACACTTCTGCAGGTGTGGATATTTGAGCACTTTACATGCACCAGGCCTGTCGGCTATCCGATGAGTACGGCTAGCGAGCGACCTAGGGTATTTGCTTATCCACTTACCAGCGAGTGGAGATTTGGAGATTTATTGTATTGGAGAGTGATAGTTGACAGATTGACAGCCGAGGTGACCGTGTGGAGACCATATCTGCGGATGCACAGATGGGATGGGATGGAGAGACAGTTAGCATGCCTACAGAGGAACCGCCTACTGAGAGGATGATATCCACACATCATAGTCCCATTCTACTTTGACCGAGTACGGAGGCAGTTTAGGCTAGAGCAGTGTGTCCTAGCCGATGTGCCCATCTATACTCGACACTCACGAGTCCTTCCCAGACCCAGAGCAGTAGCGAGATCGACGATAGACGATATTGAGATCATAGATATAGAGGGGTCCGATCAGGATGTGGTCACTGATTATGCTCCAGACCCCGAGGCACAGCGCAGGTATCATTCCTGGTTTATGAGATCATACCCAGGGCCTATCTTTCCACCAGATCACCCAACAGGCCATCCAAGTCTATGGAGGCATGGAGACCGAGATGAGGATTAGGGATCCAGGTTAGAGGAGCCAGAGGAGGGAGAGGGTCATGAGGAGGCAGGAGGTCCTGATCCACCTATAGGAGATCAGCCTAGTGCCGAGGAGGAGGAGGAGGAGGAGGATAGAGATGATGAGGAGGAGTCGGATGCAGCTCCCCACCATTCAGGAGACGATACCATAGCTCTGGATCCACCTCCTATTCTCCAACAGGGGGAACAGGAGGCGATACGGAGACCTGTCACCAGTACCGTCCAGCCTACACCCATTGTGGATAGAGTATACGAGCGAGGGGAGCCTAGCGGTTCTCAGTCACAGATACTACCATATCATGATCCCTATTGGCACGAGGGAGATCCAGGTATAGTAGGTTTATATTGATTGATTAATGTTTTGATGATATAGAATGGTACTAACAAAAATCTGTTCTACTGCCATAGCTAATGTGCAGGAATGGCATTCCTTGATTCAGCAGGCAATGACAGACATTTCCATGATAGCACAGATCCCCAGTTCCTCACAGATTGCCTATAGGCCTCAGGGGAACGCGGGTCGGCATGAGGATTTGTTTTTCCCATTCCGAGTACAGGTAGATATATGGAGGGGGAGAGAGAGAGTCCTATCAGAGGACCTCCAGCAGGCGTGGCAGAGAGAGAGAGTCCTATCAGAGGACCTCCAGCAGGCGCGGTGAGATCTAGCAGCGGCTCAGACCGAGGCTACCACCTATCGTGCGATCCTTATGGATAGGGATCGTAGGAGTTCCTCTCGGAGTCACTCACGATCTGTATCGTGCTACACACCCATGGGTCCACCTTCATGGCTAGACCAGGAGGGAGCATCCAGTCGACACTCTCCAGCCACCAGCCCTAGGGATAGGAGATGATTTTATGATGTAAAAGAGAGGTCACATTTTGGATATACAGTGACCTGTTTTTGTATACGATCCACATATATATATATATATATATATACATGCTTCTCTTTTTGTCTCAAATGTGTTATCTTTAATGCCTAAAACAACGTATATTTTGTTTTGATTAAATCTAATACATTTGGTAAATGTACATGTATGGTCAGAATTTAATTTCCATGTGATTGATTTCTCAATGCTCCATGATTAAATTGATACATGTGTGACTTAATTAAAATATTTAATCAAGTGCTACATTGATGATAAGGAAGAAATATGCATTAAGTCTAAGAATCATATAACTAATGTGATTTAATTTTGAACTTAAACACAACATGATACGATCCTACTTAATACATAAAGACATTGTATAATATGCTAGCATAATGAGAAATGTAAACCTTTTACAATTTACATTAATGAATTCAAGACAAACTATAAAGTAAGGAGACACGCTTGTCAGGAACGAAGCAATATAGATTAAACGACATAACATTTAATTCTATTTTGCTTTAATTAAGGAATACTAACATATTATCCAATGTTGAAGAATTGAAAAGAAGATAGATAAGAAATGAAGAATTAAGCATAATATCTACGCAAGTGCATAGCATTGATAGGTTCTTTAAGAGGCGTACCGTCTACATCCGCTATTTTGTAAGCACCTGATCCATAATCCTCAATAACGATATATGGTCCAAGCCAATTAGGACTAAATTTTCCCTTTTCAGCAGGCAAGGCATTCACATTGCGCTGATTCTCATAAAGGACTAAGTCACCTACTGAGAAGGAACGTTGAATAACCTTGTCATTATAGCTTCGTTGTAGAGTTTTGTGATATGCTTGAATATGCTCAAGAGCGTTTATACGCTGTTCATCAAGCATCTCAAGCTGTTGAAGTCGTTGTTCTCTATAGGAGTCATCATCTACTATACCTTTAAGAGAAACCCTAAGTGATGGAATTTCTAACTCTAAGGGCATAATAGCATCAGCACCATAAACAAGATTATAAGGAGTAGTTCCCGTAGCAATTCGTACACTCGTTCGGTAAGCCCAAAGAGCATAGATCAGCTGGTTACTCTAATCCTTACCATGCTTATTCATGGTTTTACGAAGAATTTGTTCAATTATCTTATTGGATGATTTGGCTTGGCCATTTGATTGAGGATAATATGGTGTAGAAAATCGATGTTTGATATGATACTTCTCAAGGAATTTCTTCACATCCTTGTTTTTAAACGATGTCCCATTATCTGAGATAATAGTAGAAGGTATCCCGAATCGAGAAATGATGTTTTCTAGAAGAAATTGACAAATCACTTCAGCAGTGGTAGAGCGAAGGGGAATAGCTTCTACCCACTTCGTAAAGTAATCTGTTGTGGTTATAATGAAGGTGTGTCCTTGAGATGAAGGAGGAGATATTTTACCAATAAGATCC
This sequence comes from Cryptomeria japonica, assembly GCF_030272615.1. Classification (NCBI taxonomy): domain Eukaryota; kingdom Viridiplantae; phylum Streptophyta; class Pinopsida; order Cupressales; family Cupressaceae; genus Cryptomeria; species Cryptomeria japonica. Next base: position 130,892,047 of record NC_081410.1, on the reverse strand, counting down.
AAACCCCATGCGGAAAAAGGCCAAGAAGCTACTTGAGAACGGAGTTCTTGGGCAGGAGCATGAATCAGATTATTGTGTTGTTGACATTGATGACATTTTTTAACAAATGAAAAGGAATCCTTCTGCATAGTTTGCCAATAGTATCCCATACGAAGCAACCTATGAACCAGGGATTCGCCCCCAAAATGCCCCCCACAGGCACCTGAATGTGCCTCTTCAAGAGCAATGGGGATTTCTGACTTGTTAAGACAACGAAGGAGAAGACCATCATAACCCCTTTGATAAAGGACATTAGAAAGGATGATATATCTAGCAGACAGCTTGCGGATTCTAGCCCTAGTGTTCCTATTAGCGGAATCAGGAAAGGTACCATCGGTCAAATATCTTACGATATGCGAGAACCATTCATCCGAGTCTACAAAGTCACAACATGTTATCAAGCTAGAATCATCTTCAATAGCTGGAGAAATAAGATTGTGAATAACGAAATTAAGATCGACCATAGGGTCCTCTAAAGATACTAGAGAAGCCACACATGCCATTGCATCTGCATGTCGATTATCTTTTCGAGGAACGGGTTCCATGGTATAAGAATCAAAATTTTGTAATAAAGAGATAGCAAGATCTTTATATTGTGATAATTTGTCTTGTTTTGCTTGATATATTCCTGTTACTTGTCTTATAATCAATTGTGAATCTCCATAGATATGTATGTGTTTTATATTCAGAGCTAAGGCTGCTTTTATTCCCGCTATAAGAGCCTCATACTCAGCAATGTTATTGGTACACAGGAAATTTAGATGATATGATAAAGGAATGGACTTCTTTGTAGGAGAAATCAGAACAACACCTGCCCCCGATCCTGTACGACACTTAGAGCCATCAAAGTATAACTCCCAAGTTTCATCTTTCTCTATAGAAAGAATGAAGTCGTCAGGAAAGGACTCAGGGTTAGGGAAGGAGAAAGGTGAAGGGGCCTCAACTAAGTGATCGGTCAACGCTTGTCCTTTAATTGCTCTTTGTGAAACAAATTTAAGGTCAAATTCAGTTAACATCATAACCCACTTAGCTAGATGTCCTGATAAATCAATTTTAGAGAAAAGATGCTTCAAAGGATCAAACTTAACCATGACATGGACTTCTGAATTTAAAAGATAATGTCTCAATTTCTAAGTCGCAAAGACCACGGCCAAGCATTGTCTTTCTATCGCAGAATATCGGGTCTCATAATCGAGTAAGGTACGACTTATGTAATAAACCGGACATTCCTTACCATCTTTATCATGTTGTGCTAACAATGCTGCGAGAGCATGAGAAGAAGCAGCTGTATACAGAAGGAAGGGTTTAGAAGGTTCGGCAGGTTGAAGAATAGGAGGACTAGCCAAATACACTTTTAAATCTTTAAATGCTTGCTGACAGTCTTCATTCCATTGAAAAGTGATATCCTTTTTAAGAAGTTGAGTAAAAGGAAAGGTACGATCCGCAAGTTGAGACACAAACCTACGAATAGCTTGAATCTTTCCTTGTAAGCTTTTAAGTTGAGACACATTTCGAGGAGGTGGCATGTTAACAATAGCATCTATTTTCTTAGTGTCCACCTCAATCCCATGATGCGAAACTATGAATCCTAATAGTTTTCCACTATCGACACCAAAAACACATTTTCGGGGATTCAAGCGCATGTGATATTTACGAATTCTTTCAAAAATTTGGTGGAGGATTTTAACATGATCCATGCGAAGAAAGGATTTAGCTAAAATGTCATCAACATAATCCTCTAAAATCTTATGCATATAATCATGAAAGATAAGGGTCATCGCTCGTTGATAAGTTGCACCGGCATTTTTAAGTCCAAAAGGCATCATTATCCAACAAAACGTACCCCAAGGAGTGGTGAAAGTAGTTTTGAATTGATCTTGAGGGTTTATGAAAATTTGATTATAGCCTGAAAAAACATCCATGAAGGATAACAAGGCATGTCCTACCGTAGAATCAACTATCATGTCAATGTTTGGAAGAGGGAAATCATCTTTTAAAGAAGCCTTATTTAGATCCCGAAAGTCGGTACACATCCTTATTTTGTTATCTGGTTTAGCCACAGCGACAATATTTGAAATCCATGGGGAATAGTCAATAGGGTGGATAAATCCAGCCTCCAATAATTTTTCAATCTCAGCCTTAACAAGTAGAGCCACCTTAGGATTCATTTTTTGAATCTTTTGTTTCACGGGCTTAGTGTCAGGAACTAAGACAATATTATGAGTAACGATCTTAGGATCTATACCAGGCATGTCAGAATATGCCCAAGCAAAGATCTCAGGGAATTCATGCAATAGTTCTTCATATTGTTTCTGTTCCTCTTCATCCAAACATTTCCCAATTTTAATAACTTTCTCTTTGTTGCAAGGATCCATCTTAACATCAAGGGTATCATTTATGAGAAGATTACTTTGTTGAGGAGTATCCTTTAACTGAGGGAATTCTTTCACAATCTCATCATTATCAATCTCTTTTCCAAAATAGGCTTCAGTGTTCAAACAATAAGGGAGTCCCCTATTGTGATGATAACGAGGAAGAGTGTCATAGGCTCCCAAGAACTCAGCTAAAGCATCGTCGGTAGGGAAGATATCCAAAGCACAATCACCTGAAGGATCCCCATCAATATACTCAGGGTGCTGCATTGATAGAGATGTAGAAATAGCATTAACACTAATGCATGGTCTTTTAGAAGCTTTAGTACGTCTGCAGGGATTATAGCCAAGTCCAAAGGAATAATTGTGAAAATTAGTCTCTAGAGGATCTCTTATCCCTTGTTCATGAGCACCACAACCTTTTCCATGATACCCATGCTTAGCAAAAATGCGAAAACCACGACCATAACGATCAGCCATTTCAGGAAGAGAAGGTGGTTTTTCATAAGACAAAGAATCAAACTCTTCATAATTAGAGATGTGAGGAGAAGAAGTTTGAGAAGCGGCCACAAAATTATTACTCATAGATTCAGGTAAGGTTGATTGATTTTTAGCTTCTTCTTTCTTTTCAACTTTGTGATTTTCAGCTTCTTCCTTCTTTTCAACTTTAATTTCTCTAGAAGGAACCTTATATTCACCTACAAAGGTAGGGTTAAAATCAAGAGATCCCCAATCATCCTCTGCGAGAACCTTCTCACGATCAAAATCCTTTTTATGTGTAGTTTCAAGTCGAGAAGGATCTTCTTCAGGAGCTCCAGATTCATCCAAAGAATTTTGATCATCGGAGAGCGAAGACTCATCGATAGGTTTCTTGTTTAAAGAGTCATCACTAGACGAGGATGGCTTAGAAGAACTCCCTTTGGAAGTAGATGTTTGTAGACAAGCTTGAAAATTAGTATCACCCATCAAAGTGTATGTCTTATTGTTATAAACGAATTTAACTTGTCTATGCAATGTAGAGGGGACAGCTTGCATGCTGTGAATCCAAGGCCTCCCTAATAACAAGTTGTATGTTAAATTTCCCTGCATAACATGGATAGGAGTAGGCAAAGTAACAGGTCCCACTGTGAGAGGTAAGGTGATGATACCTAATGAAGTCTTAGCCACATTGTCAAAGCCACGAATGGGACGAGAGTCAGGCTCAATAAGAGATGTATCCACATTCATCTTATGCAATAGATTAATGCTACACACATTAAGGCCAGAGCCATTATCTACTAGTGTTCGTCTTATAGCAGTGTCTTTCATGATAACCACAATCATCAAGGGATCATATTGTTGTTGAATTTCACTAGTAGGCAACTCATCTTGGGTAAACACAATTTGAGCTTTAGGATTCATCACAGAGTTAACAAAAGATGCTATATTACTAGATGTATTCGGTGGAGGAACATTCAAATCTTTCAAGGCATCTTGTAACATTCCATGATGAGCGGAAGAAGTTTGAATCAAATCCCAAAGGGATATCTTAGCCGGGGTAGCTTTAAGTTGTTGTATGAGATCATATTCCTTACCCATAACTTGCGAAATACGGGGAACTTGAGGAAGAATTGGTTGAGGATTAGGAAGGGAAACTGGAATAACAGGAGGAGGATTAGGTTGCCTATTATTTCTGGTATGATAAGTATGGGCAACCGCATGATAACTCTCTCTAGTTATTTGTTTAGCATAATTGTAAGGACTTATAGGTTTTCTTCCTTGTACAGTGATGATTGGTTTATTCGGGGTGCGAAAGGAATCATGATCATACCTTCCTTGAATAGTAAGGAGAGGTGATTTAGGAATTTGAAAGGTAGGAGAAGGATAAGCACCTTGGACTTCAAAGAGAGGCTTGTTATATTCATTTAAATTTATCATGTTAACCAATTTAGAGGCCTTGTTTTTGTTTATAGGTTTCGACAAAGCCACAAAGTCATCAAGAGCATCATCCAACAAAGCATGATCATATCGGTTAAAAGGTTTGTCTTTTGATTCAAAAGGGGACATCTCCTCATAGAGGGGATTATTGAAAACAACCATGTTACTAGATTCAGGGGAAGAGTTGATAGGAATGTATCCTTGAGAGGAATCATTCGACTTATCTTTCTCATCACACCTAAATGGCATAGTAACAAGGTTTATGAGTTTTTGGTAAAATGAAGGTTTAGCATCCTTAGGGTTTAAAAACTCATCTAAAGCTTCATCTAATTCATCTTGGCTATACTCATAATAATCATCAAAAGCATGAACATTTTGCAAATAAAAATCTGACATTTTGAAAAGATTACATAAAATTTAAACACACAATGCAAAGAAACACACTCTTTTTTTTTTTCTTTTTCTCTTTTAATGAAAATGAAATGAAAACACACTAAATCTAGATCTAGATCTAATAAATGCAATGCAAGAGGAAGCAATGATAGATTCACGTCGGGTTCACCAAAATGTGTGGGGGAAAAAGCGAGACTAGGTCAACATACCCTAATCCTACCTTTTGACACACATTACGGAATACGAAAGAGCCTAGAGATATCGCACAATTGGCTACTTCTTTTGGTGAAAGAGAGAGCCACGGGATATCTATTAGGATTTCTATTCCCTTGTTGAAATTGTAAGATCAAGTAATGCAAGTTCAAATCCTAATCCCAAAATGCAAGTATGAACCAATAACAAGATTGCAGAAATGAGATTAAACAATGAACACCTGTAAATGTAAGGATAAAATAAGAATGCAGATATGTACCCGGAGTCAAAATCGGACTGAAAATGTTCGGGACGGGAGCGCGGGCGCCACTGTCCTGAAAACTGCACCGGAAACCACTGTTCTGCACTCTGAAACACTGTCTGGAAACTGTCTGCAAACTATCTATCCGGAGGACCAAGGAGCCTAGCGCCTCTGTCCCAGGGACCAGGGCGCCCAGCGCCCCTGTCCTGGCAGGACCAGGGCGCCCAACGCCCCTGTCCCAGTCTCCTGCTCTACAATTTCACACAGAGTGCTGTTCCAACCTTCTCTCTCCAGATCTGTATCCCGCGGCATCGTCCGAATCTCGAAACCTGCAATAATATCTGAAAAGGGGGAGGGGTGGCTATATAGGGTTTTGCCTTAGTCAAACCCCCACTTCAGTGATTTCCACCTCCATGAATAGCCAAGTTGTTTTGTAAAATGTATGGTGTGTGCAGACCTAGTGTGTGTGCAAGGTCCAAAATGCAAGAAAGCAAACTAGAGCAACCTAGAAAGTAAACCCTAATTGCTTGTAAATGATAATGTAAATGCTCTAAATCAAGATGCAATTTGATCTAAAGCGTGAATAAATGATGTATTGAAGCTTATGTAAAGACATGAAAACAACATGAAATCATACCCAACCCTCAAGGGAGGAGTACAAGCCAATCTTTAGTCGGTAATCTCCTATTGTTCTTCAATGTCTTCCAAGCCCTAAGTGGATGAATGAATTTTATAGATGCTTGATAGAATGATGTTGAATGTTGTTGAAGTCCTCAAAGATCTGCTCTTTCGCTGCATATGAAGTTCCTAGAAACAAAAATCCGATCCCTTCAATGAAGAAAGAGAGCTCTTATGTATGAAACCCTAGGTCGTAAATTTGTATTTTGGCCAACCTAGAGATTGAATATCCCGCCAATTTCTTGGGGTTAAGCTTTATTTTATGATTGGATCGCGCTCCTAAAATTTCGGGAAAAATGTCCGGGACCATGTGCACCGGGCGCCACGGTCCCGACAACTTTTCACCAAATTTTCAAGGCCGTCGGATATGATGATTTTAGAGAGAATCACAAAGTTATAGGTGATTTCGAGATGTTTTGACCCCGAAACCAAGCCCCCAAGTTCGAAATAGGACTTAATTAGGGTTTTTGATTAAGTGATGTATTAGAGAAATAAAATGTGAAGGGCGCGCTTTAGTGAAAGGGCCCAACTTTGTGATGTAGAGAATGATGAAATAGGACCTTAGACCTAATTAATTTGATTAATTAAGTGCTTAAGGATAAATGCAATGCAGAATGCAAAATGCACTAAGGCGGGTGCTAAACTAGGTGTGAAATTGTACCACCCTAGCGAGTGCGTACAATTTACGACGCTACAATGGGTATTTAGAAAAAAACTTAGTGAAGATGGTAAGGTTGTCAGAAATAAAGCAAGACTAGTGTGTAAGGGATATTCTCAGAAAGAAGGAGTTGATTACAATGAAACCTTTGCACCGGTAGCCAGAATTGAGGAAGTTAGATTATTCTTGGTTTTTGCAGCTCACAAGGACTACAAAGCTTAACAGATGGATATTAAATGTGCATTTTTGAATGGAGATCTTGAAGAAGAAGTATATATTGAACAACCTGATGGATTTTCTTCGACAGATGACAATGATATGGTTTGCAGGTTAAGAAAAGCTCTGTATGGATTGAAACAAGCCCCAAGAGCTTGGTATGCAAGGTTGGATAAGTATCTTTTGAAGATTGGCTTTACTAAAGGAAATGTAGATAGCAATTTATATTACAAAATAACTAATGATGACATCTTGATTATTGAAGTATTTGTTGATGATATAATCTTTGGAGGAGAAGATGGATTATGTAAGGAATTTTCTCTTGAAATGTAGCAAGAAGTTGAAATGTCTATGATTGGAGAAATAAAATTCTTTTTAGGTTTGCAGATTTCTCAGACTGATAAAGGTATATTTTTGAGTCAATCCAAGTACTTGAAAGCACACCTATGACTACAAATGACAAATTATCTCAAAGGGATGAATCTACACCTGCTAATCCAACTAGATACAAATCTATGATAGGAGGCTTACTGTATTTGACACAAACCAGGCCTGATATTATGAATGCAGTATGTATTGTTTCTAGATTTCAGAGTAATCCTGATGCAGAGCATCATGAAAATCCATAAAACCTTCATTCAAGGGTAAACTTTAAACTTGAATCAAGAGACATATAACAAGATAAATCACTCTTCTCAACTTCAAACCAACTTCAAAGGTTATATTAAACCCTTGAAAACATCCATTCAATATTTCAGATCATAACATTCACCATAACATGAGAGAACAAATTATTTATTGCCATGGAATACCCTAATTTAGGGTTTCATCCCTTAACAACTGTTTTCCCCAAAATGATCACAAAATATTCAATTATCAACCAAATAAAGTAAGACCAAAAGTAATGGAAAGAAGATTCAGAGACCTTTCCAACACATATATCCTTTCTTCAATATTATCCCTCATGTGACCACACCAAATGCTACAACCGGGTTGTTGCTGCCTTCACCAATCTGCTTTTCACCATGAACTGTAACAAACAGTCATCAATAAAATTTTACATACTTCTCATAAAGACAATCGCTTCGGTCAGAATTTATATAACTGAGTTTAACAAGTTCTCTCAAAATGTCAGCCAGATCCAACGGTTAAATAAAAATATATGATCATTTTCCCAAAACTGGGTAACCCTTGCCAGGGTTTTGACAATCATTAAAAAAACAAACATATCTTGCCAAATACTCCACAAAAATGCACAAGAAAGGTTTCATCTGAAAGATATTTCATCAATATATCATTAAATAACATATACATATAAAAATTACATCAAATGTGATCCTCCATGGATCTATGACAGCCATAGATTCCTTAAAACCTCATGACAGTTTGAGGGTTTGATGGATAATCTTTGTCAAATCCCCTCCAAACTGATCTCCCCTCTTGATTTCGACCAAAAATGGTTTTATAAACCATTTCCAACTCCTTTCTAACTTCTCCAGCCACCTCATAACCAATGGATTTCATTTTTACACTTTTGTTGCACTTTTGGCAATATTGCAACTTTGCAATTTTTACAATTTTTGACATAAATGACTCTAACTCTTACATGGACACTTTTAAAACTTCAATATGGACCAAATATGATATCTTTGGACAAAATGGCTCATTTATCCTTACATATTATGATTCAATTGACTCAAATAACCTTAATATGTTATGAATGACTCAAATACAATAAATTGTTCATATTATGACTTTTGACCTCCTGCTATGCTTGTGTGCTTAGGTGCCTCTGCACCATACTCCCGACCTTGAAAAGTTTCCAAGTCCCTTGGAAAGGTGGGTACAATGACCTGCAAGGAAAAAAATTTGAGTGAAATTTTCACCTTTGTCTTCATCTTTACCTCTTTATGCCTCTTTATGCTTCTTCTCTCATCTTCTTTATGTTGCTTCTTCCTTCTCAAACAATCTCTTTGTGACTCCTACCAATGGATTTTGTAGTGGCTGCCACCCAAGTGCTTTTACCAACCATAAGTCCACCTCTCCATGCTACATCACCTCACCAACAACCTCTATGCCTCACCCAGGAGTTCTCCTCTTTGCCTCTCTCCCCAGTCTTTTGGCAATCAATGGACCATCCCTTTGGCCCTTGACAGACCTTCCTTGTCTGCCTTCTTGCAGCTAGATGGATGAGCACCTTGCACCCAAAAAATTATCAGCAAAAACCAAATAACAAATCCTTCATGGCTAGGTCCTGGTGTGGATTGCCTCCTTCGGCGCTCTACCCACACACTCAGGCTCTTCTAGCTCTGATACCAATTTGATGCAGAGCATCATGAAAATCCATAAAACCTTCATTCAAGGGTAAACTTTAAACTTGAATCAAGAGACATATAACAAGATAAATCACTCTTCTCAACTTCAAACCAACTTCAAAGGTTATATTACATCCTTGAAAACATCCATTCAATATTTCAGATCATAACATTCACCATAACATGAGAGAACAAATTATTTATTGCCATGGAATACCCTAATTTAGGGTTTCATCCCTTAACAACTGTTTTCACCAAAATGATCACAAAATATTCAATTATCAACCAAATAAAGTAAGACCAAAAACACTGGAAAGAATATTCAGAGACCTTTCCAACACATATATCCTTTCTTCAGTATTATCCCTCATGTGACCACACCAAATGCTACAACCGGGTTGTTGCTGCCTTCACCAATCTGCTTTTCACCGTGAACTGTAACAAATAGTCATCAATAAAATTTTACATACTTCTCATAAAGACAATCACTTCAGTAAGAATTTATATCACTGAGTTAAACAAGTTCTCTCAAAATTTCAGCCAGATCCAACAGTTAAATAAAAAGATATGATCATTTTCCCAAAACTGGGTAACCCTTGCCAGGGTTTTGACAATCATTAAAAAAACAAACATATCTTGCCAAATACTCCACAAAAATGCACAAGAAAGGATTCATCTGAAAGATATTTCATCAATATATCATTAAATAACATATACATATAAAAATTACATCAAATGTGATCCTCCATGGATCTATGACAGCCATAGATTCCTTAAAACCTCATGACAGTTTGAGGGTTTGATGGATAATCTTTGTCAAATCCCCTCCAAACTGATCTCCCCTCTTGATTTCGACCAAAAATGGTTTTATAAACCATTTCCAACTCCTTTCTAACTTCTCCAACCACCTCATAACCAATGGATTTCATTTTTACACTTTTGTTGCACTTTTGGCAATATTGCAACTTTGCAATTTTTACAATTTTTGACATAAGTGACTCTAACTCTTACATGGACACTTTTAAAACTTCAATATGGACCAAATATGATATCTTTGGACAAAATGGCTCATTTATCCTTACATATTATGATTCAATTGACTCAAATAACCTTAATATGTTATGAATGACTCAAATACAATAAATTGTTCATATTATGACTTTTGACCTCCTGCTATGCTTGTGTGCTTAGGTGCCTCTGCACCAAATCCCAGGGAAAATCATGAATCAGCTGTAAAAAGGATTTTCTGGTACCTACAAGGCACAACATATCTTGGATTATGGTATCCTAAAGATGAAAATTTTGACCTATGTGCATACACAGATGCAAATTGGGCAGGAGATGTAGATGATAGAAAGAGCACCACTAGAGGAGTATTCTTTCTTGGAAAGAGATTAAGTTGGTTAATAAGTTTTTGGTTTGAATTTATTAGACAACTGATTCACCCCCCCCCTCTCAGTTGTCTCCGGGACCTAACAATATTATGAAACTCACCGTGGTTTTTTCCTGATTGGGTTTTCCATTAATCTAGTGTTCATTTGTTTGTTGTGCTTCATACTTTAATATTTTTTTATTGTTGAGATTATGTGCTTGTGATTTAAAGTTTTAAGATCAGTATTTAAGAATAAGAAGGTCTTGACTAATTAACTCCCTTCTTTCAGTCTTGTGGTGTGTTCAACAATTGGTATGAAAGCAAGGTTCTTGTTTTGAAGCTTAACTGCTTGAGGAAGATCCAAGATGACATAATATCATACATGAAAGGCTTAAAAGTTTTATAAAACAAATTATACTTTTTGGAGAGAGGATTAAGTATCATTTGGCTGCTATGCTGACTAAGATTTTGGAAAACATTAAGAAAGGTTATACTACTCCACAAAATGGTCCTACAACTCTGGATGAAATCAAAGAATATGATAGCATTGCAAAGCCTACTGTTGCAATTGTTACTTGCTTGAATGATGTAGCGTTCAACAAAATTCTAAGGGCCATGTCAACTAAATAAATTTGGGACAAGCTAAAGAATGTATTTGAAGGAGATGAGAAGACAAGGCAAGCCAAGATTATAAATCTAAAGAACAAGTTTGAGAATGTGAGAATGTCTGATGATGAAAACATTGAAGGCTGCATTCGTTGAGATAATGAAATAGTAAATTCTCTTATAAGTGTTGGTGGATTTTTAGAAGAAAGTGAAATTGTAAGGAAGATAATGGCAACATTACCTGAAATCTATAAACCGAAGAAGTATGCCATTGAGGAAAGTCATGAAATGAATAAATACATTGTGAATAAACTTCTTAGGTTACTTGTTGCCTTTGATATTGGATGAAATAAAGAAGGAAAGGAAGAAAGCACCAATCAAAGCCACAAAGAAGCTTGAAGTTAAACCAGAAGAGAATGAAGACTTGGATGAGATTGAAGTAAACTTTGTAAGAAGATTGAGGAGAGGAACTAGAAGTTACCTTTTAAATATTTTAATTGTGGAAGAATAGGAAATTGTGCTTCTATATATATTTATAAAGAAGATTATAGTGAAAGGCCTAATCATTATTACAAAAGAAAGGAGAACTATAGAGGAAATAGTTTGGATATCAAAAAATATGACATAATCTAGAAAAAGAGGAGTTTTTATTCAACAAAGGTGTACTCATCTGAAGAAGAAGATGACAATGAATCAAATTGAGAAAATTCATTCCTTGATATAGAAGAAAATATTGATGGATGATTTGATATCTCAAAAGAAAAAACTGTGAAGATCACTCTACATGCCAAAGTGGAACATATGGAATGGATCATAGGCTCTAGATGTTCAAACCACATGACCAGTGATAGAGAAAAGTTTATTAGTATTGAAAAATAGGATGGTGGATTAGTTAATTTTGTAGGAGAGGAAGTTGCACCTATCTATGGAAAAGGAACAATTTCTATTGATGGTAAGCACAAAACTGATAATTTTTATTATGTCAAAGGTTTGAGAAATAACCTATTAATTGTGATTCAAATGTGTAAAAAAGTGTATACGGTCAAATTCTTGGGGTCTAGATGTGAAATTAGAAAAGGAATCTCTAGAAGATTGGTTGTAGAAGGTAGAAGGACCAATGATAATGTATATTATGAAAGAGATAATAGTGAAAGTAACTTTATGCTAACACAAAGAAATGAATGTTGATTATGGTATTAAAGGATGAGACATATCTATTGTGATAAAATGGTGAAGATTATCTCTAACCATGTTGTGAGATCTATTTACCTAGGATTATCAAACTTGATGATACTATATACATGGAAGGTTAGTTGGGAAAGAAAACACAAAGAAAATTGATAAACAAAGAATATTCCACCTCACAACCTTTAGAGTTGATTCATACAGATCTATGTGGACCTACAAGGACAAGATGACTAAGAGGAGAAAGGTATTTTATATTACTATTGATGATAACTCTAGAATGACTTGGGTTACTTTCTTAAGAGAAAAATCTAAAGCATTAGATAGGTTTAAAGTATTCAAAGCAATGGTTGAGATTTAAATAGATGGTAGAATCAAATACTTAAGGTCTAATAGAGGAGGACAGTTTACATCAATTGAATTTATCGACTTTTGTGAAGAACATGACATTAGGAGACACCTTTCTACCCCAAGAACCCCTTAGTAGAATGGTTTAGTTGAAAGGAAAAATAGAAGTGTTGTTGAAATGGATAGAACCATGTTCAAGGATTCTAACCTACCTAATGTATGCTTGAGATAAGTTGTACATAGTACAGTTTATCTACTTAATATATTACAAATAAGAGTAAATCAAACAAAGATACCTTACAAACTTTGGAATGGGAGACCTCATATAGTCAAGTACTTCAGAATATTTGGAAATAGTGCTACATAAAAAGAGATGAAGATGATATAGGAAAGTTTGATGCATGAGAAGATGAAGGAATATTTTTGGGATAATCTAAAAATAACAAGTCTTACTAATGTTACAACAAGAGGCTACAAAAGATTGTGGAAAGTGCAAATGTAAAAGTCTTTGAAGAATGGAATCAAACTGAGGTAGCATATAAATATGAGTTTAAGATATAGATAATATTGGTTTCTACATAAAAGAAAGTTGATTTAGAAGTAGTGGAAACTAATGCAAAAGAAGAAGAACTTGAACAAGCTTCTAAGATACCAACAAAGAATGTGCAAAAGAGTCACTCTAAAGATCAAATCATTGGAGACAATAGAAAGGGTGTTTAGATAAGAAGAAGACTTGCAAAAATCAGTAATAAAGCAAATTGTTGATCCCTATCCAAATTTGAGCCAAGGACTTATATGGAAGCCAACAAAGATGAAAGTTGGATAAAGGCAATGGAAGAAGAACTCAACCAAATAGAAAAGAATCAGACATGTGAACTAGTACCTAGATCACTATACAGAAATGTGATATGAACTAAGTGGATTAATTGAAACAAGCTAAATGAAGAAGGAAAGGTCATTGGGAATAAGGAAATATTAGTTATCAAAGGTTATTCAAAAGCTGAAGCCATATATTTTGAGTAGATATTTGCTCTAATCACAAGGATGGAAGCTATAAGAATGTTCCTTGCATTTGTAGCATAGAAAAATTTCAAAGTATATCTAATGGATGTCAAGTCAACATTCCTAAATGGAGAACTAGAGGAAGAAGTACATATTAAACAACTAGATGGGTTCAAGTTAATATATAAACCAAATATAGTTTGCAAATTGAAGAAGGCACTACATGGACTCAAGAAAGCTCCTATAGTTTTGTATGTTATGCAAAACATCATAGAAAACCAACCAAACATCAAGGATCATGTTGTTCCAATCATCTGAACAACATTTTAGAGACATTTCTCATGTAACAACACACCTTATCATTGAATCAATAACAAATATGATAGGTTCCTCAATCTTATCAAAGATACTTACAACCTTTACATTCCATAAAATTAAACATTAAAACAATAACCTTAAATTAATAAAAAATAATTCACCATATTCTTACAAACTCATACCAATCAATCATGAGTCCATCCAATTCATGCTTCCAATCACCTTCCAAATCTGTCCTAGTTGTGACAGTTTTGATACCCTGCATTATGTTATTCACATATTTCAAACCAAACAACATTTTTGAAATCTCTTTGGTGGAGATTTATATAACTAGGATTATTAAAACATATCTAAAATTTAGAACAATCCAAAAGTGGAGTTAAGAGTTATTCTCTTTGTATCAAGACTGTTTTGACTGTTACAGAAAAACAAGAACTGTGCATGTACAGTCTGCCTAGGGCATCAAATATATCCTGAAATACAAACTCATTTGATATGAAATCAAATCCATCTGAAAGACCCTTGAATATACTCTCATAATAACTAAGATCCATATTTTTCCCATGGTTAAAATTTGTAATATGATCAAACCCTTGCACACACCTCTATAAATGAGGGTTTAAAAACTGTTTTTACAAAAGCTTAACATAACGCATTCATTCCTTCATAAAAAAACACCAAACCAAAGACAAATTTTTTTTAACTCACCGCCCTAATTTTTCATAATAATTATACACTATTTCCAAGCCTTACATGTCTGTATAATGCCTGGAAATAGAGAAAATAATTGTTTAGGACTGCAAAACAAAAGTTTTTGAATTCCCAATTTCAATAAAAATGTACTCCTTTTTTCTTCGGTTTGGATCAACATTACATAATTTAAATAGTGATTCCCATCATTTGGAACTCCCATAACTACCCTTTAACCAATTTGGAACTCCTCATTTATGCATTTTACATCCTTATTACCCTTATTTGGGTCTCTTAACACACTTTGGAACACTTCAACCTCATGAAGACCTTTTGGAAAATTTATGAAAAATGGCTTACATAGCCTTACATTATGATTTACAATGACTCAAATAACCTTAATACATTATGAATAACTCAAATACAATCAAATTTCTCATATTATGACTTTTGACCTCCTGGTATGCTTGTGTGCTTAGGTGCCTCTGCACTAGTATGCAAGGTTGGAAAGATATTTATTTTGATTAATTAAAAAAGAAGGTTTTCAGGACCTAAAAACTTTAACAAAGGAAATTAAAATAAACACCATAAAGTCTAGCTAAAAGGAACTGCATACATAAAGATTGGCAAAAATCCAGCAGCCAAAAAGGACAACAAAACTAACAACAAAGAAACAAAGAAGGCGCTACACAATAATTTTCTTCAACAGATCCTCCACCTTTATCACTAGCTCGTCATAAGTGGCCCCGATAGCTTTAAGGTCTTCTAGATCCTTGTTGGGTTTCTTTTCTTTCTTTTTGCCTCTCGTACGGGTTTTGGGACCTTGAGCTTCCCCTGTTCCTTCAGTTTTTGGGTTAATGTCCAAGATTTCCTTTTCTTCATCCAGCTTGCTGATAAGGGTGTTGGTGTTGCTTGCTGAAATCTTGAAGATGCTAAGGCTCTATTTGACAATGCTCTTCAGACACTCCTCAATTTTTCCAACTTTGTTAATAGTGTCCGAGAGAGTTTGGTCATTTGCATCAGCAAGCTTATTCCTTTCTAGAAAATCCTTCTCATTTTTTCCAAACCTGGGATTGAAGGCATCGCTTATGTTTTCGGCTTTAGCTATGGTGTTTTTCAGATCCTCTATATAGTTGGCCATGGTCTTTCCTTCCCTAATATTAATGGTTTCCAAGATCAAAACTCTATTGTAGAGTTTTTTATTTTCATCCATAAGCCAATCCATAGTTTCCATGAAGCCTTTCATTCCCTCGAGGGGAGGGTTAGCAAGGGGATCCGTTTTAACAGGGGTTGCCTATTCCTTTTTAGGAATGTGTCAGGTGATGATTGTGTCAACAAACCTAAGAGCTTCTCCCATAGTCTCCTTTTCCAGATTCTGATCAGCATCAAGAGCACTTTCCTGCCGGTGGACATCCAGTTCCTTAACAGTCTCCTCTTTCTTCTTGTGCTTTTTCCTGGTTTGGGTATTATCTTTTATTTTCTTCTTCAGCAGCCCTTGAGGGCTCAACTCCTTAGAGTCATCTGAAGTCTCTTCTTCTAAAGAAATACTTATCTGGGATCTACCTTTAGGCTTTTTGCCCTTAGAGGATGAAGGTCTTGTTTTGGCGTAACTCCTCTTCTTCCCAATTTCATAGTTCGAGACATCCATGCTGTCCTCTATATCAGTCAAAGGGTCACTGTTAGAATCCTCATCCTCTGAAAAGGCCAGATCAAACCCCTCATCCTTAGAATCCATAAAGGGTTGCATACGAGCTATTTGGTTGGACTTAATATGGTCATAAATGAGGACCATAAGGCCTTGGTGCATACCAGTATCACCCATTGGGTTTTCTTTGTAAGTCTTGATGGTAGTGTTCATAGAACAGAGCATAAAATAAGGGAAGTTAACCTTTTCATTGCCTAAAGTGATTTAACAGAACAAAGTGATAACCATAAACTTTCATGAACCTCCCATCTAGAGTGATATAACACATTAAGACAAAGAAAACTTCCCGCCAGGGTTTAGCGAAAGCCCTAGGCGGGTAGTAAGTTTTGTTCAACTTTACCAGTCATTTCTTCTCCTTCTCGATGGTTGGGTATCTTTCAATTGTTTCCTTGCTGACTTTCCTATCTCTGTAGAAGTTACACTCTTCTCTAGTGAGACCTGTGGCTTGAGCAATTAAATCTTCATCAATTTCCACCGTTTTGTCTCCCATTTTTAGCATACCCTTTTTCTAGTTTTTGTAGAAAAAACTAGTAACTCTGTCATCTCATCCATGGAGTCTCTCCATAAAATTCATGAAACCTCCCTTCTGCAGAATACCCCAAACCTCATCCTTTTGTTTCCATTCTTTACAACTACTCAGTTCATATCTCCTCCTATTTCCGCCCATGTTTTCACTGTTGAAAGCCAAATTTTGAAACTTGCAGAGAAAATTAGCCTGAGAGCTTTTCAAAACTATCAAAGTTACCCAGAAAGCATGGAAACTACTGACATTGATATCATAATGAATGAGTCTATTATTATTATAATGACTCGAAGTTCTTAATTTAGTACTTTTAATAATTATCCTGTCCATCAAGAATCTTTGGGGTGCTTCTATAATGATCATTTGAAATGATTTTCCTAACATTTTTGGGGAGTCCTTGTTCTCCCATCCACATAATATTTTTCTCTTTGTTTACTGCTGCATTGGCTGCCTAGTCAGTAGAGCCATTGGCCTCTCGGTAAATGTGGGAAATATAGCTTTTTTTAAATGTGCTAATAAGGTCTGTAGCAGTGATGATTATGTTGTAGATCGACCAAGAAGGTTTTGTAATTCCCTTAAGATAATTAATTATGTTGTTTGAGTCCCCTTCAATCCAAAGGTAGGGACAATTCCATTTTTTAGCTAGGAGGATGCCTTGGAGGGCTGCCATAGCTTCAGCTTTATGGTTAGTTTGAGTTCCAATAGGGACAACAACCATTTCCTTGCATATTCCTTTGTCATCTCTAAGAATAGCTCCACAACCTGAAGGGCTCAAGTTACCTTTAGCAGCACCATCAAAATTAACTTTGAGCCAGCCATTTGGGGGGGTTTGCCATCTTGCTTCAAGCCTTTTTATTTTTGATGGGGTTAGGTCTGTCGACAATCTGCATATTCCACTCACTTAAGATGGTTGATTCCTAAGAGTTATTTGAGAAACAAGGACCCTCAATGATCCCTATATTTTCTTGGATAGCCCATTTAATTTTTTGGAACACAATATCTTGATTGAGGGAGACTTCCCTGAAGATTCGGTTATTTCTTTCTTTCCAAAGAGCCCATAGGATGTGAGGAAGAGAAATCTGCCACAAAGATGTCAAAAAGGGGTTAGTCCAATTTATCTTCCAGGAAAAAAATAGATCACTGATAGTTTTGGGAAACACCCAGGCCAAATTAAAACTTTTAATAAGTCTTTCCCAAACAAAGGCTGAGAAGGAATAGTGAATGGCAAGGTGGTCCATAGACTCTTCTTCCTTAAGGCATAGAGTACATCTATTTGGGAAGGCAAAGCCTCTTCTTTTTAGATTATCAAGGGTCAAGATTTTGTTTTGTAGGATGGTCCAGAAGAAGAAGTTGATTTTGGGGGTTAGGCCTCTAATCCAAGCTTTAGACCAAAAGGGGTTACTTGAAAGAGAGGGGGACAAGACACCATACATAGAGGAAATAGTTAAGGTACCTTTAGGGTCATATTTCCATATCAAGGAATCCACCTCTTTGTTCAACCAAACCACTGACATATGGATCTTGAGCTTAGAAAGGTTGGGATGGATGCTTTCAATGTTCTTCCAATTGTTGCCAGTCCAGTAATCAGTAACTAAGGAACCAAAAGTTCTAATATAGGAGGGAGCATAGGGGGCCCAATCATTGTTTTCAACTAAAGGTCTATCAAACAACCAAGGATCCTCCTAGAATTTAACTTTCCTACCATTTCCAACTTTCGAGATCACTCCTTTGGCTAAAATTTCTTTACATTTAGAGGCATGATTCCATACGTGGGATCCATTGATGCTAAAATCCGATTTGATAAAAGAAGAAAGAGAAGAGGACTGAAGAGAGTACTTACTTTGCCAAATTTTACACCATTTAGTATCAAAATGGAACATTCTCCAGACTTGTTTGGATAGGAGAGCTTCATTTAAGGTTCTAATTCTCCTCAATCCCAAACCACCTTTGCTCTTTGGTCTACAAACCTGGTCCCAAGCCACCAAAGACATTCTTTTCTTATCTTCAACCCCGGAGCAAAGGAATCTTCTTTGAATTTTCTCGATTGCGTCAACATACTTAACTAGAATTCTGAAGAGGCTAAGAGCATAAATTGGAATACTTTGAAGAGAAGCTTTAAGAAGTTGGAGCTTGCTTGCCTGACTTAGGAGGGCTCCTTTCTAGACAACTAACTTTTTATGGAATTTGTCCACTAAAGAACTCCAGAAGGATTCAAGAGGAGCAGTGCCCATGGGGAGTCCAAGGTAGGTAGCAGGAAAATCAACAATCCTACACTCCAGGATTATACTAATTCTCTATTGTCTTCTCTTAGGGGAGTTGATGAAAAAAACTTCACTTTTTGTCCAGTTGATTAGTTGGCCAAAAGCGGAGGCAAATTTACAAAGAGTATTCTTTAGGATTTTAGCTTCAGATATACTAGATTCCCCCATGATAATAGTATCATCAACAAATTGTTGATGAGAACAAACAAGATCGGCTGAGGAAGGGTGGAGACCCTTAAAGGAGCCTTGCAATACCAAATTTTCCATAGTCCTTCCAAAACATTCTGCCATAATAATGAAGAGGATGGGAGAGATAGGATCCCCTTGCCTAAAACTTCTTGAAGCTTGGAAGAAGGGGTAAGGGGAGCCATTGACAAGGACATCAAAAGAGGCAGAGGTGGTGAGATGGGTGATGAGATCCAAAACTCTGGAGGAGAAACCAAAGGACTTAAGAACCTTCATGAGAAAAGACCAGTCAACCCTATCATAGGCTTTAGAGAGATCAAGCTTGAGGATGAGACCCTGCTTCTTATCTTTGACAAGAGAGTGGATATTCTCATGGACAGTAATAATTGAGTCAAGGATTTGATGACTAGGGACAAAGCCATTTTGTTGGTGGGTTATAATATCAGGGAGGACATACAACAATCTGGAGGTAAGAACCTTCGAGATAATTTTATAAAAGGAATTGCAAAGACTGATGGGTCTAAATTTGTCCATAGAGTCAGCACCTTGGATTTTAGGGATGAGAGCAATAAAAGTGCCATTGATTTATTTTAGAAGTTTTCTAGCCCCAAAAAATTCCTTGATCCCATTAGAGACATCTTTCTCGATAATGTCCCAAAAGTCTTGAAAAAAGAACATGGGAAATCCATCTGGGCCTGGTGCTTTATTTCCCTCAAAGGAGAAGACAACATTTTTGATTTCTTGAGTCAAAGGAATGGAATAAAGGGAGGCATTATTTCATTCATCAATGAGACAAGGAATGTTATGAAGGAAGGAAGATTGAGCTTCAACATCTAGCCTCTCATCCCTTCTTAGCAAATCCAAGAAAAACCTTTTAGCTTCAATCCTGATTTCATCCTCCTTGGTGATCTCCCCATTATCAACCACAAGTTTAGTGACCCTATTGACTAATTTATGCTTGATTGTCGACATATGGAAGAATCTTGTGTTCCTGTCTCCTTAAGCCAGATGCATCTGGATCTCTGCTTCCAGAAGGTTTCCTCTTTGGCAATGATGTCATGGTAGTTTTTGAGAGTTTCATTTTCATTAGCAATAGACACAGTACTAAATCTATCTTTTTGGATTTGAGCTTGTATTTCTTTAAGGTCTTCTTAGACTTTGCCTTTAGCCTCAAAAATGTTCCCAAAGTTGGATTTATTCCGGAGTCTTATGTTGTCCTTTACACTTTTAAGCTTCTTAACAACTCTATACATAGCAGTTCCCTCCACCTAAATACTCCACCATTTCTGAATATTACTTTTGATGTCTGGGTGAAGAGTCCACATTTTTTCAAATCTAAAGGGGAAATTTCTCCTTCTTTTGATAGAGTCAGCTATGAAAGTGATGGGAAAATGATCTGATCCAACCCGAATATGGGCTAACAGAGAACAAAAATAATGACTATACCAATCATCAGAAATAAGAGTCCTATCTAGATGAACTTGGATAAGGTCATTACCAGTTCTCCTATTAGTCCAAGTATAATTACATCCCTAAATATCCAAGTCATTAAGAGCCTGAGAATTAATGAAATCCATAAGGGCCAACCTACTTTCCAACTAAGGGGGGCTTCCTCCATATTTCTCCTCCTCTCTCAAAAGAGTGTTGAAATCTCCCATAACCAGCCAACTAAGATTTTTGAAACTATCCCTAGCATGAACAAGTTTTTTCTAGAATGAATTTATAACCTTCAAAGTGTTGGGAGCATAAATGTTGGTGAGAACCCATGAAGTACCATCTATCAAATGCTCAAATTTGATACAAGATAAGTTGTTGACCTGAATAATAACATGACCTTTAACAAAATTAAGATTCTAGATGGTAGCTATGCCTCTTGAAGCACCTTCAGAACTACCACCACTAACATAACCATTTTTGAAAAACTTCAAAGATTCAAGTTTTTCTTTACTCATTTTGGTTTCTTGGATTAAAAAAATGTCAGGTTTAATGTCCCTAATCATATTCCTAATGATATCATGCTTATGGGGGTTATTGAGTCCCCTAATATTCCAACAGATAATCTTCATAGTTACTTACCAATTCCTAACTCCTTGAGAGTCTTCTGGTTCCATCTGCATTGTTCTTGCTGGCCTCCTTGTTTCTGACTATGTGATTAGAGGGTTGACCTGGGGAGGAGGTATACCCAACATCAAATTGAGCTATTCTGTTAGATTTCCTTAGGAGAGAAGTCAAGGGAGTGGATACTTTCTTGTTCCTATGCTTTGGTATTTTCCACTCAGTATCTATCTTAGGAACTGCTTCCAGGTTGCTCAAGATTTTGGAAATTTCCTCTTCATTTCCCCAATTTGGGGTTCTGGAAATATTTGAATCATTTGAGTCACTCTTAGCTATTTTTGAACTCCAATCTGAGTCTAAGGGATTCAGGCCCAAAATAGCACATTTTTGGACTTCTTGTATTTCAGGATTATACATGAGCTGAGTGGAATCAGTCTTTTCTTCTTGGGAATCATGGATCTCTCCTTCCTCCGATTGATCTTTTTCCTCTTGCTATTCCTTTCCCTCAAGCATATTAGCTACCACTTGAACTATTTTATTTGAATGAACAGTCTGGTCTTTCAACTCCTTTGTTTGAGAAGTAACTAGAGAGTTGACTTTGTTTGAAGCATTGCTCAAAACTTCCTGCGGTGGGGGACTAGGGATAGGGGCTAAGGGCATAGCCTTCATCTCCCCTAAGGGATTAAAATGGTTTGAGTTTTCTTCTTTATTTTCTAAGAGTTTGGCTTGCCATACCATTTTTTCTGGTGCCCTTTGGTTCTTAGTATGGCTCTTAGGCTGCTTGGATTCCGCCTTTGATTTGGATTGACAAGACTTTGCCCAGTGGCCTACTTTTTTACAATGGAAGCAGGCAAAGGGAATAGATTCATATTCAATATGTTGCTTCCAAGTTCCCAACTTGGATACTAAATCTATTTGTTCTGGCATATTTGCATCATGGGCTATTCCTACACAGAACCTAGCATGAGTGAGTCTCCTTTTTGAAGCTGTAACTTGGTCTATTGAAAGCAGTTCTCCAAAGGAGTTTGCAATTCCAGAGAAGATGCTTTCTGCCCAGTATTCAAGAGGCAAGCCTGGAAGCTTAACCCAAACTGGAACATGTGTCAAGAGAGAGTCATTCATGTATACACCTAAAATTGGCTATGAGCAATTAAATAAATATTCTATATTTATTTAATATTTATCTAATATTTATTCTTCTATTAAATAGTTAATTCGAAAAGATTAATTAATTTAATTCATTTCATATTTTTCTATTAATTAATATTTTATTAATTAATTTAATTATCCTATTCCTCTAATTAATTAAATATCTAATATTTAATTATTCTTCTAACCAAGTTAATTAAATATTTAATATTTAATTATCTCCTCCAAACAATTAAATATCTAATATTTAATAGTTATTCTCCTATCCTATAGTCTCATATATTAAATAATTCCTAAATTATTTAATCCCTTTTCCAACTCACCCTCCATCTCCACTTCATCTTCTCTTTTCCAACTCATCAAACATGTGGCTAAAGAAATTAATATTCTTTAAATATTAATTCATGATTTATCCTCAACCTCCAAAATTAATGAAATTGTGTACATACACACATTTCATAACCATTTCCTATATTCTCTCCAACACCCCCTACATCTTAGGAAGGACTTGAGTCCACTTGTCTTGCCATGCCTAAATTTCCTTCAACCATCCCTAGATTCTTTCAGTCAGCAACCCAGTCAAGGTGAGATGAGTGACACTTGTCTCCTCCTTCCCCCTTTCTCTCAACCTTCACCTTTGCTCATAGCGATTCAAATTTGCAGATCTGATCATGACCGTTGATCTGAGCCACATCATCTAATCCTCTCAAAGTCTATAAAATCAAGAGCTTCAGTTGAGAGAGTTAGTCTTCAAAAATAGTTTTTCAATCAATCATATGCATCCGTGAGTTTTTGAAGTAATTAGAAAATAGCAAATATCATTTAGCAATATAATCATACAGCATTATCATTCTAGCATAATCATGTAGCTTTGCATATCATACTATTAGTTAACTACAAGTTATCAGTCCATTCTTCATATGTCATCTTGGAAGCCAACAGTGCATTGTCTGAGAGCACACCATCTGCAACCAGGAACAGTGGAGTTAGGACACAAAGAGACATAAGCCATGAAGGTAAAATAATGTTTTATTTTAATATGTATTTCATGTAGTTTCATTGGTGGATTTTGGATTTCCTGTATGCATTTCCATTGTATTTTATGAAACTAACTTATTACAGGTAACATTCTAAGGATGAAATTCAAGCTCACACATTTTGGCACCCACCGTGGGGCTGGACCTCACATATACCTTTAAAAATCTCGCAAAAATAAAATTAATGAATTTTAACAGCACTTTTGTTCGATAGGTTAGCGCATTTGCATCATAGGTTAGCGCATATGTCATGTAGGTTAGCGCTTTTGTCTGTAAATCAACACTTTTGCATCATAGGTTAGTGCATATGTCATGTAGGTTAGTGCTTTTGTCTGTAAATCAATGCTTTTGCATCTTAGGTTAGCGCTTTTATTACGCAGGCTAGCGCTTTTGTAACAAGGATTAGCGCATTTGACAGATAATTGGCGCAATAAAAAATTTCTAACTGTAATTTGAAATTAGGCTTGTGGAAGCCCACCTAAGGTTTTGGATTTTCACTAACTTCTTTTTATTGTAGGTTTCTAACAATTTCTTGCAGATTTGGAGGAGTTAAGTTAGGATTGAGTGATTTCTTTTCTAGCTTTTTCAAAGTTGGTTAAAAAGAACTCATATTTTCCTTTTGGGTAAAAAGAACTTCATTTTTCAATTTGGTGTTCTAAAAAGTACCTCACTTGTTTCTTGGGCTCTAAAAATAATCACATTTGCAAGGTAAAAAGAAGAACAATCTTTCATTTTCTTGCAAAGGTAAAAAGCACAATCAATTTTATATTTTGCAAGTTAAAAAGAACAATCAACTTGTCCTCTTACAAAGCAAGTTACTTTTTGCAACGATTTTCATTTTGTTGACCAAGATTTCCAATTCCTAGGTTAGAAAATCATTTGCTATGTGGGGCTAAAATAAACACCATGCTTGTTGGAGCAACATCTCCAAATAGGACTTAACCAACAAATTGCTTTGAAAAGGTTAAAAAGAACACTTGTATTATGTGTCTCGAAAGTGGTAGGTATATGCTCTCCCCTTAATTGGGTGATCAAAAAGCCAAACCCACTCTTTTTACACTTTCTTTACTTTCAAGCAATTAATCCTTTAGAGGGTCTGCCTTCCCGAGATGCCTTGAGGGGGCCAGTGAGAGGGGAATGACCTAAAGTGGAAATGGGCTAATACTAAGTCCTTCCAATCCACTATAAATAAATTGTGTTCGTGACGAAAGTCTCAAACAACATGTGTTGATAAGTTCATACCGACACTATGTTTCCCCATAAACCCTATGGATCGTAACCTCTATAGGCTAGGAACCTTCTGTATTTACAGAGCTGAAAGTGCCACATGTATGGCCACATGACCAGAAGCCTTTGCTAAAAACCACTTGTACTAGTTGCCAAAATCCTTCTAGTTGTTGGCGTAGGAGGTCAGACCTCTGAAGCGGCTCACATACATACGGTTCCTAGTAGAGATATAAAGTTTTCCATGGGGAGATTTCATGGAAACTGGTGCTTGGCTGCCCTGAAGAAGTGAGTGTCGAGGGTGGAGCCAATGGGGTCAAGCATCTAAAATATCCGCTTTGAATAGTGTAGCCTCGGGGGAAACCCCATGTGAGATTCAACAACTATTGTCTCAGCCTGCCATAAGATTTGTACTTGCTTGTGCATTTTGTTTATTTAAACATTGCATCTTCTATGTTTGTAACATGTTCCAAATGGTCAAAAATTGAAAAAAAATATTATCTACAAGTGAGCAAAATTCCAACAAATTGCTGAAAAAGTTTGACAAAAAAGGGGAATACAAAGGCTTTCCAATATTTGCAACACTAGATCAAACCAAGTGATCAAGAGTATATCATCCAACTATCTCAACGACAACAATATCTAGATATGTATTCAAGTTAGTCAAGTCAAGTTTCCATATCAAGGGACTTTATCCATATCATTTGACATACTTTATCATAGGGGCCTATCGAACAAATCCTCTATTCGACTTAGTGAGCTTGAGTATCCAAAATGAAGTATCCATCAATTCAACAACATCAACCTATCTAAACTGAAACTTTGATCACTCATGTGACCATCCCTTGTCGCTTGAAAAAGAAAAATCTTATTCAATGGAAATGAGTCCTAGCCTAAATCAAGATCAAGATATCATGGCTCTCCAATCCAATCCCATTTTTGATCAAGATCCTACCAATCAAGAATCTTATGATGATCCCCTAAAATTCTGGTATTCCATCCACGATGATCCCCTTTTATCTCAAGACCAGAGTCCCATTCAACATCCACCTCCTAAGCAAGAGCATGGTATCCCTTCCATCTCCTTCACTAATCTAATTCAAAATCAAGTGAAAAACATAAACTCAAATGATCCTACTCCAAGTCAAGATCAAGATCAAGAAAACTTTTCATCCTCCAAATCCATTTTAGGTCCTTTCGTTACAAAGTCAAACTCTTCATCCTCTAAATCCATTTTAGGTCCTTTCATTCCAAATTCAATCTCTTTATCCTCCAAATCCATTTTAGGTCCTTTCATTCCAAATTCAAATTCTTCATACTCCAAATCCATTTTAGGTCCTTTTGTTCCAAAGTCAAACTCTCTATCCCTTCCATCCATCTTGTGTCCTTACTTCCCTCCATCCACCATTCCATCACCTCAAATGATCCATAAGAAAGACCAACAAAGGCACACATCTTTGAAATTATTTCAAAAATCTATCTAAACATCTTTTCAAAACTATTCTTCCATCATTTTCTTTATCTATTTTGGGTTCTTATGTCCCAAAATTCAATTTTCCTCCATATCTTCATCACTTCTCAAGTTGTGTACCAAACCTCATCTTGAATACATTTCTATCTATCCTCGCACAAATCTTCAAACATTCTATCTATTATCCAACACATCTTTTCTGTCCTTCCATCCCTTTCATTCAATCCTTTGCATAAATTCATCATTTGTGAAATAGGCATTTGTGTCATTTTGTCACATGCTTTCCCATGCTCGAATCTCATGTTCAGTCCTTTTCCTAGATATCTATTCATGATACACTTAAGAATCTGAGGTTGATCCTCTTTAACATTATCTTTTGATTGGGATACACACTCCTTCCAGAAAAGAACCACTTATCGTATCTTAGTACCAACATCTTTTGATTACTATATCTCATACACTTAATCAATTGCTTTAAATCATTGTGATCTCTTAGTCGAAGACATGGCTAGTGAAAAATCTAAAATCTTGCTTCAACGCCACTGTAATTGTCATACCCATGTAAGTTTCATTACTTACAAGCCAATGCAATCAAAATAAGAAAAGAAAAAGACAATAGCAAAAGATCCAAAGCATGACCAGGAAAAGAAATATCTAGAAAAGAAAAGAAAAAAATCAAATATCAAAAGCTTGGCTATGGGAAAATGCGAGTAACTCCATCGAGGCTATGGACGCCTACCTGGAAATGGAGCAATATTTGCAATATTACAACGATAACCTCATTGGAGCTATGGATTCTTTCTGGCAGTGAGGCTCTATCTAGGATGCTTTTGAAGTCAGGATAACTCATGTAGCTAGCCATGTTGGATTCTAAAGATTACAATGATCATATGAGCTAGAATGAACCCAATTGCGCACACATGGGTAATCAAAGACTAAGTACCACGATCCAATTTGGGATTCTTCTTCCCTTTTGAGTCTACTTCCTAGTTTCTAGATATGTTTGGTTGAATTTATCAGAGGTTCTAAGTGTGGGTTGGGTCTCTATCTTTGAAAAGTTCAAGAACATTTATTCAAGTGGTGCTAAATATTGTGACAATCTTACATATCACCTCTTTACAAATGGAGACCTTTATACTTGGGGTCAAAGTTTCATCCACTCTATTATTCATACCACATCTCCCATTATCCTTCCTCCAGTGTCCATTACCCTATCTAAATTCATCCAGTACTATCTACGATCTTGCTTCATGCTAATCTATACCATATATCCTAACTATTCATTTCTTCCATCATCTATCACTATCTATGATCTTGTTTATCCTATCCATATCCTATCTCCATCCATATCCCCTTTTACATCCTTGATCTTGATCAAAACTAAGGACAAAAACATGGTTTCAAAAAAATCTCTTGACGTGTCTCCTCATAAGCTACCTCCATCTTTCACCCATTCATCTTCAGCTCAACAATTCATCCATTCCTTGTCTTGCTATATATTGGGGAAACCAAATACGTCTTTCTTCTAATCAAAAAGCTCAAAAAATAAAAAATGTCCAAAAACTTAAAAAAAAGAACAACATGGAAAATCAAAGCATGAGCGCATGGCCCATCCATCAAATCAACAATATGAAAACTATCAGTCTGTAATCAAACTGAATCAATCATCGATTATCAAATCTATCAAATCAAATTGAAGCAACTTAACCTATCAAATCATTTTTTAAAACCTATCAATCATGGTTTTCTATCAATCACTGAGTTCAATCAAAACTCTGCTAAGCTCTTGCATTAGAAACTAAATCGGTTTCTTAGAGTCAATCAAATCTATCAAATCAAACTAAATCAATCATCAATTATCAAATCTATAAAATCAAATTGAATAAACTTCAGCTATCAAATCATTTTAAAACTATCAATCATGGTTTTTTATCAATCACCGAGTTTACTCAAAACTCTACTCAGCTCTTACATCAAAAACTAAATCGGTTTCTTAGAGCTACTGAAGCTAATCAAAGCTATCTATCGAATCTATCAAATCTATCAAATCAAGCTAATCAAGCACTCAAGCAATCAAGCTAATCAAGCATTCAATCAAGCAATCAATCAAGCTAATCAATCAAGCAATCTATCAAGCAATTGAGCTAATCAATCAAGCTAATCAAAGAATCTATCAAGCAATCAAGCTAATCAAGCATTCTATCAAGCAATCTATCAAGCAATCAAGCTAATCAATCAAGCTAATCAAACAATCTATCAAACAATCAAGCAATCTATCAAGCAATCTATCAAGCAATCAAGCAATCTATCGAGCAATCAAGGAAATCACGCAATCAAGCAATCAAATCAATCCATCCAATAACATCAATCAATCGATCAATCAAATCAATCAATCAAGTCCTTATTTCATCATACTGTAAAGCAGAAAATTGTGATCGAACCCTAAGTGTTCCCCCCACCACTCCAAGGAGAGAGAAAGGAGGTCACTAGGGTTGACGGTTTTCACTTAGGAGAGACTTTACATTCAAAAGAGGGGTTGAAACCCACAAGATCCAATCCCACACAATGCAAGATTGGATTCTAAATGAGTTTCAAGGGTTAAGACAGCAAGGCTACCCTCTTTTGTAAAGAATGTAGATAGAAGGATTGAGCTAGGAATGCATGAAAAGTGAGAAAGATTCACTTATAAATGGAGATAGGAATATAGGATGAAGCTATGGACCTGGAAGTAGTAGTAAAATGTTGAGACGACGCTGTCCTACAAATTTGAGCGAAAGTTGATGGGACAATGGCGCTCGGCGTGCACACGGTCCTCTGAAAAATCTGCGAAACGAAGGGGGATCTGTTCGTCTCTGCACAAGGATTCCAGATCTTCAATTATAGCCGCGTACCTACAACCTACACATAGAAAAGCGAGGATGATTGGGGGGTTAGGGATTAGGGGTTTGCCCTTAGGTCAAACCCCGGTTTTGGAATTAACCAAGAAATGAGAATGCTGTAAATGTAAATGATTGTAATGTAATAAAGTACTGATACCTTGTTGTAAGAATGTTTGTATTCTTACATGCGAAGGCGTAATTGTTGTTGTATGTTGTATGTTATATGTGATCTCCTCTTCAATGGTTGAATCCTTGTCTTGAATGCAACACTTAGCCTTGAATGGAGACTTAGAATGATCAATTGCTTGAAGGAATGCTTGAATGCTTGAATGCTTGAATGTTTGAATGTCGCTTCCGCCTTTTTTCCATCTACCCTTTCTAGGAGAGGAAAAGTAGTTTATATACTTGCTAATTAGGGTTGATAGACTGATTTTTCTGACCTTAGGCCGACCAGGAAACAATATTTTCCAATTTGCAAACTAAAAGACCCGAAGCCCCATAAGAGACCGGGCCCAAAATAGGGCCAAGGACCAGGGCGCTGGGCGCCATGGTCCTGGGGGACCAAGGCACTGGGTGCCATGGTCCTGGGAGACCAGGGCATTGGGCGCCATGGTCCCACCTCCAGGGACAACAGGGTGCAAGGAGGATCAGGCCAGGGTGCTAGAAAAATGTAATTTTTGATGTCCTGAACAAGTTTCGGGGTCTCCATTTAGGTTCAGTGTTGCGTCACCATCGTGAAGACCCAAATGCGGTCGAAATTGCAAGTGTCACAATTTTAGGATGCTACATTTAGCCCCCACTTTAGCGGGAGTATAAGCGTACGCTCATACTTCCGGTAAAGTACAAGGAAACAACATTGAAAGACTTTCACCACATCAAGGAGGCAAGATACACCAAGCCCCCAGTGGACTAAGGATCTTACGACTTCGATTGACAAAGTAAAAGGGAAGATCACGAGGGAGAACCATGACTATTAGTAGTAAGGTTCCCTCACTATGAGTCATGCAAGAGAAATACCAAAAATTTTCAAGGCAAAGCTAAGTTCGCCAAGAAATTTTCAAGTATCTTGAAGAGATATGAACAGGATGTATGCCCCCCTATGTTAAAGCAATCACACACGCCTCAATGGGGGTGAGTGCTTTAAGGTAGTGATACACATAAGAAATGAGAAGGGAAAGGAGCACGTTATCACAAAGATTTAGCCCCCAAGTGTGAGATAAACCCAAGGATAATAGGCACAAAACACAAAGCACGAGGTGACTTCTCTTTCCTTAGGGTCAGTATGCTGTATGATAATTCATGTATATCATATGTATGTATGCATAATTGTTCTTCATTCCCCAATCAAGGAAGGTCACCTAGAAGAAGGGAACACATGTGTCTTTTGAGTCAACATGAGAGAGACCAAAAGAGATCTCAATGCTTTGCATCGTCCTCAAGTAGACAACACTAAGGACAACAAATAGAAGAATGAGAATAACATATAGAAGAAGTAACACAAGAGAGGAGGAGAGAATCTGCTATGCTAATGAAACTAGTCTAGCACGTCATCTACCCCCCCGATCTTGCTGATCAATGTTTCGGGAAGGCAGGGAACACGCTAGAGGAGGAACATCCAACACAGCAGATGGAGCTATCACAAGATCCAAACAAGGGCTATGTTCATGTTCCAAGCCACATTGTTCTTGTCTAGGAGCTAGGATAAGTGCTTTAGAAAATTCGTTAGATAAATGGTTATCAATATCAACAAATTCATATTCACTATCAGAAGCAAGAGAAGTAACATTTTCATCATGAATAACATTTTCATCTATATCATCATCAAGATTTATAAAAATAGGATCTTTAACTCGCACAGGATCAAAACCATCATGCATCTTATGTTTAGGAGATTTTGGAGAAAATGGAATAATGCTTGTTGAAGGTGTTTTTGGGGATTGCAAAGTTTGAGAAGCAGCTGCTTGAGCTCTAAGAAGATGCTTTCGTTAGCGTTCACGTGCAGAACGATTTTGTCTAGTCTTAGTAGGAAGTGGAGAAGATTGAGAAGGAGGAATATTCTCATCCTTATCACTTGGGTGTTTAGGTTGTGGTCTCTTAGGCTGGATAATAGGAGAAGAGGAAGGTCTCTTCTCTTTATAAAAGGAAGGAGGAGGAACTACTCCATATAAAGGAGGAATATTTGGTTTAGGAAGGAGACCAAGTCCATCATGACGAGGAGGTATAGGTCTACTTTTAGAAAGTTTATTAGATATAGACATAGTCACATCCATAGGAATGGGTTGGGAGTCTTCTTGAGGAAAGACATTAGTTTTATCTTTCAAAGGAAGAACTTCCTTCTCAAGAACTATAGGTATATCAAGTTTTGGTGTTCTAGGTTCACTTAGAGATAGGATCATATCTGTTTTCCACTTTTGATAAGATTTGAAAAGATGATCACTTCGTGGAGGAAGAGATTGGAATTGTTTAGGCTAAAAATAATCAATAGGAACGCTAGAAGTTCTTTCAGCTGGTTTAAAGAGACCATGATTGACAGTAACAATTTCACCATTATGGGGAAATTTCAAACACTTATGAATAGGAGAAGCAATAGCTTTCATGGAAGATAGCCAAGGATAACCAAGCTTCACACGAAATTGTTCGGATGCAGGAATAATAGCAAAGTTCACATCAAGGGATTTGTTATGGACCTTAATAGGTAATGTAATAGAACCAATTGCAGGAGAAGAAAATGCATCAAATAATTTCACAATCACATCTGTTTTGTCATAGATCACTTGATTCAATTGCAAGGTAAAGAGAAATTCTTCATTAATAACATTAACCATGCAAGAAGGATCAATAAGCACTCCACGGCAAGGTGTATTCTTGACTTTTGCAACTATATATAAAGGACCATCAGGTGCCCTGATAGTTTCACTGGAATCAAATGTGATGGAAGGTTCTTTAGGGTTTTCTTGCTGCTCTACAAAGTTAATCACATTCGGAGTCATAGACACAAGACCATCAGATAAGAAAGAGGAATCATTAGTCTCAATCGCATTAGAGGTATGAGAAGGTAATGGATCAGTATAAATCTTAAGATTTTGGTTAGGAGGAGCTACAGATGTGTTGCCTTTATCATTCACTCCTGAAACAGAGATAGTATTATTATCAATCAAATCTTGAATTTTACCCTTTAAAGCAAAACATTTTTCAGTATCATGCCCAGGTTGACGATGAAATTGACAAAAAGATTTGTTATCAAAATAGGGTGAATTAATCTTTGTAGGATCAATTTGCTTTATAGGAGGGAGAGTAAGCATATTAACTTATTCATAATACTATGCAATGATTCATTCAAAGGAGTAAACTTTCTTTCTTTCTTGAAAAGCTTAGAAATAGGAGGCACACCTGATGCTGCATTCACATTGTTGTTGATGATGTTTTCATTGAATTTAATGGACTCTCTGTTCAGTTTAAACTTTCCAAATGGTTGTTGACTACTATCACCCTTATCACTCAGAGCCATAGGATTTGCTTGTTCCATTTGACTCACAGTCAGTTGATAATTGTGAAGAGTTGCACACAACTGTTGGAAAGAAGTAAACTCAAAAAATAGAAGTTTTTCTCTAATATCTTTTTGTAAATTAGAAATAAAGATTCTTTGAATATCATTATCAGGTACTGGAAAAGAGATTTGAGCATACAAATTCTTATATCTACCAATGAAATCAGTCACTTTTTCTTTAACACCTTGTTTACAATGCATTAAATCAATCAAAGTAACTTTAGGACTTATATTGTTTTGAAATTGTTGAATAAAAGCATATGCAAGTTGTTCGAAAGGAGTAATAGAATAAGAAGGCAACAAGCAATACCATTGTAGGGCTTTATCTCTTAATGTTCTAGTAAACAGTTTTGCAAGCAACCTTTGGTCATAAGCAAAATCGGTACATATTGTTTGAAAAGTCTTAACATGTGTTAGAGGATCACCTTTACCATTATAAAGCTCCAAATGCGGGATTTCAACATGTTTAGGAGGGATAGCTTGAACAATGTCAAGAGAAAGTGGGCTCGCAACATCAAATGTGGGAACACTAAACTTAGATTGATTCATAGAGGCAATTTGTTGCTGTAAAGAAGAGACAGTTTGTGCAAGATTGTTAATGATTGCTTCAGTCGAAGAGTTCATATTAGACGTGTTAGATTGAGATGGAGGTATTATGTTATTGAAAGAAGGTATTGATTGAGAGTAAGGTGGTGGGACACTATGATAGTTAGTCATAGGAGATGATTGGAAAAGAGGAGCACTACAAGGAGGAATGGAATGGTTAAATGAATTGCCCCCTTGCGTCATGTTCATTTGTGGAGATATAATAGGGACACTCATTGAAGGAATGAATGAAGAAGTCAGATTGAATGAAGGAAGAGGGTTAATTGAAGAAGAAGGATTGCCCCCATGACTGGTGATCATGGGCGGAATGCCTTGTATAGAAGTAGTCATTATGTTTGATGTAAAGGTAGGTATACTAGCAATAGAAGTTGTCAAAGGAATAGAATGATTAACTTGAGTAGGAGGTTGTGTATAACCCAAAGTTTCAGCACAACTCTTCATAGGCATCACATTCAAATCCATAATGTGTGCAATACTACGCAAAATATCAATTCCATTCTTATCATTTTGAACCATACGTTTTAGACCCTCAATTAATGAAAGAGCTTGACTATCGGGATACTCTTGAGACATCCATTGCTGAAAATCATCAAATTGGTTATCCAATTTTGAAAGTCGTTCTACAGAAACCTCATGGAGAGCTTCTTCATCAATAAGAGGATTAGGGGAATTACCCGTGTCCTCGTTAAAAAGGCCATTCAAATTAGGTTCCATCTCCTCGGTAATTAAACCTTGGAAAGACTTAATTCTAAGGCTTCGTCTAACGGGAATAGTGTAAGTAGGGCTTATTGTTGTAAAACTCATGCACTAGAGAGAGAGAGAGAAGATTTTGAATTTTAGAGGTAGCAAATTTCAGTAAAATCAGCCAATCTCCTAGATTTAAGCTGTTAAATGCAATCACGACAATCTCACGAAATTTTAGAAAAAATGTCAGGGACTGTGGCGAACGGAGTGCACACGGTCCTCGCAACTTTTTTCAAAATTTTCAGGGATGAAAGTTATGATGATTTTAAAGCTAATCTGAAAAAATTGAATGATTTTACGATCTGTAGATAGGGCAAATTAAAGTTGCAATCTCAAAATTGAACCCTACCAAGATTGTTGAAAAATGCAAAATTTGAATTTTGAAAAAGAGATGGAAAGTGAAAATTTGAATTTTATGATTTTAGAGGGAATACTAAGAGCAATGCAAGCTTTGAAATTTAAAAGTTGACTCAATTTCACACAAAATTCAATTTTGAAAGCGGAAATCAAAGTTGGTATAATTAAACACTTAATTTCAAAAGTCACAAATTGCAAGAATTTGAATAAAGCACTGAAATTTCGAATGAATGCCAACACACTTTTCAGATTTAGGATAGTAAGAACACAATTTTGCCACAAAATTTCAATTTCAACAATTTTGGAATGATTAGAAGCCTTAGTCCAAGAAATCCCTAGACCAACTTTGACTTTAATTTTGAAAGTGTTAGAATTGATAAAATCAGCCAAAATTCTGGATTTTAGCAGAAAAATACAGTAAGATCTTGCTCCTGAAATTTTGGAAAAAATGTCGGGGACGATGGCGCTCGGGGTGCACACAGTCCTCGCAACTTTTTTCCAAATTTTCAGGGATGAAAGATATTATGATTTTGTTGCAGAATCCAAAGTTACAGCCGATTTGGAGGTGTTTTAATTAGTGAAATCATCAGTCAAAGGTTGAATCAAGAGGGTTTTAAAAATTAGGGTTTTGACACTTAACCACTTAATTTTCAGAATTAAAGCACAAATATGAATTGACAGTTTGCAATAGAAGGGTAGATCTCAAACAAGCATTAACCATTAAACATTTCGCAAGCTCAATTACTAAAAAGAAAATTTAGGGTTTTTATGCAATCAACCTCTAAAATTTGCAAAATATCAAACATGGAAATGTAATCAAGGCATCCAATTTTCAGATCTAGCCATAAATAATCAGAAAGGATGTTCACGTTGGGTTCACCAAAATGTAAAGCGGAAAATCGCGATCGAACCCTAAGTGTTCCCCCCACCACTCCAAGGAGAGAGAAAGGAGGTCACTAGGGTTGACGGTTTTCACTTAGGAGAGACTTTACATTCAAAAGAGGGGTTGAAACCCACAAGATCCAATCCCACACAATGCATGATTGGATTCTAAATGAGTTTCAAGGGTTAAGACAGCAAGGCTACCCTCTTTTGTAAAGAATGTAGATAGAAGGATTGAGCTAGGAATGCATGAAAAGTGAGAAAGATTCACTTATAAACGGAGATAGGAATATAGGATGAAGCTGCGGACCTGGAAGTAGCAGTAAAATGTCAAGACAACGCTGTCCTAAAAATTTGAGCAAAAGTTGATGGGACAATGGCACCCGGCATGCACACGGTCCTCCGAAAAATTCGCGAAACGAAGGGGGATCTGTTCATCTCTGCACAAGGATTCTAGATCTTCATTTACAGCCGCGTACCTGCAACCTACACACAGAAAAGAGAGGATGATTGGGGGGTTAGGGAATAGGGGTTTGCCCTTAGGTCAAACCCTAGTTTTGGAATTAACCAAGAAATGAGAATGCTGTAAATGTAAATGATTGTAATGTAATAAAGTACTGATACCTTGTTGTAAGAATGTTTGTATTCTTACATGCGAAGGCGTAATTGTTGTTGTATGTTGTATGTTATATGTGATCTCCTCTTCAATGGTTGAATCCTTGTCTTGAATGCAACACTTAGCCTTGAATGGAGACTTAGAATGATCAATTGCTTGAAGGAATGCTTGAATGCTTGAATGCTTGAATGTTTGAATGTTGCTTCCACCTTTTTTCCATCTACCCTTTCTAGGAGGGGAAAAGTAGTTTATATACTTGCTAATTAGGGTTGATAGACTGATTTTTCCGACCTTAGGCCGACCAGGAAACAATATTTTCCAATTTGCAAACTAAAAGACCCGAAGCCCCATAAGAGACTGGGCCCAAAATAGGGCCAGGGACCAGGGCGCTGGGCGCCATGGTCCTGGGGGACTAGGGCACTGGGTGCCATGGTCCCACCTCCAGGGACAGCAGGGTGCAAGGAGGATCAGG
The DNA here is from genome assembly GCF_030272615.1 of Cryptomeria japonica. NCBI lineage: Eukaryota > Viridiplantae > Streptophyta > Pinopsida > Cupressales > Cupressaceae > Cryptomeria > Cryptomeria japonica. Next base: position 130,855,770 of record NC_081410.1, on the reverse strand, counting down.
CCAGGGTGCTGGAAAAATGCAATTTTTGATGTCATGAACAAGTTTCGGGGTCTCCATTCAGGTTCAGTGTTGCGTCGCCATCGTGAAGACCCAAATGCGGTCGAAATTTCAAGTGTCACAATTTTAGGACACTACACATACATGTGCATCAAACACATTAAATCTAACCATCAAAGTGATTTTTAGCTTTTGCACTTATCAAATACTACAATCAAACTAATCACATGTCTAGTTAATCAATCCATCTATCAACATCAACATGTCTTATACAAGGATAGGTACACTCGAAACCAGACATATCAGTGTTACACGGGGTACTCACTCTTTGAAACCAGATATTTTTATCAATCATCAAACAGATCAAAATGATGACATAGATTAGTATGACTGCTGGATTTTGTTTTGGGTAGTCTTATCTTTATCAATTGATGGTAGGACATGTTTCATCTCTCAAAAATCAGGAAAAACAAATAAAATGTGCAATCAAAATATTCTTTCATATATGAGATCACTTTGCACACCTATCCACTCCATCCTATCGCATCTATCGCTTCCATATATCCTAGCTTATCCATTTCTCTGAACCATTTAGCAAGAAAAATGCAGCTTACCAATAGTTATCAATCTTTGACATACTTGTCGTAGTCACTATCTTAGATTTTATCAACATCTATCAATCTGCATTTCTATTCTGTCATGGTTTGGATCTTGATCATTTCATATATCCATAATAATTTTTGTTTCCATTGGGGTAAAATCCTAATTCCTTTATGCTAAGGTAATCTTTTGAATCTTTAAAAAATCCAAAACATTCAAAAAACTTAGAAAAACCCAAAATATCTAGGATTTTGAAACATATAACAAGCAACAAAGCAATGAAAATCAAGGCATCTTATCAACAACTGAATCGTCAAAATGAAGAATCAACCAACAAACTATAAAGGATTATCAAAGATCATTCATCCAGATGATTATATCAGTTAATGACCATAAGAACATGTGAATGACATACAAGATTTAGTTTTTATCTCTTGATTATATTGCTAATCATATACTCTATGCGACTCAAGGATGTCCATGACTAGAGGAGCTATGATGGGGCATGATTATTTTCTTTGATTGCTGTCTGTGGTTTATCTCTTACTACGATATGAACTTGTCTTAGGATATGATTGGCAAAAGATCAAGGAGGACGTTCCAAGTCATGCATGAAATGAGATAATCCTTGTCTGTTCTGCAAGCAATACTCAGGTCAACTTGATCCATTATATCAAGTTGCTTGTATTAACTTGCTATATCAAAATCCATGTAAGAAATACTCAGGTCATCTTGAATCATTATGTCAAGTTGCTTGTATTTTCTTACAACATTTTTAAGCTCAATGATGAAATCAAACACTATTACCCGATAGCATATGAAGAGTGGTAGTATAAATTTTAGTTAGATCATTTCATTAGCTCATTATTCAGTTGCACTATAAGCATTCATGATCAGTTGCATTATAAGGATATCATTTCCTTAACAGATCAACGGTCATAAATCAAGATTGAGTATACTTGGACAAACAAAAACAAATTTGTATTTAATCATTATAGGTGCATTCATTTTTTTTAGAATCATTTTAATCATTATCCATTTCATTTAGTTGTATATAAGTCATTGCATTCACATTTGCATTTAGCTTGCATTTCATTTTTGAATGGGATCCTACAAGCTCATCTTATCCAAGGCTAAATCCATCGCAAGAATCATCGAAGCATCATCATAAGTGTATACACAATCAAACTAATGACTCATCTCTCTCATGATATTGTCAACCCAACACCAATCTTATATCACCCCCTCAACCGAATCACCATCAGCATATCTACTGATCCTGCAACCTGATATCAACAAACTGTCAGTTCTTTATCCAATCAATCTTAATCCATTCTATCAATCGATCACATCTGATCTATCATATCATGTCTTATACAGGATGTATCCTTCCTGAAACCAGACATTTTGATCACGTCTTATATAGGATATATCTTTCCTGAAACCAGACGCTCTTGATCATCTTTGTCTTATACAAGAGGTGTCATTCTTGAAACTAGACTATATCTAGATCTTATCGATCTCATCTTATCAATAGAAAACTAAACCATTGTGATCAAAGAACTCACACTTTCATGAATCAAAGTTGCAGAATCAAACCTTTTCTAATTGGGACATCAATCTCATAATCATCCAATCGCTTTGCCAATCAATTATCTCAATTGATCTCCCAAGGGGGCATCATCGTACCGCAATTTATCAACCAAGGTCTAGGGCATCCTATCAAACCAATATCATCATTAAATGAAATTATTCTTTGAATCAACGTGTCATCACACCTCGCTTCAAAGAGGGGCAAAATATATACACCTAAAATTGGCTATGAGCAATTAAATAAATATTCTATATTTATTTAATATTTATCTAATATTTATTCTTCTATTAAATAGTTAATTCGAAAAGATTAATTAATTTAACTCATTTCATATCTTTCTATTAATTAATATTTTATTAATTAATTTAATTATCCTATTCCTCTAATTAATTAAATATCTAATATTTAATAGTTATTCTCCTATCCTATAGTCTCATATATTAAATAATTCCTAAATTATTTAATCCCTTTTCCAACTCACCCTCCATCTCCACTTCATTTTCCCTTTGCCAGCTCATCAAACATGTGGCTAAAGAAATTAATATTCTTTAAATATTAATTCATGATTTATCCTCAACCTCCAAAATTAATGAAATTGTTTACGTACACACATTTCATAACCATTTCCTATATTCTCTCGAACACCCCCTACATCTTAGGAAGGACTTGAGTCCACTTGTCCTACCATGCCTAAATTTTCTCCAACCATCCCTAGATTCTCTCAGTCAGTAGCCCAGTCAAGGTGAGATGAGTGACACTTGTCTCCTCCTTCTCCCTTTCTCTCAACCTTCACCTTTGCTCATAGCCATTCAAATTTGTAGATCTGATCATGATCATTGATCTGAGCCACATCATCTAATCCTCTCAAAGTCTATAAAATCAAGAGCTTTAGTTGAGAGAGTTAGTCTTCAAAAATAGTTTTTCAATCAATCATATGCATCTGTGAGTTTTTGAAGCAATTAGCAAATAGAAAATATCATTTTAGCAATATAATCATATAGCATTATCATTTTAGCATAATCATGTAGCTTTACATATCATACTATCAGTTAACTACAAGTTATCAGTCCATTCTTCATATGCCATCTTGGAAGCCAACGATGCATTGTTTGAGAGAAAACCATCTGCAACCAGGAACAGTGGAGTTAGGACACAATGAGACATAAGCTATGAAGGTATAATAATGTTTTATTTTAATATGTATTTCATGTAGTTTCATTGGTGGATTTTGAATTTCCTGTATTCATTTCCATTGTATTTTATGAAACTAACTTATTACAAGTAACATTCCAAGGATGAAATTCAAGCTCACACAATTCATATTCAGGTTCAGTTACCATTTACGAAGGACCAGGGCTGTCTTTCCTACCAACCAAGGGCTCCCGTAGAGAATCATAAGTTTATCTTCTTTGCATGAAAAAGAAAAATATAGAAGCCCTTTAGGTAAAGCTGAAATTTCTACATTGCCTTTAAGGGCCCATTTTCTCTTAGCATAGGCCCTAACAACTTCAATATTTGGACGCGGTCCCATAAATTTGCCTACCAAGGAGTTTGACATACTATTTATGTTGTGATCTAGAACCAGATCAGGGATAAAGATAGCAAACTTACCACCAGATAGGTCTGAAATATTCTTCATAGGAGGAAGTGAAGATTTACCAGTTGGTCTTGTTCCAAAGAGGGAAGACCAGTTTTTTGGATCTTTTCTGCTCTCCCCGGAGTCATCATGTGGGATGGGTCCCCCACTAGACCCTTCCCCCAAGAGCCCAGAGGAACCCACTATCTCCTTTGGCAGAGTACCTCTAGTCAGATGAATGGCTGCAACTTCCGAAAAGTCCAGAGGCTTATCCTTCTCTCCTATGGAGCCAACAACCATCTACCCGCTCCCACCATTGGAAACAGAGTTCCCGCCTTGCAGTGGATTTGAAATTTGAATACTCCCATTACCGCTCCCTGCTCCTTCTCATAATGATGAATGAGTGTTATTGGAAAGATATTTGTTACAACATAACTTCAGAAAATTTACTACATATAGCAATCTTTACTTCAATATTGAGGACAACAAATTATTGATTTTTGTTGTGTATGTTGATGAAATCATATTTGGACGAAATAATAGTATCTGCAGGAAGTTTGTAGAGGAAATACAAAAGGAATTTGAAATGTTTATGATAGGTGAGCTATCATTTTTCCTTGGTCTACAAGTCACTCAGTTAGAAAAGGGCATCTTTATTTCTTAGGCCAAATATATCAATGAGTTATTAAAGAAGTTTGAGATGGAGAATTCTAAACTGGTTGCCACTTCTTTGGATACTACTTGTAATTTAAGCATGGATGATGAATATCTAAGAGTAAATCAGAAAAGGTATAGATCTATGATCGAAGGATGATTGTATCTCATAATGAAGTTATGACATTCTTAATGAAGTTAGTTCATAAATAGATCTCAAGAGGAGTGTATACACATAAAATGGCTATGAGCGATTAAATAAATATTTAATATTTATTTAATGTTTATTCTTCTATTAAATAGTTCATTTGAAAAGATTAATTTATTTAATTCATTTCATGTCTTTCTATTAATTAATTTAATTGAAATATTTTATTATTTAATTCATTTATCCAATTCCTCTAATTAATTAAATATCTAAATATTTAATTATTTCCTCCAATCATTTGAATATCTAATATTTAATGATTATTCTTTTATCCTATAGTCTCAAATATTAAATAATTTCTAAATTATTTAATCCCTTTTCCAACTCACCTTCCATCTCCACTTCATCTTTCCTTTGTCAGCTCATCAAACATGTGGCTAAAGATATTAATTTTTTTTAATTATAATTCATCATTTATCTCCAACCTCAAAATTTAATGAAATATTGTGTACGTATACATATTTCTTAAATTTTTTTCTATATTCCCTCCAACATCCCTACATCTTAGGAAGGACTTGAGTCCACTTGTCCTCTCATGCCTAAATCTTCTCTAACCATCCCTATATTCCCTCAGTTAGCAATACAGGCAAGGTGAGATGAGTGACACTTGTCTTCTCCTTCCCTATTTCTCTCAATTTTCACCTTTTCTCATAGCCATCTAAATCTACAGATCTAATCATGACCATTGATCCAGGCCACATCATCTTATCCTCTCAAAGTCTATAAAATCAGGAGTTTGAGTTGAGAAAGAGTTAGTCTTCAAGTGAGTTTTCAAGCTAACCATTTGTGAAAACTTATGCATCCACGAGTTTTAATCTTGAAGCAATTTAGCATTTCTCATCTAGCATAATCATTTAGCTTTATATCATTTAGCATTGCATATCATAGTATCAGTTAACTATTAGTTATCAGTACATTCTTCATATGCCATATTGGAATCTATCAGTGCCTGTCTGAGAGCACACTATCTACAACCAAGAATAGTGGAGTTAGGACACAATGAGACTTAAATCACGAAGGTAAAAATAGTGTTTTTATTTTAATATCAATTTCATGTAGTTTCATTGGTTGAGTTTGGATTTCCTGTAGCATTTCCTTTGTATTTTGTGAAACTAATATGTTGCATTTAGTATTCTAATGATAAAATTCAAGTCGACACAGGGAGTAAGAAGGGGTAGTTGGGAAATGAATCTATGATTGTGCTAATGAAGTTATGGTAGTCCTAATGAAGTAAGGCTTGTTCAATTTAAGTAAGGTTAATTTGATTTTGAATACTTATTACCATGCACTTATCACATTGAAAATTTCAGAAAGGATCATTCAATTTAAGCACTTGGTTGGTTGTCAATTTCATGATCACTGCAATTGGTAACCTTGATTTGTATGATTGTTAATATCTGATTTGTATGACACATCAACTAGGAACATTCTAACATAATCATATTAAAATCAAACTTAAACATAAATTATAGAAAAAGAACAAAGTCAAATGAAAAAGGATTTCAATTGAACCAAGTGACAAGGTGACAAGGATAAAATGTATATGTTAAAATGGAAATTATAATTTGCAAATTATTTCATGTTCTCTTGTTTTTTGCATTAAACTACTAAAAAATTAATCTTTTTATGCAAGTTTCTTCAAATTTAATTTAAATCTAATAGGATTAGTATAAATTATGAAAAGAACATTCCTATTCTACAATTTAAACAAAAATTACATTTAATAAGTATTTGAATTATAGAAACATAAAAATATTACCTCAAATAATCAAAAGTATTTTTTGATAGATGATATCTAGGAAAAAAAAAGAAGAGAATGTGGGCTTGAATCATGAGTCAAAATTAGTTTAAAAATGGTGTCTCAACCTTGTAATGATAATAAATTACTATTGATAAAAGGTTATTGTTGATACGTGACAATAAGGGTTTGGGGCCAGAGCCCCCAACTTGGGGGTTGCAAGGTGTTTCCCCCCTTACCAGTTGTTGGTGTTTCCAACTGATGTCTCCAAATCACCTCTATGAGTAGCCAATTTCAATTTTTAAGTATTTAGATCAATGACCGATTAATAGGATAATAACTAGGGATAGGGAACTAGTTCTATTCTCTACACTTTAGGCTCTGTTAGACCTAGGTGGGTGGACCTCTTAGTTGTACCTCATAATCCTAATTCTCTCTTTTGAGTACTGCAACATATATGCTCTCAATACCTTATATAATCAAAGAAATATTAAACTTGATTGGATATGGCTTTTATCCCTAATTTGTGTACTTTGAATTACTATGAAAAGTAGTGTACCCTAATACTAAAACTTTTAAAAATTTAAAACAAAACTAATTGTAAAAGATAATCTTTTTTAATTTTTTGGATACCAGGGTTAACAACACAAAAATATGACTGGTGCCTATCAATTAGGCTAGGTGAACCATCATTACAATATAAAAATATGGGAATACTGCAACATCTTTATCCTTATACAACTAATACTTGATATTAGCCATATCATGATAATGAATTAACAAATTGCATCTAAATCAAATATTCTCTCTACAAAACCCCTTTGAATGATTGAACCATTTTAATCTCCTACTTTAGAAGAAGCCAAAAATCATACACAATCAACATATAGCGCAGAGGTAAAATAAAAAAATCCTTGATCATTAATTAAACAAGGTTTTGGAGCATATACACTGGAAACAACTTGGAAATAATTGAACTTGATTTCAAGATGCTTATCAAATTGAATAGTATTTCTCCATTGCAAAGAGATTGCAACTAGGGCATGAAACTAAACCAATACTATATTGTAAAACAATTTGGACTTTTCTAGTATGCAAGTTCAGCCTAGTTGAAAATGCCTTTCTAAAACTTTCAACACTCCTAAAACATCTCTTTAGAGATTGAAAAAAAGGCCTTGATTATTCTTTTACATAATAAGGATGCAAAAAGCTTCAAGCCTTTTACAGTCTAAAAAGGCAGTAGGTGACCTGATAGAAAAATACAAACAACTTTTTGGATTTTCTATCAAAGACAAACAATCTCCCCGTTCTCTTCATAGGTGGCAGTTATTGCAGATGATCTGGAATCCTCCTTTTCTTTTCACAATCTCTCTTATCAAGCTAGAGAAATAAATTACCCTATAGACCTATTAAATGCACATGGACAGAGAGAAAATTACCATATTTAAAAAAAAGATATACATTAAACAAAGAGATCTTAAGTCAAGATTCTCTTTGAGAATGTCATAAATTAGCTACCTAATCAAAATAAATATATTTCTTCATCTATATCAAAGAAACAAAAAAAAAGAAAAAACAAAAAAGGGCGGGAAACAATGGCTAGTTGCTAAATTTTTAAATTAAAAAATGTAAAGACAAAGGGAGAGGAATTAAGAGGCACCCAGTCCACTTTTATTAAGTTGTTTAATCTTTTTGATATGTAGCTAGTAGTCCTCATCATCAATTAAAGTCCTTGCCACCTCAACTCTTGTCATCCCATTGTCAAACTTTGACAATGCATCAAAATAGGTCCACAAATTTCTTGGTATCCGCATGTCATCAACAAAGATATCAACCAACATTGGATAATAAATGGTATTGATCTATGACTTCCATTTTAATTTTGATCTTAATACCTTTCTTCTTGCAGGATCCCTCCCATCTTTTTCAAATAAAACTGGCATGTGAGAAGTTACCAAGAACTGAAAATTGGATAGCTTTGACTTGATCATTCCGGTGTACATCATATGAGTGATGAAAACCTATTCCATCACACTCTACCTTGAACTTAAATCCATCAAAAATTAATGTAGATGAGGAGGAAGGGGCCTAACCAAATCAATCTCCATCATAGTAATCATCTTGCTCAAGAATGACAGAGAGCACGTAAGAAATCTCCGTCACCTTAGATTTTCTTGATAAAACCCTAAAAGATCCTTGTGTTCATTCGAGGCCACATCTACAAGGTCAATTATTGCATCAAATTTACACTTTATTAAGGCCTTTTTCATATTAGTGATAACTTTCTTTTTCATCCTTGTAGCATCAAACCTTGGTCAATCTCATTCCTCATCCTTGAAATATCCAATCTACCTTGAGATAAACCATTTCTTAATCCCATACCCTCTTCAAAAGGAGATTCCTACAAAGATAGAGATTTCAATCTGGGTCTTGAATACAATTGACCCTCAAGATGCTTCACTCCATCTATCAGGATTTGAAGCATTTCATCAATCTTGAGTGCCACCTTATGGGAAAACCTAGCCAAGTTATTGTCATATCAATAACCTCTATGGTAGAAGTGTTTGCCACTCTTTTAATAATCAAACTACCAAATAGTCTATCCATTTATTGATTTATTGTGGGCCTTCGTGTAATTGGGTGTAGGCACCATATGGCTAACTGGTCCAAATGGTCATCAAATATTATGCCAAAAAGAAACTTCCACCTCTTCTTCGGATCCATGCTCTCTAGATAAATATCATGCCTTCTTCTCAAAATGTCAAATGCAATGGTAGAGGAGATGTCCCACCCCTCTAGAAGAAGTATACCACTTTTCTTTACCACTTGTCTCCCCATCTTGGGAGTTATGATAGCCAATTTTTCTCTTGCATTATGGCTACATGTTTTTTCCATACTGGCAGTTCTCCTTAGGGTACTTGGTCCACTACCACCCTTGAAAAGACATCACAAATGTGTGGTGCAGTGTAACCTGGGTTGGGATTGTGTTTTCCCTTGTCTTTTGTGTTTGCATGTGTGTAATCCTGTCTAAGGCTTGGTTCTCCAAGCTCCAAGGTGGCTACTAGTTAGCCTAGGCTGGGAGGTGAGCACTCCATGGTCATATTCTATGATTTATTTGCAGGTTGTTGGAAGAAAGAAAAGAAAAAGGACAAGTAGAAAGTGCTGGACTTTTGTGTTGCAGAAAAAGAACCGGAAATAGTATAGGTTTATCTTTTAAGTTGCAACAGTGTGATTTGAAAACTATATATGGTAATTACTTTGGAAAGAAAATGCATTTATTTTATTAAAGCCCTCTTTAATAGAATATGAGAGACTAGTTGGGTACTACACCCATTTGTGATGATAAGTTATAATGTATTTAAAATGTACTCTAAGAATATGCATTATTCTTGTTCAGGATTAATTGGTTGCAAAATAAAAAGGAATGTCTACCTTGGATTTAATACCCTATAGTGCTAAAAATTTATTTGTAGTATGCATGTTAGTTTTGAAAATGAAAGTTTATTTTTGCATGTAAATTTTGAAAATAAAAGAATTAGTTTATTTCCTATGCATATCTCTAAGGTTATATTTAAATAATAAAACATTTATTTGCTATTAAAAATATTGAATTTTGTCATTTATATAGGTGCTGTTTAATTTATTGAATTTTGCAGATCACTTAATTACAAAAAATAAAATCTAATGTTAAATGGACTATTGATTTAAATAAATTCATATTTCTATAGTTGCTGTGTAATGTTATTAGAAACTGTCATTTTATCTATTTGCTGAAAAATCAAGCCTCAAGTTAAAAGGCCTATCTAGTTTAAATAAATAAAAAAAAACTATTTATATAGTTGCGGGATAAATTTATTTAAGTCAGTCAGTTAAATATTTGTAGAAAATAAATTTAATGAAAATAGTCTATCTGTGATTTTAGCAACAAGTATTTTAAAATAAAGAAAATATATACATAGACTTTAATATGATGTCTTTAACTATTCTGTTAAAAATGTTTCAAAATAAACTATCATCATATTTTTGCATATAGAAGTTGCCCTAGATTTATCATGCGACAAATATATATATATATATATATATATATATATGTTTACTTGTTTTTTATCTTTTAAAATATACTGATTTTTATTATATATATATATTTACAAACAAAATAAAATAAAATTTATTAATTAAACAAATTAAAAAAAAAAAAAAAACTATACAAAAAAAAATAGGGCCGAACCCACTGTGATTATCATAGGGGTCGGCGCGACCGAGGGGTGCCGCCACTGTGGACGACCACAGTGTCGGCGCCGCGATTGTGGGCGTCCACAGTGGACGGCACCGCCACTGTGGGCGACCACAGTGGTCAGCGCCGTGAACGCCCACCGCCGCCGCCACTTGCATATAATAAAAACTCCGCCAAACTGCCATGGCCGCCGCTCGGCATGCAACGCCCTGCATAGTCAAAACAAAAATGAAGAGAAAATAGAACCCTAGCCCGGTTAGGGCTAGGGTAAAAATATGGGAGGATAATAAAGTATAAAAAAATATAGAAGGGTTTAGTTTTATAATAATAAAATTAGGGTAGTAACGAAAAGAGTTAGTATATTATAAAATATGAGATATTTTATAATATGCATTTTTAGATAGGGTTTCCATGAAGTTTTTTTAATAATTATGTGGAAATTCTTTTATAGTAATTAAATATATAGTTATAGATATATATAGAGATGGTAAATATAGAAGAATGAGGCAGTTTTTAGAATAAATATTTATTTTAGTGTATATAATTTATTTATGTTTTAATATACATATGGAATTAATTAAAGAAGAAAATAAAATGTTTAAATTTAGAGTACTATGAAGTTTAATCCCCTTTAGAAATTTTATGACAAATAGGGTAAGACATTTTGATGAGATTAAACTTTATAGGAAAATTTTCCTTATGAATTTAATTGACTCTTTAAGTCGATTTAGTTTAAACTACATTTTAATTTTTGGTAAATAAAATATAGACACTTATTAAACAAAGTGCTAGGACTATTTTAATTAGTCCCTTAAAGAATTTATTGATCATTGAAGATTAATAATATCTTTGCCAAACATCTTTAGAGAATTTTAAAGTGAATCAAATCGTGAGACAATAATAATTTCTTTGGAAAATTAATATTCCACATTTAATTAATTTTTCTTTTTTTCGCTTACTTAAGTTAGTGATTAGAGTTAACTCTCGCATAGTTAAGACAAGCTTGCTAGTGCATTTCTTATTAGCATTTTAATGTTATTTAGTTCCCATTTAAAAAAAGAAATTATCCTGTTCTTGCCCTAAATTTTGGGCATGACAGAGCTCAATTATGGGATCCCTACATAACTTGTATAATCAATCAATAATGCATCCGGTCTAGCACCAGGTTCAAACCTTATCTGAGTTTCAGTTGAACCTAGAAGTTATGCAATGGTTTCCTTTGAGAATTTCCTCTTGCCTTGGATAGAGGATTCAACCATATTTTGTGATTAGGTTTTTAGACAAACAAAAATAGATGACGTCTAGGGTTTCAAAATTTACACTCTACAAAAAAGAACCCCTTAGAATCCCTTGAATATAGAACAATTCAAGGAGGTAAAGCTCAAAATAATACAAATAGATAACAAAATTAGAACAAGTATAATTGTCATTATGCAAAACCTAGGGTAAAACCCTAATACTCAAAAATTTAGATTGGAAAAGATATATAAAGTGCAAGGGAATAATACAAGAGCATAGAAAAATTAAAGTGAAACAAATTGGATCATAATCTTGTCTTTAATAGTGAATTTGGATCATTTTTAGTAGGCACATTTGTGTTTGGTTGGCGTGAAGTAGCAATTATTTTTCATATTTGAATGTTATAGTATGAAAAACTATTTTCCTCTCTCAGGTGGTGACAAATGGAGAAGTGACACATCATTTGATTTTTTCATTTATAAAATGGCCATTTCTTAAGAATCTTTTGGAGTTGTGGAGTTAGGCTTGACAAGAAACTTTCCTTAGTTGTGTAATTGCATGGTCTATCTCGACCGTTGATCTCATTTGATGTGGACTCACTTTAATGTGGCAACACCATGGACCTGTGGGGCCAACTAATATGTCATGTCAAGTAGTAGACATGTGGCATATGTAAACTTGTCCACATGTGGTGACTCACCTTTGGTGGGGCCATCACACCATGTCTGCGGAGTGGGGTTGTAAATTTAGCCTTGGTGAGCACTTTGGTTTAATCATGCAAGTGTATAAGAATCTTGGCCATTGATCTTGTAGAACTTGCATGACAATGATTACAAAGCATAAACCACAGTTATTGGATGCCTAATGCGAGGGACAGGTCATCACAATGACAAAAAAGGCTTATGTCATAAACTTAAGTAATTGGGAATGGGCTACAACAAGTCAGCATAGAAATATAACAAAACAAAAGGGAAAAATTAGGCTCAAATATTAGGGTTTAGGGTTTAAGGTTTTTTAGGGGTATGGTTCTTTAGGCCTTAAACCCAAGTAGTATTTGTCACTAGGGGTAAAATTTTCACCTCTCAACACTAGTCTCGGTCTCATGATCGGTTGGGGGTCTAGGGAAGCAATGCACCTCAACAAGGGTTTTCAGGGGCAACACCCCTGAAAGAAAAAATCACATATAATATATCATTATATATATTTACCATTTATCATTAGGTCATAGATCTAATAGTGGATATTTGGGGTGTTGTGTTTGTTGGAATCCAAGGACATTGAGGGGGGGGGGGGGTTGACTCAATGTTCTACGGGTATTATTAGTTTTAACCTTATTAACAATGCAATTCAGTAATAGGTATCATAAAATAATACAACAACAAATAGAAATGAAGCAACCAAAAGAGCATACACCATAAAAAAAAGATTTATATGTGGAAAAACTCAAAGAGGAAAAACCACAGTGGGATTGGAGAACCACAATATCTATCCACTGGCCAAATGGATAAATATTATAATAGGGTCCTGCACATGCAAGAAGGAAAACAACCTAGAGCACACTATTCATCACAAACACCACATATGAAGTTACAAATAAAATTATGAACTTCGAGAGTACATCTTCAATGTTGGATGACTTCTGGTTAAAGCACAGTCTGTACTGGTTTATAGTGTGTCCTTCCTTACCGATATCTTGCTTCACTTCCCAAACCTCTAAACCAATACCCAAGACTACCTATATAATATTATATTCGTATTCTATTGATAAAGATTTCTCGCACAATATCACATCACTATATTCCATTACCAAAATAACCTAACCGAACTAACTTAAATACCCTTCCAAAACACAAACATAAATGCCTTATGTTAGATTATAATGATATTACAATTTATTTAGATGTCGGCCTAAGAAAAACTAAATTCATTAAACTTCAAGATTGATGCCTTTGATCATTTCTGTGTAGACCTATCGGATCAATATCCCATGTTGGCCTCATATACCGGTTCCTAGTTTGTCAATTTCCCTTGTCTATTGGTGTTGGTTCCCGACTTGTCAATTCACTGAATGCCTATGTTCGAACCATGAATACCGGTGTGTACCGGTTAAGTGAGCAACCCAAAATGGTGTGTGTTGCCATCAATAACAACACAACTAATCTAGATGAGTGTCAATTGAAAACAATCTCCCCCTTTGGCATTGATGGCAACACTCATGTGTAAAATGGATTGCTGAAGTGTTGTTCGGGTTCCCTGCCAAAAACTCCAAAAATGTTCTCAAAAACTGTTGGAATACTTCTCCCCATGAGCTATACATTACGTCTTATGTCTCAATCATTTTTCACATCAACCTCTCCTCCTTTGACATCAATGATAAAGCTGGGGCAAATGAATGAAAGAATGAGAGGAAAACTATGATTACTGGACCTAGATGAACCTAAAAATATTTGGGTAAGCATTCTTCAAAAATCCTATGTATGAATCCCAACCTGTCTTCAATGTGCTCAAAATGGATACAAAACCATTAAGACTATATGCACGAAGCTCTTCTTCTAATAGGTCTTCTGGAGTAGGTTTAATCATTAACACTCCACTTTCCCTCTTGTGAAGTAACTGAGTGTTCAACCGGGGACTCACTAAACCTCTTAATTCCCTTGCATGCCGGATTAGCCTATCCATGTCCTTCTCTAACCCAAAAATCTCAGACTTTGTTATTGAGATTTGACCATCAATGGCACTGGTCAATGTCTGAGTACCATCAAAATTGTTAGCCAAATGTTCTAGCCGGGCCTTTGCTGCCTTCAATTTTACCTCAAGGTCCGTTGTTAGTTTTCCGGTGTTAGTACATGACCTCTATATATATTTCTACACTCACTTAGAGCCACATCAATCTTTGTTATTTCATTTGTCAGCTTAGCCTTGTCAGATGAAATCATGATGTCACAAGTGACCTTTCGGGCTGCATTTTACCCCTCAATCAACTGCTGGTTTGATACTTGTTGAAGAGTTTTAAACTCTTTGGAAATATGGTCTGTCAAAACTTTTAGTTTGTCGGATGGGCTTCCGATCTGATCTACCTTTTATTCTAGTGCAAGTTGTTGCAAAACTGAAATGGCTTGCTCAATAACCTGCTTGTCTTCAGTCCCTTCCTTCCTTAACTTCTGAGCTACAACATACATTAATTTAAAACTGCTCAGCTATTGAATATTCTTTTATGCAAAATCAACTTGACCGGATGAGTCAAGTGCCAATAATGAATGACTATCCAAAATCATTCCTGGAGGATTCAACCTCCTGACTTGCACCGGTGGCTTTGCCACTTGGTGCAGGAACCTTTTAAACCTTAACCTCTTCAGTATGTACATTTGCTGCTAAAGGTTCAATATCCTCAACCTACTTATTTTTTGTATCCACATCAATAACCTCTATATCCAGAATGATCTGTTCCAGTGTATCCTACTTATCCTATACAGTTTCAATGTTATCTATCAGTATCTCTATATTAGGTACAAGTGGTTCTACCAGCGGAATATCCTCTAATATTTTCTGATCCAAAACTAGTGTATCCATTCCCAATATGCCTTTCCCCTTATCATCTACCAGGATGTTTGGAGTGTTAGACTTTTGAGGGACTTCTGGTGATATAAATAATCTAGGTTTATCTACAAAAATTTTACCCAAGCCTCATGTGTCTCCTTAACTGTCTCATTTACTCTAGCTACCATGAGACTCACATTACGGTGTTTTCTTTGGAAAATTGATTTATTTGCAAACTCTAAACACTACTACATCTCTTCATTAATTATAGCACCACAAACAATTAACAATTCTTATATGTTGGCATTGAATGAAGATTTCATTAATGAAGTATAGTGTTGTCATTGATGTCAATAGTAATTGGTAGTAATTCCGTAATGCAACCAGTAGCAAAGCAGTGTTGGAAACTGGTATTGTTATTCAAGAAGAGTGATCAATCGGTAACCCTAAGCTGTTGATATGCTAAACCCTAACCGATGGAGCTTGGAGAATCAGTTATGATGTTCTATGATTGAATGGTGATCATAGATGATTATGCCATGTATGCATGTGATGAGTTTCAAAGTGGTTTTAGCACCTAGAGATAATTGTTTTACCTTGGGAATGAAAAAATGTATAGCATGCAATTAATAATGTGTGATGAGTTACAGGATTCAATAAAATTGCATACCAATTTTTGACAACCTTTTGTTCACCAAAATTGAATATGGTGAAGGATGATGGCAATGCAACAAAACTTACAACAAAAATGCCAATGGTCACCAATACATTAGAAATAATAAGCTGTTTTTTCAAAGAAGGCTCAATTTCCTTCACAACCTTGATCTCAAATATGTCTGTGGCAAATGAAGTTGTGATTACAATGATACCCATTGAACTTATGAGAAAGGGAAAGCACATTGTAGTAAAATCAAGTGAAGTTCCAAATGATGAGATTGATGCTACAACCAGAGCTACACATGAGGATTCGACATAGGAACCAAACAGATCTGACCCCATGCCAGCAATATCTCCAACATTGTCACCAACATTGTCAGCAATAACCTAGATACATTTTCACAAAAATAAAAAATAAAAAATTATAAAAAACACAATCTCATCTAAATATAGACATAAAGGTT
This sequence comes from Cryptomeria japonica, assembly GCF_030272615.1. NCBI lineage: Eukaryota > Viridiplantae > Streptophyta > Pinopsida > Cupressales > Cupressaceae > Cryptomeria > Cryptomeria japonica. The sequence goes on along the minus strand of NC_081410.1, from coordinate 130,839,272 downwards.
GGCAAATTTCAGTCACTTATGCTAATTAATTTTATATCCGATTCAAGTTAAATTCAATCTCACCATAGAGTTTCAAGGATCATCTTCAAGAATGTTCCTCTCAACCTTTCCAACAAGATCTGCACCAACATCTGCTGCTTTAGTGTAAATACCACCACCAACTCTGCCAAATAGAGCCATGAAGGAACCTCCAAGACCATAACCAGTAATGGCTTCAAAAAGGCCCTCCTAGTCATCTCCGTAGTATAGCTTGAAAAGATTAATGCTAATATAAAGCACCAACAGTCCATTTGCAGAAAGAAAAAATCCCATAAAAGCACCAGACCTAAAGGCAGTGATGAAAGCTTTTCCAACACCCTTCCTAGCTTCTAAAGTTGTTCTCGCATTTGCGTATGTTGCAATCTTCATTCTAAGATATCTAGATAAAACAAATGTCAATAAACCAAGTATGAAAGCTACAGTACCTTTCAATGAACAATGTGTAGATGATTACTATGTAATCCAACGATCATGTTTGAACCGATATGTTTGTAATCTCTATGAGATTCTAGGTTTTTTGATGTGTTACCGACCTATTGTATTTTCTTATAAGATCGACGAGTTGTTTTGTAATAGTGTTGGCAATTTGGTTGAGTGTGGTAGTGTGATTGATTGCCAAACCAGAAGAAGTATTTATAGAATGTGTGAAGGCAGATAGGAGCATAAACGGATTTGATTAAGCAGAGCAGTGCTATTACCAGATCAACAAGACCTTGTTGTTCTCTAACAATTACAACAGTTAAATCCCTTAACTAGGTAAGATTTAATACACTTTGTACTTTCTTATTCCTCTAACAGGTGATCCATTATCTTGGATTTGAAATCCTCTATCGAGGTTACTCCTAATAGGGTATTGCATTTAACAGGGTATTGTAGTCAATCCCTTAATCAGGTTGTCCTTAACTGGATTTGTTCCTAATAGGACATTTCTGTAAAGCTTCTAACAAGGCTTGGCTCCTAACATGGTGAACTTTAGAAGAGTTCATAATACTTGTGGGTATTCATCTCCACCATGGTTTTTCCCATTTGGTTTTCCACGTCAAAAATCATTGTGTCAAGTGGTGAATGATTTTGTGGTTATATGTTTTGATATGGTTAATATGTTTAACATGTAAAGCTACTTAGATATGTTTAGATGACCAAAAGTTATCTGAAATGAGCTATTACTAATGTTAGTAAAGTGGTTTGATGTTTTGGTTAAATGGCATATGAGTTTTAGACCTGTTACGCTGTTATATTGATATCTTAGTCAACAGGTAAACTTGAGAGTGCAGTTGAAGTTTATGGTATAGTGTTTAAATCGGTTAGTTTAGTGATTTATTTATGAGTTGGGTTTAAGTTTGGTGAAAGTTTAGTTTTTTTTCTATCTACTGATTCAACCCCCCTCTCAGTACTTGACCAGATCCTTATTGATTCATCATATCACCAATTGGTATCAGAGCATTTTAGGTCCTTTTGTGTTTAAGCCTAACAACTTGAGGTAAAGATCTAGGAGAACATATTGAAGGAAGAAGGTCTGAAATTCAATAGAGAAAACTATAGAATCTAGAGTGATAGGATGAAGATCTATATCAAGAGCTTAGGAAGTCAATATTTGGAACATGTTGTTACTAAATATAACTTACCTAGTAGGATTTTGTCAGATGATCAAAAGAAGGAGCAACAAGAGAATAATTAAGCATTGGAGGCCATTATCAGTTCCTTGTCCAATTCAGAGTATGTTGATGTCCATGGTTTGGAGAATTCTTTTGAAGTGTGGAAGAAAATTGAAGATATCTATAGCTGTGATGAGCATGTGAAGATTGCTAAAGAAGAGAGTCTAAGAGGTAAATTTGATGACATGCAGATGGCTAAAGTTGAGAATATTCAATGGTATGGTCAAAGGATCAAGGAGATAGTCGGAGAGATAAAAAATGTTGGTGGTACAATGGAGGATACCATAGTGGTTAGAAAGGTATTAAGAACCCTTGTACTGGTCTACGCTATCCGAGTTGCAACCATTTAGGAACTCAAGTATATTGATAAATAAAAGGTAACTCTTGTAAATTAATTTCATTTGAATTAAATGGTTATGATGGAAGTGTTTAGAAATCTGAATCTGCATTTAGAGCTTCAGTTTCTAACCCACTGGTAAGGAAAAGCAGAGAAGCTAGTTACAGCCATGAGTCCAAATTGAGTATATAAGTTGATGATGAAGACAATCTAATTGAACTTGAAGCATTGTTGGCAAAGTGGTTACCCAGAGGTACCAGTAAGTACAAAGGTAAATTATTGTTGAAGTATTTTGCATGTAACCAGATTGGACATATTACAACTAATTGTCCAAATGGAGACAATGAGCAAAAATGTGAAAAGTATAAGAAGTACAAACACAAAGGTAGAAGAGATTGCCTCATTGCAGTGGATGGAGGAATCATAGATGAGGAGTTTGAAAAAGATGCAAATGAGGATATTGTCTTTGTTTCTATTAAAGAAGAGACATCGGATCAGAAGACATTATTCTCTCACATGGATAGTTCTAATGATTGGATTATAAATAGTGGTTGTTTACACCACATGGCTGGTGACTGGAGTAAGTTTCTTACTTTGTAGAAATTTGATGGAGGTGTTGTGAGATTTGGAAATGATTCACCATGTATGGTAAAAGGAAAAGGAACCATCTCTTTAAATGAAAAGAGCAGTGGAGATGATGTCTATTGGGTTGAAAGATTGAAACACAATCTTTTGAGTGTTGCTCAACTCAATGACATGTTGGGAAAAATGGTGTCTCAACCTTGCATTTATGTGAGGTTACTATTTATAGTAAGTTTTCATTTGAGCATGAAATGGTGCGAAACTCTCCCTGAAGCTTCTGGTTGGCTAGATAAGCATTCTGGTAAAGTTGCGTCGCAAGGTCACAGCTAGTTTTGAAGATATTAAAGTTTTCATCTTGGAGGGGTGCAATAAAATGTTTAAAATTAATTTTGGGGGCTTTAGAGGCTCTGAAACACCTTGAAAAGTGGCCATAACTCACAAAGTGGGTTACGAGGTGATAGAGCACTTCGCAAGCTTTCCGGCGCTTCAAACGGTTCGTCAATCAGACACCCGGTTCTCAAGTTATGGCCTCCGAAAGTTTGTACTCCTGAAATAGGAAAAATAATTTGTATCGGATACATAAATGAGCTGTAAAAGGGAGCGACATGTGTTGATGTGTGCTTTAACATGTCATAGGGCATCTAGAAGGGAGATAAGGTCGGCTACACCTTATTGGGTGGTTTTAGCCCATGGTTTTGTAATACCGTTTGACGGTTTCTTGTATTGTATCTCCTATTTATGAGGTGTGTGAGATAGAGGTTGGGTGTAAGAGAGTCTTATGGCTATTGAGTTGCCTTTGAATCTTTGATTAGTGGTACTCCTGCGAAGAGCTTTCTCTACAAGTATGTTGTAATCTATTTTTGATTGCTGAATAAAATATTGAGCTGCTTTTGGAGTGTGGGGTTTTTCTCCCGAAAGGGTTTTCCCCACGTAAATCACTGTGTTGTGGTATGAATGCTATTATATCTATTTCTATTTTCTGTAACTGTAGTAACTATCTAAAAAAGTTTTGCATTACCCTCTTCTCAAGGTTAGTGTAGGAAGTTGTTTCCACTACTTAACTTCCTTACAAGTGGTATCAGAGCCTGATCACCTTTGGTTTCAATTGTGGGCAGTTGGGTTTTTTGAACTAATCCAGATTTGAGTGGGAGATTGTGTAGAAGACACTTTTTGATCTTGTTGCAGGAATATTTAGATGGCAAGTTTGTCAGGGAGAATAGAGGTGGAGAAATTTAATGGAAGTAATTTTGAGATGTGGAAGCTGAAGATGGAAGATCTACTAATAGATCGAGATCTTTGGGATGCTGTTGATGCGAATGTCCAAAGGCCCTCAGATCCTACTGCGGCAGCTCAGTATGATGTTATGGACTGAAAAGCCAAGGGTCTAATCAGACTGTGCCTGGCAGACTCGGTTCTAATCAATGTCCATGAAGAAAACTCTGCAAAGAAGCTATGGACTAAGCTTAGTGAGATGTATCAAGCGAAATCTTTATTAAATCAAATTTTCTTAAGAAAGAAATTGTATTCCTTGAAGATGGAAGAGAGTGGATGAATTGCAGACCACCTGGAAGCATTCAATATGTTGGTGGCTCAATTAGTATCCATTGGTGTTAAGATGGATGAGGAGGAGAAATGTCAGATCTTACTTTGTTCTTGCCTGATTCGTGGGATTCTCTTGTTATGGCTATCGGTAGTACTTCTATTGTTTTGAAATCTAAAGACTTGGTGGGTGCCCTACTCGGTGAAGAGATGCGAAGGAAGGTATCCATCAGTTCAAAGGAATCCCTAACCGTTCATGGAAGACCTAAGGAGAAAGGCAAGAAGAATGAGAAGCGTGACAAGTCCAAATCCAAAGGGAGATCGAAATCTCCTGGAAAGTCCAAAGTCATTTGCTGGAATTGCGGTAAACTGGGTCACATCCATAAGGACTGCAAAGAAGAAAAGAAGAAGAAGAAAAAGAAAAAGTTTGATTCTGATTCTGAGTCTGACAAGGAAGATGGCGATGCATTTATTGCGGCTTTGGCGACTCATACAGGTAATGATGCCTGGCTAATTGACTCAGGTGCATCTTTTCATATGACTTCCAATAGAGATTGGTTTTCTGAATATGAAGGATTTAATGGAGGTAAGGTGTACTTGGGTGATGATTCACCTCTAGACATTTTTGGTCGAGGTAAAGTTAGAATCAGGTTTTCTGATGGTAGAATAAAAAGGATTAATGGTGTGCTGCATATCCCTGGATTAAAATGAAACCTGTTATCTGTGAGCAAACTGATAGATGCGGGTGTGCAGGTAGTCTTTTTTGAAGCAGGATGTAAGATGATTAAGGGTGCTATGGTAGTTTCTAGAGGTGTCAGGTTTGGCACTTTGTATAAGCTTGAAGCATAGACTGTTGAGTGTAATAGCACTTTTGTAAAAAGTAAATCTATGGATACTTCACTGGAAGATTTGAAGGTTTCACCTTCAACAGATGGAAATGGTTTTTGGGTACCTAAGGGTGCTCTTTCATCTGAAGCAAAGTTATCTGCAGAGAAGACTATGTTATGGCACCAGAGACTTGGCCACATTGGAGAAAAGGGTCTAAGGACCTTGAAAAATAAAAACCTTGTTGAAGGTTTGAATGATTGTAATCTTGACTTTGATTTCTGTGAGCATTGCATTTATGGAAAACAAAACCGCGTTCAGTTTTACTTGAGTTCTCATAAAACTTTTGGTGTTTTGGATTTTATCCATTCTGATGTGTTTGGTCTAGTAGATGTCTCTTCGATTCGAAAATCCACATATTATGTTTCATTTATTGATGATTTTAGTAGAAGGACATAGGTATATTTTCTAAAGAGTAAATCTGAAGTTTTTAGTCATTTTAAAGAATTTAAAGCAATGGTTGAGTTGCAGACTGGAAAGAAAATAAAATGTTTGAGAACTGATAATGGCGGTGAGTTTTGCTCTAATGATTTTGATAGATTCTGTAAAGACTATGGAATTAACAGGCAGAAGACAACTCCCTATTCTCCACAGCAGAATGGAGTTGCAGAAAGAATGAACAGGACACTGATGGAGAAGGCTAGGAGTATGTTGAGTGGTGCTGGTCTCGAACAAAAGTTTTGGGCTGAAGCTGTTGCCACTGCTTGGTACCTGATTAATAGGTCTCCTACATCAGCTCTTGTTGATAAAACGCCTATGGAAGCATGGTCAGGTCACAAGCCTTCATTGAGACATCTTAGAGTTTTTGGTTGCGAGGCATATGCACATGCGCCAAAGGAGAAGTGAACAAAGTTGGAGAACAAGGCTGTGAAATGTATCTTCATCGGGTATAGTTATGGTGTGAAAGGATACAAGCTTTGGGACCCTATTGCACAAAAGGTAATTCATAGTAGAAGTGTTATTTTTAGAGAAATTAAGTCTCCTTCTGTTACATTGCAGCCAGAGCAGACTAAAAAAGAAGATGTGATTCAACTTCCTTCTACACCTGAAAGAGTTGAATCAAGACCCCTAGATAGGCAAGAAGTTGAGGAGAGCTCGTCTAGCTCTGAATCTTCAGAAGAAGAGGAAGAACCTCCAACTCAGCTTGTTCGAAGGTCTACAAGACATAGACAACCACCTGAAAGGTATTCACCTAATGATTGGAGATGTATTTTTGCTCTGAATACTAGGGTGGATGAATCGAAATCTGTAGAAGAGGCATTAGGTATGAATGATGCAGAATCCTGGAAGATTGCTATGGAGGAAAAAATGGCAGCTTTGAAAAAGAATGATACATGGGATTTTGTACCATTGCCTAAAGGACGAAAACCTGTTGGTTGTAAATGGGTATTCAAGAAAAAGATTGGTTCAGATGGAAGCATTGAGAAGTATAAAGCAAGGTTGGTTGCAAAAGGCTACTCTCAGGTTGAGGGTGTTGATTACAGTGAGATATTTTCTCCCGTTGCAAAAATGACGTCCATTAGATTTTTGCTTTCTATTGCTACTGCTTATGATTTAGAGGTTGAGCAAATGGATGTGAAAACTGCTTTCCTTCATGGTGATTTGGAGGAAGATATTTATATGACACAGCCAGAGCACTATGTGGTGAAAGGCAAAAGTAATTTGGTCTGTAAATTGAAGAAATCTTTGTATGGCCTCAAACAAAGTCCTAGGATGTGGTACCAGAAATTTGGTACATATGTGTTGAGTTTGGGATTTGAACGTTCTAAATCATATCACTATGTTTATTATAAATCTGATGGTGATCATTTCTTATTCATTGCATTGTATGTTGATGATATGTTATTCATTGGTAAAGGGAAAGGTATGATTTCAGAACTGAAGTCTCAGCTCGCTGCTAAATTTGAAATGAAAGATCTTGGTGCAGCAAAGCACATTCTTGGGATGGAAATTAGAAGAGATAGGGTGAACAGAAAGCTATGGCTAGGCCAGAGTAAGTATGTGAATTCAGTGTTATAGAGGTTCAACATGCAGAATTGTAGACCATTGAGTGTTCCTTTTACAGTTGGAACGAAACTATCTGTTTCAGATTGTCCTACATCCCCATTGGAGATGGAAGACATGAGCAGAGTGCCTTACCAGAGTGCAGTTGGAAGCTTGATGTATGCTATGGTCTGTACTAGACCAGACATTGCCCAAGCAATGGGAGTACTTTCTAGATACATGTCTAATCCTGGTAGAGTTCATTGGGATGTAGTCAAAAGAGTGTTCATATATTTGAAGGGTACTTCAGAGTATTCTTTGTGTTATCATGGTAATTCAGTTGGAGACATGACTTCCCTTGATATCCATGGTTATGTGGATTCAGATTGGGCAGGTGATATTGATAGCAGAAGATCCACCAGTGCTTATGTGTTTACTTTGTTTGGTGGTGCAATTAGTTGGATGAGTAAGCGATAGGCTGTGGTTGCTTTATCCACTACTGAAGCAGAGTATATGATAGCTACTCATGCTTGTAAAGAGGCCATTTGGCTTAAGAGACTATGTTCAGATATTGGAATAAAATAAGGTACAGTGACAGTTTACTGTGACAGTCAAAGTGCAATTAGCCTAGCTAAGAACCCGACATTTCATGCCCGGACCAAACATATTGATGTTCAGTATCATTTTGTTAGAGATATGGTCGAAGATGGTAGGGTGAAGCTGGTTAAGGTGGAAACTTTGATGAATAATGCAGATGCTTTAACTAAGGCTGTGAGCACAGAGAAGTTCAGATGGTGTTCAGAGTCTATGGGCCTTATGGCCCCTAGCAATTGATTCATTGTGTTGACATTCCCTTCTGCTCCTGCAAGGTGTTCGACAAGTGGGAGATTTGTTGGGAAAAATGGTGTCTCAACCTTGCATTTATGTGAGGTTACTATTTATAGTAAGTTTTCATTTGAGCATGAAATGGTGCGAAACTCTCCCTGAAGCTTCTGGTTGGCTAGATAAGCATTCCGGTAAAGTTGCGTCGCAAGGTCACAGCTAGTTTTGAAGATATTAAAGTTTTCATCTTGGAGGGGTGCAATAAAATGTTTAAACTTAATTTTGGGGGCTTTAGAGGCTCTGAAATTCCCTGAAAAGTTGCCATAACCGGTGAAGTAGGTTATGAGGTGATAGAGCACTTCGCGAGCTTTCCGGTGCTTCAAACAGTTCGTCAATCGGACACCCGGTTCTCAAGTTATGGCCTCCGGAAGTTTGTACTCCTGAAATAGGAAAAATAATTTGTATTGGATACATAAATGAGCCGTAAAAGGGAGCGACATGTGTTGATGTGTGCTTTAACATGTCATAGGGCATCTAGAAGGGAGATAAGGTCGGCTACACCTTATTGGGTGGTTTTAGCCCATGGTTTTATAATACCGTTTGACGGTTTCTTGTATTGTATCTCCTATTTATGAGGTGTGTGAGATAGAGGTTGGGTGTAAGAGAGTCTTATGGCTATTGAGTTGCCTTTGAATCTTTGATTAGTGGTACTCCTACGAAGAGCTTGCTCTGCAAGTATGTTGTAATCTGTTTTTGATTGCTGAATAAAATATTGAGCTGCTTTTGGAGTGTGGGGTTTTTCTCCCAAAAGGGTTTTCCCCACGTAAATCACTGTGTTGTGGTAAGAATGCTATTATATCTATTTCTATTTTCTATAACTGTTGTAATGATCTGAAAAAGTTTTGCATTACCCTCTTCTCAAGGTTAGTGTAGGAAGTTGTTTCCGCTACTTAACTTCCTTACATGACAAAGGTTATCCACTGGAATTCAAGAATGGGATGTGCAAAATATATGGAAGCAAAGGTGAACCGATTGTAATCAGCAAGTAGACAAAAGGTAACTTGTTTCACCTAAATTCTAAAATCAATAGCTTCTCAATTGCAAAATTAGATGATAGTTGGATTTAGCATCAAAGATTTTGTCATGTAAATTTTGATAACATTGCAAAAGTTAGCAAGTCCAAATCGGTAAGAGGTTTACCATAGTTGGACAAACCGGTTAATGCTTTATGTAAGGAATGTTAGTTAGGAAAGGTGACATCCTCAACTTTCAAATTCAAATCTTTCTCAACATAACATTTGCTTGATTTGGTTCATACAGACCTCTGTGGACCAATAAGGACTAGGAGTATTCAAGGTGATCGATATTTTATAATCTTCGTTGATGATTGCTCAAGAATGATGTGGGTAACATTCTTGGAGCACAAAACAGAAGCCTTTAGCAAGTTTAAGGCATTCAGATCCTTAGTTGAAAAAGAAAGTGGAAGAAAGCTTAAGTGCTTAAGAATTGATCAAGATGGTGAATTTAGTTCAGAGGAATTCACTAGATACTGTGAAGACAATGGAATTAAGAGGTATCTTTATGCACATAGTACACCAAAATAGAATGGTATTGTAGAGAGGAACAACTAGTTAGTTGTTGAAGTTGATAAGACTATGCTAATACAAGGAGGTATATTTAAGACATTCTGGAGAGAAGCTGTCAGTACAACTATCTACACTATGAACTAGATACTAGTTAAAAGAGGTAATGATAAAACTCCTTATGAATACTGGTATGGTAGATCACCTAATGTTAGTTACTTTAAGATTTTTGGTAGTAGATGTTTTATCAAGAGAGATGACTATGTTGGTAAGTTTGATGCTAAGAGTGATGAAGGCATATTTGTTGGTTACTCCACCAAGAGAAAAGACTACAAATGTTTTAACAACCAGACAAATAAGATCATTGAAAGTGTTAATGTCTGAGTGGATGAGTTTCCCAAAAATTCAGTAGAAATCAGTAAGGAGAAGGAGGAAGATGAACCTTACATTCTGATTTTGGAACCAGAACTGGTGAAACCAAAAGTTGGTGAAATGAATACTGCAACACCAGTTCAACTAGAATAGGTAGATTCTGCAGAGGATGAAGAAATTGAAAAAGAAGAACCTGAAGACCATGATCATGTTATTCCAAGGTATGTTAGACTCAATAATAATCCTGATCAAATTATTGGAGATAGATATGTTGGTGTGTTAACTAGAAGAAGAATTAGAGAGAATTCTTGTATGATCTCCACTATTGAGCCTAGAACAACAAAGGAAGCTTTTGGAGATGATTACTAGATCAAGGCTATGGAAGAAGAACTTGACCAGATTGAGAAAAAAAATACTTGGTCATTGCTACCCAGACCGATGAACAAAAACTGAATGAAGATGGAGTAGTAGTCAGAAATAAAGCCATACTCGTATGCAAAGGATATGCACAAGAAGAAGGAGAAGACTATGGTGAGACATTTGCACCAGTTGCTAGATTGGAAGGTGTTAGGACTCTACTTGCATTTGCAACATATAGAGGATTCAAAGTATATCAGATGGATGTGAAGTCGACATTTCTAAATGGAATATTGGAAGAGGAAGTCTACATTTAACAACCAAATGGTTATGCTTTGATTGAAGCAAAGGATATGGTGTGAAAACTACACAAGGCACTATATGGACTAAAGCAAGCACCAAGAGCATGGTATGAAAGACTACATTCTTACTTGGTGAAGATAGGCTTTCAGAGAACCATCAAAGACAATAATATATATCTCAAGATTGAAGGAGATAAGATACTGGTTAGTGAGGTATTTGTGGATGGTATTATTTTTGGAGTCAATGATGACATGTATGATGAATTTGCTAATGAGATGAAAAGTTAATTTGAAATGTCTCTAGTAGGAGAGATTAAATTCTTTATAGGTTTACAAATTCAACAGATGAAGAATGGTATTTTTATCACACAATAAAAAATATGTGAAAGAGGTATTGAAGACATTTGGAATGTGAGACTGTAAACTAGTTGGAACACCAATGGTTACATGCTGTAAACTATATAAGGAGGATGATTCTACATCAATGGATGAAAGGAGTATAGGTTAATGATAGGGAAAATACATTATATTATCCACAATTGGTCGGATATTGCTCATGCAGTTGGATTAGTTGCCAGATTTCAGAAAAGCCCAAAGGTGACACACATGGCATCAACTAAAATAATATTTAGATATATGAAAGGCACAATTGATTATGGATTATGGTATCCATATGAAGGTAATTTTGATTTGAAAGTCTATACAGATGCAGACTTGACAGGAAATATTGATAAAAGGAAGAGTACGACAAGAGGAGCATTCTTTCTTGGAGGAAGGCTTGTATCTTGGAGCAACAAGAAGCAGAGTTGCATATCACAGTCAACTGCAGAAGCTGAATATGTTGCAGCTTATATGAATTGTACCTAGGCAACCTAGGTGAAACACATTCTAGAAGGTTTCAAGTTGAAAATCTCAGGACCGGTAAAGATTTTCTTGTTGGCAATATTGTATTATAACGGACAATGAAAGATTGTTGGCATTTCAATAAGGATATTGAGAAGGTTGTTGATGATTATGGATATAATTGATTAAAGATGTTTTACTATCTTGATATTATTATTTTGTCATTGATGTCAAGAAATTGATTTTCTATTTCAGTATGATGTTGCCATATCTTGAGAAGTATGATATGAAGAAGTCGGTAAAAGACACATGAAAGAATATGATGAATAAGGGGATGAATAAGGTATTCAATGGGCAACTATTACCGAGTCAGACAATGATGAGATCATGATGTTTTAGATTGTTTTCATATCATACATATGTTGTAAAATGTAAAGGTTAATACTATACTATGTTATCAAGTAAAGAACCTAGTCGGTAAACCCTAAGGAACCTAGTCAGCAAACCCTAAGGAACCTAGTCAGCAAACCCTAAGGTTATCACTATCGGTTAATGAAGGCAGAATGTCTACCAAGTAGAGTTTAGTATTCACCGAGTTGTTACTGAGTTGTAACCGAGCTATAACAGAATGCATTAAATGTTTACATGCGGTATTTAATGAAAGAAGCTGATGAGCTGGAGTAGATTAATGATTGGTAAGCCATGGAAGAAGTTTGTTAACAAATCTAAGGCAATGGAAAGTCAGCATGAAGATCTACAACCCAGATTGAACCACAATACCCTGGCACAAGTTCCAAGACTATTATACAAGTTCCAAGGTGGGGTAAAACATTTTCAGATTGAAAGATGTAGTGAACCTGGACAAGATTGAAGATCTGATGGCTATGATTGATCATGGGAAATGTGATCAAGGAGATTAAGCGGTTACCTAATTGTTTATAAATAGGAAACTGTTGATAAACAATGCATGCAAGCAAGTCTATGCATAGGGATGCTACATAGTGATTACCAAGCATAGAAGCTTGAAGACCTGTTAGAATAACAGAGTATAGAAGCCCAACAGATAGACAAGATTAGTTCTATGTCTAAATTGTATTGAACAAATAGGAATCTGCTTTAGCATTTTAGATGTGAAGTTGCAGATAGATTTTTATTACTGTTATTTTGTGAAAGTGATAGAAAATCTCTTAACCGAGTGGACTTAATAGTCTTATATGTAAATCCTCTAGCAAGGTGACATTCTGATTGAGTGCTTGAAATCCTTTGACAAGGTCACTTCTAACAAAGTGAAGATCCTAATAGATCTGAGAGAAATCCCTTAACCGGGTCACATCTAGCAATGTGTTTGTAATCTTTAACAGGATTTTCTTTTAACTGAGCATACTCTAGAAGAGTATATTTCTTAGTGGGTCTGAAATCCCACAGTGGTTTTTCCCTATTTGGGTTTCCATGTTAAATCTAGTGTTATGAGGTTTATATTGTTCATATGCTTTGAGTTTGTATGTTTGATAGTTTTGGTTATATGACTGATATATATGTTACCGAGGTTGAATCTGATGTTTTTATGGATGATTAAGTTTGTATGATTCACCCCCCACTCTCATCTTGTTGGCTATTGGATCTGTACTTATATTAAGTATCAGAACTATCAATTGGTATTAGAGCTTTGGACTCTGGAAGGAAAGTTTAAAGGCACTTGAGTTAAAGATCCAAAGATGTATAAGAGGGATGCATTGAAGCTGAACAAGTCATGTTTCTCTACATGGCAGAAAAGGATGAAGCTACATCTATCAGGAGTTGTAGAATATGCTGTATACTATCTGGAGAATGATTTTGTCACACTGAGCACCTATCCATTGACTATGGAAGAGATAAAGGCAAAGCAAGGACATATTCAAGCAATGATTGAAATAACTTCTGGATTGATCGATTCAGAGTTTAATGATCTAGAAGGCTGCAATGATGCAAAGGCAATGTGGAATAAGCTCATATCAGTATATGGAGGAGATGAACATGTTCAAAGAGCAAAAGTAGATAGTTTAAGAGGACAAACTGAATCTATGAGGATGAATGAGGGTGAGAACATAAATCAGTATAGTACAAGACTAAAGGAGATTGTCAATCAAATCAAAGGAGCAGGTGGAACTATTGAAGAAAAGGATATAACAAGTAAGTTGTTAAGAACCCTTCTACTAGCTTATGTAATCTGAGTCTCAACAATCAATGAATTGAGGTCTGTACCTAATATGCTAGTTTCCTTGGATGCTACTATTGGTAAGCTACATGCATTTGAGTTAATTAATTTTGATAACAGTGGATCTTCGGTAAATAAAGTTGAATATGCATTTAGTTCTTTTCATCTTGATGAATATAATGATTACAATGAAAGAAAGTATAAGTACTCTGAAGGAGATCACAGTGGAGCAAGTGAAAGATTCCGGAAGAACATGGAAGAAGTACACAAACTGTATGAAGAAATCAGAAAGCAAGAAGAGTTTGAAGCACTATTGCCCAAAAGGTTACTGAGAGGCAAAGGTAAGTATAAAGGAAAACTACCTTTGAAATGTTTCAATTGTTATAAGATTGGACATATGGCTTTGAACTATCCTGACAAAGATTTTACTGAAAAGAGAGATTACCGAGATGACAGACAGAAAGATAACCATTACAGAGGACACTGAGACTTCAGAAGAAGAGATAGAAAGACATGCTTAATAGCTGATGAGGAATCTAACGATGATAAATCATATGAGACTGATATAGAGGAAGTTGTTTACGTGGCTATCAAGGATGGATCAAATGAAGAAAGGTATGAAGAAAAAGCCCTAATATCTCACATAAACACTAATGATTCTTGGATTATAGGCTGGGGATGCTCACATCATATGACAGGAGATAAACACAAGTTTGTTATGTTAGAAGATTATGATGGAGGCTATGTTAGATTTGGTAATGATACACCATGTACGGTAAGAGGTAAAGGATCTATAACACTTCTTGATAATGCAAGATGCAATGATGTCTATTGGGTTGAAGGTTTGAAATACAATTTGTTGAGTGTAGCACAACTAAACAACATAGGTTACCGAATAGAATTTTAGAAAGGAATTGTCAAAGTTCATGACAAGAATGGAAAGTTAGCTGCTACCAGAACACAAACAAAAGGTAATACATTTCACCTTGACTCAAAACGGAATAAGTGTTTGCATGCAAAGATTAATGATACCTGGCTATGGCATAAGAGGTTTTGTCATGTAAATTTTGATAACCTGATCAAGATAAGTAAGAAGCACAGAGTAAGAGGTCTACTGAGTCTTGAAAAACCTGAGAATGCTATGGACTGAGTATGCCAGATGGGTAAGATGACAAGATCAAGTTTTACAAGTAAGTCTTACACTTCTAAGGGAGTTTTAGATCTAGTGCACACTGATCTTTGTGGTCCTATGCAAGTTGAAAGTTATTATGGTGATAAATATTTCATATTATTTGTGGATAACTAAAATAAAAATCATAAGCTTTTCAAATGTTTAAATGGTACAAGGCAAGAGTTGAAAATGAAACAGGAAGACAACTGAAATGTCTTAGATAAGATAGAGGAGGAGAGTTCACATCTGATGAATTCAACTTATTCTACAATGAACATGGTATTAAAAGACAAGTCTCTGCATTGAGAACTCCACAACAGAATGGAATAGCTGAAAAAATAAACAGATCTATTGTGGATTGTGTTAGAACACTAATGATTGAGAAGAAGGTGCCACAAACATTTTGGAGAGAAGCAATAAGAATAATTATTTACACCTTGAACCGAGTTCAATTGAAGAAAGGTACTTTGAAGACACCATATGAGATCTGGTATGATAAGAAACCTAATGTTAGTTATTTTAAAATCTTTTGAAGTAGATGCTATGTTCATAAAGATGATAGAAATGACAAGTTTGATCAGAAAAGTGAAGAAGGAACATTTCTAGGTTATTCTTCTAGAAGCAAAGCGTTTAAATGTCTAATCAAATCATCTAACAAAATAGTAGAAAGTGCAAATGTGAAAATTGATGAATTTGCAGAAAGAAATGATGAAGGAAATTCCAAAGAACCAGAAGACTATGATAAATTTGTCTATGGGCAATCGAGAAGCCCTAACGAGAAAATTGTTGAAGAAAATGAAGAGAATATCCAGTTACCGAGTGTTGAAGAAGATCATACAGAGCCTACCGAGCCTATATTAGCCAAGTATGTCAGAAGACATCACGCACCAAGTCAGATTATAGGACAAGGAACAAACTAAGATAGAACACATGTTTGATATCTGAATTTGAACCGAGAATAGTAAAAGAGGCATTTAACAGTGAAGTGGGTAAATGCTATGATAGAAGAGATTGATCAAATCAAGAAGAATGACACATGGACACTAATCCCAAGACCGAAGGAAAAAAATGTAATCGGTACAAAGTGGATTTTCAGAAACAAGCTAAATGAAAAAGGGGAGGTCATTCAAAACAAAGCAATATTAGTTTGCAAAGGTTATGAACAAGAAGAAGGAATTGATTATGGTGAAACTTTTGCACCTGTTGCTAGACTTGAAGGAGTAAGAACATTGTTGGCCTATGCTGCTTTCAAGAACTTCAAGGTATATCAAATGGATGTCAAATCTGCATTTCTGAATGGAATATTAGAAGAAGAAGTTTTCATTGAACAACCTGAAGGATTTGTTGAAGACAATAATAAAGATTAGGTATGTAAGTTGAACAAAGCTTTATATGGTTTGAAAAAAGCACCAAGAGCATGGTATGAAAGATTGCACTCTTATTTGATTAAGATTGGTTTTATAAGGACAAATGAGAACAACAACATGTACATGAAGAATGATGAAAATGGAATACTGATCTCAGCCATATTTGTTGATGATATTATATTTTGTGGAAATGACTCTTTATGCAAGAACTTTGGAAATGAAATGAGCAAAGAATTTGAGATGTCATTAATCGGTGAGATAAAGTATTTTATAGGTTTATAGATACTGCAAATGAAAAATGAGATTTTCATTACTCAATCCAAATACATAAAGGAAATCTTGAAGAAATTTGGAATGGATGATTCAAAACCAGTAAGTACTCCTATGACTACCAACTGTAAATTATCAAAGAATGATGAATCTACATCTGTTGATGAGACACTCTACCGATCCATGATTGGAAAGCTACAATATGTTGTTCACAGCAGACCGAACATAGCACATGCAGTAGGTATAGTTGCAAGATTCTCTACAGATCCTAAGGAAACACACATGATAACAATCAAAAGAATTTTTAGATACTTGAAAAGCACATAGGATTATGGCTTAGTATATCAGAAATGAAATGATTTTGATTTAAAAGTTTATACTGATGCTGATTGGGTAGGCAACATTGATGACAGAAAAAGAACAAGTGGTGGAGCTTTCTTTTTAGGAGTAAGACTAGTGAGTTGGCTTAGCAAGAAACAAGGATGTGTTTCATAATCAACAACAGAAGCTGAATACGTTGCTGCAGCATTGAATTGTACCAACATTGCATGGATCAAACAACTGTTGGAAGGTATAAATGAGAAAGTTACCGAGCCAATAACTATATTCTATGACAATACCAGTGCCATTAATATTTCAAAAAATCCTGTTATGCACTCTAACACAAAGCACATATCTATCAAATATCATTATCTTAGAGAAGAAGCTCAAGAGAAGAAAGTGGTATTGGAATATGTTAGCACAAAGGAGAAAATAGCAGATATCTTCACCAAGCCACTACCAAAGGACACTTTTAAATATCTCAGAAGTTAGTTAGGGGTCCTACCCCTATCTTCTACTCATTGACCGAGTTCAGTGAAAGCATCAATCCGATGACTCTATTGAATATCTTTT
The DNA here is from genome assembly GCF_030272615.1 of Cryptomeria japonica. Lineage (NCBI taxonomy): Eukaryota > Viridiplantae > Streptophyta > Pinopsida > Cupressales > Cupressaceae > Cryptomeria > Cryptomeria japonica. Next base: position 130,822,077 of record NC_081410.1, on the reverse strand, counting down.
GGGAGTTGATGCTGGAGTTATACACTTTAGGATGTTTTCTAAAAGTGTACTGGAATTAATACTAGAAATAATACAGAGAATATTACAGGGAATAGGAATTGAAGACAAATGCTCTGACCACAAGACTCAGTTGATACACAACAACAGGAAATAACTTCTTACAGAAACAAATTATGTTTTAGTTCTTTTGTTTTTGGCATTGTTGTCAAAGGGGGAGAATACCTATGAAAGGGGAGAAGAGAAGACTACAGATTGGAAAGAAGACTGAGAAAATAGGAGAAGTCTAATGTATGGGGGAGAGTATTTCAGCATTTCAGAATCACAACAATCCGAATCTATCAAGGTCAAATCAATTGGTTTTTCCATCAATGCCAAAGGGGGAGATTGTTGGAAATATTGCATTATAACAGACAATGAAAGATTGTTGGCATTTCAATAAGGATATTGAGAGGGTTGTTGATGATTATGGATATAACTGATTAAAGATGTTTTACTATCTTGATATTATTATTTTGTCATTGATGTCAAGAAATTGATTTTCTAATTCATTATGATGTTGCCATATCTTGAGAAGTATGATATGAAGAAGACAGTAAAAGACACAGGAAAGAATATGATGAATAAGGGGATGAATAAGGTATTCAATGGGCAACTAGTACCGAGTCAGACAATGATGAGATAATGATGTTTTAGATTGTTTTAACATCATACATATGTTGTAAAATGTAAAGGTTAATACTATACTATGTTATCAAGCAAAGAACCTAGTCGGTAAACCCTAAGGTTATCGCTATCGGTTAATGAAGGCGGAATGTCTACCGAGTGAAGTTTAGTATTCACTGAGTTGTTAGCGAGTTGTAACTAAGCTATAACAGAATGCATTAAATGTTTACATGCAGTATTTAATGAAAGAAGCTAATGAGCTAGAGCGGATCAATGATTGGTAAGCTGTGGAAGAAGTTTGTTAATGAATCTAAGGCAATGGAAAGTCAACATGAAGATCTATAACTCAGATTGAACCGCAATACCCTGGCACAAGTTCCAAGACTATTATACAAGTTCCAAGGTAGGGTAAAACATTTTCAGATCAAAAGATGCATTGAACTTGGACAAGATTGAAGATCTGATGGCTATGATTGATCATGGGAAATGTGATCAAGGAGATTAAGCGGTTACCTAATTGTTTATAAATAGGAAACTGTTGATAAACAATGCATGCGGGCAATTCTATGCACATGGATGCTACATAGTGATTATTGAGCACAAAAGCTTGAAGACCTGTTAGAATAACAGAGTATAGAAGCCCAATAGATAGACAAGATTAGTTCTATGTCTAAATTGTATTGAACAAATAGGAATCTGCTTTAGCATTTTAGATGTGAAGTTGCAGATAGATTTTTATTACTGTTATTTTGTGAAAGTGATAGAAAATCTCTTAACCGAGTGGACTTAACAGTCTTATATGTATATCCTCTAGCAAGGTGACATTCTAATTGAGTGTTTGAAATCCTTTGACAAGGTCACTTCTAACAAAGTGAAGATCCTAACAGATCTGAGAGAAATCCCTTAACCAGGTCACATCTAGCAATGTGTTTGTAATCTTTAACATGATTTTCTTTTAACTGAGCATACTCTAGAAGAGTATATTTCTTAGTGGGTCCAAAATCGCACAGTGGTTTTTCCCTATTTGGGTTTCCACGTTAAATTTGGTGTTATGAGGTTTATATTGTTCATATGCTTTTGAGTTTGCATGTTTGACAATTTTGGTTATATGATTGATATATATGTTACTGAGGTTGAATCTGATGTTTTTATGGATGATTAAGTTTGTATGATTCACCCCCCCTCTCATCTTGTTGGCTATTAGATCTGTACTTATAATAAGTATCCGAACTATCATTTCTGTGATCACCAATGCAATTAATATTTCAAAGAACCCAGTGTTGCATGCTAGAACCAAGCATATTGAGTTAAAGTATCATTTCTTGAAAGAGAAAGTGAGGAGTAAAGACGTGTCACTAAAACATGTTTATTCTAAACAACAACTTGCAGATATTTTTACTAAACCTCTACCTAAGGCAAAATTTGAGTATCTAAGATGTAAGCTAGGGGTTATACCCCTACATGAAGTTCATTGAGCAGATGTGGAAGACATCAGTCCCAAAGATTATTGAAGATCTTAAAGAAGGATTGGTGTTGAGTGGACCTATTCCACAGGGGGAGCAGCTACTTGTAGAATAGTGAAGTATAACACTGTATGTTTTACTTTCACTTTGGCATTATTGTCAAAGGGGGAGAAGAATTGAATGATTGAAAGAGGAGAAGAATTGTAGCCAGTTACCAGCTGAAGACATGAAGATATAGTTGAAGAGTATGTAATGAAAAATGTAAACCAGGATTCCTATACCTGTGTATGTGCATTACTCTCAATCATCATAATCAAGTGGTATTGATATTTGTATTTCCATCAATTCCAAAAGGGGAGATTGTTGGCATTGCATTAATGAAGTATGCATTGTCATTGATGTCAATAGTAATTGGTAGTGATGCAGCAATGCAACCAATAGTGAAGAAATGTTGGAAATCGGTATTGTTATTCAAGCAGAGTGATCAACCGATAACCCTAACCTGTTGATATGCTAAACCCTAACCGATAGAGCTTGGATAATCGGTTATGATGTTCTATGATTGAAAGGTGATCAAAGATGACTATGCCACGTATGCATGTTGCACGTGATGAGTTTAAAAGTGGTTTTAGCGAATAGAGATAACTATTTTATCTTGGGAATAAACAAATGCATAGCATGAAGTGAATAATGCATGATGAGTTATAGGACTCGATGAGTAGTGATCCAAGAGTGATTGAGGTTGTCTAGAACAATGTGTAGATGATTACTATGTAATCCAATAATCATGTTTGAACCGATATGTTTGTAATCTCTATGAGATCTTAGGTTTTGTGATGTGTTATCGACCTATTGTATTTTCTTATAAGGTCGATGAGTTGTTTTGTAATAGTGTTGGCAATTTGGTTGAGTGTGGTAGTGTGATTGTTTACCAAACCAAAAGGAGTATCTGCAGAATGTGTGAAGGCAGACATGAGCATAAACAGATTTGATTAAGCAGAGCAGTGCTATTACCAGATCAACAAGACCCTGTTGTTCTCTAACAATTACAATAGTTAAATCCCTTAATCAGGTAAGCTTTAACAGGCTTTGTACTTTCTAAATCCTCTAACTAGGTGATCCATTAGCTTAGATTTGAAATCCTCTATTGAGATTACTCCTAACAAGGTATTGCCTTTAATAGGGTATTATAGTCAATCCCTTAACCAGGTGGTCCTTAATCGGATCTATTCCTAAGAGGACATTTTTGTAAAGCTTCTAACAAGGCTTGGCTCCTAATAGGGTGAACTTCAAAAGAGTTTAGAATACTTGTGGGTATCGATCCCCATCGTGGTTTTTCCCATTTGGGTTTCCACGTCAAAAATCATTGTGTTAAGTGGTGAATGATTTTGTGGTTATATGTTTTGATATGGTTAATATGTTTAATTGGTAAAGCCACTTAGATATGTTTAGATGACCGGATTTGATTTGAAATGAGCTATTACTAATGTTAGTAAAGTGGTTTGATGTTTTGGTTAAATGGTATATGATTTTCAAATCTATTACACTATTATATTAATATCTTAGTCAACCAGTAAACTTGACAGTGCAGTTGCAGTTTATGGTATATTGTTTAAACTGGTTAGTTTAGTGATTGATTTATGAGTTGGGTTTAAGTTTGATGAAAGTTTACTTTGTTTTCTATCTATTGATTCAGCCCTCTCTGAGTAGTTGACTAGATCCTTATTGATTCATCATATCATCATTTTACCTTTATGTGTCTATCCTCTTTAACTGCATATAACCTTATAGCATCTATTTTTTTATACAAATCTACCGGTATCTATTTTTCAATATCTAAATGTGCTTTTTTATATATGTCTAAGTACAAAAAACTGATTCCTCAATTTTTCATTTTCTCCTTATCATCCATATGTACATAGTAATGTTGTATATTACTCAAAATTCCATGTTTAGTGATTTGATCAATAAACTTAGCAACTAAAAGAGGAGGAATGACTTCAATACTCTTATTGGATTCAAGAGCTATATCTACATGTGATTTATTCTTCTTTTCGGGAGTAGAAGTAGACTCCTTAACCAATTTCCTCTTCTCTGTGGGCTTCCTCTCCTTCAAAATTTTCTTTGGTGCTGCTGGAGGGGTAACCTTAACTCTCTACTTCTTTACTTCCTCAACCTTCTTCCTTGGTATCCTGATGAAAGTTTTGGGAATCTATGACAGCACAACATCAGTATCAAAACTGGATGCAATAGGGGCAACATAAGTCTCCAGTTTCTTCCTCTTTACTACATCCTTGTCATTTGCTACTACCGATGGAGCTTGTACTGCTGCCAGAGATGACCCTTCAGCTAGTCCAATAATTTTCTTTATCTCAGAGGACATCTTCTACATAACTTCCCCAACCTTCTTGATCTTTCCTTCTCTTTTCTTTTTACTGAATCCAATTTCAACTTCACTTTCTTTTTGCTTTGTAGTCCCACAGGTGTTCTTTACTTCATCAATTGAGGCATCAATAAGAGTCTTGGCATACAATTCCAAGATCTCAACATCTACCTCATAGCCCATCTTAGTGATCCAGATCTTCCGTGGTTGCACTGCCTCCATCAATTTTTCATCCTTCTTTACCATAAAATAGATTTTAGTTAAATATTTGTCAACTATATGCTTTGGAACCCTTTCTCTCTTCTTCATTTCTTTTTGGAATGACTTGAAATAACCCTAAATAATGGAGTCCCTATCCTGTCCCATATTCCTTATAACATCTTTGATTTGTTTTGCTACCACTATATCTAATTCCAATTGGGTCTTACCGGTTTTGGGTAACTCATTCAAAAAGAAAAGTATTAAACAGACAACAAGGTTTCCATACTAGAATATACCCCTTTTCGCACCCTTAATCTTCCCTAGGTTTATTATCAACTCATCACACATCCATTAACATAGATCTAGATTTGCATTCTCCTTAATTATTTTGTGAGCATAGAAAATGCATGATCTGGAAATAGAGTTCAACCAATTGGATTGGGTTACCTTGTAACCGATGATCATGCTTGAAAATTAAACTTCTTTATCTTTGATAGTACTAATTCTCATTGACCAGTTGTCAAATGTTGCACTAGTTAACCTCTCCATCTCATTGTTAGATATCTTCTTCCTTCAAGGGTTTGGACCGGTTTGGGGTAAATTGGTGATTGCACGAATAGCCTCCTTGGTGATCTTGTGGGGACAGTCTAGCTATATTAATTTGCCATGGACTCGGCTTAGTGCATACCAGATCAACTCACCTTCAAATTCTGGCATCTCCAAAAATCTTGGTAAAACCCCGATCCTTCAGAATTTGAAATTCCAGTTTCATTGACCCATCTTGGTTCAACAAGGTTCTGATATACATGTTCTTGATCTCAACAAAACCCAAATGCTCTAAAGTATAGTGAATATATGTCTGAACATCTTTGACATACAAAAATCCTTCAGGAACCCTAGAAAATGTGCCAACTGAATCATTGACCTTCGCAATCTGAGGACATTGCTTGAAAATAGGGCATGCTAATGTCGATAACAATAGGGGAAGCAACACCTATCAGAGTGAAAGATGATCCAGAAGCCATTGCAAACAAAAGATAGCTTGAAAACTAATAAAATACCTCATAACCTTCATCGGTGAAAGCTCTTGAAAAATCCACTGTGAATGCACTGGAACTCGCTTGAAATTATTTTGATCACCTTGAATCACCTTGAAATCATTCTATTTTTCTCTGAATGTTGTGTGATAAAAAATGAACCAACATTTCCCTTTTATTCTACAAAAACCTTAATTTCTCATTGTCATTAATGCATGCCAACATATGATACTAGATACAAAATCCATTACCTCATCATTGTTGAATCTCTCGACTATCTTCACCAAGATCTGAAACAAGCTTCCAGACCTCTACCAGGGGTAATGCAAGATCTATCATTAATTTGCCTCCTTCTAAGGCTAATGCCTTAGTTACCAGATAAGTTTCCTACCGGTGCAAGAACATTTTGCTATGCCGATTGAGTAATCGGGTTGATTGTATCTACCAGTTGATCTTCAGATTTATTAACCCATTTCCTCTCATGCTCCTTCTGGATATCTTCAACCTTTTATTTTCCTTTTTCATCATTTCCTATCAGATTGTTCTTGCTTCTACAATATTTGGCAATATGTCCTATTTTGTTACATGCATAGAAAGTAACATTATTTTTTTGAATTGCCTTGTTGAGTCCTTGACCATACTTTGACCTACATTTATTATCCATATGTCTAAAATTTCCACATACATGACATTTGACATTCATTCTACAATCTTTTGTCCTATGACCATACTTATTATATTTTGAACATTGATCGGGAAGAGCATTATTGTTATGATTTTCTCTATTTCTACATTGACTTTCTCTATGACCAAAATTATTACAAACAAAGAATCTACCATTAAATTTATGTGCATTGGGTTGCTTATCGATGATTTTTGTTTCCAGTTGTCTGGTGGATTCTCCTAATTTCAATACCAGAGCTTTCTCCATGCTCAAATCCAAGACCTCTAGTGTCTCTAGTGTCTCTGTGATCCTTTATTATTTCATCAAGCCTTGTAGATCTGACCTTGAACTTTTCTTTGTATTCATTTGCAACATCCAAATCACTTCTTAGGATTGACATCATTATTTCCAACTCTTTCTTATTATTCTATGATTGCACCAACTCAATTCTCAACACATCATTCTCCTGTGCCAAGCTAATGCATTCCTCAAACCTATCTTTCAGAGATCTACCAAGATTTTTTTCTTTCTTCTTCCAATCTTCAATCTCCTTGGACATCCTCATAGTCATGTCTTGCATTTCATTCTTCATCACACCATTCTCCCGACTCATCTTCTGACATTGTTCCTTAAGGGCATCCTTCTCTTCATCATCTAGATTTTGTATAAGTTCATTCCTTTTAGCTTGATCAAATGACAACCTCTCCTGTAGGGTAAGAATGAATTCCTTTGTAGAGTTTAATTCATCTTTCAAGATCTTCATCCTTTCAGCATCATAGTCCTCAAGTGCTACTTCAAGTTGTTTCTGTAGACTCATCTCCATGGATTCTAGATTTAGGATCTTCCTCAAGCTGTTAGACTTACTCCAAGGTACCAGGCTTTGATACCGATTGTTCAAATCTAAGAACATTGAGAAGGGGGGGGGGGGGTGAATCAGTTTTCTATCAGTATTATCAATTTTAACCTTATTAACAATGTAATTCAGTAACTGGTAACCATAAAAGAATACAACAAAAAATAGAAATGAAGAAACCACAAGAGCATACACCATAACACAAAGATTTATATGTGGAAAACCTCAAAGAGGTAAAAAACAATGGGATTGGAGACCCACAATATATATCCACTGGCCAAATGGATAAATATTACAATAGAGGCGTGCACATCTAGGAAGGCCAACAATCTAGAGCACACTGCTCATCAAAAAATGAGCCTCACTGACTACAAATACCACATATGGAGTCACAAACAAAATTTTGAACTCTAAGAGTGCATCTGCTATGTTGGATGGGTTCTGGTTAAAGCATAGTCTATTTTACATTGTGTCCTTCCTTACCGATATCTTGTTTCGCTTCCCAAACCTCTAAACCAATATCCAAGACCGACTACAGAATATTACACTCGCATTCTGTTGATCAAGATTACTTGCACAATATCACATCACTATATTACATTACGTTCTATTCCATTACCAAAATAACCTAACTGAACTAACTTAAATACCCTTCCAAAGCACAAACATAAATGCCTTATGTTGGCTTACAATGATATTATAATTTATTTACATGTCGGCCTGAGACAAAATAAATTCATTAAACTTCAAGACCGATGCCTTTGATCATTTCCATGTAGACGTGTCGGATCAATCTCCCATATCAGCCTCATATACCGGTTCCTAGTTTACCGGTTTCCCTTGTCAGTCGGTGTCAATTCCTTGACTTTTTGGTTCATTGAATGCCTGTATTCAAACCATGAATACTTGTGAGTACCGATTAAGTGACCAACCCAAAATGGTGTATGTTGCCATCAATGACAGCACAACTAAGCCGAATGAGTGTCAATTCCCAACAATGTTTTCCCTAAAAGGAAACCCTATTTTAAGAGGGGATTGTATTATGACTACCATAAAGGGGAAAATTAGGTGACTTGGAAATTTGCAAGATAGAAAGAGAAATCACCAAATCACCTATTTTTGCTTGGGATGGGAGATGCCTTTACATTCAAAAGAGGGGGAAAATCCACTAGATTCAATCATTAATAATATTAGGACTGAATAAGTTAATTAGATTGATTGAAATGGAATGTGTTTGACCCTCTTTTGTAAGTTGATTTGTTGAATGAAGACTAAGTGCAATAAATGAAGGCAAATCTAAGAAAATAGTGAGTTGTAAATTAAAGATTTCATCGTGCACCTGGATTTGAGAAGTATGAGATGATTCAGAGCTAATTTGTGAAAACTTCCAAAAGTAGAAGGGAGTGTGTGCAGGGACTAGGGCACCCTCTCTTGGTCCTCTGAGATTTTCGATCATTGAAAAAGTTTTTTTTGTCTTTGTGTTTGGAGCTTATACCTGCTTGTGAAGTTTTGCTTGCCTCCACATGGAATTAGGACTTCATGAATTAAGATGATGATCTCCTCTTCAATGCTTGAAATCTTGACTCTATTGTTGCTTCAAATCTTAAAGGAAGACTGAAAATGCTAAATTGCTCTTGAATGCTTGATCTCTTGTGAGTGCATGTTTATAGAATCTTTATAGATGAATCTCCAAATGAGAGGGGAAATCCCTCTTATATACTTGTCCAAAGGGAAAATGAAATAATTTTCTGACATGATCTGACATGGAGGGGGTCTTTACTGCTCGAATTTGAGATGGGTCAGGGGGTCCAAAATAGGTCCCCATTAGGGAGGACCATCACGCCACACCCTGTTCCTTCCCTATTTTGGGGCAGGATCATGGTGGCATAGGTGCATCTTTGAGCTAGATGGTATTTTTGACTTGTATGAGCATAATCAAGTCTCCGATTAGGCCAAGGGGCATAAACACTAAGGTGAAGACCCAAATACGATCAAACCTTACAAGGTGTGCAATTTTAGGATGCTACAACTATTGTATTGTTATGTATTATCTAAGTCTTATATCTATTGAGTTGCCTCTGGATCTATTGGTGGTACTCCTATAAGAAGATTGCTTTGCAAGTATATTGTAATCTATTGTTGATTTCTGAATAATATTTTGGATGGCTTTTGGAGTGTGAGGTTTTTCTCCCAAAAGGGTTTTCCACATATAAATCACTATGTTGTGGTATGCATTCTATTTATGTTTATTTCTATTAAGTTTCTATAACTGTTGTAATGATTTGTAAATTTTTTTGCACTACCCTCCTCTCAAGGTTATTCTAGGAAGTTTTTCCACTATTTAACTTTCTTAAAAAAAATCCCTTTTATCATTTTGAGTGCAACGTATTTGGTTAGTGCCAAATTTGACACTAACTAGATAAATTTCATTTAGATTTTAAAACCTTTGATAAATTGTAAGAAATATGGAGAGGGATAAGAGAAAAATATAAAGAGAGAAGGAAAGTGAATAGTGAGAGAAAAACATAGACACAAGACCCTCACCCATAAAATGTTTACCCTTAATTAAAAACTCTAAACTCTATACGAATACTCCAAAACCTCAACTATAGGTCCAATACTCTAGACCCTATACTCGATAGCCTGAACCATAAAACTTAAACCATTAAAACCCTATACCAATACCTTAGACCTTGTAACCCCTTATGCTAAACCCTGTAACCTATACTAATACCCTAGACCCTATAACCCCATATGCTAAACCCTAAACCCCGTACCAACACTGTATACCCTATAAACGCATTAGATAAACCCTCAATCCTATACCTTATAACTCAAACATAAAGATAAACTATATACCCTATTCCCACAACCATATAAAGAGACAAAATAATAAAAAGAGACCTAAATGAATAAATGGATTGAGATACCTAGAGAGGGGAGAGAAAAAGAAAAGGAGGGATAGAAGAGAGAGAGAGAGAGAGAGAGGGGGGGGGGAAGAGGGTGTTGTAAAACATGGGAGGAATAGAACTAGAGAAGGGAAGGGAGATGAAGATGAGAGATAAAACACAAAAAAGAGATCTAAAGGAATAAGAAGTGATGGAGGGAGAGGTAAGAATGGATGAAGTGAGAGACTTGGGTGAGAAAACATAGAGGGGAAGAAAGGTGAGAGCTAGGGGCAAGAGTGAGGTGAGACATGGGGGTTTAAGGGGGGAGGGAAAGATAGAGAGGGAGAGGGGAAAGAGAAAGAGAAAGAGAAAGAGAAAGAGAAAGAGAGGGAGATATAGAAGGAGGGGAGAAATAGGGTATTGTAAAGAAGGGAAGAAAGGGAGGGAGATGCCTATAGAGGGGAGGGAGTGAGGAATAAAGTGAGGTAGAGACCAGGAGACATAAGAGAGGTGAGAGAGGGAAAGAGATGGAGTAAGTATGGAAGCTGCGATATAGAGGGATAAAAGAATAGAGGGGCTAAGAGACCTAGAGATGGGAGGGATAAAGAGGATGAAGGATATAACAATAAACAGAGAGAGGGAGAGGGGTGGATAGAGGGAGAAGTAGATATGGGTGTAAGGAGGGAGGGGGGAGAGGGTGTTCTAAAGCATGAAAGGAAGAGAAATAGAGAAGGGAAAGAGGGTGAAGATGAGATACAAAAGAATAAAAAGAGATCTAAAGGAGTAAGACGAGATGGAGGGAGAGGTAAACATGGAGGGAGTGAGAGACATAGGGAGAGAGGACATATAGGGGAATGGAGGTAAGAGAGAGGTGATATGGGGGCTTAAAGAGGGTGGGGGAGATAGAGAGGGAGAGGGGAAGAAAGGGAGGGAGTGAGGAAGAAAGTGAGGGAGAGCCCCAAAGAAGTGAATTAGGTGAGAGGGAAAGAGATGGGGGTATGGATTGAGGTAGAGATAGAGAGGGATAGGAGAATATATGGAGTTTGAGACCTAGAGAGGGGAGGGAGAAATAAGAGGAGGGATAGAATAACAAAGAGAGAGAGGGGTAAGATGGGATTGAGAGAATAAGAGAGGAAGAGTGAGATACCTAGAGAAGGAGGGGAGATAGAGGTGAGGGGAGAGAGAGAAGAGGAGATTTATTTAATAAAGAGAGATGGGTAAGAAGAGATAGAGATAGAGGTGGAAAAAGAGAGAGATAACTAGAGAGATAGATTTAGAGAGGTGACATACCTAGAGGGGGAGAGAGGGGTGAGAGACCTAACTAGTGAGGGAGAGATGTGATATGGATAGAGGGGGATAGAGAGAGGTGGGTAATAAGAAATGGATGAAGATCTATAGATATAGAGAGGGAGAGAGGGATATGTGATAATTGAGAGGGGAGAGAGATAATATGAGAGAGAAAAGAATGGGTTTGCACTCAAATTTGGTGCAGGATCTTCATCTAGTAACTAGGGGTTTATGCCTTACAGGGAAATTTTCATGAAAATTATAAGAACCCCCTCTTTGTTCATCTACAATCGATTCTGGAAGGTTGCAGAAGGCTTAGATTATATATGCAAATGTTATTCGGAAGTTTCTGAGAAGAATTGGTGCTCTGGTAAGAGACTCTATGAAAATCATGCTAACTATTTGCACAATTATTATAGTGAAGAATTAGGTTTTTGAAAGATAAAAAAACATTTCAAAGTTCATTTGTCACAATGAGATCAAGAAAATAGAGCACAAAAGAAGAGCGAAGTAGTTTGGCAATCTCAACAAAGATTTCAATGATTCTAAAGTGAATTTCAGCACCCGGTTGCAAATCAAGGTATTTATCTATTTAGACTATCTATTTTTTCAAACCCTAAATTCAAAATGGCTTTAACTTTTGGTATTGCTACCCCTTTGGTGGTCGAGATTAAGGATAGAGCTAGACATGTATTCAAGAAACACCCTTTCAAGTTTGTTGAAGATGATCCAAAAGTTGCATTTTCTTTAGTACCCTATGACGTGCTTCATAATGAAGATTTTAGGGGATACATACACTATGATATTGAGGATCTTGGTAATGCAGATATGCTGGACCTTTATAATAAACACTTGGCAGATAGTTTAGGAAATCTCAAACTAGAGTACAAAGGTCTTTAGGACAAGGATTTTTTGCAGTTCATTCATTTTTTGTTGTTTGACAAAGCAGAGTGGATCCGATACATTCTTAGTCAAGTTCAACATAGGTTTATATGGCTTGAAAGGCCTCAGAAGATTACAAAATAAGTGATCTGAGCCGTGACATGCCTCAATGAAACCGGTGAAGTACCTATCCTAAGGAAAGTGTCGAATGACATGGTGATAGAGACCACTAGTTCCAAATTCGACAACATAGCAATGATTATCAATGATATTCTGGAGATGATAAACTTATAAGGCATTGAGAGGGGGGGTGAATCAGTGCAAAAAAAACAATAGAAATGTGATCACCACTTTAACCGACTTGAAACTAAACAAGCATGCAAGGAAAATAACCACATTGTTGGCAAATGCACACTCCAATGAGACATTGTAGGTGATTGAAGGTTTTATCATTGATGGAAACCTTACAAACCTATGACACTAACAAGGCAATCCACCAACACTAGCAAGATCAGATTCTACACTGGCACTCAGACTACCGGCACCGATAGTAAAAGGATGCATACCGGCACAAGAAGTTGACAGGAATTTTATTAATAATATATTTTGTTTATTATTGTAAAAACATTGTAAGCTGACTTGGCATGATGTAAAATGACTCCTATATAAGAGAGATCATTGTAGAACATTGTATGAAGGTAAGAATGTATTATGGATGAATGTAATTAGGCAAAATAAGGCAGACCTATTATGCGAATTACAGGTTAAGGGTTTATGTAAGAAGCAAAGATATAAACTAGTACTGGATCTGGCATAGTAGATGCTATTTTGAAGCAGTACAAGACATTGGATTTATACAATCCATTTTGTAAGTCAATGAGACTTCCATTTTGAGCAATGAGCTCTAGGCACTTGGCCTTCCTGCATGTGCAGGCCCCTCTTGTAATAGCAATATTCTCTTATTGGCCAGTAAGTGAATATTGTGGGTCACAAATCCCACTGAGGTTTTTCCCACACTAGGTTTCCTCATTAAAATATTGTGTTATGGTGTGTTTTTCAAGTGGTTGTTTCTATCTCTATTTATTGCATTATTTTCTACTTACCGATACATAGTTTTAACTTGCTCTACATGTTTCAAGTTAAGAAATTCTAATTACCGGTTAGATACTGATTCACTCCCACCTCTCAGTATGTGTGGGAATCCTAACACACATAAGCTAACACCCAATAAAATATGCACCAGATAACCCAGTTTTTTTCACGTGGAAACCCAAATGGGAAAAACCATGGTGGGAATTAGTACCCATAAGATCAACTATCTGCAAAATAGGGATCTGATCGATTAAGGTCATACAACTACTCTATTAGGAGCAAACCTAGTTAAGAGCTATTACAATAACCTCTTGTTAGGATCTACCTAGCTATGGGATTTCAAACACAACATAATGTGTCACCTAGTTAGAGGATTTAAACCTTCGAACCTGTGAAGATCCTACCACACCCTATTAGGAGTGACCGCATTAGAGGATTTTATCTTGCTGCAACTGTTAGGGAACAACAAGTTTAACTGATCTGTATATAGCACCTCTATGCTTGATTATATCCACTTCAATTCTACTTCTAACACCGACTAAAAAAAAATACAGAGTTTCACTTTCCACCACACAATCAAATTCACACTATAGATCTCATGTCTAATACATCATCACACAATATACTCATTTTTATAAACAACACCGCTAAGTTGGCTAAAACCCTTTGGAACAATTTACTAGGTTCAATGTATATAGTCAATCTTGCTCATCACACTTTCCTTATGTCGGAAAAACATAACATAACACAAAAATATAACAAAAAGACTACTGATTTACCAATTTTAGTAACTCTGCTCTACCGATTAACTATTCTTCTTGACTGTCACTATTCAGTACACCATAACTCACTCATTCCATCGAATCTGTTGATGCAGTTCTGATCATAGACCCCTGCCAATGTCATGAACATACATTCCAATCCGCAACACTTATCTCTTCACCGATCTTCCATACCGGTCGCTTGAACATTGCATTGTTCCTCTATACTGGTTTGTTGTCCTATTTACTAGTTCACTATTTAACTATATCCACTACTAGTTAGGATTCACCGGTTGGACTAAATCACTTAGATGACTAACAAAACATGATTGCAATCAATTACAACACAAAACAAGTCATCAATCAACCTATTACTACAAAATCATCATCAAGCCAACAAGAGAATGATGTGAAATTTGCATCAATGGTAGTTGGTTACAAGGTTTACCAGTCAAGCAGACACAACTCTATTTCCGGTACTACTATATACTTAGCTTATTAGATGTTGAAATATGACAAGAGGTATGACCTATGCACAATCCTCTTGAATGAGTTAGTAAGCAATTTGAAGAAAATTAAGCAAGATAAGAAGCACACCTTCAAATATGGAACTCTTCTTATTTTTTTAGCCTTATACTTCTTCAATGAGATACCTGGTGTGAAAGGAAAGGTCCAATGGGCCTATGATATACTGGTGGCAATGTAGATAAAATAGGGATTGTGGAGAATTGGAGATGCTACAATGAGAATATCTTCTCTCTGGGGATACTTCAAATCTTTCTAAGTAGCAATGAAAATCAGAGAGAGAATAACTAAGCAAATTTTGGAGAAGTATGAGCAAAGCATTTGCTTCATGGTTGATAAAGATCAATGTCTGATGGAAGTTGTGGAGCCCATAATAGTATAGATCATGCCCATGGGGTATGAAATTGACAACTAGACATCTTAAATAACTAGAGGACAACTGAGAGGGGAGGAGGGTGAATCAGTTGTCAACAGATTACATAACTTTAAGCATTCAAATCTTTATTACTGGAACACATAAACCCAATAGTAGAATTCATAAACCAAATACCAAAATAATTGATATAGAAATCAAGCATAAATATAAATCACATATCAATTACCATCCATTCAGAACAAATGACACCAAGATTTGTACGTGAAAAACCCGGTAAAGGGAAAAACGATGGTGGGAAGCCTACCCACAGTAAAATAATATTTCTGTAGTAAGTATGTGATTACAAAATGAGGGTCCTGCACATGCAGGAAGGCCAATAGCCTAAAGTGCACTGCTCATCATAAAAGGAGCCTCACTGACTACAAAATAAATCTAGACTACAATCTAGAAACAAGAATGAACTGCAAAGATAGAATCTCCTATGCCTGAGTATAGTTCTGGTTAAGCTCAATACTGGAGGTCTTAAACCTCTCCTACCAACCCAATTCAATCACCTATGATTGACTAAAACTCCTGCATATGATTACAATAGTATTCCCACATAGGTAATTGCATAACCATCCCATAACCATAATCCCATATGCCCATGATCTATAAAGAGATCTTACATCATATTTATGTTAGGTCCCAGAGACAACTGAGAGGGGGGGGGGGTGAATCAATTGTCTAATAAATTCAAACCAAAAACTAATTAACAAACTTAATGCTTAATATTGGTAAACCAGTTAAGTATGTCATAGACAACGTTAATAGTAAATTGCTATATCAGTAAGGATTAATGCATGAAACATAAACATAAAGTCATCCACAACACATGACACCAATATTTGTACATGGAAACCCTGCAAGGGGAAAAACCACGGTGGGAAACCTTACCCACAATCAGATGATACTACTGCAGATAGTAAGTGTACATAAATGGGGTCTGCACATGGAGAAAGGCCAACAACCTAGAGCTCACTGCTCAATCACAAAATGGAAGTCACACTGACTATAGTTGGATGGTTAAATCCAATAAGAATGTACTGCACAAAATAGCATCTACATATGCTAGATTCAGTACCGGTGTAATGTTGATATGCTTCTACAAAAACCTAGCTTCACCTTCAAATGATGTCTTCGTGTATATCCCTACTTGATCTCGCATATACCTTCACTCAATTCTTTTTCACATTCCACACTTGATCTTAAAAATAAAATCTTACATTTATACCATACCCTAAGACCAAGTTTAGTAGGTCAGCTCTACAAGATATTACAATAAAAACATTTTACAAACGATATAATATCCGATGCAATAACCGATTAAACATGTCAGCTTAATGCATTTACAACAATAATAAATCATCTCTATAACGTGCCATGCTGATCTAGAAAAGATAAACCTGCTGGTGTAACCCTAGATAACCTGGACCTATTTGCCAGTAAAAGAAAATATGCAAATATGAATATACCAATGATTAATTCTTCAAAACAAAGTGTCCACATGATGTCTTCAACATTACCAAGTGTCTTCCATATCATTCTAGGTACCAACGAACAATATATCCCGCCAGTGAACCATATACCAGTAACTGTTGCATAGTTTACTTGCTTGGCGGTGAATGTTGTTGGATCTTCGAAGTAGGTGTTGACATCAATGAAAAAACCATACCAAAATACCAACAATCTCCCCCTTTGGCATTGATGGCAACACAAGATGGAAAAACCATCAAAGTGCCAAAATAGAGATGCCAAATACAAAAACCAACAATCTCCATTTCTCCCCCTGGGAGTAACATGTGTTTATCCAAAGATTTACTTTCAATACCAATCTCTCCTTAAAAGTGTTTTTCAAAATCTCTCCCCAAAAAGATAATGTGTTTTTCATAATGTGTTTTTCCATAGATATCTCTCCCCCTTTGACATCAAATGCCAAAGTCACAAAAAGTCAAGTTCATACAAAATACCAACTACTCCTCCTGAGAAGTAGCTTCCTCATCAAATACCAGAATAAAGGATTTGTCTTTTTAATTCTACCGATTGATGACAATCATCAACTATTTAAGTCTCTACCAGTGGTGGTATGACTCCAAGCTAATCTCTGAGATACTCAAAAGTCTCCTTAGGCAAAGGTTTTGGGAAAATATCTGCAAGTTGTTCTTTAGTATTCACATAAACCAGTTTTATCTCCTTTTCTTCAACTTTTTCCCTTAGAAAATTCAGTTTGATAGAAACATGTTTTGTTTTAGAATGTAATACCAGATTCTTAGATATATCAATTGCTATAGTGTTATCACAGTATATAGTAATGGGTTCCTTGCATTTTACCTTTATGTCTTTCAACATTTGCTTAAGCCATAATACCTATGTACAGTTTGTTGCTACTGCAACATATTCTGATTTTGCTGTTGATAAAGATGTACAACTCTGTTTCTTACTTAACCAAGAAACTAATCTCTTTCCAAGAAAGAATGCTCCTCCAGTGGTGCTTTTTCTATCATCTACATCTCCTGCCCAATTTGCATCTGTGTATGCACATAGATCAAAATTTTCATCTTTAGGATACCATAATCCAAGATTTGCCATGCCTTGTAAGTACCGAAAAATCCTTTTTACTGCTGATTCATGATTTTCCCTAGGATTACTCTGAAATTTAGAAACAATACATACTGCATTCATAATATCAGGCCTAGTTTGTGTCAAATACAGTAAACCTCCTATCATAGATTTGTATCTAGTTGGATTAATAGGTGTAGATTCATCCCTTTGAGATAATTTGTCATTTGTAGTCATAGGTGTGCTTACCGGTTTAGAGTTCTCCATCCCAAATTTCTTTAGTAATTCTTTCAATTACTTAGATTGACTCAAAAATATACCTTTATTAGTCTGAGAAATCTGCAAACCTAAAAAGAATTTTATTTCTCCAATCATAGACATTTCAAATTCTTGCTGTATTTCAAGAGAAAATTCCTTAAATAATCCATCTTCTCCTCCAAAGATTATATCATCAACAAATACTTCAATAATCAAGATGTCATCATCAGTTATTTTGTAATATAAATTGCTATCTGCATTTCCTTTAGTAAAGCCAATCTTCAAAAGATATTTATCCAACCTTGCATACCAAGCTCTTGGGGCTTGTTTCAATCCATACAGAGCTTTTCTTAACCTGCAAACCATATCATTGTCATCTGTCAAAGAAAATCCATCAGACTGTTCAATATATACTTCTTCTTCAAGATCTCCATTAAAAAATGCACATTTAATATCCATTTGATAAACTTTGTAGTCCTTGTGAGCTGCAAAAGCCAATAATAATCTAACTGCCTCAATTCTGGCTACCAGTGCAAAGGTTTCATTGTAATCAACTCCTTCTTTCTGAGAATATCCCTTACACACTAGTCTTGCTTTATTTCTGACAACCTTACCATCTTCATTAAGTTTTCTTCTAAATACCCATTTAGTTCCAATTACATTTTTATCTTTAGGCCGGGGAACTAATGTCCAAGTATTATTTTTCTCAATTTGTCCTAATTCTTCTTCCATAGCTTTAATCCAAAATTTATCTTCACATGCTTCATTGATAGATGATGGTTCAATTTGAGAAATAAGACATACCTCTTCATTTGCCAATCTTCCTCTTGTCATAACTCCTTTAAATTTGTTTCCAATTATCTGATCATCAGAATGATTCAATCTTACATATCGGGGTGTCTTAGTTTGCTATTGTTCTTCAATTATTGTGGAATCTTCTGATGATACCAGGGTAACTGGATCTTCATTCTATACTGGTGGATTCAATATAGGTTCATTTGTCACAATTTTTGTTGCCGGTTCAGAGTCTATATACCTTGAAGTTCCTCTGAATTGTTCATCAATCTTTACATTTGTACTCTCAACAATTTTCTGCAATCTTTTATTAAAACATCTATATGCCTTGCTCTTAGATGAATAACCAAGAAATATTCCTTCATCACTTCTAGGATCAAATTTTCCAATATACTCATCTCTTCTAATATAGCATTTACTTCCAAAAATTTTGAAATATTTAAGAGTAGGAGTGTTACCAAACCATAGTTTATGAGGGGTCTTACCGGTTTCACCTTTGATGTGAACTTTGTTGAATTTATAGACAACAGTGCTAACTGCCTCTCTCCAATACACATGTGGTAGATTTTCTTCTGATAACATACTTCTAGCTGCATCCAAGATAGTTCTATTTTTCCTTTCAACAACTCCATTTTGTTGTGGTGTCCGAGGTGCTGATAACTATCTTTTGATTCCATTCACTTCACAGAATGTATTAAAGTCCTTAGATGTGAATTCTCCTCCTTGATCTGATCTTAAACATTTGATTTTCTTACCGGTTTCATTTTCAACCATTTCTTTGAATAGTTTGAACTTTCCAAGTGCTTCTGATTTCTCTCTGAGAAAAGTAACCCAACACATTCTAGAATAATCATCAATAATTAGCATGAAATATGTATCACCTTGTAAGCTTCTAGTTCTAGCTGGACCACATAAACAAGTGTGAATTAAATCAAGAGCATTATTGGATTTTTCTGGAATACTTTTGAAACTAGCTCTAACTTGTTTTCCAAATTGACATTCCTTACAAATTGTATTCTGAGGTTTCACAATTTTAGGTAGATCTCTAACTGCCTTAGAAGTATTGATTTTTACCATGCAATCAAAGTTTACATGACATAGTCTCTTATGCCATAACCAACTTTCATCTATATGTGCAATTAAGCATGCCTTTTCACTGTTATTCAAATGAAAGAAATCCCTTCCCAACTACTTGACCAACACTTAAAAGATTATGCTTTAATCCTTCAACATAGTAGACATTGTCAGTGTTATGCTTACCATCAAGAGATATTGAACCCTTACCTTTGATTGAACAAGCTTTGTCATCTCCAAATCTTACTAAGCCTCCATTGTATTCTTGAAAGTTCAAGAATTTACCTTTGTCTCCAGTCATATGATGTGAGCATCCTAAGTCAATAATCCATTCATCCTTTGCTTCAACTTTAGCTGCTAGGGCTTGTTCTATTGGTTGAGCAGTAGATGCCAGTTGATCTTCTATTATAGCAACAAAAACCCATCCATTGTCTGTTGGATCCTCATTAGAATCATTAGTCACACCTTCATCAACAATGTAACAAGATTTATCTTTGTTCTTCTTAAATCTGTATCTCTGATATTTAGGATTAGGCTTGTATGTTCTTCTAGCTTCTTCTCTTAGTCTAGCATGTCTATCAGGGCATCTTGAAGCCATATGACTAATCTTATTACAGTTAAAACATTTAAAGGGTGCTTTACCTTCATACTTACTTCCAATTGGACCTTTTGGCATTTTCCTTGCAAATAGTGCTTCAAGTTTTTCAAGCTCTTCATTCTCCTTTCTAGATTCTTCAAGTTCTCTTGCATAAAAGGCTCTCCAGTATGATTTGTCAAATGATGGAGCAGATGATGTTGATGCTTTAAAGGCTAAATCAATCTTTATAGTAGCAACACGACCAAATTCCTCAATTTCAAAGGCTGAAAGTTTTCCAATCAATGTATCCCTAGTTACTGATGTATTAGGCATTCTTCTTAACTCATTTATAGTAGTAACCTTCATTTTATATGCTAGTGGCAAACCTCTTAAGATTTTTGAAACAATTTCATCCTCACTCAAGGTTCCTCCACAACATTTAATACCCAAAACAATTTCATTTACTCTCTCCATAAAAGCATAAATCCTTTCATCTTCTTCCATTTTTAGATGTTCATACCTGACTCAGAAGCTTTCAAGTTTTGCAATTTTGACTGTGGAATCTCCTTCATTCAATGTTTCCAAGTGATCCCAAATAGCTTTAGCAGTAGACCTATCTGATAATCCCATGATTTGTTGATCTGATAATGCGCTCAAAAG
This sequence comes from Cryptomeria japonica, assembly GCF_030272615.1. Taxonomy (NCBI): domain Eukaryota; kingdom Viridiplantae; phylum Streptophyta; class Pinopsida; order Cupressales; family Cupressaceae; genus Cryptomeria; species Cryptomeria japonica. The sequence goes on along the minus strand of NC_081410.1, from coordinate 130,801,040 downwards.
TGCTTCTCTTGCTTTGCAATCATTCTCTTCATCTTTGGCTAAGGTAGTTGGAGCAGTCTGACCAGCTACAACAACAATATAACCATTCTTAGTAGCTTCCAAGATATCTTTACCAATGCAATTCAGATGTGTCTCCATTCTGATCTTGCATATTCCATAGTTGGTTCCATCAAGATTAGGACTATCCTTCCTGAAATAATTAGTAGACATTGGATCTCCTCAAGTTGTTAAACTTTTGCAAAAGAGGACTAAGCTTTGATACCAATTGTTAGGTCCCAGAGACAACTAAGAGGGGGGGGGGGGTGAATCAGTTGTCTAATAAATTCAAACCAAAAACTAATTAACCAACTTAATGCTTAATACTAGTAAACCAATTAAGTATGTTGGTAGATAGTGTTAACAGTAAATTGCTATATCAGTAAGGATTAATGCATGAAACATAAACATAAAGTCATCCACAACACATGACACCAGTATTTGTACGTGGAAACCCTGTAAGGGGAAAAACCATGGTGGGAAACCTTACCCACAATCAGATGATACTACTGCAGATAGTAAGTGTACATAAATGGGGTCTACACATGCAGAAAGGCCAATAGCCTAGAGCTCACTGCTCAATCACAAAATGGGAGTCCCACTGACTACAGTTGGATGGTTAAATCCAATAAGAATATACTACACAAAATAACATCTACATATGCTGGATTCAGTACCAGTGTAATGTTGATATGCTTCTACAAAAACCTAACTTCACCTTCAAATGATGTCTTCGTGTATATCCCTGCTTGATCTCGCATATACCTTCACTCAATTCTTTTTCGCATTCCACACTTGATCTTAAAAATAAGATCTTACATTTATACCATACCCTAAGACCAATTTTAGTAGGTCTTCTCTACAAGATATTACAATAAAAATATTTTACAAGCAATATAATATCTGATGCAATAACTAATTAAACATGTCGGCTTAATGCATTTACAACAATAATAAATCATCTCCATAGCGTGCCATGCTGATCTGGAAAAGATAAACCCGCTGGTGTAACCCTAGATAACTTGGACCTATTTGCCAGTAAAAGCAAATATGCAAATATGAATATACCAATGATTAATTCTTCAAAACAAAGTGTCCACACGATGTCTTCGACATTACCAAGTGTCTTCCATATCATTCCAGGTACCGGTGAACAATATATCCTGTTGATGAACCATATACCAGTAACTATTGCATAGTTTACTTACTTGGCGGTGAATGTTGCTGGATCTTCGAAGTAGGTGTTGACATCAATGACAAAACCATACCAAAATACCAACAATTTATACCAACCCGAGACCTAAACAATTAGGCCGGCCACCTAAAAGATAATACAATAAATTCATAACATAATCCTGCAATCCAATGATCAACCAAGTTGTCTTATGCCAAAAACAATATAAACCAATCATTAAATCCTGTCGATAACGCATCCGGATAATCCTCTAACATGTTACATAAACCAGTCCATAACCTAGATAACACCAGACCCAAAATAGGTCTCCATAAACCAAATCCAAGACCACCGATCAATAGGACAATGAACAAGATAACTAAAAGCATCCCAAAAGCCATCTAGAAGCTGCACCAACACCACTTATCATGTGCATCAAAAGATCTTCAACAAAGCTCTGTAAAACCATTATTGGTGACCAAAAGGCTTTCTAGAACAAATGATAGTATTTGAGTCTTCAAATCCCAAACCAACTAATCATGATACAAATCTGAATAGCATGAATGACAGATCCAAATCAATTCCACAAACTAAAGCATACTAGATCAATATCATAATCCAACCACTCTACTGGAACCAACTGAAAATTAGTAAACAACGAAAACAACCAGTGTTGCCATCAATGACAAAACATCAGTGTAACACATAATCAATTCCTCCAAATTGCCAACAATCTCCCCCTTTGGAATTGATGGCAACACTAGATGTTAAAAAATCCAAGTGCCAAGAAATGCGAAACAAGTGTCCCCCTTTGGAAGACATCCAACAATCTCCCACAAAATGATATAGCAATGAAGCTCTGAACCAAACTCCTCTAAAGAATATATCTCTCCCTTATGTTTTTCACAAGAATACCTCTCCCCCTTTGAAATCAATACAAAATATTTGACATAAATATCAAAGAAAAATCATAAATCCTCTGATTATTATAGCTCACTACTCCCCCCTGAGTAGTAGCACCAACACATCAATCCATAATGAGTAGTAGCTCTGATAATGCATACTAGACTGATGCCAATCAGCATCATTCAGGTCTCTACTGGAGGGGCACAAACCCCCAATCTATCTCTAAAGTACTCAAATGATTCTTTAGGCAAAGGTTTAGTGAAGATGTCTGCAATTTGCTCTTTAGTGTTCACATAAACCAGTCCGACTTCATTTGCTTTCACCTTTCCCTTCAAAAAGTTATACTTGATAGATATGTGCTTTGTCTTAGAATGAAATACATGATTCTTTGATATATCCATAGTAGCAAAGTTATCATAGTAAATAACTACCAGTTCATTACAATCCACCTTTTTATCCTTCAACATTTGCTTCATCCATAGAACTTGTGTACAGTTAGTAACAATAGCAACATACTTAGCTTTAGTAGTAGATAAAGAGGTACATGACTTCTTTTTTCTGATCCATGAAACAAGTTTCTTTCCAAGAAAGAAAGCTCCACTAGATGTGCTCTTCTGATCATCAACATCTCTAGCCCAATCTGCATATGTATATGCACATAATGGATAGTCATCATTTTTAGGATACCACAAACCATATTCAGTTGTTCCTTACAAATACCTGAAAAACCCTTTTCACTGTACTCTCATGATTTTCTCTAGGATCACTTGGATATCTAGATACAATACAAACCACATTCATTATATCTGGTCTAGTTTGAGTCAGATACAACAAACCTCCAATCATAGACTCGTACCTTGTAGGATTTACCAGTGCAAATGCATCTTTCTTTGTCAATTTCTCACTTGTAACCATTGGAGTACCAACCGGTTTAGAGTTTCCAACACAAATTTATTCAATAGCTCTCTAGCATACTTAGTTTGATAGATGAAAATAACTATCAGTTTGTATAACTTGCAAACCTAAGAAAAATTTCTTCTCACCAATCATAGACATATCAAATTCATTCTTCATATTGTTAGAGAATTCCATACACAACTTATCTTCACCTCCAAAAATGATATCATCAACAAAGACTTCAATAATTAATATGTCATAATCAACAATCTTATAATATAGATTACTCTCAGCATTACCTTTAGTGAAATCAAACTTCAAAAGATATTTATCTAGTCTTGCATACCAAGCTCTAGGGGCTTGTTTCAATCCATATAAAGATTTCTTTAACCTGCAAACCTTGCTTTTTTCATTTGAAAGAGAAAATCCAATAGGTTGGTCAATATAAACTTCCTCTTCAAGATCCCCATTGAAAAATGAACACTTAACATCCATATGATAAACCTTGTATTTATTATGTGCAGCATAAGAAATAAATAATCTCACAACTTCAATTCTAGCTACCAGTGCAAAGGTTTCACCATAATCAATTCCTTCTTTTTGAGAATATCCTTTACAAACCAATCTATATTTATTCCTCACAAATTGTCCATCTTCATTCAATTTACTCCTAAAAACCCATTTAGTTCCAATAACATTCTTATTTTTAGGCCAGGGAACTAAAGTCCATGTGTTATTCTTTTCTACCTAATCTAATTCTTCTTCCATAGCTTTCATCCAACATTCATCTTTACAAGCTTCAATTACTGATGTCGGTTCAACTTGAGAAATTAAACATACCTCATCAGCTACCAACCTTCTTCTTGTCATCACTCCTTTGTTTTTGTCTCCAATGATCTGTTCTTCTAAATGATTTAACCTTACATACCTAGGAGTCTTTTGATTTTCTATTCCTTTGCCCTGATATTCAGTTACTATTGAATTTTCTGATATTGTCGGAGTAACTGGTTCAACATTCTATTCTGGTGTAGGTGCTACTGGTTTAGTTATGATCATTTCCATTGCCAGTTCCTTCTCATAAGTTCTGATTTGACTTCTATTCTGCTCATCTACCTTGACATTTGTTCTCTCCACAATGGAATCAAAATTCACATGACACAACCCCTTATGCCATAACCAACTCTCATCAATTTGTGCAATCAAACATGTCTTCTCAACGGAGTTCAAATGAAAAATGTTACCTTTAGTTTGTGTACCAGTTGTAATCTCCAATCCAAATCTGTTGATAATATTGCATTTTCCATCCTTGAACTGTTACTGAAATCCCTTATCCACCAACTTTCCTACACTCAAAATATTATGCCTTAAACCTTCAACATAATAAACATTATCAATGTTATGCTTACCATCCAATGATATTATTTCTCTTCCCTTAATCATTCATGTTTTGTCATCACCAAATCTAACTAGACCACCATCAAATTCTTGTAAAGATAAGAAATTCCTTCTATCTCTAGTTATATGATGTGAACATCCATTTCCAATTACCCATTCATCCTTGTCTTCAATTTTAGCAGTAAGGGCCTTTTCTTCAACTACCAGATCATCTTCCTCAATAGCCAAAAATACCCATTCCTTCCCATCACCAAATCCATTAGCTAAATCTTGTGTCGATTCATCATCACAATCAGTCACACCTTCCTCATCAACAAAGTAGCATGATTTGTCTTTGTTTCTCCTATACTTATGCTTGTTCTGATAATCATGGTTAGGCCTAAAAGATCTTTCTTCAAATCTTGAATTCCTTTCAAGACATCTAGATGCAAAATGACCTATCTTATTACATGCAAAGCATTTAAAAGGTGATTTTCCTTCATACTTACTTCCTATAAGTCCTTTAGGTACTCTTCTAGCAAATAAGGCTTCAAGTTTCTCAAACTCTTCATCTTCTTTCTTCATATCCTCTAGTTCCTTCACATATAAATCTTTCCAATCATTCTTTCCAGTAGATGATGTAGATGCATGAAAAGTAGGTTCAAATTTTATAGCTCCAGAAGGTCCAAATTCCTCAAGTTCAAAAGAAGATAACTTCCCAACCAAGGTATCCCTATATACAGAGGTGCTTTCCATAGTTCTCATCTCATTAATTATAGTAGCCTTCATCTTATAAGCCAATCAAAAATCTCTCAGTACTTTAGAAACCATTTCATCTTTGCTCAGAGATCCACCACAACATTGAATTCCCAAAACAATCTCATTAACTCTTTCCATAAAACTAGTAATCCTTTCATCTTCTTCCATCTTCAGGTTTTCATACCTCACCCGGTAATCATCAAGTTTAGAAATTTTAACAGTAGGGTGACCTTCATTCATAGTCTCCAATTTGTCCCATATAGCCTTTGCAGTTGATTTGTGAATTAGTCCCATTATTTGCCGATAAAAAAGTGCACACAAAAGGGCTTCTCTAGCTCTACAATCATTCTCAAGCTCCTTATCCATGCTTGCCAGAGGAGGATTTCCAGATGCTGGATTAAAAGGAGTTTCACCTTTCTCAGTAATCTCCCCAATTTATTTTCCAAGACATCTCAAGTAAGTCTCCATCCAAATCTTTCATATCCTGTAATTCATTTCATCAAGCCTAGGAATTTCTCTCTGGAAAACAACTGTAGATGTATTTGATGAACTTGAACTGTTAGATGCCACAGGATCTTCCTCAAGTGGTTTAGGTTCTACAGAGAGGAGCAAGCTCTGATACCAATTTTTAGACAACTCAGATAACTAGAGGATAACTGAGAGGGGAGGGGTGAATAAGTTGTCAATATATTACAAAACTTTAAGCATTCAAATCCTTATTACCAGAACACATAAACCCAATACCAGAATGCATAAACCAAATACCAGAATAACTGATATAGCAATTAACCATAAATATAAATCATAGAACAATTACCATCCATCCAAAACACATGACACCAAGATTTATACGTGGAAAACATGGTAAAGGGAAAAACCATGGTGGCAAGCCTACCCACAGTCAGATAATACTTCTACAGTATGTGATTACAAAATGAGGGGCCTTCACATGTAGGAAGGCCAATAGCCTAGAGCACACTACTCATCACAAAATGAGCCTCACTGACTACAAATTAAATAGAGACTATAATTTGAAAAGAATAATGAACTACAAAGATAACATCTTCTATGCCTAAGTACAATTCTGGTTAAGCTCAGTACCAGAGGTCTTAAAATTCTCTTACCAGCCCAATTCAATCACCTATGATCGACCCAAACTCCTACATATGATTACAACATTATTCACACATCAATAATTGCATAACCATCCCATAACCATATGCCCATGATCTACAAAGAGATCTTACATCATACTTATACCAACCCGAGACCTAAACAATTAGGTCTGCCACCTAAAAGATAATACAATAAATTCATAACATAATCTCGCAATCAAATGATCAACCAAGTCATCTTAGGCTGAAAACAATATAAACCGATCATTAAATCCTACCGATAATGTATCAGGATCATCCTCCAACATGTTACATAAACCAGTCCATAACCTAGATAACACTAGACCCAAAATAGGTCTCCATAAACCAAATCCAAGACCACTGATCAATAAGAACATAAAAAAGATAACAAATAGTATCCTGAAAGGCATCTAGAAGCCGCACAAACACCGCTTATAATGTGCATCAAAGATATTCAATAAAGATCTACTAGTAAAACCCTTACTGGTGACCAAAAGGCTTACTAGAATAAATGATAGTATTCAAGTCATCAAATCCTGAACCAACTGATCATGATACACATCTGAATAGCATGAATGACTGATCCAAATCAATTCCACAAACCAAAGCATACCAGAGAATACCAGATCAATATCATAATCCAACCACTCTACCAGAACCAACCGAAAATCGGTAAACAACCTAAACAACTGGCGTTGCCATGAATGACAAAACATCAATGCAACACATAATTAATTCCTCTAAATTTCCAACAGTTGACTTCATCACACTTGAGTCATATGGTCAACATTTATTAAGTCAACTGGTGTTTCCTAAGGAAGGGAGATTTGGAACATTAAAGGAGAAGGATCTTAGTTTGCACATGTAATTCACTGCATCTCTCAGGAAAAGGAAAGTTACAATGATGGCCGAGGAGGTGGCATCTCAGATGGGATCCACTCAAGAGGAGTTGAAGAAAGCAAGAGAAAAATATGCTAAAAAAGAGGCCAAAGAGGAAACCAAGAAGCCTAAGGTTGATTTGATTCCCTTGAAGGTCAAACCAAAAGAGACCATGTATGCTCCTACTTTGGTGGTATCATCCTAAGGACCTAGCTCATCTGGGAAAGGTGTATTGAAGAAGAAAGAGAAACCCAAGAAGACTTATGTTACTGTGTCTTTGGTGGCTTCTGAAACAAAATCTGATGAGGAAGTAGGAAAGGCAAAGAAGAAAGGTGAATTTGTCAGAGTGGTGAGGAAGCTGCAGTTTGGTGGAGCCCAACAAAGAAAGAAAACTAAATCAGAACCTGCCCCTATCGGTAGACCCAAAAGAGGTAGATAGGTCAGAAGTCAACTTGACAAAGACCTTGAGTCTGTTAAGTACACAATTGTTCGTTCACTATCAACAAACCAGCTAATAGATGAAATAATAATTGATGGGAACTTAAATAATCTTGGAGCTTACTATGAGAATCTTGATGAAGGTGATAAGAGAAGTGGAAGAAGCAGTTGTAATATACTTGCACAATTTTAGTAAAACATTGATTGAGCTAGAGAAGAGCATCCCTAAAGACTTGTACAATCTTATTGATGCAAGGAGACTTACTGCTAGTAGAATTGACAAGGAAATGAAAGAAAGAGAACTAATAAACATTTGCACCTTTATCACCCATGATGAAGTCAAAAGACATTGAAGAGGCTAACACAAAACAATTTAGAAGCAAAAACAGGGTAAACAGGTTAATGATTAGGAAGGTGGAAGAAGTGAGGAAGGAGACATAATACATCTGGAAAAAGATAATTGTGAAAGATCCTCTGTATAAATATGTATTCAATTCTTCTCAACCGAAAGAAAAGCAAGGTGTTCCCGTTGATTAGAAGGGTGAAATTCAGACTAAGGGACATACATAAGATCAAGATAACATTGTTACTACTTATCAAGTTTCCATTAGTTTTATGTCAAAGTTATTCTATATACTCAAGTCGGTTACTACTACCGAGATATTCAGTCGGTATGCATAGTCTAGTCGGTTATAGAAGAAAGTAGTCTCAGAGTGTAGTATACACCGAGCTGTCTACTGAGTATCATTCCATGTCTACCGAGCAGCAAAGATGACACACTGAGTTGATATACACTGAGTGAAACGTGTTACCAGATTCATTGAACCTGGACATACATATGAAAACATGTTACAAGATCGAGGAACATCTAACCGTTATCACATTGGAAATTGCACTTAAAGATTATGTATAATTTTGAGGTCATCTAACCAATGAAATATTTTGCATGGTTATTCATTCGATAAAACATGTTTGTAAGATTGAAGAAATGAATGGATCACCGTCATAAGAGATCTATTTATAGAACATAAATTAAGATTAGAAATATACATGTAGCATGACAAAAAGAAAGATATAGAAATATATGAAGCAAGACATGTGAAAGCACTAAGTGTTATGATTGTTACAGAGACACAGAGGTCACCGAGAAGGATTTCAGAGAACAGTCAAAGAATAGAGTAAATAGAAGGGTTTACCAAGTTACTATATGGGTTACCGAGGTATGCTATAAGCAAGGTATTTTATTCTAAGCACATAGAATCTGCTATAACATTCCAAATGTAAAGTTGCAGATATTTGTAATGATTTTATTGTAATATTTTGAAGCTGTAAGAGAAACCTTTAACAGGGTAAGAGACTCTAATCAAGTCTATAAATTGTAAAGCCTCTGACCAGGTGAAACATTTAGTTTAAGTGTTGTAAAATCCTTTAGCAAGGTAGATCTAACAGATCTTGTTACTCCTAACAGGGTAAGCTATTAGAAATAGCTAAACATGTAGCTCTAACCAAGCAACCTTTATTATTGCAGTAGTGAAGTTGTGGGTGCCATCCCCATCGCAGTTTTTCTCTCTAACCAAGAGTTTCTACGTAACCAAAATATATGTGTTATGGAGTGAATCATGTATGATTTTATCTATTCATTTTAGCTTTATATTATGTTACTGCACTATTCAGTTTATGCATAACAGTAAAGTTATTATTGAAGAAAAGTTTTGAAGTACTGATTCACCCCTCCCCTCTCAGTACATTAGCTTTCCATATTGGGCCTAATAATTGGTATCAGAGCTTCAATCTTGGAAAAGGGTTTAACTGCCTAAAGAGAAAGATCTTATCAATGGAAGGCTATAAACAATCTTGGATGATTGTGTATCTGCAAGAAGAGATGGATCATGCTAATCAAGTGATTGCAGACATGCAAAGGCAAATGCAAAAATATCTAAAAGTAAGAAGAAGATTATCTGATGATTTGCAGGACTCTCAAGAGTTAGTGGAACAAATTGAGACATCATCTAAGAATAGTATATCTGAAGAAACTGAAGAAATGATTGGAGTATTGAGAGAAAAGAACAAAGCACTGGCTGATCAACTAAAAGCAATGAAAAGAGAACATGAACATTTCAGCACATAGATGACTGAAAATCTTGATGCATTAAGGATAGCTGAGGATAAAGTAAGAGATCTACAAAGAAAGAAACAACAACTTGAAGTTTTAGTAACTAATAAGAATGATGAAATCACAAGGTTGACTGGAATTCAACAAAATCTGTCAGATCAACTAGGTTATGCACATCATGAAGCAAATCTGAAGAATGATGAGAATCAAGCATTGAAACATGAAGTATCAAGGTTGACCGATGAACTTGAAACAGAGAAGAAATCCAAAGAAATACTAAAGAAGAGTTATGAAGCATCAAAGATGTTGGATGAGCAACTGAATACAAGAAGACCCAATAAAGATGCAGGATGTTACAAAGGCAAAGACTCTACCGAGAAGGGAATTCATACTACCGAGAGAGGAGAATCATCAAAGCAAGTTGGATTCAAGAAGAACATCAAAGGAAAGAAGCCTATTTGCAACTACTATGGAAATCAAGGTCATACTGCCAACATGTGCCAAATCAGAAAAGGTAAGCAACCAAATGTCACTAAGTCCAATGGTTATTGTTACAATTGCAATAAATATGGTCACACATCTAAACAATGTAGGAAAAAGTCTGTAAAGAATTATCAGAAGGAAAAATTCAAAGGGTTTTGTAAAAATTGTAATAGATATGGACATAGTACCGAGAAGTGTTGGCTTAAGCAAAAGAACTATATGTGGTATGCAAACTGAGCAAATGCTAGAGGTTACCGAACTCACACACATCATTACCAACAATATTTTGCAATACCATGGGATTACAATACAAGGATATGGTGTGAATGTTGTGGAAGATATGAACATATAAGTTCCAATTGTTTTATAAGGTTTGGGATGTATAGTCAAAGATCATGGAGAAATCCTAGTATGGCATGTTTTCATTGTCACAAAGTTGGACACTTAGCTGGAGATTGCAGAGATCAACCTAGAAAAGACACTGAGGAAATAAAAGACAAATTAAAGATGATTTGGAAAAAGAAGGAAATTGTGTCAAATGAAGAAAGCAGCTTACCTACTAAGTTAGGTGCTCCTATTCTAAATTAATCGATAAAGGTATGAAGGGACTACATTATCTCAAAGTTAAATCTTAATAGTTCCTATTTTATTATGTACTTAATTCAAAATCTGCATAATTAATATGTAATAGTAAGTTTGAAATTCTATCAAAGTCTTTTGAAGCACTTTACAAGAAACCTGTCAATTCGGTGAATACAGGAAGCCTATCAAGTCGGTAAATGAAGGAAGTTTGGTTACCCAGTTAAAACGAAAAAGGAGAGTAAATCGGTTAAATGGAACCGAGTGTATTTAATGTTTTTGACCTAACCTACACAGAGCCCGATAAGGCATATTGTGTACTTAAAAGCATTTTCGCGGTCATTTTCAACTCACCAAGTTTTCAAGAGAGCAAAGCAAAGCGAATCTAAGGCAATCAAACCTCCTACAAAGAAAATTCAAGGTATTTACATCAATCTCAACGCATTGTTATGCTGGTTTACCGATCTTATCAAGTTGCTATTATTTTCTAAGAGTGAAGCGTCTATCGTTTGAAATCCTGAAACCCTAGGGATCCTTTGTTAGCTTTTATTTGAAATCTAAAATGGCACCTAAGATTCAAGATCCCATTATTGTCAAGAAAGTAGAGAAGCCCTCACTAAAATACTCTTTGACTCCTAAAGTTGCATCTGAAGCAGATGACAAAACCACATTTTCACTCATCCTCAATAGAGTGTTATTAGTCAAGGATGTGAGATTCTTCACCAAATGTCGAGTTGAAGAACTCGGTCATGTTGAAATCAAAGACAACTATGATGAGCTGTGTACCGATGGTAAATTGAATAGCAAGTATGAGCACATTAAGATCAAGGGATTAACTGAAGCCCTAACCTATTCCCATGTGTTCAAACCCCAGTGGGTCAAGTTTGTTCTAAGTAGAGTTCACTATGATTTCATGTGGCTTGAAGAGCAACCATTTAAGATTACCAAGGAAATCATTCATTTGATTATCGGTTACCCTATTTATGATCATACCCGAGCCCAAAAGATGATATCACAGAAGGAATTGATCAGTTTAAACAGAGTGGAATCATATTGTAGAGGATTGAAATTGAACAATGTCACATATGAAGTACTAAAATTTGCCATAAGAGTAATAGGTTACTATATCTTCCAATCAGCAAGGGAAAATAGTGTACCCTGTGCAGTAGTAGACCTAGCATACAAAATTGTGAAAAAGGGAATGAAAATTGATCTATGTGAGGTGTTGCTGAAGAACCTATTTGAGAATCTGAACACCATCAAGAAGCCAAAGAAGAACAACTCGGCTAATACACTAAAGTTTGGATCATTACTTGTATGCATGTTTTTCTATTTTGAAAAATTCTTTCCATCAGTCAATAAAGTTACTTGGGAACTACACCGACCAATCACCCATCAGATCAATGACTTCATCAAGAAGTTAGGTGATAATTTCAATGATATTATGGATGATTACTTCAGTAAATTTCAAGAAAAAATGCATAACAGGTACCAGATTCCACCCCAGCTAGTGGAGAAATACAAAAATGACATATGTTTTGAAGTTGACATTGATTACTGTTATGTGAATGCTGTGGAACCAAGAACTCAATCTTTGTCACCGATGGGTTATGAGATTGATTTTGACATCACACAACATCAAATTGATGCATTTCTTACATTACCAAGGCATGCTATTGAGCTAAGGTATGGAACCTATGAGGAAGTGAAGGAAAAGGTAAAGATGAGCATTGTAGTACCCAAAGCTACAAGAAAGGCAACAAAGATGGTAAAGGCATTATTAGAGAAATTCACAGAAGACTCTTCCTCTACACCTATCAAAGGCACCATTGCCATTACCGAAGAGGAATCTAAAGCCCAAGAGGTAGTTATAATATTGGGCACCGAATTGCCTAAAAGAAAAGTGTTGAAGAGAAAGAAATAGGACACATCAAAGGCCTCACCTACTCCACCTCCAAAGCGACCTAACACTAGAGCATCTACAGCTTCACTGAGTAAGAAAACAAAGAGTGTTATTGTTCCCAAGGTAACAAAGACCTACAAGAAATCTACTCAAAGACTCATTTTGGCAAAAGAGTCTAGTGATACCAAATCAGAGGATGCAAGCAAATTTCAGATTGTCAAAAGCAAGAAGGTAAATGTACATAGTGTTGAAAACTTCTATGCAAATATGAAAGAATATGGAGGATTTGGATCATTTAGATATGTAAAGTATGAAACCAGAAATAATGATGAGAAGAGACGAATTGAAGAAGCTGTCATCTGCACACTTCTAAAATTCTGGTTGTCTCCATTGGAACTAGCTAAGTCACTTCCAAATGAACTTTATTTGCATATTGATAATAGGTGGAAGTATGCAATGGACTCAGAGAAATAGATCAGAGAAAGAAGTTTGGAACATCTCTTTCCTAACATGTCAGTAGCTGAAATAAAAGAACATCTAACAACCTACAACTCAAAGTTTCTTGTCAAACAAAGAGCCTTAAAACTGATGAATGGGCTGTATATTGAAGTTGAAAATGAGACAAAGCAAAGTGGCAGGAAATCTTTAAAATCAAGGATGCCGGTGAGCAAGCTACAGTTGAAATTGTTGATGTCACCCAGCAAGATCTTGATGTTACCGAGCAAGACCTTGCTGACACCATTCAAATAGATGAAGATATCAAGGATACAGAGGTACTAGAATAGGAAATGATAGAAGGCAATGCATATGCAAAACTTGTATCTAGTGAATTAGTCTTGGAACAAGTTCAGCCTTATCCACCGGTCAAACAACCTGTCTCAACCGAAACCCCTCAAGATACAGATCAAGGCACTGAAGGCCACAAGTCTACAGTAGGAGAAGGTACTACTCAAGAAGAGACATCTCAAGCACCTACTAGCACTAAGAATGTTGCAACTAAGACACCAAGTACCGAGACACCAAAGGACTCTACAGAGGCTAAAGAAATCAATAAAAGTGTTGCCTCTATTGAGAAACCTACCAAGGGTCATCAAGCCTCACAAGCCATTGTGTTAGTTCCATTGGTGAAAGGTAAAGAAAAGAAGATGAAAAAGCATAGTTTTAAAGTTGATTTGTCAAAACCAATAGTGTTTCCCAATGTAGACATATCAAAATTAAAGGGGCAAGTACTCATTGATTTCGGTGAACTATGCAAAGCAAAGGCTGAACAAGAGAAGAAAATGGTGATTCAAAAGAAAAATAAAGTACTTCAGAAGGTGAAAGCACTCTTAATAGATATGCTACCTGAAGCTACAGTGTCAATAGATGCAACCATCCATATTCAACAAAATGAACTCCTAACAAAGATAGAGACATCTAGAGTAGATGCATTGGAGTATTTGAGCAAGCTAAAAGACAAAGAGCTCACTGCAAAAAGGATAGAAGAGGTACAGAAAGCTATAGCTAATGGCAAAGTTAAACTTGTCAAATTTATTGTTGAGTTTACTCCTCAACTCAAGCACATTCTTTATTTATTTCAGAAACTCTGCACATTTTCTTTAATCATTAAAGACATTAAGAATAAAATAGAGGCAATTGAGAAAGAGATCACCGATCTCTCAAATAAGTTGACCACAGAGCCAAAATTAGTTCAGAATTAATATACAAGGTTACAAAAACTCATGGCTCAACAATTGGACCTAAGAAATGAAGAACACAAGATCAGGATGGACATCATGACACTTTAGACATTATTCCTTCCTCATCTTTCATCCATCCAAGAACAGATCAACTGAACCACATCCCTATCTACTACACAAGAGGGAAGCACTCTAGGTGGCTTAATATCATTATTGGCTGATATTCAAGAACATAATTCTTTAATGGACAGTGTAAATATTGCACTCTCTGTCGCTCTCACCAAAGCACGGACCAAGTACAAATCCATTTTTGACCAGTTACCACCCCCGAATGGTAATTAAATTTTGATGTTTGTCAAAAAGGGGGAGTGATATAGTATTGGGGGAGTGTAGTATTCAAAGTATCAAACAAAAGGAGTATAGTATATAGGGGAGTATACCGAGCAGAGTAAACAGAGTATCCAAGAGTAGTGAACTGAGTAGTAAACATAACAGTAAGCAAAGAACGAGAACAGATCATTGAGCATGCAAAATCAGAGTTTTGTACAAGTATATTGATAAGGGGAGTATATCTTCATTGACTATTATATATACTGTTAGTATAGTCAAATTTTGCAAGTACATAGATTATTGAGTTATAACTTTGAAAGTAGTTTTTGTCAAAAATCTCAACTAATGTCAAAAGGGGAGATTGTTACTACTTATCAAGTTGCCATTAGTTTTATGTCAAAGTTATTCTATATACTCTAGTCAGTTACTACTACCGAGATATTCAGTTGGTATGCACAGTCTAGTTGGTTATAGAAGAAAGTAGTCTCAGAGCGTAGTATACACCGAGCTGTCTACTGAGTATCATTCCATGTCTATCGAGCAACAAAGATGACACATCGAGTTGATATACACCAAGTGAAACATGTTACCAGATTCATTGAACCTAGACATACATATGAAAACGTGTTACAAGATCGAGGAACATCTAACCGTTATCACATTGGAAATTGCACTTAAAGATTGTGTATGATTTTGAGGTCATCTAACCAATGAAATATTTTGCATGGTTATTCATTCAATAAAAGATGTTTGTAAGATCGAAGCAATGAATGGATCACCATCATAAGAGATCTATTTATACAACATAGATTAAGATCAGAAATATACATGTAGCATGATAGAAAGAAAGATATTGAAATATATGAAGCAAGACATGTGAAAGCACTAAGTGTTATGACTGTTACAGAGACACAAAGGTCACTGAGAAGGATTTCAGAGAATAGTCAAAGAACAGAGTAAACATAAGGGTTTACCGAGTTACTATATGGGTTATCGAGGTATGCTATAAGTAAGGTAATTTATTCTGTGCACATAGAATCTACTATAACATTCCAGATGTAAAGTTGCAGATATTTGTAATGATTTTATTGTAATATTTTGAAGTTTTAAGAGAAACCTTTAACAGGGTAAAAGACTCTAATCAAGTCTATAAATTATAAAGCCTCTAACCAGGTGCAACATTTAGTTTAAGTGTTTTAAAATCCTTTAGCAAGGTAGATCTAATAGATCTTGTTACTCCTAATAGGGTAAGCTATCAGAAATAGCTAAACATGTAGCTCTAACCGAGCAACCTTTATTATTCTAGTAGTGAAGTTGTGGGTTCCATCCCCACTGCAGTTTTTCTCTCTAACCAAGAGTTTCTGCGTATCCAAAATATATGTGTTATGGAGTGAATCATGTATGACTATTATGTATTTGTTTTAGCTTTATATTATGTTACTACACTATTCAGTTTATGCATAACAGTAAATTTATTATTGAAGAAAAGTTTTGAAGTACTGATTCACCCCTCCCCTCTCAGTTCATTAGCTTTCCATATTGGGCCTAACAAACATAACAGTTGATGCTGAGATTGATGATACCCCTCTAGTGATGAACAATTCAACAACCCCTAAGATCGAAAAGGATGATACTGCACCAAGTGACAACACCAACACAAAAAAATAAATGGGATGGAGAAGAGAAGAAGGATGTTGGGATTGCAGAGGCTAAGGTTGTTGAGGTAGACAAAGGCAAAGGAGTAGTTGATCCAACAATTGTCACTTATCCGGTTAAAGGGACCCCACCTCAGATTCCTATCAATCTTGATGGTCATGTCAACCTTGGACAAATGTCTCCTATATAAAAGCTCATGCTCACAACTACTTTGCAAGCCCAGGATAGCCAGGATTTGGTGAAGTCTGAATATGAAGATAAGAAGCTCATTCTGATCTCAGTTGACGTTTTGCAGAAGGTGGCTCCAAATGTATAGTTATATTCTAATAATAGCCCCTCCTGTTAATTGTTGCAATTGATTAACAATATAAATAGAAATTTTGATTGTTTAGAGAAGTCTACTACTTAGAAATTTTTGGATAGATTTAAGGATGTTAGGATGCAAATATTCCAGAAGATGATTGACTATGATAGAGTGAGACTAAATAAGAGACTACAAATTATTTTTGATGCATTATCCTAAGGCAATAAATTGTACAAGTCTTGTCTAATTTTGCCTAAATTCACTGTAGATATAGACAAGTGTTAGACAACTCAGATAACCAGAGGACAACTAAGAGGGGGGAGGGGGTGAATCAGCTGTCGACAGATTACAAAACTTTAAGAATTGAAATCCTTATTAATGGAACACATAAACCAAATACTAGAATAACTAATATAACAATTAAGCATAAACATAAATCACAAAATAGTTACCATCCATCCAGAACACATGACACCAAGATTTGTACGTGGAAAACCCGATAAAGGAAAAAAATCACTTGGGGAAGCCTACCCAAAGTCAGATAATACTTTTGTAGTAAGTATGTGATTACAAAATGAGGGGATCACACATGCAGGAAGGCCAACAACCTAGAGCATAGGACTCATCATAAAAGGATCCTACTTGACTACACAATAAATCCAAACTACAATCCAAAAAGAAGAGTGAACTGCAAAGATAACATCTCCTATGTCTAAGTACAACTCTAGTTAAGCTTAGTACCGAAGGTCTTAAACCTCTCTTACCTACCCAATTTGATCACCTATGATCAACCCAAAATCCTGCATATGATTACAACATTATTCACACATAGGTAATAGCATAACCATTCCATAACCATAATCCCATGATCTACAAAGAGATCTTACATCATATTTATACCAACCCAAGACCTAAACAATTAGGTTAGCCACCTAAAAGATAATACAATAAATTCATAACATAAACCCACAATCCAATGATCAACCAAGTCTTCCTAAGACCAAAACAACATAATCCAATCAATGAATCCATCTGGTAACACACTGAGATCACCCATCAACATGTTACATAAGCCAATCCTTAACCTAGCAGAATAAGATAGCATTAAGTTTAGTCCTAAATGCAACACCATCAATAACACAAACATGAATAAGATAACCAACAACATACCAAAATCTATCTAGAAGGCACACCAACACCACTTATCATGTTCATCAAAATATCTTCAACAAAGCTTTGTCGGTAAAACCTTTACCAGTGACCAAAAGGCTTACTAAAACAAATGATAGAATTAGAGTCATCAAATCCTGAACCAACTGATTGTGATACACATATGAATAACATGAATGATAGATCCAAATCAATTCCATAAACCAAAGCATACAAGAGCATACCAGATCAATATCATAATCTAACCACTCTACTGAAACCAACCGAAAATCGGTAAATGACCAAAACAGACGGTGTTGCCATCAATAACAAAACATCAATGCAAAACATAATCAATTCCTCCAAATTGCCAGCAACAAGAAGATAGGTGTTTTCCATAGCAAGCTTGCTAGTATTTCATAATCCTTTGACCTAAATGTAGCTCTAACAAGCAGTGTTGAAAGGCAATATTATAGCTCTAAATTATCAGATCTCAAGCCTCAAAGCAAGAAAGGAATTTTTTTTAAGAGAAGTTGGTGAACTCTGGAACTTGATTGCCTCCAAGTTGGACACCATGTTGAGTAATAAGGTGATGGACTTGAAAATCACTGAGAAGGGGGGGGGGTGAATCAGTGACACCAAAAATAAAACTACTTCAAACACTAACTAGTAGATGAACTTAACAAAGCTTTTAAACACAATGCATGCAATCCAAAATGATATAACAACATCCACAAAAAGTAAAGCATCCACCATAACACAAGTGTTTGTACATGGAAAACCCAAATAGGTAAAAACCATGGTGAGATGGAACTCACAAGTTAACTATCTACAGTAATAGATAATTGTCTGGTTAAGGTCTACAAAGTGCTCTGCTAGGAGTAAATCTTGTTAGAGATCCCAAATCTTGATTATAAGTACCATGTTAGGAGTAATCTTGGTGGAGGATTTCTGAATCCAAACTAATGGATCACCCTCTTAGAGGATTTATACATTGAAGCTTGTTAGAGCTTACCCAGTTAGGGGATTTGATTCTACTATAATTGTTAGAAAACAACAAGAATGGTTTGATCTATTATGAGTAGCACAATGCTTGCTTGATCAAATCCTTCTAAACATATTCAACATTGCTCTTCTGCATACTCAACAACTTAACTCTTTTTACCTTTGCACATAACATAACACTTTTACTATATCAAATAATTCATTGCAATGTCAATATATAGACCTTATGATTTCATGTCAGCCTTAAGAAATCATAACACAATTTCCTAGGTGCAGTGTATCTGGACAAGTGATTATAATTCATCACAAAAATTACCGCCAAGCAATCAATGCTCGTAACTCATCATGAAATGTGGTAACTCATCATAAAATTACCAAATACTAGTTTGAGTAAAACATATGAACCATTGTCCTTGAATCTCCTCTTGATCTCCATCTTGATCTTTATCTTGATGCCGACTTAGTATAACCACAAATTGTCTCTTATGGACATATTGGTTAGAGATTAACCACTAAGTATACCGGTTGACAGTGTAAATAATTACACATGTATCTGGACACGTGATCATAACTCATCAAAAAAATTATTGCCAAGAAGTCGATGCTAGTAACTCATCACGAAATGTGGTAACTCATCACAAAATTACCAAATACTGGTTGGATCAATTAAATACAATGTTTGAGTAAAACATATGAACCATTGTCCTTGAATCTCTGCTTGATCTCCATCTTGATCTTCATCTTGATGCCAACTTAGTATAACCACAGATTGTCTCTTATGCACATACCGGTTAACACAAGGTACTGGTTAGAGATTAACCATTAAGTATATCAGTTGATAGTGTAAATAATTGAAGTTACACTGGTAGTCAATATAAGCATATGTGTGTGTGTTAGTGTTTCATCAATGACAATATATGATGAATACATTACAATCTTCATCATGCCAAAAATCTCCCCCTTTGGCATTGATGGAGATACTTAGAAAATTTTACAGTAATACTGCGAAGTGTGTATACATAACAAATTTACACATATACTCATACTCCCCCTTAATGCATACATTATAATTTTTTTTCAAAAACACACACATATTTCTACTCCTCCTTTGACAACAATGCCAAATTGAATATATATATATATATATATATATATATATATATATAAAATTTGTATCAAGGTGTTTAGCTTATACATGAATAACTGAAAAATTGAATCAAAGTCTAGGCATAAGCAATTATCATGAAAATAACATTGTAGCTTTGCTTCAATTGTGATAAAGTATTGGTATATGAATCCAACACATTCTCAGTGTACTTGAATGTAGACATCAGCTGTGAATGGAATTCTTCCATTGAGTTTAGTGTGCAGGTTTCACGAGTTGCTAAGATAGCTTCTGCATTTGAGTAGGCTCTCTATAATATGTCTACTTGTGATGTGAGCAGACTCTTGAGTTCCTTGAGAGACCAGAGTCTCTTTTCCTTCTCATTATAATAGATATCCATCTTGTTATGCAAATCATCTATAGATTTTCTAAAGGAAAATATAGAGTACTGAAGTGGGACATATGCCTTGCATATCCTTTCCAGCTCTTGCTTAGTTTCTGTTTGTCTTTTTGAAATGTTAGAATAAAAGAAAGAAATGATAGAGGTAGAAGAAAGAAAATATCCTCCCATTTTAATAGCATTTCTCAACAAATCTTTGTTGTGCAACAAAGCCATTTTTCCACCATCAATATCCTTTGCCAGTTTTTCTCCATACTTCTTCTTGTGACTCTTTTTAGCATAGATTTGAGCAACATTTTCTAGTGACTTGATTTGATCAGATGCATCTACAACTAACTAACCAAGTTTTCTAATAGGTGTAGGTAGATGTGCTGTAGATGTTTCCCATAGTAGACTAGATAAAATATCTACTATAGTTTGAATTGTTTTAGCTTCAACCCTTTTCTCTTTTAGTCTCTTCTTATGTGCTATAGATTGCATGACACTTGTAATCTTCATCATTTCTGATGTGCTCTGGTTGTTCATATCAATAGGTCCCAAAATACTTAAAGAATCATCATCTTCCTCATCAAGTTGCTTTTGCTTTGCTGGTTTAGAGGATATAACCTTAATGATTGCTCTCTTTGTTTCCTTTTCAAAGGACTGCATGACAACCTTTTCAGTAGACTCCTTCTTATTATCTTTAGTGACCGATGGAGATTGGGGTTTCTCCAGTTGTTTTGTTTCTGATGGATTGTCCCCTTTTAGTTGAGTTTCTGGTTGCTCAACTAAGGTAACATGTACATCAATAATTGTAGGAGGCTCCATATCTAGTGCAGTGTTGTCTCTAGATAGATCAATTGTGTCCTGAACAACATCAATAACATGAATAATGGATTCATCCTTTTTATTAAGAGGATAGACCTCATCAACTTGAACAATCTCTTCTTCATCTATTTTTAGTCGATTAACATCATCAACAACATTATCCTCATTCATAGAGGATTGGATGAGTTCTTCCATTCTTTTGATTTCACAAGCTATTAGATTGGTCTCAGTTTCAATAATTTCCCTCCTTCCATTGAGTAACTTAATTCTTCTTTCTTTGAACGTAAACTGAGATTTGTATTGAGCAACTAAAGAACCAATATCATCTTTAGAAACTTCAGGAAAATATTGTACAAATACCTCATCAATGATTTCTTTTTCTAATTTTTTTAGCTTCCTCCCATTTATCCAAAATAATAGTGTACAAATAATTTGAGATATCCTTTTCCAGTTCATGTAGATATCTATTGTAATGACACAAATGAGTGATTACTTGTTTAATGACTTGCTCTTTCTCTTTTCCAGTGAAGGAATCAAAATGCTCTTTAACATTGTCAAACCTATTCCTCCCTAGTGTCTTCATTGTTCTTTCAAAATGGGTTTCAGGCTTGAAAGATGATATATCAATATGCACAGTTTCCTTTGGCACTTCCTTAACTATTTTTTCTACTCTACCAGTAGCCTTCACCTTCTTAGGTTCTTCTTTAGTATTTGAACCTTCAAATTCTGGTTGGAGAATAATTTTTTGATTTCTCTTCTTTGGTGCATTCTCCTTCTTTGTATATACTTTAGGTGCCAGTTCCTTTTTGGTTAGGACACTCCGAGTCACCCTTGTAGTCTTTATCACTAGAGGTGAGTCCATTTTTTTTTTCTTTCCTTTCACATTAGTGACATGAGCAGTACTAATTTCTGCTGGTGCAACTTGGACTACCACAATGTCCAATTTTGCTTTCTTTTTGTCTTTGGGAGATGCTAATAGGGTATTAGCATAACCAACCAGTAGATCATAGTTCACCTCATAACTCATATCTTCCATCTCTTCTTCTCTTGACTCAATTGCTTGCATCAAGCAAAAGTGAGTGGTAACAGTAAAGACTATCTTTTGCAAAATGCCTTATCACATCTTCTGGTAGTTTCATTCTCATGCTCATATTTTTTTGAAATTCATTAAAATACTTATTCATGGCTATAGAGAAAGTATTCTTTACAACTTTAATGTTGTTCTTGATTTGTGCAGTGACTGGTAAGTCTTTTGACCATTCAATGTCTCCAATTCCTGGTAGAAAGTTCTGGAAATAGAAGAATAACCTGACCAATAGCTGACCATACTTGAATTTTTGATTGTTGTCCTTTTTAATAGATTGCAAATTTTGAAATAATTTCCTTTTGATGGCTTCAAAGACACCATAATTTGCATTATCAACAATCATTCTATGAGCTGTATGAATTGCTGCAGATGGAACACTATCAAGTCTATTAGAGTAAAATAGTCGATAGCCTATCACCATTGCTGCTAGTTTCACTGCAGGGTCTCTAATATTATTGATAGAAAAGGAATGCTTATCAGAAGTAGAACCAGTTAAAGAGAATACCATGTCTTTTTAAATTCATGTGAGAACAGGTACTTCACCGGTTGAGAAATAACCAGTTACAACCTGAATGGCTTCCTTAGTTATTGTGTGATTTCTCTCTAAATACATGTTCTCTCAATGAAATTGACTCAAAATGATTCTGATATGCTCTTCCTCAAAATCTTCAAGAAAGTAAGTAACATTATGAAAAACCTAGCATACTTTGTTTCAATCTTTTCATTCTCATCACAAAGTGATTTCAACTAAGTATAAATGTATAGAGATCCTAGATCTTCTATCTTGCAGTCAATATAACTAGATAAATCACCTTTGACCAGAGCTCCACTCAGAACTTGTGATAATGCATTATACGACATAATTTGTGTTAGGTCTCGGAGACAACTGAGAGGGGGGGGGGGGTGAATCAGTTGTCAAATAATTTTTAAACCAAAAACAACTTAATCAATTTATTGCTTAATACTAGTGAACCAGTCGGTTATACCGGTGGATAGTTTTAACAGATAATTGTAAGACCAGTAAAGATTAATGCATGGAACAAAAAGACAAAGTCATCCACAACACATAACACCAATATTTGTATGTGGAAACCTTGTAAGGGGAAAAACCACGATGGGAAATCCTACCCACAATCAGATGATACTACTACAGATAGTAAGTGTATACAAATGGGGTTTGCACATGTAGAAAGGCCAAGCGCCTAGAGCTCACTACTCAAATACAAAATGGGAGTCACACTGACTACAATTGGATGGTTAAATCCAATAATGATGTACTGCTCAAAATAGCATCTTCATATGCTGGATTCAGGACCAGTGTAGTTCTGATATGCTTTCACAAAAACCTAGATTCACCTTCAGCTGATGTCTGCATATATATCTCTGCTTATTCTCGCATATACCTTCACACAATTATTTTTTACATTCCACATCCAATTTTACAAATAAGATCTTACATTTATACCATAACCTAAGACCAATTTTAGTAGGTCGGCTCTACAAGATATTACAATAAAATCATTTGACAAACAAAGCAATATTCGATGCAATAACCGATTCAACATGTCGGCTTGATGCATTTACAACAATAATAAATCATCTTTATAGTGTGTCGTATTGATTTGGAAAAGATAAACCTGTCGGTGCATAGCCTAGACCTATTTGCCAGTAACAGCAAATATGCAAATACGAATATGCAAATAAATAATTCTCCAAGGCAAGATGTCCAAATGATTTCTTCGACATTTCCATGCCATTCCAAGTGTTGGTGGTCATTATATCCTGCCGGTGTACCATATACCGATGATTGTGCATAAGTCACTTGCTTGCTGGTGAATGTTGCTGATTCTCCAAATTACTAGAGTTTTAGTAGGTGGTGACATCAATGACAAAACCATACCAAAACACCAACAATCTCCCTCTTTGGCATTGATGGCAACACAAGATGGAAAAACCATCAAAGTGCCAAAACATAAATGCCAATTACCGAAATACCAATAATTACTAGATTATAAGTAAATTCTCTCAAAGTAACAATCTCTCCCCTTGAGAGTAACATGTGTTTTCTTGTGTTTTTTTGTTTTTCCATACCAATCTCTCCCCCTTTGACATAAAATGCCAAATTTATCACAAAGCCAAGTTCATATACAAAATACCAACCAATTCAGTATACCAACTACTCCCCCTGAGAAGTAGCTTCCTCATCAAAGCTGGAGTAAAAGATTTCTTGTTAATTCTGTCGGTTGATGACAAATATCAACTCTCTAAGTATCTACCGATGGGGTTATGACCCCAAGTTATTCTCTAAGATATTCAAAAGTCTCCTTAGGTAGAGGTTTAGTGAAAATATCTGCAATCTGCTCTTTAGTATTCACATAAACCAGTTTTATTTCTTTTGCTTCAACATTTTCCCTTAGAAAATTCAGTTTGATGGAAACATGTTTTATTTTAGAATGTAGTACCGAATTCTTAGATATATCAATTGTTGTTTTGTTATCACAATAGATAGTTATAGGTTCCTTGCATTTTACCTTTATATCTTTCAACATTTATTTAAGCCATAGTACCTATGTACAGTTAGTTGCTGCTGCAACATATTCTGATTCTGTTGTTGATAAGGATGTACAACTTTGTTTCTTACTCAACCAATAAACTAGTCCACTTCCAAGAAAAAATGCTCCGCCGGTGGTGCTTTTTCTATCATCCACATCACCTGCCCAATTTGCATTTGTGTATGCACATAGTTCAAATTTTTCATCTCTAGGATACCATAATCCAAGATTTGTAGTGCCTTGTAAGTACCGGAAAATCCTTTTTACTGTTGATTCATGATTTTCTCTAGGATTACTTTGAAATATTGAAACAATACATATTGCATTCATGATATCAAGTCTAGTTTGTGTCAAATATAGTAAACCTCCTATCATAGATTTGTACCTTGTTGGATTAACAGGTGTAGATTCATCCCTTAGTGATAGTTTGTCATTTGTAGTCATAGGTGTGCTTACCAATTTAGAGTTTTCCATCCCAAATTTCTTTAGTAACTCTTTTAAGTATTTTGATTGACTTAAGAATATACCTCTGTCAGTCTGTGAGATCTGCAATCCTAAAAAGAATCTTATTTCACCAATCATAGATATTTCAAATTCTTGCTGCATTTTAATAGAAAAGTCTTTACATAATCCATCTTCTCCTCCAAAGATTATATCATCAACAAAAACTTCTATAGCCAAGATGTCATCATTAGTCACTTTATAGTATAAGTTGCTATCAGCATTACCTTTAGAAAAACCAATCTTCAAAAGATACTTATCTAATCTTGCATACCAAGCTCTTGGAGCTTGCTTCAATCCATACAAAGCTTTCCTTAACATGCAAACCATATGTTTGTTATCTGTCAAAGAAAATCCATCAAGTTGTTCAATGTAAACTTCTTCTTCAAGATCTCCATTCAAAAATGCACATTTAATATCCATTTGATATACTTTGTAGTTCTTATGTGCTGCAAAAGCCAAAAATAATCTGACTGCCTCAATTCTGGCTACCGGTGCAAAAGTTTCATTATAATCAATTCCTTCTTTCTGAGAATATTCCTTACACAATAGTCTTGCTTTACTTCTGATAACCTTACCATCTTCATTAAGTTTGTTTTTGAATACCCATTTGGTTCCAATTACATTTTTATCTTTAGGCCAGGGAACTAATGTCCAAGTGTTATTCTTCTCAATTTGTTCTAATTCTTCTTCCATAACTTTTGTCCAATATTTATCTTCACATGCCTCATTAACTGATGATGGTTCAATTTGAGAAATAAGACATACCTCTTCATTTTCTAATCTTCCTCTTGTCATAACTCCTTTATACTTGTTTTCAATTATCTGATCTTTAGAATGATTCAATCTTACATACCGAGGTGTCTTTGTTTGTTGCTGATCCTCAGTCATAATGGAATTTTTTAGATGATACCGGTGTAACTAGATCTTCATTTTGTACTAGTGGGTTCAGTGTAGATTCATTTGTTATAATTTCTATTGCCGATTCATAATCTATATACCTTGAAGTTCCTCTGAGTTGTCCATCAATCTTCACATTTGTACTTTTAACAATTTTCTGCAATCTTTTGTTAAAACATCTATATGCTTTACTCTTAGATGAATAACCAAGAAATATTCCTTCATCTCTTCTAGGATCAAATTTCCCAATATACTCATCTCTTCTAATATAACATTTACTTCCAAATATTCTAAAATATTTAAGAGTGGGAGTAATACCAAACCATAGTTCATGAGGGGTCTTACCGATTTCACCTTTGATGTGAAGTTTGTTGAATGTATAGACCATTGTAATTACCACCTCTCTCCAATATACATGTGGTAGGTTTGCTTCTAATAACATACTTCTTGCTGCATCCAAGATAGTTCTATTTTTCCTTTCAACAACTCCATTTTGTTGTGGTGTCCGAGGTGCTGACAGTTGTCTTTTGATTCCATTCACTTCACATAATGCATTAAATTCCTTAGATGTAAATTCTCCTCCTTAATCTAATCTTAGACATTTGATTTTCTTGTCAGTTTCATTTTCAACCATTGCTTTGAATAGTTTAAACTTTCCAAGTGCTTCTGATTTTTCTCTGAGAAAAGTAACCTAACACATTCTATAATAGTCATCAATGATTAGCATGAAATATCTATCACCTTGTAAGCTTTTAGTTCTAGCTGGACCACATAAATCAGTGTGAATTAAATCAAGAGCATTATTGGATTTTTCTGGAATACTTTTGAAACTAGCTCTAACTTGTTTTCCAAATTGACATTCCTTACATATTGTATTGTGAGGTTTGACAATTTTAGGTAGATCTCTAACTGCCTTAGTAGTACTAATTTTTACCATGCAATCAAAGTTTACAAGACAAAGTCTCTTATGCCATAGCCAACTGTCATCAATATGTGCAATCAAGCATGTCTTTTCACTATGATTCAAATGAAAGATATTACCTCTAGTCTGATTACCGGTTGCAATTTCTAAGCCAGTTCTATTCATGATTCTGCATTTTCCATTTTTGAATTGTAACTGAAATCCTTTCTCAACTAATTGACCAACACTCAAAAGATTATGCTTTAAACCTTGAAAATAGTAAACATTGTCAGTATTATGTTTACCATCAAGAGATATTGTACCCTTACCTTTGATCAGTCAAGCTTTATCATCTCCAAATCTCACTAAGCCTCCATTATATTCTTGAAAGTTCAAGAATTTACCTTTATCTCCTGTCATATGATGTGAGCATCTTGGATCAATGATCCACTCATCCTTTACTTCAATTTTAGCCTCCAAGGCCTTCTCTATTGGTTGGGCTATAGGTGTCAGTTGATCTTCTATTATAGCAACAAAAATCCATCCATTGTCTGTTGGATCCTCATCAGAATCATCAGTCACTCCTTCATCAGCAAGATAACAAGATTTATCTTTATTCTTCTTAAATCTGTATCTCTGATATTTAGGATTAGGCTCGTATGTCCTTCTAGCTTCTTCTCTTAGTCTAGCATGTCTATCAGGGCATCTTGAAGCCATATGACTAATCTTATTACAGTTAAAACATTTAAAGGGTTCTTTACCTTCATACTTACTTCCAACTGGACCTTTAGGCATTTTCTTTGCAAATAGTGCTTCAAGTTCTTCAAGCTCTTCATTTTCTCTTCTACTTTCTTCAAGTTCTCTTGCATAAAAGGCTTTCCAATCAGATTTGTCAAATGATGATGCAGATGATGTTGATGCTTTAAAGGCAAAATCTGTCTTTATAGTAGTAATAGGACCAAATTCCTCAATTTCAAAAGCTGAAAGTTTTCCAATCAATGTATCTCTAGTTACTGATGTATTAGGCATTGTTCTTAACTCATTTAAAGCAGTAACCTTCATTTTATATGCTAGTGGCAATCCTCTTAAAACTTTTGAAACAATTTCATCTATACTTAAGGTTCCTCCACAACATTTAATACCCAAAACAATTTCATTAACCCTTTCCATAAAAGCATAACTCCCTTCATCTTCTTCCATTTTCAGATTTTCATACCTAACCTGGAAGCTTTCAATTTTTGCAATTTTGACTGTGGAATCTCCTTCATTCAATGTTTCCAAATGATCCCAAATAGCTTTAGTAGTTGATCTATCTGATAATCCCATGATTTTTTTATCTATTAATGCGCTCAAAAGTGCTTCTCTTGCTTTGCAGTCATTTTCTTCATCTCTTCCCAAGGTAGGAGGATTAGGTTGACCAGGAGTAGGAGAAGTATAGCCATTCTTTGTAACTTCCCAGATGTCCTTTCCAATGCAATTTAGATGTGTCTCCATTCTGATCTTCCATATACCATAGTTGGTTCCATCAAGTTTAGGACTATCCTTCCTAAAATAGTTAGTAGACATTGGATCTCCTTAAGTTGTTAAACTTCTGCAAAAGAGGACTAGGCTCTGATACCAATTGTTAGGTCCTAGAGACAACTGAGAGGGGGGGGGGGGGGTGAATCAGTTGTCAAATAATTTTTAAACCAAAAACAACTTAATCAATTTACTGCTTAATACCAGTGAACCAGTCTGTTATACCGGTGGACAATTTTAATAGATAATTGCAATACCAGTAAAGATTAATGCATGGAACAAAAAGACAAAGTCATCCACAAAACATAACACCAATATTTGTATGTGGAAACCCTGTAAGGGGAAAAACCATAGTGGGAAACCTTACCCACAATCAAATGATACTACTGCAGATAGTAAGTGTATACAAATGGGATCTGCACATGCAGAAAGGCCAAGCGCGTAGAGCTCACTCCTCAAACACAAAATAGGAGTCACACTGACTACAATTGGATGGTTAAATCCAATAAGGATGTACTACTCAAAATAACATCTTCATATGTTGGATTCAATACCAGTGTAGTTCTGATATGCTTTCACAAAAACCTAGATTTACCTTCAGCTGATGTCTGCGTGTATAGCTTTGCTTATTCTCACATATACCTTCACACAATTCTTTTTCGCATTCCACATCCGATCTTACAAATAAGATCTTACATTTATACCATAACCTAAGATCAATTTTAGTAGGTCGGCTCTACAAGATATTACAATAAAATCATTTTACAAACAAAGCAATCTCCAATGCAATAACCAATTGAACATGTCGGCTTGATGCATTTACAACAATAATAAATCATCTTTATAGCATGTCATGCTGATCTGGAAAAGATAAACCTACTGGTGCATAACCTGGACCTATTTTCCAGTAAAAACAAATATGCAAATAAATAATTCTCCAAGACAAGATGTCCAAACGATGTCTTCGACATTTCCTTTCCATTCCAAGTGCCGATGGTCATTATATCCTATCAGTGTACCATATACCGTTGACTATGCATAAGTCACTTGCTTGCCAGTGAATGTTGTTGATTCTCCAAAGTACTAGAGTTTATTAGGTGTTGACATCAATGAAAAAACCATACCAAAATACCAACAATTTGTTCTGCCTCTATAGCTTCCATAGGCTCAGAAGTAATCATTAACCTCTCTACAGTCTTTGAAGTTGATGCCATTCCATATGAACAAGATTCAAAGTAGAATGTTCAAAGAAATACCTTGTTTCATGCATGTTACCCCATTTACTGGTTGAAATGCCAAAGTGCACACCAGTTCGACCTTCTTTAACCTTCAATTCAGCTTAATTACACAAATCACAAAGCAATTCAACAATTGACAACAAAACAATCTTTCTCAGCTTAGCAAGTGCTCCAATTTCATTCTCAAATGCATTAGGGTAAAAATGATAAAGTAAAAAATTTCTTTTATCCTTTTTACCTAGTGCATTAAATGCTCACCCATTAGGGTTACAAATCCTAATCTCACTGGTCAAGGAGAAAATTGGTTGATAACATATTGACAAAAAGCTACCAAAATTTCATGCTTCAAAATTCTTTTACTGCTCATTTTTCTCAAGGGGTCTGGAGGTAATTTGACCATTAAGCTCCCCTTAGCTATATTAAAAATGCTTAAGTCATTGATGCAGGGTTCTCTTCACTGGGTAAAGGAACAATTTCTTCTCCAAGTGAGTCATCACTTTTCTTCCTCCGAATACGATTCATTTCTTCTCTGGTTTCTTCAGCATTAATTTTCTGCTTTCCTTTCTGATCCTTAGAAGAATTGACCAGTTTGCTATTTTTGGATCTACAAAATTTTGCTAAGTGTCCCAATTTGTTACAGTGATAATAGGCCATACCAGATGATCTCAAAGGTCCTACATTGCCTCTTCTTGTTCTTCTTCTGCAGTTCATAGCCACATGACCAAAGTTATTACAGATGGTGCAAATAACATTTGTTACCTTTTCCATCTCAAATGGACTAAACCGATTGTCGTGGGGTCTTTGCCAATTCAAGTTTACTTGGTTGTCAAAATTCGTTATTCGGTCACCATTTGGTCTTGGATGCATGTGTGATACAAGATTGTTTTCTCCATATCTGCACTCAATAGATCAATGTCCATACATTCCACATGTGCAGCAATGACCTTCAAATTTCTTGGACACATACCTAGCATTACTATTGTAACTTGCATTTCTGTTAGTTTTGTCTCTACAAACATTTGCAGTGTGACTAGGCTTATGGAAAACAAAACAAACAGGTTTAAAGACCTTCTTACCGGTAGGCTTATTGATCTTAGGAGTAGATTTGTTCTTAGGAATGTTTCTCTTTGTACCGGAGGATTCAAGTTTTTCAGATGTGTGAAAACCAATTCCATAGATATCACCCTTCATTCTTTGTGATTGAATTTCTTCTTCCTATTAGCTTGATGATGATTATCATGTATTCATCACTTGTTGTCATTGATGAAACACTCTCACACACACATATGATTACATTGACTACCGGTGTAACTTCATTGATTTACACTGTTAACTGATATGTTTAAGGTCTATCTCTAACCGACACTCTGTGTTAACCGGTATGTGCCTAAGAGATAACCTGTGGTTACATTAAGTCGGCATCAAAATGAAGATAAATTTGAAGATGAAGATCAAGTGGAAGATTCCAAGACAACGGTTCACATATTGTGTTCCAACTGGTATTGACTATTTTAACCAGTATCCATTTTTGTGATGAGTTACCAGGACCATTTGTTTGGCGGTCATTTTTATGATGAGTTATGTTTAAATGTCTAGATACATTACACCTAGGAAATTGTGTTCGTATGGCTGACATAACATTTGTATGTCTATTTAAAGACATCTTAGTGAATCATTCAAGAGAGAGAATTGATATAGAAAAGGTGATCTATGTGAATACTGATATGCATAAAGAGTGAAATATTTTGATGAAGAGCAATAAATGTTTAAATGGAGAGAAGTGTTGAATGTACTTAAAATGACATGATCAAGCAAGTCTTGTGCTACTCAGAATAGATCAAATCTTTCTTGTTGTTTTCTAATCATTACAACAAAATCAAATCCCCTAACCGGGTAAGCTCTAACATGATTTATTGTACAAATCCTCTAACAAGATGATCCATTAGTTTGGATTATAAAATCCTCCAACAAGATTACTCTTAACAGAGTAGTACTCTTAATAGGGTATAAGCTTCTAATCAAGCTTGGGATCTCTAACAAGATTCGCTCCTAACTGAGCACTTTGTAAGACCTTGACCGGCTAGTTTTCTATTACTGCATATAGTTAACTTGTGAGTTCCATCTCACCATGGTTTTTACCTATTTAGGTTTTCCATGTATATACACTTGTGTTATGGTGGATGTTCTACTTTATGTGGATACTTTTATTTCATTTTGGATAGCATGTATTTTTTTCAAATTCTTAGTTAAGTTCATCTACCGGTTAGTGTTTAAAGTTGTTCTTATTTTGGTGTCACTGATTTACCCCCCCTCTTAGTGCTTTTCAAGACCATCAGTTGGTATTAGAGCCTAACTTCTTTGAAGCCTAACTGCTTAGAAGGAAATCTTGAAACTACCATGGGGTACATAAGCTACTTTGAGATGGTTAGAGAGCTAGAAGCTAGCAGAAATGAGATTGAATCTCTTAGGGGCAAACTAAAAGTCTCTCAAGCCAAAAGGAGAGAGTTATCTGGAAACTACTAGAAATATCTGATAACAGTTCTTTAGATGAATCCAATATTGAAGCTTTAGCTGATGAAGTTGAAGTTGTGAACGGTGAAAAATTGAATCTAAGAGGAAAAATAAAAGGTCTCACTATCCACATGAGTCAGGAATTGGAAGCCAGAAGAGCTGCTGAAGATCTTATCGAGGTAAGAGATTAGGAGATCATAAAGATCAAATGGGAAAAAGATACTATACTGCTAGGCCCAATATGGAAAGCTAATGTACTAAGAGGGGAGGGGTGAATCAGTACTTCAAAACTTTTCTTCAACAATAACTTTACTGTTATGCATAACCCGAATAGTGCAGTAACATAATATAAAGCTAAAACAAATAGATAACAATCATACATGATTCACTCCATAACACATATATTTTGGTTACGTAGAAACTCTTGGTTAGAGAGAAAAACTACGGTGGGGATGGCACCCACAACTTCACTACTACAATAATAAAGGCTACTCGGTTAGAGATACATGTTTAGCTATTTCTGATAGCTTACCCTGTTAGGAGTATCAAGATCTCTTAGATATACCTTGCTAAAGGATTTTACAACACTTAAACTAAATGCTGCACCTGGTTAGACGCTTTACAATTTATAGACTTGATTAGAGTCTTTTACCCTACTAAAGGTTTCTCTTACAATTTCAAAAATATTACAATAAAATCATTACAAATATCTACAACTTTACATCTGAAATGTTATAGCAGATTCTATATGCTCAGAATAGGATTACCTTGCTTATAGCATACCTTGGTAACCCATATAGTAACTTGGTAAACCCTTCTGTTTACTCTATTCTTTGACGGTTCTCTAAAATCCTTGTTGGTGACCTCCGTGTCTCTGTAATAGTCATAACACTTAGTGCTTTCACATGTCTTGCTTCATATATTTCTATATCTTCCTTTCTATCATGCTACATGTATATATCTGATCTTAATCCATGTTGTATAAATAGATCTCTTATGTTGGTGATCCATTCATTGCTTCAATCTTACAAACATGATTTATCGAATGAATAACCATGCAAAATATTTCATTGGTTAGATGACCTCAAAATCATACACAATCTTTAAGTGCAATTTCCAATGTGATAACGGTTAGATGTTCCTTGATCTTGTAACATGTTTCCATATGTATGTCCAGGTTCAATGAATCTGGTAACACGTTTCACTTGGTGTATATCAACTCAGTGTGTCATCTTTGCTTCTCAGTAGACATGGAATGATACTTGGTAGATAGCTTGGTGCATACTGCGCTCTGAGACTACTTTCTTCTATAACCGACTGGACTGTGCATACCGACTGAATATCTCGGTAGAGATAACCGACTAGAGTATATAGAATAAATTTGAACATAAAACTAATGGCTACTTGATAAGTAGTAACAATCTCCCCTTTTGACATTAGTTGAGATGTTTGACAAAAACTACTTTCAAATTTATAACTCAATAATCTATATACTTGGAAAATTTGACTATACTGACAGTATATACAATAGTCAATAAAATAATATATCTAGATATAATCCCCTTATCGATATACTCTACAAAACTCTAATTTTTCATGCATGGTGATCTACTCTTGGATACTCTGCTTACTCTGCTTGGTATACTCCCCCTGTATACTACACTCCTATTGTTTGAAATTATACTTTTATGCTTTGAATACTATATCACTCTGCCTTTTTAACAAACATCAAGACTTGGTTACCATTTCATGGAGGCAATTGGTCAAAAATGGATTTGTACTTTGTCCGTGCTTCGGTGAGAGCGATAGAGAGGGCATCCTTTACACTATCCATTAAAGAATTATGTGCTTGAATATCAAGCAGTAATGATATTAAGCCATCTAGAGTGCTTCCCTCTTGTGTAGTAGACATGTATGTGGCTCGGTTGATCTGTTCTTGGACAGATGAAAGATGAGGAAGGAATAATGTCTGAAGTGTCATTATGTCCATCTTGATCTTGTGTGCTTCATTTCTTAGGTCTAATTATTGAGCCATGAGCTGTTGTAACTTTGTATAGAAATTCTGAACTGAATTGGGCTTTGTGGTCAACTTATTTCAGAGATCGGTGATCTCTTTCTCAATTGCTTCTATTTTATTTTTGATGTCTTTAATGAATAAATAAAATGTACAGAGTTTCTAAAATAAATAAAGAATGTGCTTGAGTTGAGGGGTCAACTCAACAATAAATTTGACAAGTTTGACTTTGCCAATAGCTATAGCTTTCTAAACCTCTTCTATCATTTTTGTAGTGAGCTCCTTGTCTTTTAGCTTGCTTAAATATTCGGATGCATCTACTCCAGATGTCTCTATTTTGGTTAGGAGTTCATCTAGTTGAATGTGGATGGCTGCATCTTTAGTTGTTGTAGCTTCAGCTAGCATATCTGTTAAGAGTGCTTTTACCTTCTGAAGTACTTTATTTTTCTTTTGAATGGCCATTTGCTTCTCTTTTTTAGCCTTCACTTTGCATATTTCACCGAAATCAATGAGCCCTTGCCCCTTTAATTTGGATATGTCAACATTGGGCAACACTATTGGTTTTGATAGATCTACTTTGAAACTATGCTTTTTCATCTTCTTTTCTTTTCCTTTCACCGATTGAACTAAGACAAGGGCTTGTGAGGCTTGATGACCCTCAGTAGGTTGCTTGGTAGAGGCAACACTTTGACTGGTTTCTTTAGCCTCTGTAGTGTCCTTTGGTGTCTCGGTACTTGGTGTTTTAGTTGCAACATTTTGAGTGCTAGAAGGATCCTGAGATGTCTGTTCTTGAGTAGTACCTTCTCCTGCTGTAGACTTGTGACCTTCGGTGCCTATATCTGTATCTTGAGGGGTTTTGGTTGAGATACGTTGATTGACCAGTGGATAAGGCTGAACTTGTTCCAAGACTGATTCACTGGATACAAGTTTCGTATATGCATTTCCTTCTATCATTTCCTATTCTGGTGCCTCTGTATCCATGATATCTTCATCTATTTGAATGGTGTTAGCAGGATCTTTCTCGGTAACATTAGGATCTTGCTCAATGACATCAACACTTTCAACTGTAGCTTGCTCACCAACATCCTTGATTTTAAATATTTCCTGCCACTTTGCTTTTGTCTCATTTTCTACTTCAATATATAGCCCATTCATCAGTTTTAAGGCTCTTTGTTTGACAAGAAACTTTGTGTTGTAGGTTGTCAGATGTTCTTTTATTTCAGCTACTGACATAGTAGGAAAGAGATGTACTAGACTTCTTTCCCTGATCTGTTTCTCTGAGTCTAGGGTATATTGCCACCTATTATCAATATGTGCATATAATTCTTTTGGAAGAGAGTTAGAGACTTCTAATGGGACTAATCAAAATTTTGAAAGAGTGCAGATGACAACTTCTTCAATTTGTCTCTTTTCATCTTCATTTCTGGATTCATACTTAACATATCTGAATCCACCAAATCCACTATATTCTTTTAGATTAGCACATAAATTTTCAACACTATGTACATTTACCTTCTTGCTCTTGACAATCTGAAATTTGCTTACATCCTCAGATTCAGTGTCACTAGACTCATTTGCCAAAATGAGTCTTTGAGTAGACTTCTTGTAAGTTTTTGTTACCTTAGGAATAGTAACACTCTTTGTTTTCTTACTCGGTGAAGCTGCAGATGCTCTTGTGTTAGGTTGCTTTGTTGGAGGAGTCGGTGAGACCTTTGATGTGTCCTGTTTCTTTCTTTTCAACACTTTTCCCTTAGGCAATTCGGTGCTCAGTGTTATAGCTACCTCTTGGGCTTCAGATTCTTCTTTGGTAATGGTTATAGTGCCTTTGACAGGTGTGGAGGAAGAATCTTCTCCGAATTTCTTCGATAATGCCTTTATCATCTTTGTTTCCTTTCTTGTAGCTTTGGGTACTACAATGCTCATTTTTAGCTTTTCCTTCACTTCTTCATAGGTTCCATACCTCAGCTCGGTAGCATGCCTTGGTAATGTGAGAAATGTATCAATTTGCTATTGTGTGATGTCAAAATCAATTTCAAATAGGTTTTTCAGTAACACCTCACATAGATCAATTTTCATTCCCTTTTTCACAATTTTGTATGCTAGGTCTACTGCTGCATGGGGTACACTATTTTCCCTTGCCGATTGTAAGAAACAGTAACCTATTACTCTAATGGCAAATTTTAGTTCTGCATCAGTGACATTATTTAGTTTCAATCCTCTACAATCTGATTCCACTCCAATTAAACTGATCAGTTCCTTCTGTGATATCATCTTTTGAGCTCAGGCATGATCATAAATAGGGTAACTAGTAATCAGATGAATGATTTCCTTGGTAATCTTAAACAATTGTTCTTCTAGCCACATGAAATTATCATGAACTCTACTTAGAACAAACTTGACCCACTGGGGTTTGAACACATGAGGATAGGTTAGGGCTTCAGTTAATCCCTTGATCTTAATGTGCTCATACTTGCTATCCAATTTACCATCTGTGCATAATTCCTGATAGGTGTCTTTGATTTCAACATGACCAAGTTCTTCAACATGACATTTGGTGAAGAATCTCACATCCTTGACTAATAACACTCTATCCAGGATGAGTGAAAATGCGGTTTTCTCATCCGGTTCAGATGTAACTCTGGGAGTTAAAGAGTATTTTAGTGAGGGCTTTTCTACATTCTTAACAATGATGGGATCTTGGATCTTTGGTTCCATTGAAAAGATTTTAGATAAAAACTAACAAAAGATCCTTAGGGTTTGAGGATTTTCAAACGATAGACACTTCACACTTAGTAGATAATAATAACTTGATAAGATCGGTAAACTAGCTTAACAATGCATTGAGATTGATGTAAATACCTTGAATTTTTCTTTGTAGGAGGTTTGATCACCTTAGATTCACTTTGCTCTACTCTCTTGAAAACTTGGTGAGTGAAAATGACTACAAAAATGATTTAAGTACACAATATACCTTATCGAGCTCCGTGCAGGTTAGGTCAAAAACATTAAATGCACTCGGTTCCACTAAACTTTCTTTCCTTTTGCGCTTTAACCGAGTAACCAAACTTCGTTCATTTACCGACTTGACAGGTTTCCTATATTCACCGACTTGATAGGTTTCCTATATAGTGCTCCAAAAGACTTTGATAGAATTTCAAACTTACTACTACATCTTAACTATGCAGATTTTGAACTAGGTACATAATAAAATAGGAACTGTTAAGATTTAACCTTGAGAGAATGTAGTCCCTTCATACCTTTACTGATTAATTTGGAATAGGTGCACCTAACTCGGTAGGTAAGGTTCTTTCTTCATTCGACACAATTTCCTTCTTTTTCCAAATCATCTTTAATTTTTCTTTTATTTCCTCAGTGTCTTTTCTAGGTTGATCTCTACAATCTCCAGCTAAGTGTCCAACTTTGTGACAATGAAAACATGCCAGACTAGGATTTCTCCATGATCTTCGGTTGTTCATCCCAAACCTTATAAAGCAGTTGGCACTTATATGTCCATATCTTCCACAACATTAACACCATATCCTTGTATTGTAATCCCATGGTACTACGGAATACTGTCGGTAAGGATCTATGTGAGTTCAGTAACCTCTAGCATTTGCTCGGTGTGCAGACCACATATAGTTCTTTTGCTTAAACAAACACTTCTTAGTACTGTGTCAATATCTATTGTAGTTTTTACAAAACCCTTTGAATTTTTCCTTCTGATAATTGTTAACAGACTTTGTCCTACATTGATTAAATGTGTGACCATATTTATTGCAATTGTAACAATAACCATTGGACTTAGTGACATGTAGTTGCTTACCTTTTCTGATTTGGCACATGTTGGCAATGTGACCTTGGTTTCCACAGTAGTTGCAAATAGGCTTCTTTCTTTTGATGTTCTTCTTGATTCTAGCTTACTTTGATGATTCTCCTCTCTTGATAGTATGGATTCCCTTCTCGGTATAGTCTTTTCCTTTGTAATCGAGTCCTGCATCTTTGTTGGGTCTTCTTGTATTTAGTTGCTCATCCAACATCTTTGATGCTTCATAACTCTTCTTCAATGTTTCTTTGGATTTCATCTCGGTTTCAAGTTCATTGGTCAACCTTGATACTTGAAGTCTCAATGCTTGATTCTCACCATCTTTTAGATTTGCTTCATGATGTGCATAGCCTAGTTGTTCTGACAAGTTTTGTTGAATTCCAGTCATCCTTATGATTTCATCATTCTTATCAGATACTAAGACTTCAAGTTGTTGTTTCTCTCTTTCTAGATCTACCTTGCTAAAGGATTTTACAACACTTAAACTAAATGTTGCACCTGGTTAGAGGCTTTATAATTTATAGAATTGATTAGAGTCTTTTACCCTGTTAAAGGTTTCTCTTACAACTTCAAAATATTACAATAAAATCATTACAAATATCTGCAACTTTACATCTGAAATGTTATAGCAAATTCTATGTGCTTAGAATAAGATTACCTAGCTTATAGCATACCTCAATAACCCATATAGTAAATCAGTAAACCCTTCTGTTTACTCTATTCTTTGACTATTCTCTGAAATCCTTCTCGATGACCTCTATGTCTTTGTAACAGTCATAACACTTAGTTCTTTCACATGTATTGCTTCATATATTTCTATATCTTCCTTTCTATCATGCTACATGTATATATCTAATCTTAATCCATGTTGTATAAATAGATCTCTTATGTCGGTGATCCATTCATTGCTTCGATCTTACAAACATGATTTATTGAATTAATAACCATGCAAAAAATTTCATTGGTTAGATGACCTCAAAATCATACACAATCTTTAAGTGCAATTTCCAATGTGATAATAGTTAGATGTTCCTTGAACTTGTAACATGTTTCCATATGTATGTCCAGGTTCAATGAATCTGGTAACATGTTTCACTTGGTGTATATCAACTCGGTGTGTCATCTGTGCTTCTTGGTAGACATGGAATGATACTCGGTAGACAGCTCGGTGCATACTACGCTTTGAGACTACTTTCTTCTATAACTGACTGGACTGTGCATACCGATTGAATATCTCGGTAGAGATAACCAACTAGAGTATATAGAATAAATTTGAACATAAAACTAATGGCAACTTGATAAGTAGTAATATATACATGAGGACTTGATTGTTGAAACAAAAGAAAAGGAAAACCTAAAGCTAGATCTTGAGTTGGCATTGTCTTTGCAAGAGAACCTGTCTAAGCATAATGAAGATCTTGTCAAAAAGCTTACTGAAGCCAATGAGAAATTGGAGAAGCTCATCAAAAGTTATACCATGCTGGAAGAACAAATTGAATCATAGAGAATGAAGGGTGATATCTTTGGACTTGTTTTCATACAACTAAAAATGGTGAATCCTCTGGTACAAAGAACAAAACTACTTCTAAAGTCAATATGACTACCGGTAAGAAGGCTTTTAAACCTGTCTACTTTGTTTGTCACAAGCCTAGTCATACTGCAAATGTTTGTAGGAACAAACCTAACAGAAATGCAAGTTACAATACTAATGCTAGTTATGTGTCTAGAAAGTTTGAAGGTCATTTCTATACATGTGGAATGTATGGGCATAAACATATTGAGTGCAGATATGGATCAAACAATCTTGTACCACTGATGCATCCTAGACCAAATGGTGATCGGATAAGGAATTTTGATAACTGGGTAAACTGGAACTGGCAAAGATCCTATGGCAACCGATTTAGTCCAGTTGAAATGGAAAAGGCAAAAAATGTTGTTTGCACCTTTTGTAATAACTTTGTTCATGTGGCTATGAACTGCAGAAAAAGAACAGGAAGAGGAAATGAAGGACCCTGGAGATCATCTGGTATGGTCTGTTACTACTGCAACAAACCAAGGCACTTGGCAAAGTTTTGCAGATCAAGGAATAATAAACTGGTCAACTCTTTCAAGGATCAAAAAGGCAAGTAGAAAATTGATGTTGAGGAAACCAGAGAAGATATGAACTAGACTTGGAAGAAGAAAAATGAAGAATTGCCTATAGAGGAAAGCATTCCTTCACCCAGTGAAGAGAATCCAACACCGATGACTTAAGCCTATCTAACACGGCTAAGGGGAGCGTAACGGTAAAACATTTCCGGACCCCTTTGTAAAATGAGCGGGAAAGAAACTTTTGAATTTTGATGACTTTTTGCTGACATGTTATCAACCGGTATTTCACTTAAGCGGTAAATAAAAATTAGGTTTTGTAACCTAAAAGTGTGAGCATTTATTATAGTCGGTAAAGTGGATAAAAACAAGTTTTACTCTATCTTTTTTACCGTAACTCTTTCAAAAAATAAATTTGAAGTGATTGCATAGCAAAACAAGATTGTCTTGGTGCAATTTGGTGAATTAATTTGTGATTAGGTAAATCAAGCCAAATCAAAAGTTGTAGAAAGGTGAATGGGTGTGCATTTGAACATTTCAATCAGAAAACAGAGTGACGTGCAAGATACAAGGTATTTATTTGTATAGTGCTTCAAAATTTGTTAATCTTGAATGACATCTACTTCTAAACTTGTAGAGAGGTTGATGATCACTGCTGAGCTTGAGGAAGCTCTAAAGATAGATGAAATTATGTCTTATAATGCATTATCACAAGTTCCGAGTGGTGTTTTGGTCAAAGGTGACTTGTCGAGCTACATAGATTGCAAAATAGAAGATTTAGGAACTCTACACATCTATACTCAGCTGAAATCACTTTGTGATAAGAATGGAAAAATAGAAGCAAAATATGCTAGGGTTATTGAAAAAGGGTTTCATAATGCTGCCTATTTTCTTGAAGACTTTGAGGATGAACACATTAGAATCATCCTGAGTTGAGTCCACAGAGAGAGTATGTATTTGGAAAGAACCCATACAATAACTAAGGAGTCTATTAGGGCTGTAACGGGTTATTGGTCAACTAGAGAAATTCCTGTGCTGAGAATAATTTCAAAGGACACTATCTTCAAGCTAACCGGTTCTACATTTGATAAGTGGGCATTCTCTATCAACACTATAAGAGACCCTGTGGTGAAGCTTGTAGCAATGGTGATAGGCTATCGAGTTTTCTACTCGAGTAGATTTAACAGTGTTCCATCTACAATAATTCACACAAAACATAGAATGATAGTTGATAATGTAGACTATGATATTTGTGAAGCTATCAGAGACCAATTATTTCAAAATTTGAAATCCATTAAGAAGGACAATTCACAAAAGTTCAAATATGGTTAGTTATTAGCCAAGTTATTTTTCTACTTTCAGAACTTTCTACCAGGTATTGGTGATATTGAATGGTCCAAGGAACAACCAGTCAATGAATAGATCAAGAACAACATTAAGGCTATGAAGAATACTTTTTCAACTACCACAAACAAGTATTTTAATGAATTCCAGAAAAAGATGAGTATGAGAGTGCGGTTACCTGAAGATGTGGTTAAACACTTTTCAAAAGACATAGTCTTCATGGTTACCACTGACTTATGCTTGATGCAAACAATTGAACCTAGAGAAGAAGAAATGGAAGATATGAGCTATGAGGTCAATCATGATTTACTGGTCAGCTATGCTAATATCTTGTTAGCATCGCCCAAAGATAAAAATAAGGCAAAATTGGGCACCTTGGTAGTCCAAGCTGCACCAACTGAAACCGGTACTGCACCTGTAGAAAAAGTAAAAAGAAAGAAAAAGAAATGTGATGAAAAATCTCCTATGAAAAATATTACAAGGGTGACTCAGAGTGTCCCAACCAAGAAGGAACCAACACCTAAAATATCTAAAAAGAAGAAGAACACACCAAAGAAGAGAAATAGGAAACTGATTTTGCAACTAGAGTCTGAGGGTACAAATTTTGAAGAAGAACCAAAGAAGGAAAAAGCAACTAGAAAAACACTTAAGAAGGTAAAGGTAGTGGCAAAGGCAACTACACCTATAGATATTGCTACCTACAAACCTGACACAATCTTTGAGAGAATAATGAAGTCATTGGGAAGAAATAGGTTTGACAATGTCAAAGAACATTACGATTCTTTTATTGAAGATGAGCAGAAGTAAGTAATCCAACAGGTAATAACCTATTTGGGTCATTACAATAGATCTCTGCATGATTTGGAGAAAGATATTTTAGTCTCTTTGTATAATACTTTGTTAGATAGATGGTAAGAAGCCATTAGATTGGACAAGAAGATTATTGATGAAGTATTTGTACAGTATTTTCCTAATCTATCATCAAATGGAATTAGTGCTTTAACTTAGGAATACAAAGCATATTTTTATTCTAAAGTAAGAAGACTGAATCTTCTTAATACAAAAAGGTCAGTTGTTGAGTCTAAGACACATCAGCTAGCCTGTATAATCAAAAAGAGGGAAGAAGTCATCCACTCTAGAAATAAGGATGATACTACAGATGATGTTCCTCATCCGGAAATGGATGAAGAGGAAATTGTTCAAGTTGACATAGTCTATCCAACCAAGAAGAAGGATGATTCCATTATTCTTGTTGATGAAGATATTCAGGACACAATAGACCTATCTTGAGACATCACTGAACTAGATATGGATCCTCCTACAATCACAGAAGTACAGGTTACATCAGTTGATCAACCGGGTAATCAACTAAAAGTGGTCAGTGAACTAGCAATTGAAAAATTGGAGAAACCCCAATCTCCATCGATCATTGAGATTAATCAAAAGGAGTCCACTGAGGAAGCTATTACTTAGCAAACAAAAGATACAATAGAGAAAAACACAAAAAGAGTCATCATTAAGAGTATACCCCCTGAATCGGCAAAGCAAGAAATACTTGATGATGATGATGAAGACTCTTTAAGTATCTCAGGACCTATTGACATGA
Source organism: Cryptomeria japonica (assembly GCF_030272615.1). NCBI lineage: Eukaryota > Viridiplantae > Streptophyta > Pinopsida > Cupressales > Cupressaceae > Cryptomeria > Cryptomeria japonica. Next base: position 130,757,845 of record NC_081410.1, on the reverse strand, counting down.
ATACCTTGAGTGCATCAGAAATGATGGAGATTGCTAATGTTATGAAATCTTGAGCACAGAAGAAGTGACTCAAAGAGAAGAGGATTGAAGTAGAGACAATCCAAAATGCAGTAGAAATTTTGTCTCGTTTACTACCAGAAACCTCTATCACACATCTTCTCACTCCTATCAGCAAACTTGGTCAGCTAGTTGCATATGCATCTGATCAAATCAAATCACTTGAAGATGCTGCTGAAATATCTATTGAGAAGAGCCACAAGAATGCATATGGAGATAAACTAGCTAAGCACATTGAAAATAGAAAAATGGTTTTATCCCATAATGGCAGTCTGTTAAAGAAAGCTATTGAATCTGGAGGAAAGTATCTTGCCTATACCTCCAATATTACTTTCTTTTATTTTGATATTTCTAAGAATCAAGTTGAAACTGAGCAGAAAATAGAAAGGTTATGCAAGGCATTTGTCCCACTCCAGGACTCCATTCATGCCTTTAACCGGTCTATAGATGAATTGCATGACAGATTGAACAATAATGATAATGAGAGAGCTAAGATATTCCAATCTCTAAGAGAGCTCAAGAGTTAGCTCACCTCACAGGTTGACATTCTTCAGAGAGCCTACTCCAGTGCAGAAGCTATTCTTGCTACTCCCGAAACCTGCACGCTTGAATCAATGGAAGAATTCTATTCCCAACTATTGTCTACCTCTGAGTATATGAATAACATACTCGAATCATGGAAGAATGCTCTATCCCAGATGAAATAGAATTTCAATAATATTTTCATGAGAATAGCCAATGCATGAACTTGTTTAAAATTGTAATATATGATGAACACTTTGATACAGATTTTCTATATATATATTTATATATTTTACTTTATCATTTTGGCATTTTTGTCAAAGGGAGAGTAATAATATGTATGTGTGTTTTTGAAAATTTTGTATTCATGTATGCATTAAGGGGGGGTATTGCATTAAAGGGGAATATGAGTACATATGTAAATATGTTGTGTATGCACACTTAGCGGTATTGTATTATTTTTTCTCTCTCTAAGTGTTGCCATCAATGCCAAAGGGGGAGATTGTTGGCTTGATGATGATTATCATGTATTCATCACCTATTGTCATTGATGAAACACTCCCTCACACACATATTATTACATTGACTACTGGTGTAACTTCATTTATTTACACTATTAGCCAGTATGTTTAAGGTCTATCTCTAACCGATACTCTCTATCAACTAGTATGTGCCTAAGAGATAACCTATAGTTATATTAAGTCGACATCAAAATGAAGATAAAGCGGAAGATTCCAGGACAATGGTTCACATATTGTGTCCTAGCCGGTATTGACTGTTTTAACCAGTATCCATTTTTGTGATGAGTTACCAACACCATTTGTTTGGTGGTCATTTTTGTGATGAGTTATGTTTAAATGTCTAGATACACTGCACCTAGGAAATTGTGTTCCTATGGCTGACATAAGATTTGTATGTCTATTTAAAGACATCTTAGTGAATCATTCAAGAAAGATAAATGATATAGAAAAGGCGATCTATGTGAATACTAATATGCATGGAGTGAAATATTTTGCTAAAAAGGGATAAATGTTTAGATGGAGAGTAGTGTTGAATGTACTTAGAATGATCTGATCAAGCAAGTCTTGTGCTACTCATAATAGATCAAATCTTTCTTGTTGTTTTCTAATCATTACAACAAAATCAAATCCCCTAACTGGGTAAGCTCTAACAAACTTTATTGTACAAATCCTCTAACAAGGTGATCCATTAGTTTGGATTCTAAAATCCTCCAACAAGGTTACTCTTAACAGGGTATAAGCTTCTAATCAAGCTTGGGATCTCTAACAAGATTCGCTCCTAGCAGAGCACTTTTTAAGACCTTAACAAGTCATTTTTCTATTACTACAGATAGTTAACTTGTGAGTTCGATCTCACCATGGTTTTTACCTATTTGGGTTTTCCACGTATAAACACTTGTGTTATGGTGGATGTTATACTTTATGTGGATGCTATTATTTCATTTTGGATAGAATGTATTTTTTTAAAATTCTTTGTTAAGTTCATCTACTAGTTAGTGTTTAAAGTTGTGCTTATTTTGGTGTCATTGATTCACCCCCCCTCTTAGTTCTTTTCAATACCATCACTTCCAGCATGGTAGAACTTTTTTCAAACTTCTCCAATTTCTCGTTAGCTTGAATAAGTTGTTTGGTGAGATCTTCATTATTCTTTGATAGGTTCTCTCTTAGAGATGATGCAAGTTCAAGATCTAGTTGTAGGTTCTCCTTTTCTTCTCTTTCAGCAACCAAATGCTCATGCATAGTGACATTTTCCTGCTTGATCTTGGCAATCTCTTGATCTCTTTCCTTGATAAGATCTTCAACAACTCTTTTGGATTCTAGTTCCCAACTCATGCAAAGAGCGAGACCTTCTAGCTCTCTCCTCAGATTCAGTTTCTCACCATTTAGCTATTGAACTTCCTTTGCTAAAGAATCAATATCAGATTCATCTAAAGAACTATTATCAGATATCTCTAACAATTGTTTAGTTAGCTCTGTCCTTTTGACTTGTGAAGCTTTCACTTTGATCCTAAGGGTTTCAAGCTCATTTCTGCTAGCTTCTAGCTCTCTAGCCATCTTGAAGTAGCTCATGTCCCCCATGGTGGTTTCAAGGCTCCCTTCTAAGCAATTAGGCTTCAAAGAAGTTAGGCTCTGATACCAATTGATAGACTTGAAAAGAACTGAGAGGGGGGTGGTGAATTAGGACACCAAAAATAAAACTACTTCAAACACTAACCGGTAGATGAACTTAACAAATCTTTTAAACACAATGCATGCAATAAAAAATGATATAACAACATCCAAAAAAGGTAAAACATCCACCATAACACAAGTGTTTGTACGTTGAAAACCCAAATAGGTAAAAAACCACGGTGAGATGGAACTCACAAGTTAACTTTCTGTAGTAATAGATAACTGGCCGGTTAAGGTCTACAAAGTGCTATGCTAGGAGTGAATCTTGTTAGAGATCCCAAAGCTTGATTAGAAGCTTATACCCTCTTAAAGGTAGTACCTAGTTAGGAGTAACCTCGGTGGAGGATTTCTCAATCCAAACTAAAGGATCACCCTATTATAGGATTTATACATTAAAGCTTGTTATAGCTTACCCAGTTAGGGGATTTGATTCTTCTGTAATTGTTAGAAAACAACAAGAATGTTTTGATCTGTTCTGAGTAGCACAATACTTGCTTGATTAGATCCTTCTAAACATATTCAACACTGCTCTTCTACATACTCTGCAACTTAACTCTTTTTACCTTTCCACATAACATAACACTTTCACTGTATCAAATAATTCATTGTGATGTCAATATATAGACCTTATGATTTCATGTTGGCCTTAAGAAATCATAACACAATTTCCTAGGTGCAGTGTATTTGGATAAGTGATCACAACTCATCACAAAAATTACCACCAAGCAGCCGGTGCTAGTAACTCATCACGAAATGTGGTAACTCATCACAAAATTACCAAATACTGGTTTGAGTAAAACATATGAACCATTGTCCTTGAATCTCCACTTGATCTCCATCTTGATCTTCATCTCGATGCTGACTTAGTATAACCACAGATTGTCTCTTATGCACATATCGGTTAACACAAGATACCGGTTAGAGATTAACCACTAAGTATACCGATTGATAGTGTAAATAATTACACAATTTCCTAGGTTCAGTGTATCTGGACAAGTGATCATATTGCTAGTAACTCATCACGAAATATGGTAACTCATCACAAAATTACCAAATACCAGTTGGATCAATTAAATACCGGTTTGAGTAAAACATATGAATTGTTGTGCTTGAATCTGCACTTGATCTTCATCTTGATGCTGACTTAGTATAACCATAGATTGTCTCTTATGCACATATCGGTTAACACAAGGTACCAGTTAGAGATTAACCACTAAGTATACTGGTTGACAATGTAAATAATTGAAGTTACACCGGTAGTCAATATAATCACATGTGTGTGTGTGTGAGTGTTTCATCAATGATAATATATGATGAATATACTACAATCTTCATCATGCCAACACAAGGTAGATTGTATGAAGGAAATGGCCCGACCTATGCCATATAATATAAAGGAATTATAAATTCATGCCACTATATTTAGTACATTCATCACAATTTTGGATAACTTGGAGAGTGGGTGGGATACTCGCCTAGGAATTTTGAAGACTAGTTATTCTGACATCTTCAAGTATTTGTAAATTCTCTAACAAAGATCTTTGTATATATGTTTTTGGACAGTGTCCCATTTTTGGCATTGTTGTCAAAGGGGGAGAGACAAGGTGAAAAATGTACAAAAGAGTGTAATTATAGATTTAAAAATTCTTTGTCTAAGGGGGAGCCTTAGAAATTATTTTGATTATTTTGAACCGGTGTATAGTGTTTCACACTTAGCCATTTTTCACTAGTGTTGCCATCAATGCCAAAGGGGGAGATTGTTTGCAATTGACACTCATTCAGTGGTTTTTGGTAGTTTCTGGTGGCTGATTATTGGTTTAGGGTTGTCATTGATGGAAACTCTTCATAGAGAATCAATTTGGTGATCATAATTCTTCCTATTCGGAAGCAAGTGTTAACCAGTAGCTAGTTAATCAGTATTCCAAGGTGAACAAAGCATTTTTGGTTCAAAATCTTTTCGATGATCGCGGTGCATTGAATTGTGTTTGGGATGATTGGGCTGACATAGAAACATATTTTTATTATTGTTTTGGTGATCCACATTTATCCTTTGGGATCCAATCAAGCCCACATGAGACTACACGTTACACTAGTAGGCCAACATGGTAAATGACCTATTTTATGATTATCGGTCTATAAGTTTGGTGTTGATGATATTTTTGGTGAATGGTATGATTGTATGTGAGAGAGTGGTGATCAAGAATCCTTTGAAGTTCAATTTCACGTGTGCATTCTTGATCTGGTGGCCGACTGAGATAGTGAACAAGGCAAAACAAAGTAGTTCAGGAGGAGACCTAGTTAATATATTTGACACTTAATTGGAACTCATCCAAGAATTGTAGATGCTATCTTAGAGTTCATTTTGCTGTAATTCATTATTGTAATTAATCTGGAAGGCAACGAGCCTTCTGAGGTTGCATCCCTTATTGTATTTGAGAAGTGTGCCTGAATACTTGTGCATTCCCATATTGTAATATTGTTTTTCTATTGGCCATAGTGGAATAATATTGTCTGTACAAATTCCACTGTGGATTTTCCCATTTGGGTTTCCACATAAAAATCCAATGTTATGCTTTTATGGTTGATTGTTTTATGTTTTTGTATTTCAATTTCAAGTGTTTTCTTTTGGTGGTTTAAAGATAGGATTGAAAATATGCTAATTGGTAGATCACTGATTCACCCCCCTCTCAGTGATCCCCTATTTCAACATAATGAAATTTGACAAAACCAATCCATAAGTGTGAGTGAAAATTTCTTTTTCAATATTATACAATTATTTATCCGCAGAGTTTGAAAATTTTAGTTCATTTAAAAAAAAAAATAGTAGGGTTTCATTCATTGCCTTAGTAATCGAGATATAGGGGTCTATCTTCTTAGTTCTTAGATTTTATTTCTTTCAGTTTGTATTTTTTGAGAGATGTTGAGTAGCCAAAGTCCTGAAAGTGTTGAAGGGAGGCCATTGAATTGCAAAAATAGAAGCATAAGGTCATACTTCGGTATTCTTAATATTGGCATTCCATCAGATAGAGGTTCAACATCTGTACTTCTAGATGCAAAAAAAAATATCGTTGAAGGAGAAACCTCCAAGAAAGATCGAAATGAGATAATTGAGACAGATCCCAACAATGCATCTGATGTTCCAATGGAATTGGATTCCTAGAATAGTTGGAATGAGTCAATTGAGGTTGATGTCAATGCCACAGGAAATATTGATGTGAATGACCTAGATGATGTTTTCGAGAAAGGCGTAGATGATGTTGCTAGAAGTACATGAAAGGGAAAAAGAAAAGGAAAATCAAAATTGAGTTGAGAGTGGGAAATGACAAGGAATTTTTAGTTGGATTGGGTGTCAAGGTACCCATTCATTGAAGTGTCAAATACAAACAAAGATGAGACTTCAACAAAATGCAAGTGTACGATCTATAGTTGGAAACTAAAAAGGGACAAGAAGCTGCAGCTAAAACTGGACATTGTAAAGAAACATATCGGTGAAGTGTATGAAAAAAAATTATAGATGGAAAAGAATAATCCATGATTAGATGGAAAACAAAGGAAGAATCTAAAAATTATAAGTATGAATAAGAGTATAAAGAGAACATACAAAGAGAGGACAAGAATTCTAAACGTCGAGGTTCTATTAAGGCTCAATTCAAACATATGATGTCAAAAACATTCAATCGAAAAATTTTTAGTTGAGCATTGTTTTTTCGACTTTTGAAAAATGGTCGTCTTATGTTAGACTACCTTAAATTTGCTACTTTATTAATATTTTTGAATGTTCTTAGATTTTTCTTATATGCATTGATAAAAAAATAGTGGATGGGAATGGGCAAGTTGTCTTGCTAATGTGAAAAAAGATAATGTAAAGGAAAATATTAAACAATGAAACTTTATTGTATTATCTTTAAATGAAGTTATAGAAGTAGATAATACTTCTTGGATACGTATGCATGTGTATACCATAATAAAACATGTCCACTAATCTCATTTACTTTGTGTTTTTAAAATGAAGGAGAACTCGAGAGTGCAAAATATATTTGAGTTAGTTAAGAAATCTTTAAAATAGTTTGCCGGTATGCATGACATCAATTGCCAAAAAGTTAGTATGTGTAGGGGCTAATGGAGCTACAATGTTTCAAGGTCATAGGATTGGTCTTTGTGCAAAGCTAAAAAATTCTATTTCACCATACATGATTGGCATTCACTACATGGCTCATAAACTAAATTTAGCTTGTAGAATTGTGAGCAAATTTGATTTAGTAGCTAGAGTTGAAAATCTAGTTCGCGAGCTATACTTATTCTTTTGTCAAAGTCCCAAATGATTTGTAGAATATAAAAAATTTGCTGAGGGAATAACCAATGGAAACAATCTTCTTAATGATGTTGATACCAGATGGATCTCCTTGCGGGGACAAGGAAAAAGAGTTTTCTTTGAATATAAATCCCTGATTGGACTAATGTACAAACAACAAGGATCAATAGACAAAGCTTCAAAGAATTTACATAGGTTAAAGTTATGTAGAGACACTCTTAACATTGGCTGGTATTCTCCCCCTTTTGAATGAAATGATAAAGCTTGTGAAAGTAGCTCAGGAAAGAACTTTGTATTTTCAAGAATATACCAGTCTGCATAGAAGGTTAATAATGACCGTTGTAAATATTTATCTATCACGAGATCCTTTTATAAAAGAAGAATTTTCTAGTTTGCATCTGATGATAGATCTAGAAAATCCTAATAATTTTTAAAAGTTTAACACTAGCAGAGAGTTATGTATACACGCATGTGTATATGAGATACCAATGCACCAGTATGCCACTAGTGGTTGTGGGTGCTCAAGTAGAATGAGAGATGTACCTGTTACAAGGGAAGCTTTTAAGAAAATCGTTAGTTCTGTAAAAGATACTTTAAAGAGTATTGCGAAAGAGATTTCATATGCGATTGTAAGTTGATTCCCTTGAGATGAACTATTAGATGCCATGTCTATTGTGTATCCTAATTATTGGCTTAGTTGTAGTAAAATGATTATTTTAACAAGTTTTAATGATTGATTGATCATTTTTGTAAGAAATCCATATGCAATCTTGATGGAAAGGAAATAGAAATAGAAGGAATTTTAGATAAACATAATCTCTCACACCAATCATTCAAATATTTGACAATAATGATGGAGTAGGATAAGGTATTGGAAAATCCCCATTGAATAGGATCAATAACGACGGTTTGGTGAAAAATAACTCAAAGCTCAGTATTGTCTAATGCACTATCATAATTTGTCAAACTTTCCGATTTATGTCAAACTATGATATTGGGATTTGTTGAGGATGAGAGAGCTTTCAGTGCATTGGGGTACTTGAAATCAAAGACAAAAAATAAACTAGACAAGAATTTGGAAACTTAGTTGAGGGTGTATACAAGTAAGTATGATGTTGAGAGTTTTCCTTATGAAAGGGCAATAACAATCTGGAACTCCATTTGTGAGAGGAGAGGTTTGTGCAACATGTCAAAGGCTAGTAGTGTTTTTGATGGGAAAATTTGTTGGATATTACTGCTGCTAGGATATGTTGTTGTCATTGATGTCAACATATTCTTGTGTTTTGGTGATCCGGTGATTGTAATAAGTTGATCTAGTTAATTTATATTTTTGGGATGTTGAATCAACTAGAGATACTTCATTGTTTATTGGTTTCAGTGATCCATATGTTTACTTGATCATATTATTTAATCTAGTTTGAGGTTTGGTTTTTTGTTAAGTGGTTGGCAAAATATGGTATTTGATCCATTGTGCTCTGGTATGATCTGATATTGAGTTGCAGATTTGAGAAAGTGCTTTGGATGTTCATGTGTATCTTCATTTCAGATGGTTCATGATTTGGTGCTTCCCAAGTGATCTTTCTAGTCTGAATTACTTCTGCTAAGTGTTCTTGAGTGTTAGCACATTGATCGATGAATATTTGATTAAGTGGTGTTGGTGTAGCTATTGTGGATGGTTCTAATGTGCTTATTGGTGTTTCTTGATCATTTTCTATTTGTTTTGGTGGTCTACATTGATTATTGTGCATGTTATTAAAGATCTTTTGGGTCCAGTGATATTCTTTGTGTTATGTGGTATTTTTGGTGGTGTAGCGTGTTGTGGTTGATCTTGGCGAGATTTTTGGTGGTGTTGCATGTTCGAGGATTTTATTTAGGTCTATGTTATGTCATCTATGGAATTGTATTAGTCTGATGGTTTATTTATGTATTGTGGGATGTAATTTTGTAATTAGGTCTTGAGGGTTTGAGGTGACCTTGTAGTCAAGGTTGATGAATTATATAAATAGGTGTTAGATTCATGTAATTTGGGTATGGTGCTTGTGTAGCGAAATTATCCTTTGGTATGGTGTATTGAGAAGAGAATGTTGTAGAGAAGACAACTGTGCTTAACCAAAACTATCATCTGGCATTAGGAGATGTTATTCTTTTAGTTCATCCTAATTGGATTGTAGTCTAAGTATTAATGTAAGGTAGTGAACCTTCCCTGAGGGTTGGAGCCTTCTGGGTTATTACATTTTGAGCAGTGAGCTCTAGGAAATGTTCTCGAATGCAGGTGCATTCCACATTATAATATTTACACATACTACTACAGATTATCATCTTATTGTGGGTAGGTTCCCACAGTGGTTTTTCCCTTAACCGGGATTTCCACGTCAAAATATTGGTGTTATGTATGTTGTTGTTATTGTGTTCATCTTTATTATTGTTGTAGTTGATCATATCTAAGAATGTACTTAAATTGTTTAATCCAGTAAAAACTGATTCACCCCCCCTCTCAGTTTTCCTTCATTGTTGTTGCAAACAATTGGTATCAGAGCTAGATCCTCTGGAAGAAGCTTGACCACTTGAGGAGATCCGGGATGACAACTTATGTGTTCAAGAAGGAGAGTCCGATATTTGATGGAAATAACTACATTGTATGGAAGGACCAAATGCAAGTTAATTTTAAGTGTCTTGGATAAGAGTATTGAAAGATTACAAAGAATACCTATAATGTTCCTCAGAATGGACTGGTTACTGCTACTAAAATCAAGGATGTTGAACATAATGTTTTCAAGGGTAAATTAACAATATAATCAGATTATCAAAGTGAGTCACCAACTCTAATCTAATTAAATTACTCCTAAAGGACAATAGAAATGATATCAAATCAATTGAATACATAAGAAATAACATAAAACTCCCTCAATTGATCTAAAAATGCTTCCATTGCTCTTCTCCAATTTGTGTGGTAGGTGGCTCTCAAGTATTGCTCTAGGATTTATACATATGATTAACACAAATATTTTGAAGATTGCGATTCTAGATTGATTTGAGAGAATGATGTTGTTTATATAGATTTTTAACATAGATGGAGAGGGATTTTGAACTCAAGTTCTAATTAAGAGTGAACCGATTTAGATTGATCAGTTAACAAAGTTGATAGATTTGTTAACTCATTTGATTGAGTAGTCAACTAGATTGTGATGGGGAGGTGTACTCAAAGAGAGTCTATCCTTTGTTAAAAGGAATTCAAGTGTTGTCCTAGTGGGCTCCCTTCATTGTTAATCTAGTCTACTAATCAATTTAGACACCTCAAATCTCTAGGAGTGCTCCCAATCAAGATGTGCTCACTGGTTGATCAAGCATGTCTAAGATTCATAAAGGTAAATCCAACCTTACACTCTCAAACTCCTAATAAATGCTTGCAGAGGTTGAAATATGTGTTAATGATGTTTTCCAAGGGTAATCAACTATTTTTTAGTAAGGGTTTGGTCCATTTCCCCATCACTCTTTTCTTTTCCTATTTTCTAGGCCTAGTAACCCTAGAGCCCCAATTAGCCCTACCTAACTAGTTTTTTGTGGATTTGCTCACAATTTCCCCAAAGACCCACACAAAATATTTGGTGATCTAAGTACCCTTTTGGAAGTACTTTCCAATTTGTGAAATGATAAATCTCAGTTTGACTGTACATGTACGGAACCTAAGAAATGCTTGTTTTAGATGGTTTTAGGCTTGTTTTGGTTTTTTTCCAAGGGTTTGGTGTCTTCCTTGAACTACCACACCTCCAAACTCACACATATACTCTACCACACCCCACTTGTTCACGCAAAACACTTTGCACTACCAACCCTGCTCATCCCTGAAAGCACTTGCATATTTTCACTCATTTCCTAATCGGGCTATGACTAAGCTCACCTAGTGATAGTAATCTTGTTATATACCTCAAACATATCAAGGTTGCAGATTGATGATTATTTTGGGTCATTGAGCACCCTAGGATTGGGACTCCATGGTTGATTTGGGGTTCTTGGTTGGTTTTTCATGATGCTCATTGTCCTTTCAATGACCTCCAAATCAAAATAAAAACTATGTACACTATACAAAGGTTCCATGGCTCGATTCCCAAGGGTTATTGAGAAGAACTTAAAGAACTTCAAGTCAGAACCATGTTTGGGCCTCTCAAACCCCTACTCAAGCTGAGAGCTTACAAAATTAACAGCTCAATTCAAACCTGCACAAAAAATAATCAAGATGATTCCTGAGCACTACAAGAACATGTAAAAAATAATAAGCAAAGAAAAACAATACAATCAATCCATTAAGTATGGACTGGTGCTCTAATTCTTAGAAAATAATAGGTAAAAACTCAAAAAATGACCTCCCATTTATATTCCAATCTTCTCCAAGTGTTCACCAACCTTATTACATTCATTCTCAGGGCATTTATATGCTATTTTTGGCCTAACTAACTCTCCATCAATTTACTAACCAACCCTTTGCTCAAAAATTCAAAAAGTTGCTCAACGTTGCAAAAAGTTGTCAAGCAACTTTGACAACTTTTGCCAAAAAGTGCATTTTTACTTTACATGCTTTGTTTTCTCCTCCAAACCATCTAGGATGACTAAAAACCACTAATTTAACATGTCCCAATGCTAAACAAGGCTATTCAAGACATTTTACATCAAAACACAAGATTATGCAATTTTAGGCTTACAAGGGCTTACAAGCCAAAATTGAGCAAATGCATTGTCCTATGGATATTCAACCTATGAAAGCATTACAAAAAAATATGAAGACCTAATAGAAGACTCTTATTCACAATCATAAACCAAACTATGAACAAACACACCAACATGAAGAAATTGCACTCAAAACTAGGTGCTCCTGCACCAGATTGATTGGCCAGATGACTCAATTAATTAGTCAGTTGACTGAGTTGATTGAATAGAAGACTGAATGGATTGCAGAGATAAGTGGATTGATTGATTAGTCAAGAAAGGTGACTTGGAGAGAAAAGGGGCGATTGGAGAGTTAACTGAGTTAACTAATTAGTGAACTAATTTGATCAATCAGTTATGATTTCAACATGTGCTGTAGGAGATTGAAATTGAATTTGATTCTCATTTTCAATTTGGATTTGAATTTGGACTTTTGAATGCTGAAATGCAAATGAAATTAACTGAAATTTAGATTTGGTGAAATGTGAATTTGATGATTTGGAATTAGATTAAATTAACCGAAATTTGAATTTGAGGAATTGTGAATTTGAGAGAAATGAAATTAGATGGAATTATTTGAAATTCGCATTTGGAGAATTGGTTAATTAATTTAAATAATTTAAATGAAATTATTTAAACATTAGAAATGTGATTAATTAAATAATAAAGATTATTTAATTAAGGAATAAGTCATAATTAATTAAATAATTAATATTTAAAAAAGGGTTTATTGATTAATTAATTAAATAATAGAAAATGAATAATTAATAATGTTGAATGTGATGCTTGAGTCAATTTTATAAGAATAATTAGCTTAATTAATTAATTAATTAAAGAATTACTTAATTAATTAGGACGAATAATTAGTGCATGATAAAAAAGACATTTTTTAGTGTCTACATTTGCCCCTATTTGACACAATGTCGAGGCGATGTTGTTTCAAAGAAAATGAAAAATTTCTGCCCTAGTATGCCTCGGTAATGCTTATAGTGTAAATATGCCCCCTCGAAAAAAGTAAAAAAATTATGAAATTGAGACCATATTTTTGATATCGTGGTAGTGAGCAATCATGCAAAGTTTTGTGTGATTTCGAGTTCGTTTGACTGTGCTACAAGTGTGTTGAAGTTCAGGGGGACCACGATCGTTGGAGAGGTAAAAAAACCCTAATTGTGAGCTATAAATAGTGATTAGGCCCTTTAATTAGCTCATTTGCATTCATTTGATTTTGTGGCACTCTTCTTGATTTTAGTGATTTCCTGTGACTTTGGAGTGTGATGGTGGGCCACAGAGCAATATTGCACTTGTCCAATTGAGTGCATTCATATCAGAGACTGCTCGACACTAGGACTGGTAAGTTTTCCAAAAAAAATTCTCATTTTTGCTTATTTTTTCAAAAATTTTCAAGTTTTTGTCAGAGCAAAATTTTTATTCAATACACAATTTGTTTGATATCATTGGCATATGATGAACCGGTATGTTGATATGATGATAATGTATGTTGTCATTGATGTCAATAAGTGCAAGTGAATCAGTATGCAGATTGAAGAAGTTGGTAAACCAGTATGAAGAGGCATGAGGAGATTGTTGGCATATGCACACTCCAATGAGACATTGAAGGTGATTGAAAGTTTTGTCACTGATGGTAATCTTACAATCCTATGGCATCGACAAGGCATTACACCGGCATCAACAGATCACACTCTACACCGACACTCAGACCACCGGGACCAACAAAGAAAGGATGCATACCGGCACAGAGGCCGACATGATTTTTGATATATTATATTTTGTTTATTATTGTAAAAACTTTGTAAGCTGACTTGGCAAGTTGTAAAATGACTCTTATATATAAGGGAGATCATTGTAGACATTTGAAAAGGGGATGGAAAAATTATTAGGCAGACCTATTATGCGAAATATAGGTTAAGGGGTATATGTATGTTGGCATTATGTGAACTGGTATAAGGACATAATGATATTGTATGTTGTCATTTATGTCAATATGTGATATGAAGTGAACCGGCTTATGTGATATGTGAGAAGAGAGAACCAGAATATGTGTGAATCTATATATATGCCAAAGTGAAGTAGTATATTTGCTCAAGGTGAACCAGCATGTAGTTATGGGAATTGACACATGGAAGCATTGTATGACTACCGGTTGGTAGGTAGTTTCCACTTCAGGATTTTCGGTTGGAGTACCTCAAGCCTGTGTGACTCAATCGGTGATCTTTGTGTGATGAGTTAGCAATATAATGGAGAACAGGTCATGTTTCCACATAAGCTCTATGTGCGTGAAGGATCTTGCATGAAGAAGACTATTCCTATCTACCTCGGGAATGTGTGAAGTTTGTCAAATGCTGATAACGCATGATGGGTTATTAGCCACCATGAAATCGGTGGATAATGGATGATGGAGAATGTCTTGAGATCGATTCAAGGTTGTTGCATTTAATGCAGTATGATTCAATGGTCAGGATTGAACCGCCTGAATTGCTTAACCTAACAGGTTTAGGGTTTAGGGTTTTTACTACCAACCTGTATGTTTCCTATAAGGTTGATGTTGTGTTTCTTTCTAAGTTTGTTGGCAAAAGTTGTGTGTGTATCCAAGGGAAGTGATACATGATTCTTGCTAGACCGAAGGAGAGAAGAGATACCTGCAAAGTGAATGTGCAGAAGGTGAAGAGGAGCAAAACGGATCTGCATTAGCATTGAGTGCTATTACCAGATCATTGTAAATCCTATTGATCTTTAACCACTTCAACAGTTGTGAAATCCCTTAATAGGGTAGGCTTAACTGGCTTGATACAAATCCCTTAACAGGGTAGCTTTAACCAGCTTGATTCAAATCCCTTAACAGGGTAACTCAAAGTTAATGAGTTCTAGGAAGCTATAGAGCTCTGGAGATCCTTTAGCTATTGAGTTCTTGAAATCCTCTAACAAGGTAACCCCAACCGGGTTTAACCCTTAACCGGGTATTCTAGCCATCCCTTAATCGGGTGATCCCTAATAGGATCGGTTCCTAGCAGAACCTATTGTAATGTCTTTAACCGGACAAGGCTCCTAATAGAGTGAACTTCTAAAGAGTTCAAAAATCTGCTTTTGGGTATTCATCCCCATCGTGGTTTTTCCCAGTTGGGTTTCCACATGAAAAATATGTGTGTCATGTGTGATGCTCTTGTCTTGTGATACTTTGTTATTACCTATTTAGCATATGATGGTTCTGTGTTTTATGCCTGTCTATAAAACATACTAAACTAACTATTGTGAAGATCAGATGATAGTTTACCTGTTCATGCAGGAGGGTGTAATGGTACTATGGTATTGAGCTAAGAGGAAAGATTAGTGAGTGACCCATTTATAATTATTTTAGTTTTTCTAGGTCTTACCGGTTGCACTCTGTTTCAACCAATATTACTGGTTGCTAGTCACTTGGAGTATTTGCTGTCAAACTGGTTTTAGACTATATTTTTGTTTGTACTGATTCACCCCCCCCTCTTAGTACCGGTTTGGTACTATTCATTCATCATTGAGTTATCAATTGGTATTAGAGCCCTCTAGGTCCTCTGTTTTGTAAGCTTAAATGCTTGAGATAAAGATCCCAGTCAAATGATGAAGAGGGAAGGTCCAAAGTTTAACAGGGAAAATTTTGGTATATGGAAAGATAGGATGAAGATATTCATCAGAAGCATGGGTGCTCAACACTGGAGTTATGTTGAGAATGTCTATGTTGTCCCTACCGGTACTCTCACCAATGACGAAAAGAGAGAGATACAAGAAAATGGGTAAATCATGGAAGCCCTTATTAGTAGTCTTTCTGACATTGAGTTTATTGATATTCAGTACAAGGTAAATCCCAAAGAGGTATGGGATGCTCTTGAAAATATCTATGGTGGTGATGAACATGTAAAATAGGCTAAGGAAGAAAGCCTGAGAGGGAAGTTTGAAGATATGTGGATGGTTGAAGGTGAGATCATTAAACTGTATGGAATAAGAATCAAAATAGTTGTTGGAGAAATCAAGAGTGTAGGTGGTAAATAGAAGATTCCACTGTGGTAAGCAAAGTCTTGAGATCCTTGTTGCCGGTCTATGCAATAAGGGTTGCTGCTATTCAGGAGCTGAGATCAATAGACAAGACTAAGGTATCCTTGGACTCCATCATAGCCAAGTTGACAACCTATGAGCTAAATGGTTTTGATGGCAGTGTTCAAAAGACTGAATCAGCATTTAGAGCCTCTACTTTACCATCAAAAAAAGGAAAAAAAGCTAGCACTAGTGGTGAACCTAGTCAGGCTAGAGAAATGAATGATGAGGAGATTTTGATGGCATTTGAAGCTCTCCTTGCCAGGAAGCTTCCTAAAGGAATCGGTAAATACAAAGGTAAGCTACCTTTGAAATGCTTTTCTTGCAACCGGATAGGACATATTTCTATAAACTGTCCTAATGGCGATAACAAGGACAAACCAGAAAGGTTTAGGAAATTCAAAGGAGGAAACCAGAGAAACTGTTTTGTAGCAATTGATGAAGGTGTCACAGATGAAGAATCAGAAGATGAAGAGAATGAAGACATTGTGTTTGTTGTTGTAAAGGAAGATGTGGTAGACAAGAAGGCTCTAGTCTCCTGGTTTGATAATTCCAATGAGTGGATCATTGACAGTGGCTATTCTCACCATATGATAGGTGACCGGAGCAAGTTTCTATCTTTGGAGGAGTTTGATGGTAGTGTGGTTTGCTTTGGCAATGATGCACCATGCATGGTCAAAGGCAGAGGGTCCATCTCTCTGAATGGAAAGAGCAGTGCTGACAATGTGTCCTGGGTTGATGGTCTCAGACACAACCTTCTAAGTGTTGCCCAACTAAACGACTGTGGCCTCACTTTGGAATTCAAGAATGGAGTTTGCAGAATCAAAGGAAAATATGGTGAATTGGTGGCCACCAGCATGCAGACCAAAGGTAACCTATTTCATCTGAATGCAAATATAAGTACATGTCTTATGGCTAAGCTTGATGATAGCTGGATATGGCATAGGAGACTCTGCCATGTAAACTTTGATACCATTGTGAAGGCTAGTAAGATCAAGGCAGTTAGAGGCTTGCTGGTGCTAAGCAAACCAGATAATACCTTATGCAGAGAGTGTCAATTGGGGAAAATGTCTTTCTCAACATTTAAATGTAAATCTTTCACTGCTGACAACTTGCTTGATCTTGTGCATATTGATTTATGTGGTCCTATGAAAACTAGAAGTGTGCAGGGTGATAGGTACTTCATGATTCTCACTGATGACTGCTCAAGAATGATGTGCATCACATTCTTGAAAGACAAGTCTGAAGCCTTTGTGAAGTTCAAAGCTTTCAGAGCATTAGTGGAGAAGGAAAGCGATAAAAGGATCAAGTGTCTCAGAAATGATCAAGGAGGGGAATTCAATTCCGGTGAATTCAATAAGTATTGTGAAGAATTTGGAATCAAGAGGCAACTGTCTGCCCCCCGGACTCCACAGCATAATGGCCTAGTAGAGAGGAATAACCGGACTGTGGTTAAAGCAACTAGAACCATGTTGATTCAAGGAAAGGTAGCTCACACCTTTTGGAGAGAAGTGATGAGGACTACAGTCTACACAATGAACCGGGCACTCATCAAGAAAGGTAAGCATAAAACTCCTTATGAGTATTGGACTGGTAAGACACCTATGGTTAGCTACTTTAGAGTGTTTGGTACAAAATGCTACATCAAGAGGAGTGAACACCAAAGAAAATTTGATGCAAAATGTGAGGAGGGAATATTCCTAGGATATTCCACCAAGAGTAAGGCTTTCAAGTGTTACAACAATAGGACTCAGAGAATTATGGAAAGTATCAATGTAAGAGTTGATGAATCCTCTGAGAAAACTGAGGAAACTGGTAGTGAGAAAGCTATAAATGAATCGGTTGCAACCTTCTAGGAACCAGTTGTTAGTCAACTGAGTACCAGTAACAGTGTTCCTGAACCGGTGAATGCTGATACTGATGAAGATGAGGATGAAGAGGAAAAGCAAGGAGAACCTGTCAAGACCATTCCTCGGTATGTCAAGCTGAATCATGATCCTAAATAGATCATAGGAGATAAGGATGCAGGAATCCTTACAAGAAGAAAGATAAGAGAAAACTCATGTATGATCTCTTAATTTGAGCCTAAATAATTCAAAGAGGCTCATAAAGATGAAGACTGGATCAAGGCAATGGAAGAGGAACTTGACCAGATAGAGAAAAATGGAACATGGTCCTTGGTACCTAGACCAGAGCATAAAAATGTCATTGGCACCAAATGGGTGTTTAGAAACAAGCTGAATGAGGATGGCATAGTGATTAGGAATAAAGCCAGATTGGTGTGCAAAGGATATGCTCAAGAAGAAGGAGAAGACTATGGAGAAACCTTTGCTCCTGTAGCCAAATTGGAAGGATTTTGTATGCTTCTTGCATATGCAGCTTTTAAAAGGTTCAAAGTATATCAAATGGATGTAAAATCTGCATTCCTAAATGGTGAACTTGAAGAGGAGGTGTATATTGAGCAACCAGATGGGTTTTCCCTATCTGAAGATAGTGACATGGTATGTAGGCTACATAAAGCATTATATGGTCTAAAGCAAGCACCTAGGGCATGGTATGAGTGCCTACATTCCCATCTTGTGAAGATTGGATTTGAGAGAACAAGTGAAGATAGCAATATCTACTTGAAGTCTGAAGGAGATCAGATCCTGATCTGTGAGGTTTTTGTTGATGACATTATCTTTGGTGGAGATGACAAGATGAGTCATGAGTTTGCTGGTGAAATGAAGAAAGAGTTTGAGATGTCACTCATAGGGGAGATTGAGTTCTTTATTGGACTGCATATCCAACAGATGAAAGAAGGAATCTTCATCACTCAGTCCAAATATGTCAAAGAGGTGTTGAAGACTTTTGGCATGGAAGATAGCAAACCGGTTGGTACACCAATGGTGACCAGTTGCAAATTGACAAAAGAGGATGATTCCACACTGGTTGATGAGAAGGAATACCAATCAATGATTGGTAAGTTGCATTATGTAGTGCACAACAGACTGGATATTGCACATGCAGTTGGCATTACTGCAAGGTTCCAGAAAAGTCCAAGAGAATCCCACTTGATTGCAGTCAAGCAGATTCTTAGGTATCTAAAGGGAACAATTGACTATGGATTGTGGTACACATACAACAATGATTTTAATCTGAAAGTGTTCACAGATGTTGATTGGGCAGGTAATGTGGATGACTGAAAAAGCACAACTGGTGGTGCTTTCTTTCTCAATGGTAGACTGGTCTCATGGATGAGTAAAAAGCAAAGTTGTATCTTTCAGTCTATAGTGGAGCAAAATATGTTGCAGCTTTCATGAACTGCACTCAGACAATCTGGATGAAGCATGTTTTAAATGGCTTCAAAATCCCTATATCTGGACCGGTAAGGATATTTTGTGATAACACAAGTGCTATCAACATTTCAAAGAATCCAGTTTTACATTCTAGAACCAAGCATTTTGAGCTTAAGTATCATTTCTTGAGGGAAAAGGTTCAGAATAAAGAGATTGCACTGGAACATGTTTCCAGTAAGGAGCAGTAGGAAGACAAATTCACCAAGCATCTTCCAAAGACTACATTTGTGCATTTAAGAGGTGAATTGGGGGTACTGCCCCTTCAGGGGGTGAACTAAAAGTATTTGTTCCACATCAGTCAGGTATTGTAAAGTCAAATTTTTGTTGATTGATGTGTTGAAGGATGCTACTCCTCAGGGGAAGTAGCATAATGGAACAAGAATGCTTGTGACTCCACTTTGGCATTGTTGTCAAAGGGGGAGAAGGAGTGAAGTCGAAAAGATATCTGCAGCAAATGGGGGAGAAGATGTGAAGCGGAGAGATATCTTTGTATATTGCCATCAATGCCAAAGGGGGAGATTGTTGGCATTATGTGAACCAATATAAGGACATAATGATATTGTATGTTGTCATTGATGTCAATATGTGATATAAAGTGAAGCAGCATATGTGATATGTGAGAAGAGAGAACCAACATATGTGTGAACCGGTATATATGCCAAAGTGAAGCGGTATATTTGCTCAAGGTGAACCGACATGTAGTTATGGGAACCGGCACATGGAAGCATTGTATGACTACCAGTTGGTAGGTAGTTTCCACTTCAAGATTTTTGGTTGGAGTACCTCAAGCCTATGTGACTCAATCGATGATCTTTGTGTGATGAGTTAGCAGTATAATGGAGAACAGGTTGTGTTGCCACATAAGCTCTATGCGTGTGAAGGATCTTGCATGAAGAAGACTATTCCTATCTACCTCGAGAATGTGTAAAGTTTGTCAAATAGTGATAATGCGTGATGGGTTATCAGCCGCCATGAAATCGGTGGATAATGGACGATGGAGAATGTCTTAAGATTGATTCAAGGTTGTTGCATTTAATGTAGTATGATTCAACGGTCACAATTGAACCGCCTAAATCACTTAACCTAATAGGTTTAGGGTTTAGGGTTTTTGCTATCGACCTATATGTTTCCTATAAGGTCGATGTTGTGTTTCTTTCTAAGGTTGTTGGCAAAAGTTGTGTGTGTGTATCCAAGGGAAGTGATACGTGATTCTTGCTAGGCCAAACGAGAGAAGAGATACTTGCAAAGTGAATGTGTAGAAGGTGAAGAGGAGCCAAAACAAATCTACATTAGCATTGAGTGTTGTTACCAGATCATTGTAATTCCTATTGATCTTTAACCACTTCAATAGTTGTGAAATCCCTTAACAAGGTAGGCTTAACTGGCTTGATACAAATCCCTTAACAGGGTAGCTTTAACTGGCTTGATTCAAATCCCTTAATAGGGTAACTCGAAGTTAATGAGTTCTGGGAAGCTATAGAGCTCTGGAGATCCTTTAGCTATTTAGTTCTTGAAATCCTCTAACAAGATAACCTCAACCGGGTATAACCGTTAATTGGGTGATCCCTAATAGGATTGGTTCCTAGCAGAACCTATTGTAATGTCTTTAACCGGACAAGGCTCCTAACAGAGCGGACTTGTAAAGAGTTCAAAAAGCAGCTTGTGGGTATTCATCCCCACTGTGGTTTTTCCTAGTTGGGTTTCCACGTGAAAAATATGTGTCATGTGTGATGCTCTTGTCTTGTGATGCTTTGTTATTACCTGTTGAGCATATGATGGTTCTATGTTTTATGCTTGTCTATAAAACATACTGAACTAACTGTTGTGAAGATCAGATGATACTTTACCTATTCATGCATGAGGGTGTAATGGTACTATGGTATTGAGCTAAGAGGAAAGCTTAGTGAGTGACCGGTTTATGATAGTTTTAGTTGTTCTGGGTCTTACCGGTTGCACTCTGTTTCAACCAGTATTACTGGTTGCCAGTCACTTGGAGTATTTGCTGTCAAACTAGTTTTAGACTGTATTTTTGTTTGTACTGATTCACCCCCCCTCTCAGTACTAGTTTGGTACTATTCGTTCATCATTGAGTTATCAATGTAAAGAACAGAGCAGAAACTGGTACCGGATCTGGCATTGAAGATGCTATTGTAAAGAAGTACAAGTTATTGGATTTGTATAATCCACATTGTAAGTCAGTGAGACTTCCCATTTGAGCAGTGAGCTCTAGGCACTTGGCCTTCCTGCATGTGTAGGCCCCCTATTGTAAGTAATATTCTCTTATTGGCCAGTAAGTGAATATTGTGGGTCACAAATCCCACCAAAGTTTTTCCCACATTGGGTTTCCTCGTTAAATCATTGTGTTATGGTGTGATTTTCATGTGGTTTCTTTCATTTCTGTTTATTGCATTATTTCTTGCATACTGATACACTGTTATAATATGTTCTGCATGTTTTATGTTGAGAAATTTTAATTACCGGTTAGATACTGATTCACCCCCCCTCCTCAGTATCTGTGGGAATCCTAACAATTGGTATCAGAGCTAGTGGTATGAGAAAATCCAATATCACAAGAATCATATGCTCAGGGGGAGCAACCATTTTTTTGGTAACACATTTTTGGATTACAATTTTGGATACACTTGAATTTTCTCATTGGAGTGTGCATATGCCAACTATCTAGCATTCATGTGGAAAGAGATATCTGAGGCACTTGTACAGGGACAAAGGACACTGGAAGAGCATATCCAGCTCCTCACTGGTACAGTTCAAAGGACAAAGACATCTATCAGAGACATTAAAAAGTTTATGGAGAGTATAAACTTAATTTTGGTAGATCTATTTCAAATTGTAACTACCTAGTTACAAGGTTGAAACTACAAACATTACTGACATCTTGACAACCTTTGTCATTGATGCCAAAGGGGGAGTAGTGGTATGAGAAAATCCAATATCATAGGAATCATATGCTCAGGGGGAGCAACCATTTTTTTGGTAACACATTTTTGGATTATAGTTTTGGATACACTTTTGAATTTTGTCATGAGTGTTGCCATCAATGCTAAAGGGGGAGATTGCTGGAAAATGCACACTCCAATGAGACATTGAAGGTGATTGAAGGTTTTTTCATTGATGGAAACCTTACAATCCTATGGCATCGGCAAGGCATTACACCGGCATCAATAGATCACACACTACACCGACACTCAGACCACCGACACCGGCAGAGAAAGGAAGCATACCGACACAGAGGCCGACAGGATTTTTGATATATTATATTTTGTTTATTATTGTAAAAACTTTGTAAGCCGACTTGGCAAGTTGTAAAATGACTCTTATATATAAGGGAAACGACTCTTATATATAAGGGAGATCATTGTTGACATTTGAAAAGGGGATGAAAAAATTATTAGGCAGACCTATTATGCGAAATATAGGTTAAGGGGTATATGTAAAGAACAGAGCAGAAACTGGTACTGAATTTGGCACTGAAGATGCTATTGTAAAGTAGTACAAGTTATTGTATTTGTATAATCCACATTGTAAGTCAGTGAGACTTCCCATTTGAGCAGTGAGCTCTAGGCACTTGGCCTTCCTGCATGTGCAAGCCCCCTATTGTAAGTAATATTCTCTCATTGGCCAGTAAGTGAATATTGTGGGTCACAAATCCCATTGAGGTTTTTCTCACACTAGGTTTCCTCGTTAAATAGTTGTGTTATGGTGTGATTTTCATGTGGTTTCTTTCATTTCTGTTTATTGCATTATTTCTTGCATACCGGTACACTGTTATAATATGTTCTGCATGTTTTAAGTTGAGAAATTCTAATTACTGGTTAGATACTGATTCACCCCCCCTCTCAGTATCTGTGGGAATACTAACAAAGATTCAGTGAACTAGTGTCGGGGTTTCACTAAGTGTGATTACCGGTTGGTAGTCTCAGCTCTATGGTTATCGGTTTGGCAATCCAACTTGTGTGATGAACTGATGATACTTTGTGATGAGTTAGCTAAGAGATGTGATGAAGGTGCCATGTCAACTTTGTGCACGTGAAGCATTGAGGCATAAGAAGATCAACCGCATTTGAAATCTACCTTGGGAATGATCATTCCTCTTAATGGTATACAAAGAAAGCATGATGGGTTACTGATTCCCATGAGTGGTGATGAATGAATGATGTAGATTGTCTTGTGATATGTTTGAAATTGTAATGCTCTATGCAATATCTTTGGATGGAAAGGACTGGATCGCATGTGTTGTAAACCTAAGATACTTAGGGTTTAGGGTTTATGCTACCAACCTATCTATTGTCTATAAGGTCGATGATGTTTGTTTTTGTAAATTTGTTGGCAGATTTTGTGTGTATGTATCTGAGTGAAGAGATACTTGATACTTGCTAGACCAGTAAGAGGTCAACTGCAGAGTGTGATTGCAAAGTAGAGGATATGAAAAGGATATGCCTTGGCATGTAGTGCTGTTATTAGATCATAGTTTTTCCTGTTGTCTTCTAATCATTTAAACAGATGGAAAATCCCTTTACCGAGTAGCTTTAACAGGCTTATTGTAATACCTATAACTAGGTGACTCAAGATCATTGAGTTCTTTAAATCCTCTAGCGAGGTAACCTTTAATAGGGTATATAGCCATCCCTTAATCAGGTGATCTCTAACAGGATCGGTTCCTAACAGAACCTTATTGTAAAGTCTTTAACTGGACTAGGCTCCTAATAGGGCAAGCTTTGAAAGAGTTCAAAACAATCTTGTGGGTATTCATCCCCACCGTGGTTTTTCCCATTTGGGTTTCCATGTGAAAAAACTATGTGTTATGTGTTATGCATTTTTCATGTGATGTTTATGAAGTATTTGGTTGAAGGATTATGCATGTAGGGTTAATAGGTTATGGTATTTTTAGTATACCACATGCATATGTTTTTGGGTGAAGTTGAAGTTGCATAATCGATCGTATTTGAACTATTCAAACCTATGAGTTTATGGTGTCTTGTGTCTTATTGTGTTTAATAGGTATTTCCATTGTTAAGTTTGGTAATGGTGATAACCAATTAGTTTTTCTTTATCAAGATAAGTTGTTAAGAGAGTTTTTATCTGTACTGATTCACCCCCCCTCTTAGTACCGATTGGGGTATCTGATGTTCATCATTATTCATCAATTGGTATCAGAGAACCTCCAGGTCCTCAGTGATATAAGCTTAACCGCTTGAGGTAAAAGATTCCACTATAATGATGAAGAGGGAAGGTCCCAAGTTCAATAGAGATAACTTTAAGATATAGAAGGATACAATGAATATTTACATCAAGAGTATGGGTGCTCAACACAAAATAGGCAAGTCATGGAAGCCCTTATTAGCAGCTTATCAGATATTGAGTTTATTAATGTTCAAGACAAGGACACACATAAGGAAGTATGGGATGCACTGGAAACCATTTATGGTGGTGATGAGCATGTAAATCAAGCTAAGAAAGAAAGCCTTAGAAGAAAATTTGAAGATGTGAGGATGGTTGAAGGAGAGACCATTCAACAATATGGTATTATGATTAAGATAGTAGTTGGAGATATCAAAAGCACTGGTGGAACTATTGATGATGCCACTATTGTTAGTAAAGTTCTTAGATCATTGTTACCAGTCTATGCAATCAAAGTTGCTTCTATCCAAGAGCTAAGGTCTATTGATAAGACCAAGGTATCCTTAGATTCTATTACTGCACAGTTAACTGCATATGAGTTGAATAGCTATGATGGTAGTGTTCAGAAGACTGAGTCATCTTTTAAAGCATCTATTGTACCATCCTGACAAGGAAAAGAAACTAGTACCAATTATGAATCCAAACAATGTAAAGATATGGATGATGAAGAGATTCAGATGGAGTTCGAAGCTCTTCTTGCTAAAAGACTTCCAAAGGGATCCAAAAAATATAGAGGTAAAATTCCTTTGAAATATTTTTCCTGCAAGAAGATAGGACATATAGCCGTTAACTGTCCTAACAATGACAATAAGGATAAACCAAAGAGGTTCAGAAAATATAAAAGTGGAAATCAAAGAAATTGTCTAGTTGTTGTGGATGAAGGTGTCACTGATGAAGAATCAGAATAAGAAGAAAATGAAGACATAGTGTTTGTAGTAGTAAAGGAAGAAGTGTCAGACAAGAAAGCTCTTGTCTCCCGCATTGACAACTCTAATGAGTGAATAATTTATAGTGGTTGTTCTCACCATATGACGAGTGACCAAAGAAAGTTTTTGTCTTTGGAAGAATATGATGGTGGTGTTGTCAGATATGGCAACGATGCACCATGCTTGGTGAAAGGTAAAGGATCCATCTCACTGAATGCTAAAAGTAGTACAAATGATGTTTACTAGGTAGAAGGTCTTAAGCATGACCTATTGAGTGTTGCTCAACTGAATGACAAAGGATTAGTTCTGGAATCCAAAGGTGGAATTTTTAGTATAATTGGGAAGAATGGTGAAGTTATTGCCACTAGTAAATAGACCAAAGGTAACCTATTTTAGTTGAATGCCAAGATAAGTCTGTGTATAATGGCTAAGTTTGATGATAATTGGATATGGCATAGGAGACTCTATCATATGAACTTTGACAATACTTTTAAAGTCAGAAAGATCAAGGTGGTAAGAGGATTACCATTGTTGGACAAACCTAAGAATTATTTGTGCAGAGAATGTCAACTTGGGAAGATGTCTTCCTCAACTTTTACAGGTAAGTCTTTTTCAGCAGTAAATTTACTTGATCTTGTGCATACTAATTTGTGTGGTCTTATGAAAACTAGAAGTATTCAGAGAGATAGGTATTTTATGATTCTTACTAATGACTACTCAAGAAAGATGTGGGTCACATTCTTGAAAGACAAGTTTGAAGCATTTGGAAAGTTCAAATCTTTCAAAGCATTAGTAGAGAAAGAAAGTGGTAAAAAGATAAAATGTCTGAGAACTGATCAAGGAGGAGAATTCACTTTTGATGAATTCAATAAGTACTATGAAGATAACAGTATCAAGAGATAGTTGTCTACCCCAAGGACACCACAACAAAATGGCGTAGCAGAAAGAAATAATAGGATTGTAGTTGAAGCGATAAGAACAATGCTGATCCAAGGAAAGGTTGCTCACACTTTTTGGAGAGAAGAGGTGAGCACTGCAGTCTACACTATGAACCAAGTACTCATCAAGAAAGGCAAAGACAAAACCCCTTATGATTATTGGACCAAGAAAAATCCCAATGTGAGTTACTTTAAAGTGTCTGGTAGTAAGTGCTATATCAAGAGAGGTGAGAATTTGAGCAAATTTGATGCAAAATGTGATGAAGGAATATTACTGGGATATTCCACTAAGAGAAAAGCTCTTAAATGCTACAACAATAGAGAACATAAGATTGTTGAAAGTATCAATATCAGGGTTTGATGAATCCTCTGAGGAACCTGGGGTAACATGCAGCGAAGAAGTAGAAGATGAACCAGGTATAGCCTTCTGGGAACCAGTTAAGAATGAAACTTGCAAAGATCTTAGTGCTCCTATATCGGTAGAAGCCACAGTAAGAGAAGATGAAGAGGTTAGTGAGGAAGAAGAAAAAATAGTAGACTAGGCTAGAATCATTCCTAGATATGTAAAGTTGCACCATGATCCAAAGCAAATCAAAAGAGATAAAGATGCAGGGATACTCACTAGAATAAAAGTGAAAGAAAACTCTTGCATGATTTATGAATTTGAACCCAAGACTTCAAAAGAAGCTCTTATAGATGAAGACTGGATTAAAGCAATGGAAGAGGAGCTAGGTAAGATAGAAAAGAATGCAACATGGTCTTTGGTGCCCAGACCAGAACATAAAAATGTCATAGGTACCAAATAGGTCTTCAGGAATAAGTTAAATGAAGAAGGCATGGTTGTCAGAAACAAGGTAGGCTTGTATGTAAGGGATATGCTCAAGAGGAAGGAAAAGACTATGGAGAAATTTTTGCTCCTATGTCTAGATTAGAAGGTGTTCGAATACTACTTGCATTTGCAACATTTAAGGGATTTAAAGTCTATCATATGGATGTGAAGTCTACTTTTCTGAATGGAATCCTAGAAGAAGTGTACATAGAGCAACCAGAAGGGTTTTCCTTATCAGAAGATAGTGACATGGTGTGTAGATTACAAAAAGCCCTATATGGACTAAAACAAGCACCTAGGGCATGTTATGAAAGACTACACTCTCATCTTGTGAAGATTGGATTTCAGAGAACAAGTGAAGATAGCAACATCTACTTGAAATTAGAAGGTGATCAGATTCTGATTTGTGAAGTGTTTGTGGATGACATAATTTTTGGAGAAGATGATAGAATGAGTCATGCATTTGCAGATGAAATGAATAAAGAGTTTGAGATGTCTTTGATAGGAGAAATAAAATACTTCATTGGTTTACAGATTCAACAAATGAGAGAGGGTATTTGTATTACCCAGTCCAAGTATGTCAAAGAGGTATTGAAGACTTTTGGCATGGAGGAAAGCAAACTGGTTGGTACACCAATGGTAACTGGCTATAAACTAACTAAAGAAGATGATTCAACACTGGTAAATGAAAAGGAGTATCAGTCAATGATCGGTAAAATTCACTATGTGGTGCACAACAAACTAGATATTGCTCATGCAGTGGGTATAGTAGCTCATTTTCAGAAATGTTTGAGAGAATCCCACTTGGTAGCTGTGAACAGGATTCATAGATATTTGAAAGGGATAGTTGATTATGGACTGTGGTATCCATATAATTGTGACTAAAATATCAAAGCATATATCGATGCCGATTGGGCAGGTAATGTGGACAACCGAAGGAGAACAACAGATGGAGCGTTCTTTCTTGGTGGAAGATTATTATCATGGACAAGCAAGAAGCAAAGCTGCATTTCTCATTCTATAGCTGAAGCAAAATATGTGACAACATTTATGAACCACACTCAAGCAATTTGGATAAAGCATGTATTGGAAGGTTTCAAGGTACCTGTATCTGAACCGGTGAACATATTTTGTGATAATATAAGTGCAATAAACATTTCTCAGAATCTGGTATTGCATGCTAGAACCAAGCACATTGAACTTAAGTATCATTTCTTGAGAGAGAAAGTTCAGAATAAGGAGGTTGTTGGAGGATTTTGCCAAAATCAAGGGCACAATGAAAAGCATAAAAAGAGATAATAGAATGACAAGAACAAACTATATTCTCATCAATATGCAAATGATCAACTGGATTAACCAATACAATGAATATAGGCCTGCTTATATAGGCAAGGCCATATGGATGTATGAGCACACAAATATGACATGTGGCTCAATGAGAAACAAGGGTAGGTAAGAAATACTAGGGGTTAGGTAGGAGAAATAATATAATATTCCACAAGAGGTGGATGACCCACTGAATGTGGAGTGTAACAACAAAATAAGACCACAAAAGGTGGAATTTCTTCTACAAGCTCTATCCCTATGTGCACACTTCCCTAAGTGTCTCAAATCCAAACTACGAAGAGATGCATTATCCTAAGTTAACTTAAGTAAAGTGTAATAATATCCAAAATGAATATTTATTTACACCAACACCCCCCCTTAAGTGCAACTTAGGGGAATGCACTTAAGTCTACAATGCAAGATGGGTCCCAGCTACTAGGCCATGATAGGTAACCATGTACAATATGCAAATGCAAGCAAAACTATGCAATGCAATCTCTCACAAACGGAGAAAGGGAGAAAACCCAGTGGGAAAAAACTCCCCCCCAAAAGAGAGATGAATGTACAAAAGACTCTCAAAGAAGAAGGACAAAACCTCAAAGAGGAAAAAGTCCCCCCCATAAGAGAGGAAGGAGAAGTCAGCTGACCCCCCCTAATGACACATCCCGCACCCCCAAGAGAGCTCGCAACTGCTAGAACTTACTCTTAGTGAAAGGTTTGGTGAATATGTCAGCAACCTGCTCTGTTGTAGGACAATACTGCAAATCAATGACCTACTCTTGGATGAGCTCTCAGATATAGTGCATATGAATCTTGATGTGTTTGGTCCACTGGTGCTGGACTAGGTTCTTCGAGATTGCAATAGCACTCTGATTGTCGCAATGTAGAACCATTGGCCATGGAGTGGTGAATCCAAACTCTGTGAGAATCTGCTGGAGCCAAATGGTCTCAGTCACTGCATTAACAGCACCTCGATACTCAGCCTTAGTCGAAGAGAGAGAAATAGCATGTTTCTTCTTGCTCTGCCAACAAATGGGGCCCAAACCAAGGTGAAAATTGTAACCAGAAGCAGACTTACGATCATCAAGATCACCAGCCCAATCAGAGTCTGTGTAACCAACCAAGCGAAGTCCTATGCCTGCTGCATAGTGAATCCCATAGTGATGTGTACCCTGGATGTAATGAAGGATGCGTTTGGCAGCTTTCCAATGAAGCTCATGTGGTTCTTGCATGAAGCAGGAAACCATGCCAACTACAAATGAAATATCAGGGCGTGTATGGGTTAAGTAGATGAGACTACCCACAAGCTAACGATACAAAGTGGCATCAACTGGTGGAGAAGAACACTGAGCCTCAAGCTTGACTCCTCAAAGAAAGGGAGTTGGGGCAAGCTTACAATCAGCCATATGAAAGCATGCAAGTAGATCAAGAGCATACTTGGGCTACGATAGTGTAATCCCAAAAGGTGACTGTGAAATCTCTATCCCGAGAAAGTAGTGCAAAAGACCCAAGTCAGTCATAGCAAATCTATCATGCAAAGCAAATTTGACCCTGCTAATGATGGATGCGGTACTCCCTATAATGATCAAGTCATCAACATAGAGCACAAGTATCAAGTGAGAGTCATCCTATCATAAAATGTAGAGATTCGGATCAGAATGACACCTGGTGAACCCTGCGGAGAGAAGAAAGGAATCCATCTTGGCGTACCAAGCCCTGGGGGCCTGCTTAAGGCCATAGAGAGATTTCCTTAGTCTACAAACCAAGGAAGTATCCTGGATGAAACCCTGTGGCTGCTCCATATAAATCTCCTCATCAAGATCACCATGAAGAAAAGCACTCTTCACATCCATCTAATGTACAGCCCAACCATGAGTTGTAGCAACAACAAGTGTCAAACGAATGGAGTTCATCTTGGCTACAGGTGCAAAGGTCTTAGTATAGTCAACACCTGCAACCTAAGAGAAACCTTTCACAACAAGCCGAGCCTTATACTTATCCACACTACCATCCGCTGCAAACTTGGTCCAATAGATCCACTTACATCGAACCATCTTTCTCCCCTTACAGAGATGGACTAGATCCCATGTGTTGTTCCTCATCAAGGAACTATATTCTTCCTCCATAGCTTGGTCCCACTCAGGAACCCCTGATGCTTCCCTAAATGTCTGTGGATCGGAAGCGGTAGAAATGAATGCATGTGGAAGATCCTGATGTTGTGATCGAGTTCTCCGTGTATCTGAACGATCCCCAACAAGTGAACTCGCGGACTCAAGTGTCTGTCGAGCCCAACGAGGTCTAGGTGGAGGTGGAGAATGAGGTTCCTCAACTACAAGTGGACCCTGTGGAGGTGTAACCCTATGAGTCGGAGTTGAAGGAGTCCCATCATTTGAATCACTAACATCACTATCCATAATAGAGGAAGGTGGAGGAGGTAGAGAGGCTAAGCTAGGAGAGTTTTCCTCAAAGTGAACACTCCTCTCAATGAATACCTCATGTGTCTCTACATCCATCAATCTGTATGCCTTAACACCCTCAGGATATCCAATAAATATGCAAGGTCGACTCTATGGTTCCAATGCCTTGCATTTCTGCGGAGGTATGTGAGCCCATGCTGGACACCCAAAGACTTTGAAATGTCTCACAATCAGTTTCCTACCAGCCCAAGCTTCAAAAGGAGTAATACCTTGCAAAGCTTTGTGAGGAACCCGATTCTAGATGTGTGTGGCACAACTGATAGCCTCTGCCCAAAAAGTGGGATCAAGAGAACGTGCATGTATCATACAGCTAGCCATTTATTTGAGAGTTCTATTCTTGCATTCTGCAACCCCATTCTACTGTGGAGTGTATGCTATAAAATGCTAAAGATCAATCCCCTCAAATGTACAAAAATCCTCAAGTCTTTTGTTCACATATTACCTTCCATTATCTGTGCGAAGAATCTTGACCACTTTCCCTGATTGCTTCTCCACATGAGTCTTGAAGTCCTGAAATCTGTCAAATACTTCACTCTTATGAATGAGAAAGTAGACCCAAGTGAAGTGGGAGTAGTCATCAATGGAGGTGAGAACATAGCGGGCCTTACTAAATGAAGGTGCTAGAAATGGACCTGCTACATCGATGTGAATAAGTTGAAGAACTTCCAAAGCTCTCCAAGCTTTCCCCTTATCAAACTTCTCTTCGGGATGCTTGCCCATGGAACAACCTGAACTTACACCCTCTGAAAAACTGATTCGAGGTAGACCTGTGACCATGTCTTTAGTGCTTAGCTGCTGAAGATAGCGGTAGTTGAGGTGACCAAACCACTCATGCCATAGCTTACTTTATGAATTTGAATGAGTAAGAAAGGTCCTAGAAGGTGAACTTGGCACAAAGTGGGAGAATGAATAAATCCTTGAGTTGTCATTGACTTGTCCCACTACTACCAAGGCATCATCATCAAGTTCCTTTACCACAACTGAATCTGGTGTAAACTCAACCTTTTTCCCATTCCCATAGTGAGTGATTTGGTAGATGGAGAGAAGGTTGGTAGACAAGTTAGGAACATAGAGAACATTCTCAAATGTTCCATCATCCATGTCAACTAAACCTTTCCCTTCAACCTCTACTTGTGTATCATCACCTATGTAAATGTGAGGTACCTTAGATGGCTCCAATGAAGAAAACTAATCCTTTGTAGAACCCATGTGATATGAGGCACCCGAGTCAAGTATCCATTGCTGTGAAGAACCTATCGTAGCCACAAATGCTTACCCTTTTCCCTTAGACTGTGAGGAAGAGGAAGGAGATGAATCCTTCTTTGTGTAGGCGGATGGCAAGTTGATGTTGTTTTTCTTAAGAAGATTAGTTAACTCATCAACTTGCTTTGCATGGCATTGATGCTCATCATGACCATACTTCTTGCAATATGCACAAGTTGGTTTATCCTTCTTAGGTGGTGTCCCCTTCTTGGAAGAGGATGAAAAATTGCCTTGTGATGGAGAGGATGATTGTCCTTTTTCCTGGTGTGGCTTAGACTTAGAGTGCTTCTTCTTCTTGTTGGAATCTTTGCCTTGACTTCCTTGATTCCCTTGATTAGCCACCAAAGCCTTGGACTTTGAAGACTTGAGAAGCCCCATGTTCAACAACTTAGATTGTTCCAATATCAACATTTCTATGAAAGCATCAAATGAAGGCACAACATAGGAACTCCCCACTATCAAACGATGAGTTTGGAAGCTAGACACAAATGCTGCATATTCTGGTGCAAGCTTGTCCAACAAGTTGAATATCAACTGAGCATCCTTTTTGTCAATTCCACAATCCTTAAGCTTTGCTCTTAGCTCATTTGCTTTGGTGACATAATCTTGGATTGTATCAAAACTCTTGGGATCC
This sequence comes from Cryptomeria japonica, assembly GCF_030272615.1. Classification (NCBI taxonomy): domain Eukaryota; kingdom Viridiplantae; phylum Streptophyta; class Pinopsida; order Cupressales; family Cupressaceae; genus Cryptomeria; species Cryptomeria japonica. The sequence continues at coordinate 130,725,048 of NC_081410.1, read as the reverse complement.
AATTTGGTGAGCTCATTGTCAATCTAATAGCCTTTGATTTCATCAACTTGACCATACAATTTCTGAAACATATCCCAAGCCTCTTTGATTGTTTTACACTTCTCAATGTGAAAAATGAGGTCATTTGATACATACTTGCGCAAAGTTCCAAGAGCCATGCAATTCTTTGTGAACCATTCTAATTGAGCATTTGGATCAGTCTTAGGATCAGGTGGTGCTGTTATTGTTCCATCTATGTAATGTGTGAGGCCCTTTTCCATTAATTTACTCCATACTTTAATTTTCCATGATGCATAATTATGTGTAGTTAAAGGTGGAAATTTATTAGGACTCATTGCAACAAAAATGGAAAGAGCACAAAGAGAGGCACAATCACACAAGACATCCCCCCAAATTCACTCAATCAAAGAACCCCCCCCCCAAAAGTGATGATTTGGCACTTTATAATTAGTGCGTATACAATGGGCCACTTGCAAAAAATGGCAAAGTGAACTTCTGATTAAAATTTTACAACTACCTCAATAAGGTCAAAAGAGACTCAAACTGATAATGCAAGAGATCTAACTAAGATCCAAGCAATTTACAAGTACCTAATAGGCCAAATAAGACCAATATCTGAAAGTACAATTTCTACTCAAAATCTCTAAAATATAATCATAGATTATGAAAGTAGATGAAAAAATATGCACTTTAAAAAAAAAATGGCACCTGAAAAGGAGGTCATATGAGCTCAAACGAGGCCTTTGAAGTTGCAGAATTGAGGATTGGACAAGTACAGCTAAGAGAATCCAAAAATTCCGAAAAACCTATGCAATAGAATCAAAAAATAACCACACCACTATGAAGATCATGAAATTTTAGCCCATTTCAAAAAAAATTGCACCAAAAAAGGAGCAAAAATGAGCAAGATATGGCCTTTCAAAGTTGGACTGCAAAACTGAAAAGCTCAATGGAGAGGGGTTGAAAAATTTCAAAAAGCTGCTGATGTGGTGCTGACCTCAGCAATTCATGGGATTAAATTTGACAGCTATCTGGCCATCACAAAAATGTCATCCCCCCCTGCGTGGCGTCCGTACTGTACGGATATACTGACTGGGTGTGGTGTCGTGGCGTACGACTAGACTGCGTGGCATGGGTGACGTGGCATACGGATTGCAAACCGTGGGCCAGTGGCCGCTGCCATGTGGCAGGCATGGATTTTGCCTATTTTAGTGGTCATCAGAGAGGAGGGAGTGGTTAGAGGGATGGTGATCGGTGGGCCGGGAGCCAAGGGAAGTTGGCGACGGGAGCGAAGCGGTTGGCGGGGTTCCTGTGCGGTCAGCGGGATGTTCTGCAGCTGCGGGCGGTAGTCTGGGCAACCAAAAAGATGTCTGGAGTGAGGCGGCATGTGGAACAAGGTGGTGACATAGTTCTAGCGCCTGCTACGCAGTACGGTCAACCTGCAAGCTGCAGGACACGCAGGGTACGGGGGGGTCTGCAGACCCCCAAACAATCCAAAAAATATATATTTTTTTTAATTTTTATTTTTTAATTTTTTTTTATTGCTTTTTTTTTATTTTTTTATTTTTTTCTTTTTCGAAAAATAATTTTTTTTGAAATTTTTTTTCGAAATCCGTACTATAATAGCCAAAATGGGGAAAAAAATTTTCTCACCAAAATAGGTCGACTTTATAGTCAAAATTTATGGAAACGGCCTCCCGGATTCAACGGTGATGTCCAAATCGCTGTATGACACCCCCCAAAAATGAAGATCCCCAAATCTGAAAATAGAAGCCTTCCACGATGTCTCCAAAAACCAATCAATGAAACCCCAATAGCTCTAATACCATGTAGGATTTTGCCAAGATCAAGGGCACAATGAAAAGCATAAAAAGAGATAATAGAATGACAAGAACAAACTGTATTCTCATCAATATGCAAATGATCAACTGGATTAACCAATACAATGAATATAGGCCTGCTTATATAGGCAAGGCCATATGGATGTATGAGCACACAAATATGACATGTGGCTCAATGAGAAACAAGGGTAGGTAAGAAATACTAGGGGTAGGTATGAGAAATAATATAATATTCCACAAGAGGTGGATGACCCACCGAATGTGGAGTGTAACAACAAAATAAGACCACAAAAGGTGGAATTTCTCCTACAAGCTCTATCCCTATGTGCACACTTCCCTAAGTGTCTCAAATCCAAACTATGAAGAGATGCATTATCCTAAGTTAACTTAAGTAAAGTGTAATAATATCCAAAATGAATATTTATTTACACCAACAGTTGTATTTCAACATGTTTCTAGTAAGGAGCAGCTAGCAGATATATTCACTAAGCCCTTATCGAAGACTACATTTACCTATTAGAGAGGTGAATTAGGGGTTCTGCCACTTCATGAAGTCAACTAAGGTTGTGTGCTCCGCATCAGTCAAATACTAAGATGACAAATCTTTCAGGATTGATGTGTTGAAGGATGCTACTCCTTAGGGGAGATTTTGGAATCTTATGCCTCCACTTTGGCATTATTGTCAAAGGGGGAGAAGATATGATAGATGTATGGGGAGAAGATATCTGACAATATAGATACATTGATCTATGAGGTTTTTAGTTGCAATGCCACACCGAGTATTGCCATCAATGCCAAAGGGGGAGATTGTTGGATATGATTGGCATATGATGAACCGATATGTTGATATTATGATAATGTATGTTATCATTGATATCAATAAGTGCAAGTGAATCGGTATGCAGATTGAAGAAGTTAGTAAATTGGTATGAAGAGGCATGAAGAGATTCAGTGAACCGGTGTCGGGGTGACACTAAGTGTGATTAGTAGTTAGTAGTCTCAGCTCTATGGTTATCGGTTTGGCAATCCAGCTTGTGTGATGAACCGATGATACTCTGTGATGAGTTAGATAAGAGACGTGATTGAGGTACCATGTCAGATTTGTGCATGTGAAGGATTGAGGCATAAGAAGATCGACCGCGTTTGAAGTATACCTCATGAATGATAATTCTTCTTAATGGTATAAGAAGAAAGCATGATGGGTTACTAATTCCCATGAGCAGTGATGAATGAACGATGTAGATTGTCTTGTGATCTATTTGAAATTGTAATTCTCTATGCAATATATTTGGATGGTCAGGACTTGACCACATATGTTGTAAACGTAAGATACTTAGGGTTTCGGGTTTATGCTACGAACCTATCTATTATCTATAAGGTCGATGATGTTTGTTTTTGTAAAGTTGTTGGCAAATGTTGTGTGTATGTATCTGAGTGAAGAGATACTTGATACTTGCTAGACCAGTAAGAGGTAAACTGCAGAGTGTGATTACAGAGTAGAAGATATGAAAAGGATCTGCCTTGGCATGTAGTGCTATTATTAGATCATAGTTTTTCATGCTGTCTTATAATCATTTCAACAAATGAAAAATCCCTTTATTGGGTAGCTTTAACGGGCTTATTGTAAAACCTGTAACCAGGTGACTCAAGATCATTGAGTTCTTTAAATCCTCTAGCAAGGTAACCTTTAATAGGGTATATAGCCATCCCTTAACTGGGTGATCTCTAACATGATCGGTTCCTAACTGAATCTTATTGTAAAGTCTTTTAACCAGACTAGGCTCCTGATGGGGCAAGCTTCGAAAGAGTTCAAAACAATCTTGTGGGTATTCATCCTCACTGTGGTTTTTCCCATTTGGGTTTCCACGTGAAAAATATGTGTGTTATGTGTTATGCATTTTTCATGTGATGTTTATGAATTATTTGGTTGAAGGATTATGCATGCAGGGTTAATAGGTTATAGTATTTGTAAAGCGGAAAATCGCGATCGAACCCTAGTTGTTCTCCCCTCTTCCAACTCCGAGGAGAGAGAAGGGAGGTTCGCTAGGATTCGATGGTTTTTCACTTAGGGGAGAGACTTTACATTCAAAAGAGGGGTTGAAACTCATAAGATCCAATCCCACGCAATGCAAGATTGGATGCTAAATGAATTTCAAGGGTTAGGAAAGCAAGGCTACCCTCTTTTGTAAAGAATGTTGTTAAGGAAATTAAGCTAAGCATGCATAGAAAGTCATAAAGATTCACTTATAAACTGAGTTCAGGTTATAGGATGAAGCTGCAGACCTGGAATTAGCAGTAGAATGTCGATACGGCGCTGTCCTGCAAATTTGAGCAAAAGTTGTCGGGACGATGGTGCCCGGCGCCACGGTCCTCCGAAAAATCCGTGAAACGAAGGGGGATCTGTTCGTCTCTGCACAAGGATTCCAGATCTTCAATTTCAGCCGCGTACCTGCAACCTACACACAGAAAAGCGAAGACGATTGGGGGGTTAGGGATTGGGGGTTCGCCTTTAGGTCAAACCCTAGTTTTAGAATTAACCAAGAAATGAGCAAGAGCTGTAAATGTAAATGACTGTAAAACAAGTACTAATACCTTGTTCTAAGGATGTTTGTATCCTTATGTGCGAAGGTATAGATGTTGTATGTTGTATGTTGTAGTATGTGATCTCCTCTTTAATGGTTGAATCCTTGACTTGAATGCAACACTTAGCCTTGAATGGAGACTTGAAATGATCAATTGCTTGAATGCTTGAATGCTTGAATGCTTGAGTATAGTTTCCACGCCTTTTCCAGCATATCGAATGAAAGAGGAAAATGTAGTTTATATACTTGTCATTTAGGGTTGATAGACTGATTTTCCCGACCTTAGGCCGACGAGGAAATGTAATTTCCAAATTGCAAACAAAAAGACCCGAGCCCCTTAGGAGATCGGGCCCAAAATAGGACCCAGGGACCAGGGCACTGGGTGCCCTGGTCCTGAGGGACCAGGGCGCTGGGCGCTCTGGTCCCACCTCCCGGGACATCAGGGTGCAAGGAGGTTCAGGTCAGGGTGCTTGAAAAATGCAGTTTTCAGTGTTGCGAGCAAGTTTTGGGGTCTCCATTCAGGTTGCGTGTTGCGTCACCATCGTGAAGACCGAAATGCAGTCAAAATTGCAAGTGTCACAATTTTAGGATGCTACATTTAGCCCCCACTTTAGTGGGAGTATAAGCATACGCTCATACTTCCGGTAAAGTACAAGGAAACAACATTGAAAGACTTTCACCATGTCAAGGAGGCAAGATACACCAAGCCCCCAGTGGACTAAGGATCTTACGACTTCGATTGACAAAGTAAAAGGGAAGATCACGAGGGAGAACCATGACTGTCAGTAGTAAGGTTCCCTCACTATGAGTCATGCAAGAAAGATATCAAAAATTTTCAAGGCAAGGCTAAATTTGCCAAGAAATTTTCAAGTATCTTGAAAAGATATGAACGGGATGTATGCCCCCCTACATTAAAGTGATCACACACACCTCACCGGGGGTGATTGTTTTAACATAGTGATACATATAAGAAATGAGAAAGGAGCACGTTATCACAAGGATTTAGCCCCCAAGTGTGAGATAAGTCCAAGGATAATAGACACAAAACACAAAGCATGAGGTGACTTCGCTTTCCTCGGGGTCAGTATGCTGTATGATAATTCATGTATATATATCATATGTATGTATGCATAATTGTTCTTCATTCCCCAATCAAGGAAGGTCACCTAGAAGAAGGGAACACATGTGTCTTTTGAGTCAACATGAGAGAGATCGAGAGATCTCAATGCTTTGCATCGTCCTCAAGTAGACAACACCAAGGACAACAAATAGAAGAATGAAAATAACATATAGAAGAAGTAACAAAAGAGAGGGGGAGAGAATCTGCTATGCTAATGTAACTAGTCTAGCATGTCATCTACCCCCCGATCTTGCTGATCAATGTTTTGGGAAGGCAGGGAACATGCTAAAGGAGGAACATCCAACACAGCAGATGGAGCTATCACAAGATCCAAACAAGGGCTATGTTCATGTTCCGAGCCACATTGTTCTTGTCTAGGAGCTAGGATAAGTGCTTTAGAAAATTCATTAGATAAATGGTTATCGACATCAACAAGTTCATATTCACTATCAGAAGCAAGAGGAGTAACATTTTCATCATGAATAACATTTTCATCTATATCATCATCAAGATTTATAAAAATAGGATCTTTAACTCGCACAGGATCAAGACCATCATGCATCTTATGTTTAGGAGATTTAGGCTCAATGTCCGGCTGAGGAGAAAATGAAATAATGCTTGTTGAAGGTGTTTTTGGAGATTGCAAAGTTTGAGAAGCAGCTGCCTGAGCTCTAAGACGACGCTTTCGTCGGCATTCACGTGCAGAACGATTTCGTCTAGTCTTAGTAGGAAGTGGAGAAGATTGAGGAGGAGGAATGTTCTCATCCTTAGCACTTGGGTGTTTAGGTTGTGGTCTCTTAGGCTGGTTAATAGGAGAAGAAGAAGGTCTCTTCTCTCTATAAAAAGAAGGAGGAGGAACTGCTCCATATAAGGGAAGAATATTTGGTTTAGGGAGAAGACCAAGTCCATCATGACGAGGAGGTATAGGTCTACTCTTAGGAAGTTTATTAGGTATAGACATAGTCACATCCATAGGGATGGGTTGAGAATCTTCTTGAGGAAAGACATTAGTTTTATCTTTCAAAGGAAGAACTTCCTTCTCAAGAATGATAGGAATGTCAAGTTTAGGTGTTCTAGGTTCACTTAGAGATAGGATCATATCTGTTTTCCACTTTTGATAAGATTTGAAAAGATGATCACTTCGCGGAGGAAGAGATTGGAATTGTTTAGGCCAAAAGTAATCAAGAGGAACACTAGAGGTTCTTTCAGCTGGTTTAAAGAGACTATGATTGACAGTAACAACTTCACCATTGTGGGGAAATTTCAAACACTTATGAATAGGAGAAGCAATAGCTTTCATGGAAGATAGCCAAGGATAGCCAAGCTTCACACGAAATTGTTCGGAAGATGGAATAATAGCAAAGTTCACATCAAGAGATTTGTTATGGACCTCAATAGGAAATGTAATAGAACCAATTGCAGGAGAAGAAAATGCATCAAATAATTTCACAATCACATTTGTTTTGTCATAGATCACTTGATTCAATTGCAAAGTAAAAAGAAATTCTTCAGTAATAACATTAATCATGCACGAAGGATCAATAAGCACTCCACGGCAAGGTGTATTCTTGACTTTTGCAACTATGTATAAAGGACCATCAGGTGCCCTAATGGTTTCACTGAAATCAAATGTGATGGAAGGTTCTTTAGGGTTTTCTTGCTGCTCTACAAAGTTAATCACATTCGGAGTCATAGACACAAGACCATCAGATGAAAGAGAGGAATCATTAGCCTCAATTGCATTAGAGGTATGAGAAGGTAATGGATCAGTGAAAATCTGAAGATTTTGATTAGGAGGAGCTACAGATGTATTGCCTTTATCATTCACTCCAGAAACAAAAATAGTATTATTATCAATCAAATCCTGAATTTTACCCTTTAAAGAAAAACATTTTTCAGTATCATGACCAGGCTGACGATGAAATTGACAAAAAGCTTTGTTATCAAAATAAGGTGAAGTAATCTTTGCAGGATCAATTTGTCTTATAGGAGGAAGAGTAAGCACATTTTGTTCCAATAACTTATTCATAATACTATGCAATGATTCATTCAAAGGAGTATACTTTCTTTCTTTCTTGAAAAATTTAGAAATAGGAGGCACACTTGATGCTGCATTCACATTGTTGTTGATGATGTTTTCATTGAATTTGATGGAATCTCTGTTCGGTTTAAACTTCCCAAATGGTTGTTGACTGCTATCACCCTTATCACTCAGAGCCATAGGATGTGATTGTTCCATTTGACTCACAGTCAGTTGATAATTGTGAAGAGTGGCGCACAACTGTTGGAAAGAAGTAAACTCAGAAAATAGAAGTTTGTCTCGAATATCTTTTTGTAAATTAGAAATAAAGATTCTTTGAATATCATTGTCAGGCACTGGAAAAGAAATTTGAGCATACAAATGCTTATATCTACCAATGAAATCAGTCACTTTTTCTTTAACACCTTGTTTACAATGCATTAAATCAATCAAAGTAACTTTAGGACTTATATTGTTTTGAAATTGTTGAATGAAAGCATTTGCAAGTTGTTCGAAAGAAGTAATAGAATAAGAAGGCAACGAGCAATACCATTGTAGGGCTTTGTCTCTTAATGTTCTAGTGAATAGTTTTGCAAGCAACCTTTGGTCATAAGCAAAATCAGTACAAATTGTTTGAAAAGTCTTAACATGTGTTAGAGGATCTCCTTTACCATTATAAAGTTCCAAATGCGGGATTTCAACATGTTTAGGAGGAACAGCTCGGACAATGTCAAGAGAAAGTGGGCTCGCAACATCAAATGTGGGCACACTAAACTTAGATTGATTCATAGAGGCAATTTGTTGCTGTAAAGAAGAGACAGTTTGTGCTAGATTGTTAATGGTCGCTTCAGTCGAAGAATTCATATTGGATGTGTTAGATTGAGATGGAGGTGTTATGTTATTGAAAGAAGGTAAAGAGTAAGGTGGTGGGACTCTATGATAATTAGTCATAGGAGATGATTAGACAGGAGGAACACTACAAGGAGGAATGGAATGATTAAATGAATTGCCCCCTTGCGTCATGTTCATTTGTGAAGATGTAATAGGAACACTCATTGAAGGGACGAATGAAGAAATCGGATTGAATGAAGGAATAGGGTTAATTGAAGAAGAGGGATTGCCCCCATGACTGGTGATCACAGGAGGAATGTCTTGTGTAGAAGTAGCCATTATGTTTGATGTAAAAGTAGGTATACTAGCAATAGGAGTCGTCAAAGGAATAGAATGATTGTCTTGGGTAGGAGGTTGTGTATAACCTAAGGTTTCGGCACAACTCTTCATAGGCATCACATTCGAATCCACAATGTGTGCAATACCACGCAAAATATCAATTCCATTCTTATCACTTTGAAGCATACATTTTAGACCCTCAATTAAAGGAAGATCTTGACTATCAGGGTATTCTTGAGACATCCATTGTCGAAAATCGTCAAATTGGTTATCCAATTTCGAAAGTTGTTCTACAGAAACCTCATGGAGAGCTTCTTCATCATTAGGAGGATTAGAGGAATTACCCATGTCCTCGTTAAAAAGGCTATTCAAATTAGGTTCCATCTCCTCAGTAGTTAAACCTCGGAAAGACTTAATTCTACGGCTTCATCTAACGGGAATAGTGTAAGTAGGGCTTACTGTTGTAAAACTCATGCACTAGAAAGAGAGAGAAGATTTTGAATTTAGAGGTAGCAATTTTCAGTAAAATCAGCCAATCTTCTGGATTTAAGCTATTAAATGCAATCACAACAGTCTCCCAAAATTTCGGAAAAAAAGTCCGGGACCGTGGCGCCCGGCGTGCAACACGGTCCCTGCAACTTTTTTCGAAATTTGCAGGGATGAGAGGTATGATGATTTTAGAGCTAATCTGAAAAAATTGAGTGATTTTACGATCTGTAGATAGGCCAAATTAAAGTTGCAATCTCAAAATTGAACCCTATCAAGATTGTCGAAAAATGCAAAAATTTGAATTTTGAAAAAGAGAGGGAAACTAAAATTTTGAATTTTATGATTTTAGAGGGAATATCCAGAGCAATGCAAATTTTAAAATTTGAAAATTGACTCAATTTCATGCAAAATTCAATTTTGAAAGCGGAAATCGAAGTTGTTGTAATTAGGCACTTAATTTCAAAAGTCACAAAATGCAAGAATTTGAATAAAGCACTGAAATTTCGAATGAATGCAAACACAATTTTCAGATTTATGATAATAAAAATGCAATTTTGACACAAAATTTTAATTTCAATGATTTTTGAATGATTAGAAGCCTTAGACCAAGCAATCGCAAGACCAACTTTGACTGTGATTTTGAAAGTGTTATAATTGACAAAATCAGCCAAAATTCTGGATTTTAGCAGGAAAATACAGGAAGATCTCGCTCCCGAAATTTTGGAAAAAATGTCGGGGACGATGGCGCTCGGAGTGCAACACGGTCCTCGCAACTTATTTCCAAATTTTCAGGGATGAAAGATATTGTGATTTTATTGCGGAATCCAAAGTTACAGCTGATTTGGAGATGTTTTGATCAATGAAATTGTCGGACAAAGGTTGAATCAAGAGGGTTTCAAAAATTAGGGTTTTGACACTTAACCACTTAATTTTCAGAATTAAAGCACAAATATGAATTGAAAATTTGTAATAGAAGGGCAGATTTGAAATAGGCATTAACATTTAGACATTTCGCAAGTTCAATTACTAAAAAGAAAATTTAGGGTTTTTATGCAATCACCTCTAAAATTTTGCAAAAGATCCAACATGGAAATGTAATCAATTTTTTTTTTTCAGATCTAAGCATGAAAAATCAGAAAGGATGTTCACGTCGGGTTCACCAAAATGTAAAGCGGAAAAATCGCGATCGAACCCTAGTTGTTCTCCCCTCTTCCAACTCCGAGGAGAGAGAAGGGAGGTTCGCTAGGATTCGATGGTTTTTCACTTAGGGGAGAGACTTTACATTCAAAAGAGGGGTTGAAACTCATAAGATCCAATCCCACGCAATGCAAGATTGGATGCTAAATGAATTTCAAGGGTTAGGAAAGCAAGGCTACCCTCTTTTGTAAAGAATGTTGTTAAGGAAATTAAGCTAAGCATGCATAGAAAGTCATAAAGATTCGCTTATAAACTGAGTTCGGGTTATAGGATGAAGCTGCGGACCTGGAATTAGCAGTAGAATGTCGATATGGTGCTGTCCTGCAAATTTGAGCAAAAGTTGTCAGGACGATGGCGCCCGGCGCCACGGTCCTCCGAAAAATCCGTGAAACGAAGGGGGATCTGTTCGTCTCTGCACAAGGATTCCAGATCTTCAATTTCAGTCGCGTACCTGCAACCTACACATAGAAAAGCGAAGACGATTGGGGGGTTAGGGATTGGGGGTTTGCCTTTAGGTCAAACCCCAGTTTTGGAATTAACCAAGAAATGAGCAAGAGCTGTAAATGTAAATGACTATAAAACAAGTACTAATACCTTGTTCTAAGGATGTTTGTATCCTTATGTGCGAAGGTATAGATGTTGTATGTTGTATGTTGTAGTATGTGATCTCCTCTTCAATGGTTGAATCCTTGACTTGAATGCAACACTTAGCCTTGAATGGAGACTTGAAATGATCAATTGCTTGAATGCTTGAATGCTTGAATGCTTGAATGCTTGAATGCTTGAATGCTTGAATGCTTGAGTATAGTTTCCATGCCTTTTCCATCATATCGAATGAAAGAGGAAAATGTAGTTTATATACTTGTCATTTAGGGCTGATAGACTGATTTTCCCGACCTTAGGCCGACCAGGAAATGTAATTTCCAAATTGCAAACAAAAAGACCCGAGCCCCTTAGGAGACCGGGCCCAAAATAGGACCCAGGGACCAGGGTGCTGGGTGCCCTGGTCCTGAGGGACCAGGGCGCTGGGCGCTCTGGTCCCACCTCCCGGGACATCAGGGTGCAAGGAGGTTCAGGTCAGGGTGCTTGAAAAATGCAGTTTTCAGTGTCGCGAGCAAGTTTTGGGGTCTCCATTCAGGTTGCGTGTTGCGTCACCATCGTGAAGACCGAAATGCAGTCGAAATTGCAAGTGTCGCAATTTTAGGACGCTACAGTATTTTTAGTATACCACATGCATATGTTTTTGGGTAAAGTTGAAGTTGCATAATCGATCGTATTTGAAGTATTTAGACCTATGAGTTTATGGTGTCTTGTGTCTTATTGTGTTTAATAGGTATTTCCATGGTTAAGTTCGGTAATGGTGATAACCAATTAGTTTTTCTTTAGCAAGATAAGTCGTTAAGAGAGTTTTTATCGGTACTGATTCACCCCCCCTCTCAGTGCCAGTTGGGGTGTCTGTTGTTCATCATTATTCATCACAATTTACTGTTGATCTATTCACATTTTTTAAATGGTGTGCATTTGCATTTATTAATTCACAATTGTTAATTAGCCTCACAAATGTGTTTAGTAATGTGTATTTGTCTTTAGTAATTCACATTTGATCTTATTGATGCATAATTGGTGTTAATGGTGCACACATGACTTTAATGGTGCACTTTTGCTCTAAACAGTTCATTTTTGACTGTCTTCATTGTATTTGATTCACAATTGATACTTTTGTGTTTTTTCCAAAATTTATTAGTTGATATTCATCATGCAAATATAGTATCTGATTTAGCATCCCAAATAGATAAACCGACCAGATCAACTTACTGCAATCAACCGATCACCAAAACACGAGAATAAATTGACATCAATGACAACATATCATAGTAGCAACAATATCCAACAATCTCCCCCTTTAGTATTGATGGAAACATATGAATGTGAAAACAATCAATGCAAAGGAATTAATCAACACCATCAATCTCCAACAAAATCCCCCTAAGATCATGCACACAAAGCTTCAAGGATAAGGCATTTTTTCACATGCTTCTCTCCCCCTTTGATAAAAATGCCAAAGAAATAGACAAATCATTCTTCTCTCCCCTTTATAAGATAATATCTCCCCCATAGGATAAAATCACAAATATGACCATCTGAATCACCCACTAACTACTCTGGCCTAGTAGCAGTTCTTACTCATCAATACAAATAAGAAGATAAGACTTTGCAATCCACCAGATTGATGCAACTCAATGCATCTAGTTCTCATCAGGAGGGGAAGAGATCCCTAACCTATCTCTCAAATAGACAAATGTATCTACAAGCAAAGGTTTAGTAAAAATATCTACAATCTAATCCTTTGTAGATACTCAAATATGACTTCTTCATCATTGACTTTCTCCCTCAAAATGATGCTTAATTGATATATGCTTTGTTTTACAATGCAGTACCAGATTCTTGGAAATATTAATAGCACTTGAATTATCACAATATATAATAATAGGCTCATCATAAAAAACTGATATACTTTAACATTTGCTTCATCCAAACTACCAGAGTACAGTTGCTAGCAACAACAATGTATTCAACTTCTGTAGTAGATAACGATATAGCATCTTGTTTCTAACTAGACCATGAAACTAACTTCTTTCCTAGAAAGAAAGCTCCACTGATAGTGCTTTTCCAATCATCAACATCACCTACCCAATCAATATCAGTATAAGCACATAACATGAAATCATCATTCTTTGGATACCATAAACCATAGCCAACTGTTCCCTTCAAGTATCTAAAAATCCTCTTCACACCAGTAACATAACTCTCTTTAGGATTAGCTTGAAATCTAGCACAAAGACAAACAACATCCATAATATCTTGCCTAGTTTGAGTGAAGTACAACAATCCACCAACCATAGATCTATACAATGTTTGATTAACTTTCTGAGATTCATCATGCTTAGACAACTTGCATCTAGTCACCATAGGAGTTCCAATAGGCTTAGAATCGGCTAACCCAAACTTCTTCAACAATTCCTTTACATACTTAGAGTCAATCTATGTAATCTGCAATCCTAAGAAGAATTTCATCTCACCTATCATAGACATCTCAAATTCCTTTTGCATATCATCAGCAAACTTCATACTCAAGTCATCATCTCCTCCAAAAATAATTTCATCAACAAAGACTTCAACAATCAAAATGTTATCATTATCAACTTCAAAGTATAAATTACTATCAGCAGTACCTTTACAGAATCCCAACTTCATCAAATACCTGTCCAATCTAGCATACCAAGCTCTAGGGGCTTGATTAAGTCCATAGAGTGATTTATTCAATTTGCATACCATGTCTCCTTCATCTAATAATTAAAATCCATCCGGTTGCTCAATGTATACTTCCTCTTCCAAATCACCATTCAAAAAGGTTGACTTAACATCAATCTGATATACCTTGAAATTCTTGTGAGCAGCATATGCAAGAAGCAATCTAACAACTTCAATTCTAGCTACCAGAGAAAAAGTCTCCTCATAATCAATTCCTTCCATATGTGAACATCCCTTACATACCAATCTTGCTTTGTTTCTAACCACTTCATCGACTCCATTCAGTTTATTCTGGAACACCCATTTAGTGCAAATTACATTCTTGTCTTTAGGTCTCAGAACAAGCTCCCATGTATTATTCTTCTCAATCTGATTCAAATCTTTATCCATATATTTTATCCAATTTTCATGTTTACATGCTTCTACAACATCTTTAGGTTCAATCTTGGAAATCAAACATATCTCTTCAGCAACAATCCTTCTTCTAGTCATCACACCTTTATTCTTATCACCAATAATTTGATTTTTTGAATGATTCAATCTTACATACCTCGGAGCCTTCTGATTGTTTTGGTTTTTAGGTTCTTTCACTTCTTCACTAGAAACAACAATATCTAGATTAACTATCTCTACCAGAGCATTTTTCTCTAAGATCTCAGTCTGCACAACCTTTGAAATATCATCTTGATCATCAGACTCATATCTACATGCTCTAATCTTCTTTCCATGACATTCATCCACCTTCATATTTTCACTCTGTACTATCTTTCTTTGTCTTTTGTTGTAACACCGATAGGCCTTGGTCTTAGTAGAATAGACAAAGAAGATTCCTTCATCACATCTTGCATCAAATTTTCCTATATCCTCATCTCTCTTGATATAACATTTACTTCCAAAAATTCTGAAATATCTAACTGTAGGAACATGACCAAACCATAGCTCATAAGGAGTCTTATCAAAATCACCTTTTATATGCACCCGGTTGAATGTGTAAACAATAGTGCTAACAAATTATCTAAGTTTTGTGCAACATTTCCTTCAATCAACATAGTCCTTGTATCATCCAAAATGGTTCAATTCTTCCTTTTAATGACTCCATTCTGTCAAGGAGTTCTAGGAGCAGATAACTATCTTCTAATTCCATTCCTCTCACAAAATGAATCAAACTCACTAGATGTAAATTCTCCTCCTTTGTTAGATCTCAAACACTTCAACTTCAACCCTATCTTAGTCTCCACCTTAGCATTGAATATCTTGAATTTCTCCAACACTTCTACTTTCTCCTTTAAAAAGGTATCCCACATCATTCTCGAATAGTCATCAATCAACAACCTGAAATATCTATCACCCTACACACTTTTCACTCTTGTAGGACCACACAAATAAGTATGCATAAGATCTAACAATCCATCAGATGAATACAACTTATTCTTGAATGTAGTTCTTGTTAGCTTTCCCAACTGATATTATTTACATACCAGATTAGATGGCTTCACAATTTTAGGCAAATCTCTGATAGCTAGAGTAGAGCTTATCCTTATCATGCAGTCAAAATTAAGATGACACATCCTTCTATGCCATAACCAACTTTCATCAATCTGAGAAATTAAACAAATTTTCTCACCAACATTCAATTGAAAGATATTACCTTTAGTCTTAGTCCCCAATGGAATCTCTATATCAGAGGCACTAAGAATCTTGCATTTGTCATTCTTGAATTTCAAATCACATCTCTTGTCAACCATCTATCCAAAACTCAAAAGTTTATGCTTAAAACCTTCAACATAAAGACATCATCAGTATTATACTTACCATCAAATTAAATTGAACCTCTACCACGGATCACACAAGCTTTATCATCTCCAAATCTCACTATACCACCATCATACCTTTCCATATTCACAAATTTTATTTTATCACCTTTCATATGATGTGAAAAACCACTGTCAATTACCCATTCATCTTTCTCTTCAGGCTTAGCAGCCAAAGATTTCTCATTAATAATGCAGCTTGTAGGATTCATCGGTACCAGATCATCTTCCTTGAGAGAAATAAATACAAACTCATCTTCTGAATTCCCATTCTCAGACTCTTCATCTATCACACCTTCATTAGCACCATAATAACACATCTTCTAATATTTGAACTTCCAATTAGGCTTATAGGGATTATCATTTTTGTCATGCTTTTCATATCTATCACACTTGTCAAATCTATCATGGCTTTCAAATTTGTCATACTTATCATACCTAGACATTCTTCCAAGACACCTAGAAGCAAAATGTTCTATCTTATTACAAGAGAAACATTTCAAAGGTAACTTTCCATCATACTTACAGACTCCCTTGGGCAATCTTCTAGCAATAAGGGCTTTAAGCTCATCCAACTCTCTTTCTTTCTCTTCCATCTCTCTCTTTTCCCTTTCATATCTAGAAATCCAACATGAACTTTTTCTTGAATCATACTTTTTCTTCCTGGATACAAAGGCTCTAAATGAAGTCTTAGATTATCCATGTGATTCTCAGAACTTTCTCAACTCAAAAGTAACAAGCTTACCAACCAACATGTCCCTAGTCACAGTAGTCAAACTTCAGATCTCATCAATAGTAGCTAATTTAGGCTTGTAAGTAGGAGGCAAATATCTCAGCACCTTAGCAACAATCTCATCTTCTTCAAGAGTTCCACTGACACTTTTGATGCCTAGGACAAGTTCATTCACCTTAACCATAGAGGTAGATATGTTCTCATTTTCTCCCATCTTCAACATTTCATATTTTCTTTTTAAACTCTTCAACTTAGCAACTTTAACATGTTTATCTCTTTCATACAAGGTCTCTAACTTCTCCTGAATCTCATGTGTAGTATGGAAACCCATACATTTGTCATCTCTGAATCAGTCAAGGCACTCAACAATGCTTCCTTAGTTCTTATGTTATGTTCAACATCCTTGATCTCAACAGTTGTAACTGGTCCATTCGGAGGAACATTATAGGTATTCTTTGTAATCTTCCAGTACTCTTCTCCTAGACACTTCAAATGAACTTCCATTTGGTCCTTCCATACAGTGTAGTTATTTCCATGAAATTTAAAGCTTTCCTTATTGATCACATAAGTTTCCATCCCGAATCTCCTCAAATGGTCAAGCTTCTTCCTTAGGATCTAGCTTTGATACCAATTGCTAGCAACAACAATGAAGGAAAACTAAGAGGGAGGGGGGTGAATCTGTTTTCACCAGATTAAACAATTTAAGCACAATCTTAGATCTGATCAACTACAATAAGAATAAAGATGAACACAATAACAACAACACACATAACACCAAGATTTTGATGTGGAAAACCCAGTGAAGGAAAAAACCATGGTGGGAACCTACCCACAATAAGATGATACCCTGCAACAATATGTGTAAATATTACAATGGGAAATGCACTTGCATTCAGACACACTTCCTAGATCTCATTGCTCAGAATATGATCACCTAGAATGCTCCAACCCTCAGGGAAGGCTCACTACCTTACAATAACATTCAGACTACAATCCGGTTAAGATGAACTGAAAGAATAACATCTCCTAATGCTTGATGACAATTTTGGTTAAGCACATTTGTCTGCTTGACATAAATCTATGCTCAATACATCACACTAAAAGATAAATTCTCTTATGGGCATATACACCACTCTCTGATAATGCATACACAACCACCATGCCTGAATTACATGAATCTAACACCTATTTATACAATTCATCAACCTTGACTACAAGGTCGGCTCAAACCCTCAAATACCTAATTACAAAATTACATCACATGATACATAAATAAACCAATTAACCAATACAATGCCATAGATGACATATCATGGACCTAAATAAAATCCTCAAGCACACAACACCACTAGAAATCTCTCCAAGGTCAACTGCAACATGCTACACCATCGAAAATACCGCACAACACAAAGAATATCACTAGACCCAAAAGATCTTCAATACCATGCACAATTATCAATGCAGACCACCAACACAAATAGGACACAATCAAGAAATACAAACAAGTATGTTAGAACCATCTGCAATAGCTGCACCAACACCAATTAATCAAATCTTCATCGATCAATACACTAACACTCAAGAACACTTAACAACAATAATTTTGACTAGAAAGATAACTTGCAGAGTACCAAATCATGAACCATTTGAAATGAAGATACACACGAACATCCAAAACAATCTCCCAAATCCACAACCAAAGATATGATCTTATCGGAGCACAACAGATCAAATACCAGACTTTGCTAATCATTGAACAAAAAAAACAAGCCTCAAACCAGATCAAATGATATGATCAAGTAAACTCCGAGATCACTGAAACCAATAAATAATTAAGTATCTCTAGTTTTGATTAATTAAAAAATAGGTTTTCAGGACCTGAAATGTTTACAACATAGATAGAGAAAAATCACTAGGAAGAATAATGCTTTAAAGTCTGCATAACAAAAGACTGGCCAAAAGACCAACAGACAAAAAGAACAACTTAACAACAAAAAATAGCAAAGAAATAGAGAAGGCACTACACAGTAATTTTCTTCAGCAAATCCTCTGCCTTAATCACCAGTTCATTGTAGGTGGCCCCAACAACTTTTAGGTCTTCCAGATCCTTGTTTGGTTTCTTTTCCTTCCTCTTTCCTCTAGTGCGGGTTCTCGGACCTTGAGCTAACCCTGTACCTTCAGCTTTTAGGTCTATGTCCTGGATTTCCTTTTCTTCATCTAGTTTTTTGATGAGGGTTTGGGTGTTGTTAGCTGAGATCTTCAAGATACTTAGGCTCTATTTAGCAATGTTCTTCAGACACTCCTCAATTTTACCAATTTTGGTAACGGTGTCCGAGAGGGTTTTATCGCAATGTTAGTAAGGCTCTTCCTTTCCAGAAAATCCTTCTCAATCTTCTCAAACCTGGGGTTAAAAGCTGTAAAGCGGAAAATCGCGATCGAACCCTAGTTGCTCTCCCCTCTTCCAACTCCGAGGAGAGAGAAGGGAGGTTCACTAGGGTTGATGGTTTTCACTTAGGGGAGAAACTTTACATTCAAAAGAGGGGTTGAAACCCACAAGATCCAATCCCACACAATGCAAGATTGGATGCTAAATGAGTTTCAAGGGTTAAGACAGCAAGGCTACCCTCTTTTGTAAAGAATGTGCATAGAAGAATTAAGCTAGGAATGCATAGAAAATGACCAAGATTCACTTATAAACTGAGATAGGGATACAGTATGAAGCTGCGGACCTGGAATTAGCAGTAAAATGTCGATACGACGCAAATTTGAGCAAAAGTTGCCGAGACGATGGTGCCCGACCGCCACGGTCCTCCGAAAAATCCGCGAAACGAAGGGGGATTTGTTCGTCTTTGCACAAGGATTCCAGATCTTCAATTTCAGCCGCGTACCTGCAACCTACACACAGAAAAGCGAAGATGATTGGGGGGTTAGGGATTAGGGGTTTGCCTTTAGGTCAAACCCCGGTTTTGGAATTAACCAAGAAATGAGCAAGTGCTATAAATGTAAATGACTGTAAAACAAGTACTAATACCTTGTTCTAAGGATGTTTTCATCCTTATGTGTGAAGGTATAGATGTTGTATGTTGTTGTAGTATGTTGTATGTGATCTCCTCTTCAATGGTTGAATCCTTGTCTTGAATGCAACACTTAGCCTTGAATGGAGACTTAGAAGGAATGCTTGAATGCTTGAATGTTTGAATGCTTGAATGTTTGAGTATAGTTTCCACGCTTGTATACATATCCTCCTCATGCCAAATGAGAGAGAAAAATGTAGTTTATATACTTGTCATTTAGGGCTGAGAGACTAATTTTCCCGACCTTAGGCCGACCAGGAACGTTTAATTTCCAATTTGCAAACAAAAAGACCCGAGACCCCTTAGGAAACCGGGCCCAAAATAGGACCCAGGGACCAGGGCGCTGGGCGCCATGGTCCTGGGGACCAGGGCGTTGGGCGCCCTAGTCCTGAAGGACCAGGGCACTGGGCGCTCTGGTCCCACCTCCCGGGACAGCAGGGTGCAAGGAGGTTCAGGCCAGGGTGCTAGAAAATGCAGTTTTCAGTGTTGTAATCAGGTTTCGGGGTCTCCATTCAGGTTGCGTGTTGCGTCGCCATCGTGAAGACCGAAATGCAGTCGAAATTGCAAGTGTCACAATTTTAGGACACTACAAAAGCATCTCTGATGTCTTCAACTTTGGCAATGGTGTTTTTTTAGGTCCTCAATATAGTTGGCCATAGTGTTCCCTTCCCCAGTATTAATGGTTTCCAGGATCAAGACTCTATTGTAGAGTTTTTTGTTTTCATCCTCAGCTTTCTTGTAACCATTAATGAGCCACTCCATAGTTTCCATGAAACCATGCAAACCCTCAGGAGGAGGACTAGATGGGGGGGCAGCTTTTCTAGGGGTAACCTATTCTTCTTTAGGGATGTGGAGGGTGGATATTATATTAGCTATTGGCATTATGTGAACCGGTATGAGGACATAATGATATGGTATGTTGTCATTGATGTCAATATGAGATATGAAGTGTCGCGGTATGAGAAGAGAGAATCAACATATGTGTGAACCGGTATATATGCCAAAGTGAAGCGGTATATTTGTTCAAGATGATCGGAACGTCAAGGTGAACCGACATGTAGTTATGGGAACCGATACATGGAAGCATTGTATGACTACTGGTTGGTAGGTAGTTTCCACTTTAGGGTTTCTGGTTGAAGTACCTCAAGCTTGTATGGATCAATCCGTGACTTTGTGTGATGAGTTAGCATTGTAATGAGGAACAGATCATGTTGCCATGTCAGCCTTGTCCGCGTGAAGGATCTTGCATAAAGGAGATTTTTCCTATCCACCTCGGGAATGTGTGAAGTTTGTAAATGGTGATAACGTGTGATGGGTTATCAGCCACCATGAAATTGGTGGAAAACAAACGATGGAGAATGTCTTGAGATTGGATCAAGACTGTTGCATTCAATACAGTATGATCAACGGTCAGGATTGAACCATTTGAATTCCTTAATCTAACAGGTCCAAGGTTTAGGGTTTATGCTTCTGACCTAACTGTTTTCTATAAGGTTGATGTTGTGACTCTTTCTAGGGTCATTGGCAAAAGTTGTGTGTGAGTATCCAAGAGAAGGGATACATGATTCTTGCTAGACCAGAGGAGAGAAGTGATACCTGTAGAGTGTAAGTGTAGAAGGTGAAGAGGAGCTTAAGCGGATCTGTATTGGCATTGAGTGTTGTTACCAGATCATTGTAATACCTGTTTATCTCTAACCACCTCAATAGTTGGAAAATCCCCTAACAGGGTAGCCTTAATCGACTTGCTGTAAATCCCTTAACAGGGTAACTCAAAGTTATTGAGATCTGGAAAGCTAGAGAGCTCTGGAAATCCTTTAGCTATTGAGTTCTTGAAATCCTCTAACAAGGTAACCTGTAACAAGGTTTAACCCTTAACCGGGTATTGTATCCATCCCTTAACCGGGTGATCCCTAACAGGATCGGTTCCTAATAGAACCTATTGTATTTGTCTTTAACAGGACAAGGCTCCTAACAGAGCGGACTTCTAAAGAGTTCAACAACAAGCTTGTGGGTATTCATCCCCATCATGGTTTTTCCCAGTTGGGTTTCCATGTGAAAAATATGTGTGTCATGTGTGATGCTTTTATCTTGTGATGCTTTATTATTGCCTGTTAAGCATATGATGGTTCTGTGTTTTATGCCTATCAATAAAACATATTGAACTAGCTATTGTGAAGATATGATGATAGATTACCTATTCATGCATAAGGGTGAAATGGTAGTGTAGTTTTGAGTTGACTGGAAAAATCAATGAGTAACCAGTTTATGATTGTTTTAGTTGTTCTAAGTTTTACCGATTGCACTCTATTTCAAACCGGTGTCACTGTTTGCTAGTCATTTGGAGTAATTGCGATTGAACTAGTTTAGGACTATATTTTGTCTATACTGATTCACCCCCCCTCTCAGTACTGGTTTGGTACTATTTTCTCATCATTGAGTTATCATCAGCATCCCTAAGAGTCTCTTCCATGGTCTCCTTTTCCAGACTCCAATCAGCTTCTAGGGCCTTAGCTTGCTTGTTGGCTGCCGGGTCCTTACCAGTCTCCTTTTTCTTCTTGTGCTTTTTCTTGGTCTGGGTATGGTCTTTTGTTTTCTTCTTCTACAACCCTTTAGGGTTCTCCTTTTCAAAGTCATCTGAGTACTCCTCTTCTGAAGAGATGTTGATTAGGGGTTTGCTTTTTGGCTTTTTGCCCTTAGAGAAAGAGGGTCTTGTTTTACTGTATTTCCTCTTCTTCCCACTTTCATACTCTGAGACATCAATGCTATCCTCTATGTTAATTGAAGAGTCACTATTAGATTCCTCCTCCTCAGAAAAGGAAGAATCAAACATCTCTTCCTCAGAGTCCACGGAGGGCTACATCCGAGCTATTTGGTTGGCTTTTAAATGGTCATAAATTAGGACCATTAGGCCTTGGTGCATGGTAGAATCACCCAAAGGATTCTCCTTATAGGCCTTGAGGGATGCATTCATTGAGAAAAGTAGGAAATAAGGGAAATTAACCTTTTCATTGTGCCTAAAGTGGTTTAATAGAACAAAGTGATAACCATAAACTTTCGTAAACCTACCATCTAGAGTGATATAATGCATTAAAAAAAAGAGGGTTTCCCTCTAGGGTTTGGCAAAAGCCCTGGGCGAGTAGTAGGTTTTGCTCAAATTTACCAGTCATTTTTTCTCTTTATCCTTTTTTGGGTACCTTTCAATAGTTTCCCTGCTTACCTTCCTATCTCTATAGAAGTTGCAGCCTTCCCTTGTGAGGCCTGTAGCTTGAGCAATTAAGTCTTCATCGATTTCAACCATTTGATCACCCATTTTTAACATGCCCTTCTTCCAGTTCTTGTAGAAAAGACTAGTAACCATACCATCTTGACCATGGAGTCTCTCCATGAAGTTTGAGAGACCACCCTGCTGCAGTATACCCCAAACCTCTTCCTTTTGTTTCCATTCTTTACAACTACTTGGTTCATATCTCCTCCTGTTTCCACCCATGTTGTCACTGCCCACAGTCAAATTTTGAAGCTTGTAGAGCAGATAAACTAGAGAGATTTTCAGAACTATAATAGTTACCCAAAAAGTGTGAGAGTTAATGGCATTGATGTTAGAATGAGTGATATTCTCATTATTATAGTAACTCGAAGTACTCACATTAGTACTTTTCATAATTATCCTGTCCATCAAGAATCTTTGGAGTGCTTCTATAGCTCTCATTACTAATGATTTGTCTGACATCTTCAGGGAGTCCATGTTCACCCATCCATGTGGTAATTTCCTCACTTTTAACTATCGCATTGGCAACCTAGTTAGCAGAGCCATTGACCTCCCAGTAGATGTGGGATATGTGGTAATTTTAAAGGTGCTAATAAGATCAATAGCAGAGGTGATTATGTTGTGAATCAACCATGAAGGTTTTGAAGTCCCCTTAAGACACTTTATAATATTATTTGAATCCCCTTCAATCCATAGATAGGGGGAATTCCACTTTTTAGCTAGGAGGATGCCTTGAAGAGCAGCCATTGCTTCAGCTTTATGGTTGGTTTGGGTTCCAATAGGGATAGCAACCATTTCCTTGCAAATTCCTCTGTCATCTCTCAGTATAGCTCCACAACCTGAAGGACCAGGGTTCCCTTTGGCAGCACTATCAAAATTAACTTTGAACCAACCTTGAGGAGGGGTTTGCCATTTAACTTCAAGCCTTTTATTGTGGTTGTTAGGACCATCAGTAATATTCATATTCCATACCTTCAAGATCTTTGATTCCAGTGATTTGTTCGAGTAACAAGGGCCCTCAATGATCCTTATATTTTCCTAAATCGACCATTGAATTTTCTAGAACACAATATCCTGATTAAGGGAGACATCGCTAAAGATTTGGTTATTTCTTTCTTTCCATAGTCCCCACAAGATGTGAGGAAGAGAGAGCTGCCACAAACATCTCAAAAAAGAGTTAGTCTATTTAATATTCCAGGAGGAGAACAGGTCACAGATGTTATTCGGAAACACCCAAGCCATACTAAAACTCTTGAGAAAACTTTCCCAAATAGAGGCTGAGAAGGAATAGTGGAGAGCAAGGTGGTCCATAGACTCTTCCTCTTGAAGGCACAACACACATCTATTAGGGAGGGCAAAACCTCTACCTTTGAGGTTGTCAAGGGTTAGAATCTTATTTTGGAGGCTGGTCCAGGAGAAAAGATTGATTTTGGGGGTGAGACCCTTAATCTAGGCTTTAGACCAGTAAGGGTTGATTGAGAGGGAGGGGAGAAGGACACAATACATAGAGGAAATAGATAAAGTACCTTTAGGATCATGTTTCCAAATCAGGGAGTCTTCTTCTTTATTCAGCCATACCGCAGACAGATGGATCTTGAGCTTAGAAAGGCCAGGGTGGATGCTTTCAATGTTCTACCATTCATTACCAACCCAGTATTCAGCAACTAAGGAGCCAAAAGTTATAATACAAGAGGGAGCACAGGGGGCCCATTCATTGATATCATTCAAGGGTTTATCAAAAAGCCAAGGATCTTCCCAGAATTTAACTTTCCTACCATTTCCTAGTTTCTAGATCATTCCTTTGGATATATATTCTTTACATTTAGAGGCATGATTCCATATGTGGGATCCATTAATACTAAGGTTCAAATGGATAAAAGAGGAGAGAGAGGAGGACAGAAGAGATTACTTACTTTGCCAAATTTTACACCATTCAGAGTCTGAATGAAACATTCTCCAGACTTGTTTGAATAGGAGAGCTTCATTCAGGGTATGAATCCTTCTGAGGCCCAGCCCACCTTTACTTTTCAGCCTACAGACCTGGTCCCAAGCCACCAAAGACATTCTTTTCTTATCCTCGATCCCAAACCATAGGAATCTTCTTTGAATTTTCTTGATTGCATCAGCATACTTAACTGGAATTCTGAAAAGACTTAGAGAATAAATCAAAATACTTTGAAGAGTAGCCTTAAGGAGTTGGAGCTTGCTAGCTTGACTTAAGAGGGCTCCTTTCGAACCTGCAAGTTTTTTATGAAATTTGTCCATAAGAGAACTCCAGAAGGGATCAGGAGGTGCAATGCCCATGGGGAGACCAAGGTAGGTAGCAGGAAGATCAGCAATCCTACACTCCATGATTCTGTTGATCCTCTATTGTCTTCTCTCTAGATTATTAATCAAAAAAACTTCACTTTTAGCCCAATTGATAAGCTGACCAGAAGCAGAGGCAAATTTACATAGGATGCTCTTCAAGACTTTAGCTTCTGAAATACTTGATTCCCCCATAATAATAGTATCATCAACAAACTGCTAGTGGGAACAGATTAGGTCAGTAGAAGATGGTTGGAGGCCCTTAAAGGAGCCTTGCAACACCATTTTTTCCATAGTCCTTCCAAAGCATTATGTCATAATGATGAAGAGGATGGGGGAGATAGGATCCCCTTGCCTTAAACCTCTAGAAGCTTGGAAAAAAGTTGAGGGAGAACCATTAACAAGAACAATGAAAGTAGTAGAGGTGGTAAGCTGAGAGAGGAGGTCGACAACTCTGGAGGAAAAACCAAAAGAAGTGAGGACTTTCTGAAGTAAAGACCAGTCAACCCTGTCATAGGCTTTGGAGAGATCAAGCTTTAAGATGAAACCCTATTTCTTTGCTCTAACAAGAGAATGAATGTTCTCATGGACCATAATAATGGAGTCAAGAATTTGTCTTCCAGGAACAAAACCATTTTGCTGGTGTTTAATTAAGGCAGGAAGGACAAACAAGATTCTAGAGGTAAGAACCTTGGAAATTATCTTGTAAAAAGAATTGCAGAGGCTAATAGGTCTAAATTTGCCCAAAGAATCAACACCTTGAGTTCTGGGTATGAGAACAATAAAAGTGCCATTGATTTCTTTCAAGAGTTTTCTAGCCCCAAAAAATTCCTTAAATCCATTGGATACATATTTTCCAACAATCTCCCGAAATTCTTGGAAAAAGAACATTGGGAAGCCGTCTGGGCCAGGCGCTTTGTTACCATCAAAGGAGAAAACATCATTTTTGATTTCCAAGTTAGAGGGAATGGAAGAGAGAAAGGCATTCTTTTGATCATCAATGAGACAAGGAATGTTCTGAAGAAAGGAGGATCGGGCTTCAGTATCCAGGCTATGATCCCTCTTGAGGAGGTTCGAGAAATACCTTTTAGCTTCATTCCTTATTTCATCCTCCTTGACCAACTCCCTATTATCCATCACTAGCTTGTTAATCCTATTAACTGCTTTATGCTTAATCATTGACATATGGAAGAATCTTGTGTTCCTATCTCCTTCCTTAAGCCAAATGCATCTCGATCTCTACTTCCAAAATGTTTCCTCTTTGGCAATGATATCATGGTATTTTTTGAGAGTCTCATTTTCATCAGCAATAGATGCATTACTGAAACCATCCTTCTGGATTTGATCTTGTATTTTTTTAAGGTCTTCCTGAACTTTTCTCTTAGCCTCAAAAATATTCCCAAAGCTGGTTTTGTTCTAGAGTCTTATGTTGTCCTTCACACTTTTGAGATTTTTGACAACTTTAAACATAGTCATTCCCTCAACTTGAATGCTCCACCATTTCTTAATATTTCTTTTGATTTCGGGGTGGAGGGTCCACATATTTTCAAATCTAAAGGGAAAGCTTCTCCTTCTATTGATTGAGTCAGCAATGAAGGTGATAGGGAAATGATCAGATCCAACCCAAATGTGGGCCATCAAAGAATAAAAGTAATGACTATACCAGTCATCAGAGATGAGGGTTCTATCAAGATGCACTTGGATAAGATCATTTCCAGTTCTTCTGTTAGTCCAAGTGTAAGTGCATCCCTATATTTCCAAGTCATTGAGAGCCTAAGAATTAAGAAAATCCATGAGGGCCATCCTACTTTCTAGTTGAGGAGGACTTCCTCCAAATTTTTCCTCCTCTCTCAAAGGAGTATTGAAGTATCCCATAACCACCCAACTAATGTTTTTGAAGCTGTCCCTAGCCTGTGTAATTTTTTTCCAAAAATAGTTTCTAGCCTTCAACGTATTTGGAGCATAAATATTACTGAGAACCCATGAAGTACCATCTTTTAAATGCTCAAATTTGATACAAGAGAAATTATTGTCCTGAATAATAACATGACCTTTAACAGTATTGAGGTTCTAGATGGTAGCAATACCTCCTGAAGCACCTTCAGAGCTGCCACCACTAACATTACCATTTTTAAAGAACTTAAAAGATTCAACTTTTTCTCTACTCATTTTGGTTTCTTGAATTAGAAAAATATCAGGATTACTATCTCTTATCATATTTCTAATGATATCATGTTTATGGGGATTATTGAGTCCCCTAATATTCCAGGAGCTAATCTTCATAACTACTTACCGATTCCCAACTCCTTAAGAGTCTTTTGGGTTCCATCTGCAATGTTCTTGCTGGCCTCCTTATCTCTAAATTTATGGTTAGAGGGTCACCCTGGGGAAGAGGAGATGTACCCCACATCAACATGAGCTATTCTGCTAGATTTCCTTAGAAGGGAAGTTGTGGGAGTAGATCCTTTCTTATTCCTATATTTTGGTTGCTTCCATTTAGCTTCTATCACAGGAGCCTCTTTTAGGTTGCTAAGGATTTTGGAGATTTCTTCTTCATTACCCCAATTAGGAGTTCTGGAATCAGTTGATAAAATTGCTCACTATTTTTGAACTCTGTTCTGAGTCTAATAGGTTCATACCCAAAATTGCACATTTTTGGGCTTCTTGAATTTCAAAACTTGGCGAGGCTAGTGAAGAATCAGTCCTTTCTTCTTGGGGGTTAGGGTTCTCCCCTTCCTCATCTTTGGGAATCTTTTTCTTTGATTTCTTTGTCTTCATAAGTGTCAACAACCACTTCAGCTAACTTGTTTGAAGATTCAGTCTGATCTTTCATTTCCTCTTTTTGGGTAGTACCCAGGGGGCTAGCTTTGGTTGATTCATTTCTCACCGCTTCTTGGGTTGAGGGGCTAGAGATAGAATTGATGTCACTTCCTTCTTTTCCCCCAAAGGATTAAAGTGATTGGATTTATCTTCCTTATTATCTAGGTTTTTAACTTGCAACACCATTTTCTCTGGCAACTTTTGGTTTTTAATTTGGGGTTTAGGCTGCTTAGGTTCTACCATCGGCTTGTTTGGGAAGGATTTTTCCTAGTGACCTACTTTTTTATAGTGGAAATAGGCAAAAGGTATAGATTCATATTCAATGTGTTGTTTCCAAGTTCCCAACTTTGAAACTAGGTTTATCTATTCCGACATATCTGCATTAGGGGCTACTCCTACACATAACCTAGCATGAGTCAGTCTCCTTTTTGAAGCAGTGACTGGGTCTATAGAGAGTAGCTTTCCAAAGGAGCTTGCAATTCTAGAGAAGATACTTTATTCCCAATATTCAAGAGGCAAGCCTAGAAGCTTTATCCAGATTGGAACTTGCGCCAAGAGAGAATCATTCATATTCAGGTTCGGATGCCATTTTCGAAGGACCAATGTTGTCTTTCCTACCATCCAGGGGCTTCTGCACAGAATCTTAACCTTATCTTCTTCACATGAAAAATAAAAAGACAGAAGGCCTTTAGGTAAAGCCGAGACTTCAACATTTCCCTTGAGGACCCATATCATCATAAAAAATAGATAAACCAACTATATCAACTCACTGCAATCACCAGAACACCAAACAACTCTATGCAACAACAAAAGATAAGAATATATTGACATCAGTGACATTCACCAACACCTTTTATGAGTTTTCCTTGTTCATTTCTAATGGCATTCACAAATCCCTTCTGGATATCAAGAAGGGTAGCCTAATTGTTCATTTTAGGTGGTATTATTTATTATGCCGCATTCTTTTGTATTGTGGAAGTAAGGCTTGGTAGTGGGGGTCAGAGCCAAAGTTGAGAAAGGTAGATTAGTAGAGTATGAGCTTGTTGATCTAAGAATGGATGTACTTATGGGACATGCATTGTGAGAATTCCAATTATGTCATATTTGAGGAGTTCTTTGTCAATATTATGATGAAAAATTTGGGTTGGCTAGTCAATTGTAGATTATTTGATAGGGTGAGGAGATTTTTGAGTCCCCTTTAGCAAGTACTCGAGTTAGGAGTAATTCATAATTGGGGAAACTAGTTATTCTACCCTAGGTACATTGTCATCAAAGTTTATGGTGCACCAATTAAACCCCATGTTTTGCCTAGAGATGTACTAGATAGAATTTCTTTTTTAGAAATCATTTGGCAGTTGAATGAATCTAACAAGTTTCATTTAAGAGATAACAAGAAAAGCTCCTTCCTCCCACCAAACTTATATCTCTGAAATTGAGATTACAGAAAAAGAAGGATTGGACTTGGTATATTTCAAGTTACTACCATATTAGATGGCTTTTGAAAAAACCAGAAATTGTGATACAAAAAACTTTATTCAATACAATAGGGTTGGGGTTAAATTGAAAGGCTACGATAATGAACAAGATCAGATTGAGGACTTAATTAGAAATGCTACTTCTGATGTAGAGGTTAAGTGGTGCAGGAGCACCCAAAGACACAAATGAAGCCTAAAAAGTCTATAAGTCTAGAATACGAAAGAGCCTAGGAAGGTAACACACGTCAGCTAATTCTTATGAGAAAGAGAGAGTCGTGGATTACCTCTTATGTTTTCTATTCCTTTGTTGTAAATGAGAGAGAGGAATGATGCAAAATACATCTAACTTAGAAAGTAAATCAACAAGAAAATCCTAATCCGAGAATGAAGATCAAAGAACAACTGATACACTGCTGAAAAAGTACAGATCATAAGGTAAAATTAGAGGTGCACCTATATCTAAAATCTGAGCAGAAATGTCTGAGACTAGGGTGTCATGCCATTATCCCGATTCTGCAATTATGGAGCTACAACTAACAAGAGGGATTTTGAGATGTGTAAAGTATTATTCTATCAAGTCTTGATGACAAAGGGAAGGACCATGGTGCCACGCCATTGTCTTGGGTAGGACCAGGGTGACATTCCCCTATCCTTGATAAATTTTTGCACTTCTGAGACTTTTGGGTAGTGTTGATGCCTATTCCAGATCTGAAATTGCCTCCAGATTCCTTTTTTTGCACCTGTGACTGAAAAGGGAAGGTTTGGGGTGGATATATAAGGTTTTTTCTTAGTCAAACCCCCATGTTGGTGATTTTTCACTTGCACAAATAGCTGATAATGTACTAAAAATGTGTGTGCAAGAACCTTGTGTATATGCAAGATCCTAAGAATGAAAGTAAACAACCTAGAGCAATCTTAAGGAGAAAACCCTAATTGCTTATAATTGACAAAGTAAATTCTCTTAATCCACAATGAAAAGTGATCTAAAGATTGAATGTGAATCAAAATGAAGCTTATGCAAAGATGTGAAAACAACCTGAAACAATACCCAACCCCAAGGGAGAGGTACAAACCAATCGTCAGTTGGTGATCTCCTATTGTTCTTCTACATCTTCAAAATCCCCCAATTGATAAAATGATGCTTGATGAATGTTTTATGGATGAATGTTGAATGTTGTTGAAGACTTCAAAGATCTAGTCTTTTGCTACAAAGAAGGCTCTAATACTCCAAAAACCTTCTCTTAGATTCTTAGAAGAAGGACCTTTTCAAATGAAGAAAGAGAGCTCTTAAATATGAAACCCTAGATATTAGCTTCATGTTTAGGCCGACCTAGGATTTGAATTTCCCATTGATATTTTGGGGTTAAGCATTATTATATCATAGGATTATGCTCCCAAAATTTCAAGAAAAAAGGCACAGACCATGTGCATTCCCACCACAGTTCGACCAAATTTTTGCCAAATTTTTGGGGCCATTAGATATGATGATATTAGAGCGTATTTGAAAGTTACAATTGATTTCAAGATATTTTGATATGTAAAATTAGGCCTAAACGGTCAAAGTAAGATATAATTAGGGTTTATGATTAAAGGATTCATTGAGGAATAAGATGAAAAGGGGCACACTTAGGGTAAAGGGCCGAACTTTGTAATGTGTAAAGTGATGAGACACAAACTTAGATTTAATTAAATTAATTAATTAAATTCTTAAAGAGGAATGAGAAATGCAAGATGCAAGACACACTAAGGCAGGTGCTAACCTATGTGTGAAATTATACCACCCTGGCAAGGGTGTAAAATTTACAACACTACATTTAGCCTCCATTTTAGTAGTCATATTACATATCTATCATGACCTTGGGGAGAATGTGTTCAGACAGGGATGTAGCCTAATGACATGCACACTACTACAAGTGTGCATGTTTGAGCACATTACATGCACTAGACCTAGTGGAGCCCCCTATAGAGCTAGTCCCTGAGTAGCCTAGAGAATATGCTTATCATCTTACCTATGAAAGGAAATTCAATAATATCCTATGTTGGAGGTTGAGCTTGGATAGATTGATAGTGGGTAGGATCATATGGAGACCCTACCTTAGGATGTCCATGTGGGCAGGGCTACGCAGACAAATGTTCAACATGTAGAGGAACCGTCTACTAGAGGGACGACATAGCCACATAGTCATCCCCTTCTACTTCAATCGAGTTTGGCTACATTTTTGGTTTGAGAAATGTGTTCTTACTGATGTATCTGTATACATCCAACACTCACAAGTGATGCCAAGGCTAGGATCCATTCCTAGGCCTACTAGTGATGAGATTGACATCATAGATTCAGATGGGTCAGACCAGGACATAGCAATAGATTACAAAGATGATTCAGGTGCACGCCAACAAAACATCACATGGTGGGGGAGGACATACCCTGGAGCCATTTTCCTAGTAGACTTCCCTGAAGGGAACCCCAAACCTTGGACAGTCAGACAATGGAGAGGGATCCAATGCATCCAAGGAGGATTCAGATGATCAGGCGGAGATGGAAGTGATCCTGATACTGGAGAGGGAGATCAAGATGGAGATGATGATGATGAGGAGGAGGAGGAGGAGGAAGAGGAGGATGAGTCAGGTATAGTTCATCACTCTAGGGAGGATACCAGAGCCCTAGATCCACTGAATCTCCCATTGTAGGCAGAGAGGGATCCCATAAGGGGTCCTAATCCTGGTCCCTACTAGTCCACACCTACCATGCATAGATAGTATGCACATAGAGAGACTAGTGGGTCCTAGTCTAAGGGCGTCACTATCGACAATCCCCATTGATGAGAGGGAGATCCGGGTAAGGTGCCCTATTGGTGATTAAATTATGTGCCTTACCTATTTTAGATTTGATGATATAGAATGTTACTAATGAAAAAATTCTCTATCTTATAGCTACCATCCAAGAGTGGCGTTCTCTAATTCAGAATGTAGTGATAGACCTTATTGTGACTACATACATTCAAAGTTCCTCATAGATAGCACATAGATATTAGAGGAATGCAGGATGACATGAGGACCTTTTCTCCCCTGTTCAAACGAAGGTGGATGTATTACAAGAGAGATTACGATAGATAGAGCATGACCTAGTTGTATCATAGATAGAGCTAGCCACATATCAAGGGATCATGATGGAGAGTGATCGTAGGATCTCCTCGTAGAGTCATTCACGGTCCGTATCATGATACACCCTGATGGGGCCACTCCCACAACCAGATCAGGAGGGGCATCTAGCCACCACCCTCCAGCTACTAGTCCTATGAATAGGAGATGATTTTGATGTATTGATGTACATATGATGGCACTCATGATTTTGTTATTTTTAATGCTTAAACAATGTACACATTGCTTAGATTAGAAGTAACTTATTGAGTAAGGAGCATGCATATTTGATTTAATTTCCATGTGATTCATTTCTCAATGCTTCATGATTAAATTGATACATGTATGATTTAATTAAATAACTAAGTATTTAATGAAATTCTACTTTGATGATGTAAAAGAAGAATGTATTAATCCTAAGAAATATATGACTAATGTGATTTAATTATCTTTAATTAAACACAACATGATATAATTTCTACTTAACACATATGAAATGTAAATTCATTACAATTCACATAAAAAGAATCCAAGACAATCAATAAAGTAATGAAACATGCTTGTCAAGAATGAAGTAATGTAGACCAAACAATATAACATCATTTCATCTTAAATACTTTAATGAAGACATGCTAACTTATTACCCAATTTTAAAGAAAAAAGACATAGAGAGAGAAGAGAAAGAAGACTAGAAGAGAGAGAGAGAGAGAGAGAGAGAGAGAGAGAGAGAGAGAGAGAGAGAGAGAGAGAGAGAGAGAGAGAGAGAGAGAAATAGAACTAGGCATAGTATGTACAAAGATTCATATGATTTATGGGTTCCTTGAGAGGCATGCCTTCCACATCTACTATCCTATAAGCACAAGATCCATAGACCTCCATAACGATGTATGGTCCAAGCCAATTAGGACTAAAATTTCCTTTCTCCTCAAGCAAGGCATTCACGTTGCATTGGTTCTCATAAAGGACTAAATCCCCTATCTAGAAGGAACATTGAGTAACCTTATCATTCTAGCTTCGTTGCAAAGTTCTATGATACACTTGAATATACTTGAGTGCATTTATACGTCATTCATCGAGCATCTCAAGTTGTTGCAGTCTTTGCTCTCTATAGGAATCATCATCCACTATAACCCTATGAGAAAATCTCAAAGAAAGAATTTATAACTCCAAAGGCATAATGGCATCAACACCATAAACAAGACTATAAGGAGTACAACCCATAGAAACACATACACTTGTGCAATAAGACCACAAAGCATAGGTTAATTGAGTATGCCAATCCTTACCCTACTTGTTTATAGTCTTTCAAAGAATTTGTTCAATTATCCTGTTAGAAGACTCAACTTGACCATTTGATTGAGGATAATAGGGTATGATATTTCTCAAGAAACTTCTTCACATCCTTATTTTCAATGACCTTCCATTATCTAAAACTAAGGCGAAAGCTATCCCAAATTGAGAAATGATGTTTTCCAAAATAAATTGACAAATTACTTTAGTGGTAGTGGATTGAAGAGGAACAACTTTCATCCACTTCATAAAGTAATCATATGATGAAAGTATGTCCTTGAGATGAAGGAGGAGATATTTTACCAACAATATCCAAACCCCATGTAGAAAAGGGCCAGGATGCTACCTGTGATTCAAGCTCTTGGGCAGGGGCATGGATCAAATTTCTATGTTACTGACACTAATGACATCATTTAACAAATGTAAAGGAATCCTTTTCTATGGTTTTCCAATAATATCCCATTCGAAGAAATCTTTGAACTAAAGACCTACCCCCAAAATGCCCCCCACAAGAACCTGAATGTGCCTCTTCAAGAGAAATAGGGACTTCAGCCTTCTTTAAGCATCAAAGAAGAAGACCATTATAATCCCTCCTATAAAGAACGTTAGAAAGGATAATGTATCTAAAATCCAATTTGTGAATCATAGCCCTAGTATTCTTATTCATAGAGTCCGGAAAGGTACCATCACTCAAATATCTCATGACATGCAAGTACCATTCGTAAAAATCTACAATGCAACAATATGCCACATCACTAGGATTATCAACAATAGATAGGGTAGTCAGGTTGTGCATAGTGAATTTAATATCTACCAAGGGGTCCTATAGAGACACAAGAGAGGCAACACATGCCATCACATCAACATGTTGATTATCTTTTTGAGGAACGGGCTCCATCGTATAAGAATCAAATTTTTGTAACAAGGATAAAGCTAGATCTTTTAATTATGATAGTTTGTCTTATTTAGCTTGATAAACTCCTATACTTGTCTTATTATTAACTGAGAATCTCCTTAAATATGTATATTTTTCACACTCAACACCAAGGCTTATTTAATTCTAGCTATAAGAGCTTCATATTCAGCATTGTTGTTGGTACATAAAAAATTGAGACGATATGACAAAGGAATAAGCTTCCTTTTAGGAGATATTAAGACCACCCCTACCCTCGATCCTATACGATACTTAGAGCCATCAAAGTATAGTTCCCAAGTCTCATCAACCTCAATGGAAAGAATGTATTCATTAGGAAAATACTCTGGATTAGGTAGGGAGAAGGGTGAAGGATTATCAACTAAATGATCAGTCAACACTTGACCCTTTATTACCTTTTGTGAGACAAAATTAAGTTCAAACTTGGTCAAAATTGTTGGGACTCATAAAATTTGAGTATTTTAAGAGGCCCACTTGAAAATTTTTCTCTGCACTTTCAAATGAATACCTAATGAGTCAACCCGAGAGGCCTAATTTGAGGGCATGTAAAATGGATCCAGTTGATTATCAAGGGGTAAGGCTTTGGATACTTGTTGTACACCTTTCATTTTGCCTATGCAATGTTCTACAACTTTCAAAATCTAGTTTAGATCAGTTTATCAAGTACCCTTTTCAAGGGGTAAGATGAAAGTTGTTCTATGCACAAATTTAGATTTTACCAAGTGGCTTACTTTGAGGCTTTGAATTTCATTACCAGTTGATTGTCATGTTAAAAGGAATATACCCCTGAATTGTATGCATAGAAGTGAGTTCACATGCCTAATTTCAAGTCCCTATGAATCCATTCGCAATTTGTATTGTCTGCACAAGTCCCTGTTTCAACTGCTTGTCAGAGCCTCACTTTGCACATGAGCAAAAGATGCCCTGATTAGTGTCATATCAGAATATTTCTTCCAAGGTACTGCTAGTATGAAAGACAAGCTATGTTTCCAGTTTGAAACTCCTACCAATCCATTTGATCAGTTTTCCAAGATGGTTTCTTGAGCCATTTTGTTCAGTTTTCTACACTTTCATTGTTGCATCTATTAAAGTAGCTATTTTCATGAGCTCACAATTTGCACCCTATCAGCTTCCTGGTTAAACTGAGCATTCCATGGTCTTCTTTGTACTTCAAAGTATTTATGCCTCAGATTTGGGGATCCTCAGAGATCATTTGATATTTTTAATGTGTGCACTTTGTGGTCCCTGCACATTGATTTTATCAGGTTCAAATGCTGATAGAGCCATTTAATCAACTTCAACAATTAATATTTCTTCACCCAAGATTCATCATGAGGAATGGTTTTTCATGATGAAATTTAGCATATCAAAGTACACACCTATCAGTTTGTGAAGTCTAGGAAGTTGTTCTGACCAATTTTTAAAATGCCTCTTTGGGTTTACATGTAAAAATGTGACACATTTGTCTGAGAGTTACAGATTGAGTTTAATGATCAAAAAACTGTGCCAATCAATTCCATAGGTATGTTCAAGGTTCCCAAGGCATTTCAAGGGTCGGTGGCATGAAAATGAATTTTTTTTAGCCAGACCCACTTTGTGGCCTGACCTGACTTGTAGCTTGATGTATCTTTTTAGGCAAAGTTTAAATTGTTATTTTAAATCACATGTTATATGATTTAAGAGATATATAAGAAGCTAGAGAATATTATAAGAGCACTATGGATATTAATGGTACATTGAAGCAGATGCCTTGCTATTTGGTAGTTGAAAGGGCGTAAAACCAAAGTATACAAAATTTGGTAGCATTCTCCCTGCTATGTGTGGTGTTTGGAGCGGCCCATTAAATTTCAACAAATGTAGTTGACATCTGTAAAGTGATTTCCTCTTGGGTGCCAATTGGGTTTTTAAAGGGATATGAAGCTTTCACCAAATGCAATGGCAGTTGTATAACCAAATTCAACATGGCAATTAAACATGCAATAAATGAAAGTTTTAAGAAAAAATTAAATTGGCATGTGTTAAGCCATCCATCCCCTGCGTGAGGTGAATGTGAGAAGGGCCAAAGAAACTTTCAAACAAATTCGAGTTGCTAGGAATAAAACCAAATTCCATAACTTTTATCAGCTCCTCCTTGCTGTGGGCCTGTGGCATTGAAAAGGTTGAGGAGATTTTCAAGCGAATGCATTGGCAAGTGCAAAGCTTAATTGGTAGGTGCATAGCCTACATGGTGTTGAATAGGTTTTAGAAACTTTCAGTAGATGTAATTTGGAATGTGAGATGCTTTCCTCTTCTAGTATCCTCCCTGTGTGGTTACCAAAGATTAGATTTTCAAGTAAATGTACTTGGTAGGTGTAACATGATTTCCTCCCTGCTATGCATGGTATTTGGGGAGGCATTTTAAAGTTTCAACAAAAACATTGGTAGGTGTAATGCAAAGTCCCTAACCTTCTTCAGTTCCTCCAAGGGTCACATGGCCAATAAAAAAGTTTCAGGAAAATGCAGATGACAGGAATATGTGTAAACATTTATCCCACATTGGTGGTGAGCGGGAAGGTTTATATATTTACAAGCAATGTTACACACTATCATAGTGTGAAAGCTTAAGGGATTTTGACAGAAGGCTTCTTGGTGATCTGGTGGACCCCACGCATGCACACGCATCTTGAGGCACCCAAATTTTGCAGCAAGTTAAAGCGATTAAAGGGTGAGATAGGGGTTGTGCAAATCGAGAAGATCCAACGACAGATCCGAGGAAGATCAACATTGGAGTGAAATTTTGAGGCTATCCATGACTATAGCTATACCGTGGTTGTGAAGTACCCAAAATGAATACCCTCACGATAGGTGGTAGACAGGTGGCACCTAGATAGTTAGCCCGACAGGTGAGGTGGAGGTCAGGTGGCCAACTAGGTGACACCCAGGTGTACCCATGGGTGAATCAGATTATGACACATGGAATAGATGATTAAAGGGTGAGTTAAGGGTCATGCAAATCAAGAAGATCCAATGAAAGATCAATGGTGGAGTGAAATTCCTAGACTATCCATGACTGTCACTATACCACACTTGTGAAGTTCCCGAAATGACTACCCTTGCTATAGGTGGCGCCTAGATGGTGGGCCCGACAGGTGGCCAAATAGGTGGTGCCCAAGTGTATCCATAGGCGAATCAAATTGTGACACATGGCATGGATGATGCAAAGAAAAAATCAAAGTTAATTCATATAGTTCAGGCAATAGTGGAAAATTAGAAAATTTAAATAATTGTTGTGTATCTGAGAGATTAATGGTTGAGGGATTTTTTTTTTTCCTGATATATAAGTGTTATATATCATTGGAAAGATCTCAATTCAAGGAATCCATTCCTATAGTCAAGTACAGCCCATGGAAAATATTTTTGGGGTAGTCACCTCAGGATCTCAAAATTTATGTTTCAGTCAAAGAGATTGGATTTTCTACAGTTCAAGAATGTGAGTAGTTAATGCTGAAAGAGAAGGTGATTGCCTTTGTCAGAGAATGAAATCTGATTTCATCCTCTCCTCCTTATTCGAAGGTCTAAGTCATTTGTAGTGGTTGGATATTTTTCTAAGCAAGGCTCCATAATCTCGGTTTCCAATTCTAAGCTTGTTTCCAAATTTGTATAGCAATGTCCTCTTTTCAAGTAATAGAGTATCTTCTTGTTATGGATGTTTTTTGTTGCAGGTCACATATATGTAAGGCATATATATAGTTTATTAGATTGTCTCTAGGCCTTCTCTTATTTTAAATGAATTTAGTCTTCAAGGGAGTTTGGGTTTGTCCTCTTAAAGTGGGAGTGTAATGAGTGTTCTTAGGTACTCTTCAAGGAAGAGTTTAAACTCTATGAATAATCATTTTGGATTCAAGCTAATGTCTAGATATGTATGATCCTCTATTTGAGTTTAGAATGTATTATTGTTAGGCATTAATACAAGGAAATATTTCTCAATAAATTGGATTTGCAATAGAGGTTTTCCTTTGCAGATTGATGTATGACTCCATGCCCTTGGACAAGGCATTGGTCTTGAAAATTCTAGGGGATTCTCAAAGAGTTTTAATATTCAATATCCATTTACTTTTATGTTTGTAGGTTTAGTTTGTTCCACCTATCTCATGCTCCAATCTTGTTGAGATGTCAATGTAGATTTAGCCCATCTGCAGTAACCTCCTTGTTGTTGAGCCTTGTGAGATCTATCTGCTTTTATTGATTCCATATGTTTGTAAATGGTTATATTTTATGCATCAAAAGGGTGTCCCCCCCTAGGTTTAGTAGAACCTAAAGTGTAGGAGGATCATTAGGATCCTATGTTATGTTGTCCAAGCCCTGAAGCTTTTCATTGATTGAGATTGACTATTTCATAGATAGATTGCAGGTGAACTTGGGTTTCTCTTTTTTGAGAACAACAAACATCATAACCCACTTAGCTAAGCATCCAGAAAGATCAGTTTTGGAGCAAAGATGTTTAAGAGGATGAAATTTAATGATAACATGAATCTCATCATTCAAGAGATGATGCCTCAACTTTTGGGTTTCAAAGACTAAGGTAAGGCATTGTCTTTCTATCATAGAATATCGGACTTCTTAATCGAGTGGAGTGCAGCTTATGTAATAAATTGGGCATTCTCTACCATCCTCATCACATTGTGCCAATAAGGCTACAAGAGCTTGAGAGAAAGAAATGATGTATATAAGGAAAGGCTTAGTAGGATCAACAAGTTGAAGAATGGGAGGATTGGCCAAATAAGTCTTTAAGTCTTCAAATGCTTGACGATAATCCTCATTCCATTGGAAGGTGATATTATTTTAAAGCAATTGTGTGAAGGGAAAGGTATGATCCACAAGTTGAGAGATGAACCTATGAATAGCTTGGATCTTTCCTTGCAAAAGTTTTAGTTGGGAGACATTCTTAGGAGGTGGCATGTTAACAATAGCATCTATGTTCTTCATATCCACCTCAGTACCACGATGTGAAACTATGAATCGTAATAGTTTTCCACTATCCACACCAAAAACACATTTTTGGGGGTTCAAACGCATTCTATACTTATGAATTCTCTCAAATGTTTGTTGAAGGATCTTAACATGATCTGTACGAAGAACCAATTTGGCTAAGATATTGTCAACATAATCTTCTAAGGTCTTCTGCATATAGTCATGGAAAATGAGAGTCATAGCATGCTGATAGGTCACACCTACATTTTTCAATCCAAAAGGCATCACAATCCAACAAAACATACCCAAGGAGTGGTGAAAGAAATTTTATATTGGTCTTGGGGATTGATGAAGATTTGATTATATCCTGAGAAACCATCCATAAAGGATAGTAAATCATGCGCTGCTATCGAATCCATTATCATATCAATATTCGAGAGGGGAAAATCATCCTTTAAAGATGTGTTGTTCAAATCACAAAAACTCATACACATCCTAATCTTGTTTTCAGATTTAGCCACGGTCACAATGTTTGAAATCCATGGGGAATAATCGATAGGATGGATGAATCTAACATCCAACAATTTTCCTGTAATGCCCTGCCAGGAAACCCCTAAGGGTTTAAGTTAAAAACACTCAAATAGAGTGTAAATTTTTTTTTTTTATAATATTAAGAGTAGTTAATTATAAGTTACAACATTAAGATAGTTTGAAGTTAACTCAGTTCATAATTAGACATGACATTAAAATACATTGGAGTTATCTGACAACTTAGATATCACAGCGGAAGGCTAAAACGATCCTAAGGAGTTTCCCAACGCGATTACATAACCTTACACCTAACTCAACATGCGTCAATAGATCCATTAAACAGGATATCTTAATTATGAGATTACGCAAAGGTCTTGATTACATATGTGTTCAATGGTTTAACACCTTAAATCTTTAGGAAGCGTTCAATTACTTTAGAGGTTAGGAGGCCATTGAGGAGTTATTTATTCAATGCACTCAATTTCATAATTACATTAAGCGGCCCCCAAAAGGGTTCATGTGTTTAATATAATGAAGTTCATTCCTTGGGTTTGTGGTACCCATTCACAATTGATTTCATCCTTTAATGTTTAAAAATATGCCTATTGAGATTCATTCATTTAAGGTTAAACTACGATTAGTAAAGCGAGGATTCCTTCATTTGATTTTAAAATATTCACCCACATTTGATATCTTTTTTAAATATTAAAAAAGTATGGTTAATAAGAGAAGTTCGTTCCTTAAGGATTAACTACAACTAAAAGAGTGAGATCCCTTCTTTTGATTTCGTGCGTAGCCAACTAACGGGTTGAAGTCCTTTTATGAAAGGTATAATGTGAGTAGCCATGGAAATTCATTTGAAGTTTTAATAATACTACCAGATGGCTAAAATCATTACGTTGAAAATGTATTAGAGCCACATGAGTTCATCCTTTAACTTTAAGATATAGTTAGCAAGATATTATTTATCATTCCAAGATTAGAGTGATAAGATCATAATGACGTTCTTCTATTAGGATTAAAATACAATTATCTTTTTTTTTGCATATCACTTTCTTTTTCCTTTTTTGTTAAATGAACTTAAAATGAGAGAGATACTTTTACTAAGTTTTAATGTTTAAACAATAGATCAATTACTTTCCCATTTTAGATCAATTTTAGCAATCATGAGGAATTCCTTTTACAAGGATTAAAAAATGGACATCTAATTGAGTTTCACCAATTATCAAGTTAATTTTGGTAAGGTTAATTTGTTAAGATTAAAACGTAATTGACCAAACAACTATATCTAATATAATGAAACATAATTAACATGACGTTTCCCATTTACTAAGGTAAACGGTAAGTATCTATATGAAGTTCATCCTTTAGATTACACTTAGAATTTATAACATTAACTCAACTATGTTTCCCATTTTTCTTTTGATCAATTTACATGCTTAATAACAAGTTAATCCAATAAAGTATTCTAGCAAGATTCTTTCCACTATTACAATTTAAATTAACAATTTTTTAAACACTTTGCCATAATCACATTTTACGATGTTTTATGAACTTAAATAACTACATTTATCCATATGAATAATGTCATGCACTTAAATTTGAATTCATTAAATTTCCACCATACACTCATGCAAGAATACAACCATTCATGATAATTTAAAACATAAAATAAAGAACGCTATAAACATCACATAACACAGATATGATCTCGGAGTTCACCCTGGATGGGCTACATCTCCGGGTCTGCTCAACTGCAAGACCCCTTTGGTATTTAATATAGTTAAGGTTACATATTTACATATCTTTACAATCTTGCCTTTTTGGCGATCACAACCATACTGCAAATGACCATTTCAGTCAGTAAATACAACTCTACAAGTTTTCCAACTAAGTTCACATAAACGTAATCTTTTCTCATTCGGGTATTTTACTTAATCCTTAGATACACATCACTGACATTGTTGGTCTAGAACTATACACTAGTACCCCCCAACAATTTATAAATTCCCTTGCATATATATAAAACAAGTATATGTAAATCTCAATTTATATCTATCCGATTAAAATTATCGTCTGAACACTAAGGGGTAATTCACGGGATATATATTCATTACGAAGGGGCCAAGAAGCCACATATAGTTAATATTATATGTTGATATAAGAAATTCCTAAGATATCATTTATTAAATATCCACATCTACCCATAGTTTATGATTAGTAATTATCAATGCCAGTTATATAAATCAGAATGAGGCAGGAAACATATATCTCTATATGAGTTTTCGAATTTTCAATATTCTAAATTCCCTATATTAATTACTACTCAGCTTAAATAATATTAATTAAATAAGGAGAAAAGTCTAAATTTAGATAATAAAAAGAAACTCCATATAAAACCAATATAATTTCTTTCCCCCTTTTTTTTTCTTTTTTTATTTATTTATTAAACATATCCTGAATTTATTATTTTATTGTTTCTTTTGTTTAAAACAATTAAAAATAAATAAAAACTAATTAATAAACAAAAGTTTAAAAAAAAAAAAAAAAGCATATTGAAACTGGGGTTACCCACGTGGAATACCACGTGGGCCCCCTTGGTAGCCACGCTACCATTGGTAGCGCTGCTACCAACTGGTAGCAGGCCGCTACCCTTGGTAGCGCTGCTACCAGTTGGTAGCAGTAGCTACCATGGTAGCAATGCCTCCTCCCAGCGATGGGGGGGGCATAAAACAACATTTTTTTTATATATATATTTTTTTTCATTTTGTTTTATTTTATTTTCAAAAACAATCACTGGTAAAATAACAGTACCAGATCCAAATTTTTTTTACCATTGCAGACCCAGACCAAAACTGCCTGAGTGCAGTCCACAATTTGCCAAATGAATATATATAGATATTTTTTTTTTTAAAACAAAAAGAACAATATAAGTAAGTAATACAAACAAAATGTATGATTATCTCACCAAAACATAGTCTGAAAACACAAATTTAAAGTATTTTCTAGCAACCCCATTTTTTTTTGAAAACAAACCCAGTCACAGCCATCTCTTTTGCTTTTTTTTTGTTTCTTTTTCAGAATAACCAAAATATCAAAATGGGGAAAGATTTCCAGAATGTATAAGCAAAGATTGGGAAAGATTTTTTTTTCCTTCTAAATGTCCAAGTAGCCATGTCAAAACTTGAATCCAAGAACAACAAGCTTCCAAAACTGAATCTGAAACTAAATGACATTCATGGACATAACCATTTCTTTTGGTTTCAAATGAAATAATAAGTAACAAGAGTCCTACCTCCATTAGCATTCCTGGCATGAATTTGAAGGAGAGCTCCACCTGCAACTCCAAGCAAGAGATCTCCATTCTTTTCTTCCCAAAAACCATGTTTTTCCCCCAAAAATGACCAAAAAGCCCAGAACCCCCAAAATGCTTGCAAAACTAAGTTAAAAAGAGAACCCTAATTTTGCCCTAA
This sequence comes from Cryptomeria japonica, assembly GCF_030272615.1. Taxonomy (NCBI): domain Eukaryota; kingdom Viridiplantae; phylum Streptophyta; class Pinopsida; order Cupressales; family Cupressaceae; genus Cryptomeria; species Cryptomeria japonica. Next base: position 130,681,516 of record NC_081410.1, on the reverse strand, counting down.
TTTTCAATTTCGAAATTAGGCATTTATTTTTGAAATAAAATGAATGAAAATGAAATGGAAGTCATTCATTTACCTTATTTAATACATCTCATTTGTTTTCCTTATTAAAATTATAATGCTTCTATTTCTTTTTAAATTTTTAATTTCTCAATATCGATTTAGTTCTACATTTATATTTTGGGACTATTGACCAGGTAAGGCGTTTTGATTAATTTAATTTTAAAAAAAAATCATTCTTTTCATACTATATCAACTATACAAGTAAAAAGGAAATAATTTCGTTTAATAATAATAATTTACCCCTTTTTTCTTCCAAAATGCAGAAATGAGTAATTTAATTCTATCTCCCAAATGACTTTAAAATTTTTCCTTTCTAAAACGTATAACTCAATAAATTCGTTATTTTAAAATTAGCTATTAAATTAACTCGCTATAACATAGTAAAGCGACATTTTTAAATAAATGACTAATCTAATGCAAGAGTCTTGTTTATTCAAATTTCTCAACTACAAATGCATAAATGTTACAAATGCGTAAATGAGCACACTAACCCCAGTTAAATACCTTAAGCTGCTACAATAACAATTTAAAGCAATCTCTTAAATTAATGATTAATCATATAAAAGAAGCTACCTATTTAAATTCCTATATCGCTATTGTGTATGCCTACTCATTCATTTTGATTTTAATACTTAGGATAACAAACCTCACTTACCTCGTGCAAGGCACGCAAATCGAGGAAGTCCTAAATCCACACACGATGCTCACCTAACCATGGCTAAGGCAAGACGAGAGTTATATGACCACTAAATCCGAATTCAAAAGATGAAGGAGCATACTCAACCTTGCAAATTCCAAAGGAGATAAACCTTTCCCTAAGCGGTGTTGTACCTGCAATCCCCTGCACCCATGAATTCATACAAGCATGCATATACATATACATATTCAATGAAGGTGTTAGCTCAAGATTTATCTCAAGGGTTAGGAAACAACTACATTTACACGAAAATCGATGTAAAAGCACAATAATAAGTATGCACAATTTATTTATATTATCTAAACTACACATTGCATATCGGTTAATCTACCATTCAAGAATGCCACATAGGAAGTCAATCAAGGTTAAACGGGTTTTAAAAGTCCGACTAGGGTATGGGCATTACATTTCCAATCTCAGCTTTAACAAGTAATGCCACCTTAGGGTGATCTTTCGAATCTTTTGCTTCATAGGTTTAACATCTAGAATTAGGACAATGTTATGAGTGACAATCTTAGGATCTATGCCAGGCATGTCAGAATATATCCAAGCAAATATCTCAGGGAATTCATGTAACAACTCAACATATTGTTTTTTCTCTTCTTCGTCAAGACATTTCCCTATCTTAATGATCTTATCTTCAACACAAGGATCCATCTTGATATCAATGATGTCATTTACTAGGAGATTACTTGGTTGATGATCATCTTTTAATTGAGGAAATTCTTTAACTATCTCATCATTATTTATTTATTTCCCAAAGTAGGCTTCCACATTTAAATAATAGGGAAAATTGCGGTTATGGTGATAATGAGGAAGGTTGTCATAAGCTCCGAAGAATTTAGCTAAGGAATCATCAGTAGAAAAAACATCCAAAGAAAAGACACATGAAGGGTTAAAGTCAATATATTTTGGATATTTTAGTGAGAGAGAAGTAGAAATGACATTAACAATAATAGATGGTCTCTTAGAGGCTTTAGTATGCTTAAAAGGATCATAGCCAAGACCAAATGTCATATCACAAAAGTTGTTTTCCAAGGGAACCTTAATCCCTTATTCTTGAGCACCAAATCCATTTCCATTATATCCACACCTAGCAAAGATGTGAAAACCAGGAACATAAAGGTTAGTCATTTCTGAAGAAGAAGGAGGATTTTCAAAAAGTGAAGGATCGAAATCCTCTAAACTAGAAACTAAGTGAGATGAAATCTGAGAAGCTGCCACAAAGTTATTACTCAATGGCCCAAACAAAATAGATTGTTGTTTAGGTTCTTCTTCTTCTTTCTTCTTTTCAACCTTAGGTTCTCTAGGGGTAATTTTGTATATTGAATTCAAGGGATCCCCCAATCATCTTCTACAAGAATCTGTTCAGGAGAGAAATTATTCTCAATCGTAGAGTCAGATTGAGAAGACTTTTCCTCAGGAACCTTAGGTCAACTTGAGGAAGTATTAGGGATTAGTCCAGATATAGGAGACAGGTTTGATGAACTAGTCACACTAATTGGAGTAGAAGCTTAAGAGGAATTTTCTGAGATAGTTGGGAAAGAATTGATTGAAGAGGAATTAGAACTTGATGTTTGTAAACAAGCCTGAAATCTTGTGTCACCTAACAAGGTGCACATTGTGTTGTTGTGAATAAACTTGATTTGCCTATGCAATGTAGAGGGAACAAATTCCATGCTATGAATCAAAGGTCTTCCTAGAGACAAGTTGTATGTCAACTCTCCAGACATAACATGGATAGGAGTAGGTAAAGAAATGAGACCTACCTTAATAGGCAAGCTGATGATACCTAGTGAAGATTTAGCCACATTATCAAAGACACGAATAGTGAGAGAATCAAGCTTAATAAGAGATATATCAACATTGATCTTATGCAACAAGTTAATGCTACAAACATTAAGGCCAAAACCTTTGTCCACTAGAGTTCACCTTATCACACTATCATTTATGATAACCACAATCATTAAAGGATCATACTATTGTTGAATTTCACTAGAAGGCAACTCATCTTGTGTAAACACAATCTGAGCCTTAGGTGACATAATAGAGTGAATCAAAGAAGCCATATTATTTGATGTCACTGCGGGTGGGACATTAAATGTTTTCAAGGCATCTTGTAGCATTCCATGATGAGTCAAGGAAGTTTGAAGAAAATCCCAAAGGGATTGTAGACGTCTAAAAATAGTCAACACTTGCGGAGTCATACTTTAACATTTGTGCATTGGCTTATTTTAGGGTTCTTGCATCACATTAACATTTCTTCTATGTTGCGCACTTGGTCTTTATCATTTGCGAGCATCAAGTCCTTCTTCTACATTCTTCATTTTTCTCACTTTTGAATTTGGTCTTGTCAATAACAATCTTTAGTCATGATTTTGGTCGATCTTATCCTGTCACATCAATGTGTGTGCTTATTTATCATCATTTTGGACATTGTCAATCCTAATCGATGATGGAATTAGGGTTTTGTCCTCTTGTCAATCTTGTCATTTTTTGATTGATTCATCATCGATCCTCATTCTTGTCAAATCTTGTCATTTTGTGATTGATTCGTCATCGATCCTCATTCTTGTCAAATCCTATCATCTTGCGATCGATTTGTCATCAATCCTCATCCTTGTCAATCTTGTCATCTTGCAATTGATTTGTCATCGATCGTTGTCCTAATCAATCTTGTCATTTTGCGATCGATTCGTCATCGATCCTTTTCCTAATCAATCTTGTCATTTTGTGATCGATTCATCATCGATCATTGTCCTTTTCAATTGTGTCAGTTTGGATCAATTAGTCATTGTTCCTCATCAATTGGCGCTTATCAATTTGATCTCCTTGTCAATCCTGGTCAATTTGTCATTGATTTTTTGTCAACCAATCTCAATCATTTATCAGCATTGGTTCTTTGTCAGTCAGAATTATTTTCAAATCGACCCTGCATCAATTATCTTTTGTCAAGACCTAATTGTCGTCCTTGCATTTCTAATTCATCTTCTAGGATTTTATGATTCATTATTTAATCTTGATTGTCATTTTCCCTCTAGGTTAAATAATTTATTTATTTATCCTAAGTCTTCTTGTCACAATTAAATTTTTATTTAATTGGCTAATTAATTCCTCCTCTTTTTGTGAATTAATTAATGAATGAAAAATTATTAATTAATTTACCTAATTTTCATCAATTTCTAATTTCCTAATTTCCAATTCATCTAATTTTCTATTTTCTCCTATTTTTCTAATATTTCCCCTAATTTCATGGGAATGACATTTCAATCTTGTCATAATTTGTCATAATTTGTCATTCAATCAATTTTGCATAGCAATCTTGTCAAATTTGTCATAATTTGTCAATCAATCAATCTTGCATAGAAAATGTCAATTTTGTCATATTTGTCATTCTTGATTTGAAATTTCCTTTCAAATCTCTTCATGATAATCTTGTCATCTCTCCAATTTGTCTATAAATTGGATGAATTTCTTCAATCAAGGATCTCAATTAATCACATTTTTGAATCCCATCTAATCACATTTTGAGAAAAATCAATCACGCTTCTAATATACTTATGTTGTCTTGTCAATCTTGCTTTCATATTATGCTTATGCACTTGTATGTGAGATCCACAAACACACTAATTTGAAGGACAAAGAAGGACAATGGAGAATCATGAAAGAGATATTTGCATTTGTAATGGTTTGCATTTGATTTGAATGTCTTGTTTTTATATCTCTGTTGAGTGTTTTTAGGATTGTTATCATTGCAATCTAGTTTTTGTGATTGAGCTAGTCTAAATTCCTACTTACATTTTCTGGTGAACTCGACGTGAAACTAACCCCTTAACTATGTTTTTGAGTGCTTTTGAGCTGATTTGCAGGTAAAAAAACCAAGAAATAGAGCAATTCAGGGCTTTCTGGACACTTCTGTGCCTATGTAGGAGGGATCTGTGCCTGTGTCAAGGCATTCTGTGCCTATGTCAAGGCATTCTGCACCTGTGTCAAGGCAATCTGCGCCTGTGTTGAGACATTCTGTGCCTGTGTAAGGCCAGAAACAGAGGTGAAAATCAGTGTTTTTACTTGCAAATTACTTTGTTTTCATTTTGTTCTTATATTCTGTTTTCTTTGGTACTGATTCTCTGTGCAACACCTTGGCATTACATGTGATGAAGACTAAGAATGAAACTACTAACAAATCTTATGCAGGATGTGGCCAAAGACTTCTATTAAAACACCTTGCATGTGATTTTTAAAGTAGTTGCACATTTAGTTTCCTAAAGGTTAATGAACACCATGCATGCTTTGATTGATTTTAGTTTGTTTGCATGTTTTAACCCTTAGAATTGCGCCTGCCTCCCGATTTGCCTCACACTTCGCATAGGCATTGGTGAGAGGGAACAACCCTAAGTGGTGACAGGCTAAAGCCAAGCTCTTCCGAACCACTCTAAATAGCTGTGGATGCAACGAAAGTTGTAGACAATGGGTGCTCGAATGGTATTGCAATGATTTATTTTCTAGATCAATACCCACCCGAACGGATGCCTTAACTAGAACCTTTTGTTTGTAGAGACCAAAAACCTTCTATCTATTGGCTCAGGCGTTGTGATACGCGCATACCGAAGACACCTCTCATGCACTCCTTAGTTAGAGATAGCAAGTTCTTGGGAAATGATGCCCCTTGAACTCGAAGCTTGGTATGCCCGAGAAGTGAGTGCACTATAAGGGGGAGCCAGTGCTACCAAGCGTCTAGCTATCCGACTCAGTGTTGTATTTCATTGGAGGATTCAATAGATATTGCCCTTGCCAACCATAAGATTTGTTGTAAATGTGATTGATTGTCTTGAGTCAAGGTCAAACAAACATTTTGTCTTCTGTGATTGTCAAAGGTTAAATTAAAAACAAACTTTCAAAAGTGCTCATAATCAACTTGGATTTTCAAAATCAACAACATTCAACTCAAAGCACAATCCAAACAAAGGTCCAAATTTGTCCAAGTATTCATCCAGCATTTGAACATGGTTGTCAACACATTAAATGTCTTTGTTTCAAAATTCATGTCACTTTAGGATAGGTTTTGCATAGTCCCACTTAGGTCCTAAGGCGTATTGTCATCTTCTTTCATTTTAGTCCTTTTCATTGCAAGCATCCTCATTTTGCACTTAGGTCCAAGATCATTTTCCCTAAGTTTGCATTTCATTGTCATATCCAAGACAGATTTCCATTTACGTTGCATAGGTTGCATTTCACATATTCCAAGTCATTGGTCTTCGCATATCCTTATCATTGCATTTTCATATCATATCCTTAGATCATTTTCATATCATATCCTAAGTCATTGTCATAATCATTGCTTTCTTGCATGTAGTCTCAAAAACTAGGTTTTGTCATACTTGAGTAATCCAAATCTTTGAATAAACCCTAAGTCATTGTTATGAAGTTTAGACCTTATCAAAATTTTGTCTTTTTGTCATCAATGTCATTTGGTCAAACCTTGCTTAGTATCCAAGCATATAGGGGAGACATTGTCATTTTGTCCTTTTGTCACTTGGTCCTTTTGTCCTTTGAGGTCTAGACGTCATTTCAATTTCCTAAGGGTCTCATTTTTAGATTTGTATTCCAAAAAGTTTATCAAAATCTTGAAAAACAACCAAAAACATAGGTTGCATTCTTGCCATAGATTGCATTTTTTCTATTTAATTCGCATTTAGTTGCATATCATATATCATCCTTTAAAAATTCCATTTGCATAGTGACATGCCTATTCAAACAAGGTCAAAATCTAAGAAGATGGGTGAACCAACATATCAACCCATAGACAACATATCAAACTCATGGTTTCAACCTACTCAAACATTACAAGTTGAAGGTTTGTCGAACACATCATTACCACAATATGGAATGGTTCAACTTGGACCACCTCCATTGTATGAACCATTGTTTGTACCCATGAAACCAGGATATGGGAGTGTTCCACCAACACCAAGAGAAAATGCACCTTTCGACTAGAATCAACTGAACTTGCAACATGAAATTCAAACATTACATGAGGAACAAACTCTTTCACAAGGATTTGGTTCAGATCAAGGCGTTCAACAAGAAATAAATCCAAATGTTTTACTAGATTCTTCATCAGATTTTGATGCTTCCGATGATGTTGATATGTTCCTTAAAGATCCAAAGTTGACAAAAAAGATGGATAAATTCTTGGACAAGGTCTTTAAGATGTTCCCACAAAAATATCTTGACATGATGACTAATGTGACCTCCTCAAGTGAGAAAATTAATGTGCAAAAACAACAAGGAGGTGAGTTGTTAAGTTTCTCTCCACATCCAAATGAAGAAAATATGCAACGAGAAACTCAACACACCTTGATGAGTAAATGTGCTTCAAAAATGTTGACAATGACTATTCCTAAGAAGACACCATTTGACACAATAAACAATCTGTTATTTAATACAACACCTTTAACACAAGATCAAATGAGGGCCACACAAATATTGATAGCTATCCCTCAACAAGAAATGAATCCTTGAATAATTACAAGTGGATCAAAATCTAAGATGCAAGAAAGCTTTACGACTGGAATGCCTGATCTCACCAATGTCCAAAATAATTCCACAATGCAACGAAGTTCCTATGTCCCATTAAGTTCAATATATTTACCACATACTCAAGTACTTGTTATGCAAAATATTGTGACAGATCCTTTGATAATGGCAACACAAAGAGCTACAAATAGTGGTTTGCACCAACAACAAATGTTGCAACAATTGAGTAATGAACAAAAGGCACAATTGAATGCGCAAACAAGCAATGCACAACAACAACAATATCACATTCAACAACATGTTGCGGTGTCTTTTGCACCATTACAAGTTAATTCAAACTTGCAACCACCATAGTGGATTGGACAAACAACACAACAAGCAAATGTGAGTGTCATACCCCATCTCAAGGAGAAGCAACAAAAACCTCCCAAACAAAGTTTTTTGCAAATGATGGGATTTACATCGAGAGAACAAAAATTGGCACAAAGTCAGCAACTTTTGATTCGTCAGTATCAACAACAACATGTGCCTCAATATGTGCCAAGACAAACAAGTTATCATACTTCACAACCACAATTGATGTTTGTGCAATATCAACAACACCCTCAATTGCAATATCAACCAAGGCTACCAATCATGATTCCACCACAAGAAGCACAACAACAGGGTCAATGTCAAGGCATGACACAACCACAATAACAAGAGTTGTATCAAGACCTTTATATGCCAGAGACACCAAAGAAAACAATTTCTAAGCATCAATAGCCAATGGAGAGCAGGATGTATCGACAAAGAGTACACCCAAAAGTGAATGAGGAACTTCCAAAATCTTTGATATCTAACACATTTGCACAATAGCTTGAGAAGTTGCAACGACAAGTCGACGCATTGGAAACCAAAGGAACAAAGAAATTGTACACAGATCAAGATTTATGTCCTAATCCATTTGACAAGAGCTTGTACATGCCTCCCTTCCCTAATCATTTTGAGGCACCTAATTTTGAGAAATATAAAGGGAATGGAAATCCAAAAGATCACATTCAAGCATTTTTCGCAGCATGTACTGAAGCGAGTTATGAGAAAACATATTTAATGCACTTGTTCGCACGAAGTCTCATAGGACAAGCCATGGATTGGTATTCACATTTGCCAGGGAATATAAAGACTTGGTTAGAATTGGCTCAAAAGTTTATATCTCACTTCGCATTCAACATTGACAGTGAAGTGACTATGTCAGATTTATGCAACACCAAGCAAAAACAAGGTGAACCATTAGTGGCTTTCTTGCAATGATGGCGAAGCTTGTATAGTCGTTCTTCCCTAGATATACCTGAAGAACAACAAGTGAACTTATTTATTCAAAATTTGGTCCCAGAAATGATGTATGAACTCAAATTGAAAAGTCCTAGTACCATTGAGAAACTCATTAAGAAAGGGATGAACATTGAAACTGCTCTTGTAGCTAAGGGAATTATTAAGCTCAACAAAGACAGTGAAAATACAAATAATTCAGGGGACAAAAATAGATTTTGGTACAAAAACAAGAATGTCACTAATGATGGAGTTGTTGACACAAGAACGGTGAATGCAAATCAACCCCCATTCACAATCAAGAAATTGAGTGCTCCTAATATGTCAACTATGGAACAAAATCAAACACCAGCAAGAAATGTTACTCAACAACCACAATACCAACAACATACTCAACAATACACTCAACAATATAATCAACAACAAGGTCAGCAACAAAACCAGCAACGAAAACCTTTCTGATCAAGGGATGGGCCTCCTCAATAGTTTATGCCATTGGGAGAGCCTATTGAGTCAGTAATGAAACAATTAATACAAGCAAATTTTATCAAGTTACTAGATATCAAGGCAGAACCATTGGTAAAGCTACATTGGTGGAATGATAATGCATATTGTGAATACCATCGGTCAAAAGGACATAAAACTGCATCATGTTTTCAATTGAAACATATGATTCAAGACTTGTTAGATCAAGGAATAATTGAGGTAGACCTACCCAACGCGACCTCTAACACCGATCATACAATTTTTAAAACTCTTTTACATGATCATGACAAGGGTAAAGCATATTCTTCAAACTCTACCCAAACAACAAATTATGCAAATACTAGTTATAACAATGTCATCAATTGTTTTTGAGCATCAAATGAGTATGTTTCCACCATAAGAATAAAGGGACAAGATCCTTCTTGCGTAGTCACCACTCATCGATCCAAAATAGTCCTGAAAGGAGCTCCTGCAATTCCTCCCAAATCAACTCCTATGAGTTAATACAATCTCCTACATCATCTAGGGAAAACACCTGCACAAATATCAATTCTTGAGTTGTTGAAAATGTCCCCTATGCATCGCGCAATCCTAGATAAAGCTTGTTGACCAGTTTCAAGCCTGAATTGGACATTTAGCTATTTCCCAACACGTCACCTTTTCTAATAATGATATTTCACCTGATAAGCTCCCTCATAATGATCCATTACATCTTGAAGTCTTTGTCCATAATTGCAAAATCCGACGAGTCTTGATAGATGGCGGAGCGGGTCTTAACATGTGTACCTTGAGAGTGGTCATTGGTCTTGGTAATATAGAAAATGACATTGATTCTTCTAGAAGAATAACAATCAAAGCATATGATGATGTTGAGTGCCCATCTAAAGGGATAATTTCATTGCTTATCAGAGTCGTTCCAGTGACAGAAAACACTTTCCTGTAGGTCCTAGACCTCGACCTCCCTTACAATATGATTCTTGGCCATCCATGGATCCACGCAATGAAAGCAGTTCCATCCACTTATCATCAATGTTTAAAATTTCCTTACAATGGGATTGAGATAACAATTCCAGGAGATCCTAATCCATTTCAATTTTGTGCTAATCTAAAGGATTCCCTGCAGCAACAAGTCCCAATCAATAGAGAGGCCCACTCACATAATTATGTGGATCCTAATGAATTGTTAGATGCTGTCAAAGGAAAATTGAAGATACAAGACCAAGGATGCAGAGAGTATTCAATGGCTCAAACATTCCTCATTGGGAATTTACCAATATCTCCAAAATCACATGGCAAACCACATTTGTTGCAAAAGGAACCTAAGATAGTCATTCAATATCAGCCCCCCACTACATTTACAAGATGGGGTGAACTTGACAAAGAAACTTTGGATGATGATGTCATAGATTGGCTTTATAAGGATCCCACTGAGACACCACTTGTCAGGTTGCCGATGGAGCGGTACGGCAAAGGATTTACTATGCTACAGAAGAAAGGATATGATGGCTACAGTGGCTTGGGCTCTGACAAGAAAGGAAGACTAGAACCTATTATACCCAAGATGTGACCTCCAACTTTAGGGTTAGGTTTTGTACCATTGTGAATTGGACCCTCATCTACCAAAGTGACTACATGTGGAAAAGGGCGTGACTCTGATGATGAAATGACACCTGAGGATACCCGACCTAAAACTGATTCCAATGAATGGGAGTGGAGTTCCTTTTCTTCTAGGTCCTATGCCCTTGATAATGTTTTCCTTGACCCTAATGATTTACCCATGGAAGACAAACATGAAATAACTCCTCCTCCTAAAACATGCCCTAATGCTTGGATAGAGTCATTCTGGGACCTAAGCTCTGAATCAGATACTAGCAGTTCAGATAGTGATATCACAGAGGTTTACATTTTTACCATCTCGACCCTCTCTCTCCTTACAACCGATGATGACATGCCTCTCATCTATCCACATCTTATCCAACATGACCAACAAGAACCACTCACATTAGATTGTTTTCAAAATGATGAAGCAATTGCCGAATTTCTGGGACTCTGAGAAGGCATACCACAAAGTGATCATAAGGCAGGATTTGCTATTGATCTGGATTCCACAACATATTTTGGGGAGTCAACTCCATCTTCCAGTCATAAAAAATGAAAAAGAAAAAGAAAAAGTAAAAATTCAAAAGAAGGAGTCTTTGAGTGAAAACCGTAAGGCACTCTCTGATCATGAAAAAGTAAAAATAAAAGACGTACCTACGGGTGAAAACCTCTCTGAGGTGCCCAAAGGTGGAAGATTGGACATACCCCTATCAAGTCAACATAAATCAACATTGCTTGTGGAAATGACCAAAGAGATAAATTTGGGTACACCTGACAACCCTAAGGTCATTCATTTCACTACTTCTCTATCAAAATAGGAAAAGATAGATTTTGTCAATTTCTTTCTCAAGAAGAAGATCAGTTTTGCATGGTCCTATGCAGATATGCCTGACCTTGATCCAGAACTAGCCCTTCATCACTTGCCATTAAAATCAGATGCCAAGCCCATCAAACAGAAACTCAGAAAGATGCATCCCTAGGTGGCTCTCTTGGTCAAGGTAGAACTAAAAAAATTATTAGATGTGGGCTTTATCAGACCCATTGATTATGCAGACTGGATTTCAAATTTGGTAGCTATTAGCAAAGTGAGTGGGGGCATCAAAATCTGTATGGATTTTAGAGATCTTAATAAAGCATGCCCTAAGGATGATTTTCCACTGCCAAATATAGACATCATAGTTGACATGACTGCCGGATATGAGATGCTATCATTGATGGATGGTTTTTCTGGATATAATCAAATTCGTATTGCTCCTGAAGATCAACATAAGACTGCATTCACATGTGCTTGGGGTACCTACTACTGGAATGTGATGCCCTTTGGCCTTAAAAATGCTAGAGCAACATATCAAAGAGCTATGACGACAATTTTCCATGATTTTATGCATACTTTGATGGAAGACGATGTTGATGGCCTATTATGCAAATCTGTCACAAGAGATAGTCATCTAGTCATTATTGGCCCAATCTTTGATCAAATGGAAACCTACAAGCTCAGACTCAACCCAAAGAAATGTGTCTTTGGTGTTACAGCCAGCAAATTATTAGTGTACATTGTTTCTCACAGAGGCATCAAAGTAGATCCTGAAAAGGTTAAAGAAATAATGGATATGCTTCCTCCTTCAAATCTATGTCAACTAAGAAGTCTACAAGGGAAGTTACAATCAATCTGCCGGTTTATAGCTCAATTGGCAGACAAATGTCATCCCTTCTAGCATTTATTGCATAAATGTGTCACTTTTAAATGGACTGAGAAATGTCAATCAGCATTTCAAACTCTCAAGGATTATTTGTTGTTGCCACCTATTCTAATGCCTCCTATAGAAGGGAAGCCATTCATATTGTATATTTCTGCAACTGAAATGGCACTGGGAGTTCTCTTAGCCCAACAGGATGAGAAAGGCAAAGAATGAGCTATTTATTATATTAGTCGAACACTAGTGGGCTATGAGCTAAATTATTCAACTATTGAACGGGCATGTTTAGCAGTGGTCTTTGCAACACAAAAGCATCGACACTATATGTTAAATGATCAAACATTGCTAGTTGCAAAAATTGATCCCTTGAAATACTTGCTTAGTAGGGCAGCTTTGACAGGTCGCCTAGCAAAGTGGGTTATGATCCTTAGTGAGTTTGATATTGAGTACATTGAGCGAAAGGCAATAAAAGGACAAATCATAGCAGATCAACTTGCAGAGGCACCTATTCATAATGATCATCCAATGTTGATGAATTTTCTGGATGAATCAGTCTTTGCTGTCACATCTTCTAATGAATGGAAGTTATATTTTGATGGATCCCATACCAAATTTGGGTCTAGAGCAGGTATATTGTTTGTCACCCCTCAAGGTGATGCTATTCCCAAATCCTACAGAATAACTTTCCAGTGCACCAATAATATTGCAGAATATGAAGCTCTGGTCATAGGACTCCAAGTAGCGATCCACTGGAACATCACACATTTGCAAGTCTATGGAGATTCCCAATTAGTCATCTGTCAAGTGATAGATGACTATGAAACAAAAGATGAAAAGCTTATTCCCTACAAGCATATGGTGGATTTCTTCAAGACAAAATTTACGGCTATCCATTTCAGTCAAGTTCCAAGAATTCAAAACAAGTCGGCAGATGTGATGGCCACTATTGCTTCCATGTTAAATATGCCCCATAATATGGATAGATGTGAATTTTTGGTCGAATAGCTGCTTATCCCTTCTTTTGAAATTCTGATAGCAGATGTGATGTGTGTTCTTGTTGGTCCTAATTCCCTATGGTACAATGACATCTATCAATATTTGAAATCCCAAACCTTACCACCTAACCTTTCCTCTAACCAACGTCGAGCCTTCATCCGCCAGACAGCCAAATATGTCATCATTGTCGACACCCTTTACCGTCGTTCCTTTGACCACACCCTCCTCAGGTGTTTGGATTCTGACAAAGCACAAATAGCTTTACATGAGGTTCATGATGGTATATGTGGGGGCCATTTCAATGGTCTAAGTCTAGCTAAAAAGTTGGTTCGTGTTGGGTATTATTGGCCCACTATGGAGAAGGATGTTCATGATTTTGTCAAGAAATGCTACAAATGCCAAATCCATGGAAATTACATTCATGCGCCAGCCCAAGAACTTCACTCTGTCATATCTTCATGGCCCTTTTCTCAATGGGGATTGGATCTTATTGACAAGATTCACCTGACATCTGCAAATGGACACAAGTTTATCATTACAGCCACAGAGTACTTCACAAAATGGATCGAGGCTATTCCTATGACCTATATCACTGGTGTGCAAATTTCAAAATTCCTATTGAATTATATCATCTACAAATATGGAGTTCCCCTTGCAATTGTCACAGATAATGGTTGTCCATTCAAGAACAAAGATGTCAAGGAACTCTGTGAAAAGTTTCACATTCAACACCATTTCTCAAGTCCTTACTATCCACAGGGTAATGGTCAAGCTGAAGCATCAAATAAAACCATTATTAAGATCTTGAAAAAGGTGGTCAATGACACTGGTCGGGATTGGCATGTACAGTTGAATCTTGCACTATGGGCTTATCGCACTTCCATCCACACACCTACTAGTGCAACACCTTATTCTTTGGTGTATGGTGCAGAAGCCATTTTACCCTTGGAAGTGGAAATTCCCTCTTTGCATGTTTCCTTGCAACATTTGATTGATGATGAGATGCACAGAGTCTCTTGGTTGCATCAGCTTGAGATGTTAGATGAGAAACGTCAGACAACCCTGACACATTTGCAAGCATATCAAAACCGTCTCCGTCGCTCTTATAATAAGAAGGTCAAAGGGTGACACTTCGAAGTGGGAGATCTGATTTTAAAGGCAAACCCCAAGAATGCACAATCTACCGACATCATCAAAGGAAAGTTTGAACCTAATTGGGTTGGGCCTTTCATAGTTACTGCAACCTATGGCTCGGGGGCATATCAGCTTGCAACCCTAAAAGGTGAACCGTTGTCCGATCTTGTAAATAGCATGCACCTTCACAAGTACTGGGCATAGTTTTTTGTCAGTAGTTCTTTAAATATGATCCTGAAAAAATACAAAAAAAGTGAGAAAATTAAAAAATACAAAAAAAAGTGAAAAAATTAAAAAATTAAAAAAAAGTGAAAAATTGAAAATTGAGAAAAAACAAACAAAAGTAAAGAAACATCATTCGCCCTCTAGTGAAAACTTGGCAAACAGGCGCTTTGGGCAAGTACCATGGTGAAAACCTAGCAAACAGGTGCCATGTGTAAAAGATTATTGCTCTGTCATCTATCATGACCCTGCAACTTTATCATGTTTATCCTTGTCCTAACCCAATGTTCTGTTCTAGGCCTGTGATTGGTCAACATCATTGTCTTGCATACTCAGGTTTCCAGTCCTTCTATATATGTTTTGGTTCTGGTTGCTGTATATGTCTTTAAAAATTTCATTGGGTGTGCACCCCTTGTCATGATCAATTATTGGAGCTTTCAAATTGAAAAATGTCCTGAAAAAAATCATAAAAAATTGAAAAATGTCCTGAAATAATCCAAAAACATTCAAAAAAATGTCCTGAAAAAATCCCTAAAAATCATATAATGTCCTAAAAAAAATCCCTAAAAATAAAAAAATGTCTTGAAAAAATCCTAAAAATCAAATAAAGTCCTGAAAAAAACAAAACAAAAAAATTGTAAAAACTCAAAAAACGACCAATTTTTTTTTTCAAAACATCAAAATCCAAAAACAATTCCTTTGGAATTTTGCATTTTGTCAATAAATGATCCCCTCTCTGCATAGACAAATTGCTGAGCATACATCCAATGACAATCAATCCAACATTATGCTTCAATGAAATCACGCATTAACAGATGAACTTTTCAATTAAACCAGACATTCAAATTGATCAAAATTGTCATATCAATCAATCAACATCAGTATCATTTGTCCTTGTCACTACTATCATGGGTCTTATATAGGGTGTGGTATACTTGAAAATAGACTGTGTCCTATCTTAGACGGGGTACCGCATTCCCTGGAACCAGACAGCATGATCATTCTTGTGTTCCAATTTTGACAATGACGATCAAAATGTTTGTTTGACTTGGTCAAATTTGTGAGTCTTATCTTTTTACTGATTTATCTTTGGCTTTGATCATGTTCCTATGTTGCTCAAGGATGTCACTGAGTGATTTAGAGTGACCGGGATGGTTCATGGTCCCTTTTGTTTTTTTGTTATGTTTGGTGTTTGTGGAATGTTTGTCACAAACTGGGGCAACTATATCATTGGGTGTCTGTGATAAGTATGTTCACTTTGTGAATGCCTCACATACCTCGACCCTTGATGTATGCACCCTAGGATGCTTCACTCATTCCTTGTGTGTGATGTGTCTATCTTTTTGCGAAAAGGGTTGCATTTTAGCTCTGGCCTTCAATGCCATGATGCTCTACATCCGCTTTGCTACATTAAATAAAGGTTCTCACCTACTTCTGTGCATTGGTGAAAGCAAGTTCTTCATCTCTAACTGTCCTCTGTCTAATTTCTTCTTACTAACATTTCTTTCATCAGTTTGGGCAGTGAGTTTGGTCTAGTTCTTCGATCTCCAAAAACATAAGCTGCATCCTACATTCATTGATTAGTACATTTGCATTATATCAAGTCCATACACAACATTTTATCCATTTCATATTATAAATGCATCAAAAACACATAAAAATATATCCATACATGTTCCACAATGGTACATAAATAGTGCATAAGCCCTCCATACATGGAAAGTAAACATAAGTCATAACACATTGCATTCCATCATATAGCTACATATCATATCATATATCAAAACAATATTGGAGTACAAAATTGGACTGTTTGTCCTAAGTATGGCCCGCAGGCTGAATACATAATGTCAAACTATATCTATCTCTATCATAAGGAGCATGTGCCTTTGTCATTGGGTGCTCCCTCTGTCCTCCTCATCCCTTCCATGTCTCAAGGATGAAGTCCCTCCTATCCCTGGTCCTGGTTGTGGTGGTCTCTCGTGTGATCAATGGATACTATCGACTCTGCATCACAATTGAGGCACACTTTATCAGTTTTAGGGTTTCCTCCTAAGGGTTGCATTTCCTTGTTTCATGCACAAATCAGGGTGATCCTTATCTATTTTGACCTATCCTACTCTTATCCCCCTTTTTGGGATCATCTGCATGCTGTTTTTGGTCAAATTAGGGTCCTCAGTGCACAACTGCGCCTGTGTACCCCGTCCTGCGCTTATGCAGCATCAAGTTGCACCTGTGTACCCTACACAAGCACATAACCTCCTCACACAGGCGCATATGTCAATTTTTGACTTCCCTATGGGTCCCGCAATGTCCCACAATCCAGCAAAATTCATGAAATTGACAATATGGGTTTTTGAGATGCATACCGCTGCTCCCACATCGTCCAATCATCTATAGGTGCGTACACGTTCCCTGAGATGATCTACCATTGGAATGTTCACCATCTCTATGCAAGGGTCCTTTTCCAGAGCAACAAATCCTCCACTTTGGCTAGTGCAAATGAGCTCTTTTCCTTCTCCTTGTCTCATTTATAGATCTTTGTCAGTGCCTAGATGGACATGCATCCTCTCCATCTTATGCTGGTCATAGTAATTTGCACCTTCCACTGCTTGTCATTTGTGCATCCAACCTCTGATCTTTCATCTGTTTGATCCTATCATTTTCTATCATTCTTATCGATCAATTGGCCTCTTTTCTCGATGTTTCCGGCCAATTCCTCGAGGGGGCATGCATATGTCATTGACATTGTCTGGGGCATTTTCATTATTGTTCTTTGAAACAACACTTAAAATCGCATTGTCTCAAAGAGGGGCAAAATGTAGACGTCTAAAAATGGTCAACGCTTGCGGAGTCATACTTTAACATTAGCGCATTGCCTTATTTTAGGGTTCTTGCATCGCATAACATTTCTTCTATGTTGTGCACTTGGTCTTTATCATTTGCAAGCATCGAGTCCTTCTTCTACATTCTTCATTTTTCTCACTTTCAAATTTGGTCTTGTCAATAACAATCTTCAATCATGATTTTGGTCGATCTTATCCTGTCGCATCAATGTGCGTGCTTATTTATCATCATTTTGGACATCGTCAATCCTAATCGATGATGGAATTAGAGTTTTGTCCTCTTGTCAATCTTGTCATTTTGTGATCGATTCATCATCGATCCTCATTCTTGTCAAATCTTGTCATTTTGCGATCGATTCATCATCAATCCTCATTCTTGTCAAATCCTGTCATCTTGCAATCGATTTGTCATCAATCCTCATCCTTGTCAATCTTGTCATCTTGCAATTGATTCCTCATCGATCCTTGTCTTGATCAATCTTGTCATTTTGTGATCGATTCATCATCAATCCTTGTCCTAACCAATCTTGTCATTTTGCAATCGATTCGTCATCGATTGTTGTCCTTTTCAATCGTGTCAGTTTGGATCAATTAGTCATTGTTCCTCGTCAATTGGCACCTATCAATTTTATCTCCTTGTCAATCTTGGTCAATTTGTCATTGATTTTTTGTCAACCAATCTCAATCATTTATCAGCATTGGTTCTTTGTCAGTCAGAATTATGATCAAATCGACCCTGTATCAATTATCTTTTGGCAAGACCTAATTGTCATCCTTGCATTTCTAATTCATCTTCTAGGATTTTATGATTCATTCATTTAATCTTGATTGTCATTTTCCCTCTAGGTTAAATAATTTATTTATTTATCCTAAGTCTTCTTGTCACAATTAAATTTTTATTTAATTGGCTAATTAATTCCTCCTCTTTTTTTGAATTAATTAATGAATGAAAAATTATTAATTAATTTACCTAATTTTCATCAATTTCTAATTTCCTAATTTCCAATTCATCTAATTTTCTATTTTCTCCTATTTTTCTAATATTTCCCCTAATTTCATGGGAATGACATTTCAATTTTGTCATAATTTGTCATAATTTGTCATTCAATCAATTTGGCATAGCAATCTTGTCAAATTTGTCATAATTTGTCAATCAATCATCTTGCATAGAAAATGTCAATTTTGTCATAATTTGTCATATTTGTCATTCTTGATTTGAAATTTCCTTTCAAATCTCTTCATGCTAATCTTGTCATCTCTCCAATTTGTCTATAAATTGGATGAATTTCTTCAATCAAGGATCTCAATTAATCGCATTTTCGAATCCCATCTAATCACATTTTGAGAAAAATCAATCATGCTTCTAGTATCCTTATGTTGTCTTGTCAATCTTTCTTTCATATTATGCTTATGCACTTGTAGGTGAGATCCACAAACACACTAATTTGAAGGAGAAAGAAGGACAATGGAGAATCATGAAAGAGATATTTGCATTTGTAATGGTTTACATTTGATTTGAATGTCTTGTTTTCATATCTCTGTTAAGTGTTTTTAGGATTGTTATCATTGCAATCTAGTTTTTGTGATTGGGCTAGTCTAAATTCCTATTTGCTTTGATGATTTCCAAATTCCTACTTATAGGTATATCTTGGAAAGAGTAGCTTTAAGTTATTCAGCAAGATCATATTCCTTACCAAGGGTTTGTAAAATACGAGGTGCTTGAGGAAGAATGAGTTGAGGATCAGGTAGAGGAGTCAGAACAATTGGAGGAGGGTTAGGTTGCCTATTGTTTCTCATGTTATAGGTATGGGCAACTACATTATAAATCTCCTTAGTAAGTTGTCTAGTATAGCTATAAGGACTCTTAGTGGGATTCCTTCCTTGAATCGTAATGATAGGTTTGTTTGGAGAGCTAAAGCAATCATGACCATATCCACCTTGAACCGTGAAAAGAGGATGGTTAGGAAGAGGTGAAGTTGGAAAAGGACAAGAACCTTGGACAATAAAAAGAGGTTTACTATGTTCATTCATATTGATCATGTTGATTAAATTTTTAGATGCATTATTCTTGTTTGAAAGTTTAGGAAAAGACATAAAGTCATCAAGAGCATCATCCAATAAAGCATGGTCATAGTGATTGAAAGGCTTATCTTTGGATTCAAAAGGTGACATAACATCATAGAGGGAATCATGAGAGTAAACTATGTTGCTAGATCTAGTGGAGGAGTTGATAGGAATTTATCCATGAGAGGAATTATTCAACTTATCTTTCTCATCACCATGAAATGGCATGGTAATGAGGCTGATTAAATTTTTATAGAATGAGGGTTTAGAAGGATTAGGGTTCAAAAACTCATCTAGAGCTTCATCTAACTCATCCTTACTAGACTCATAATCAAAAAAACTACATACATCATCAAACACATGAACTTATTGCAAATATAAATTTGACATTTTGAAATGAAAATTGCATGAAACTTAAACACACAATGCAAGAAAAATGAAAGAAACCTATCTCTTTTATTTATTTATTTATTTTTCTCTTTCTCTTTTTCTATTTTTTTAAATGTTTTGAAAGTAAATCAAATAAAGTAGATCTATATATAACAATGCAATGCAATGAAAATGAAATTAGATTCACGATGGGTTCACCAAAGATGTGTAGGGGAAAAAGTGAGACTAAGTATGGAAACCCTAATCCCACTCTCATACACACTCATGTAATACAAAAGAGCCTAGGGAGGTAACAAACATTGGCTACTTCTTATTAGAAAGAGAGAGCCATGGATTACCTCTTAGGTTTTCTATTCCTTTGTTGCAAATGAGAGAGAGGAATGACGCAAAATGCAATCTAACCTAGAAAGCAAATAAGCAAGCAAATCCTAATCGGAGAATGCAAATCAAAGAAAAACTAATACACTGTTGAAAAGTATAGATCAAAAGGTAAAATCAGAGGTACACCTATTTCTGAAATCTAAGAAGAAATTTCTGGGACTTGGGTGCCATGACACTATCCTGATTCTATAATTGCAGAGCTGCAACTGACGGGAGAGATTCTAAGATCTGCAAAGTACTGTTTTGTCAAGTCCTACTGACAGAGGGTAGGACCATGGAACCATTCCACTATCCTAGTTAGGAATAGGGAACCATGCCTCTATCCTTGAAATTTTTTTGCACTTTTGAGACTTCTAGGTGGTGTTGATGCTTGTTCCAGATCTGAAACTGCCTCTAGTTTCTTGTTTCTACACCCGTGATTGAAAAGGGAAGATTTGGGGTGGCTATATAGGTTTTTGCCTTATTCAAACCCCCATGTTGGTGATTTCCACCTCCACAAATTACTGATAATGTATTGGAAATGTGTGTGCGAGAACCTTGTGTATATGGAAGATCCTAAGAATGAAAGTAAACAACCTAGAGTAATCCTAAAGAGTAAACCCTAATTTCTTATATTTGACAAAGTAAATGTTCTAAATCCACAATGAAAAGTGATCTAAAGCATGAATTTGAATCAAAATTAAGCTTATGCAAAGAAATGAAAACAACCTGAAACCATACCCAACCCTAAGGGAGAGGTACAAGCCAATCGTCAATCAGTGATCTCCTATTGTTCTTCTACATCTTCAAAAGCCCCCACTTGATAAAGTGATGCTTGATGAATGTTTGATGGATGAATTTTGAATATTTTTGAAGACTTCAAAGATCTACTCTTTTGCTGCAAACAAGGCTCTAATACTCCAAAAAACCGCTCTTAGATTCTTAGAAGAAGGATCTCTTAAAATGAAGAAAGAGAGCTCTTAAGTATGAAACCCTAGATTTTAATTTCATGTTTAGGCCGACCTAGGATTTGAATTTCCCATTGATATTTTGGGGTTAAGCATTATTATATCATAGGATTGTTCTCTTAAAATTTCGGGAAAAAAGCCGCAGACCATGTGCATTCCCGCCACGGTCCAGAAAACTTTTTGCCAAATTTTTGGGGCCGTTAGATATGATGATATTAGAGCGTATCCCAAATTTATAGCTGATTTAGAGATGTTTTGATATGCGAAATCAGGCCTAAATGGTCAAAATAAAACATAATTGTGGTTTATGATTAAATGATTCATTAGAGGAATAAGATAAAAAGGGGCACACTTAGGGTAAAGGACCCAACTTTGTAATGCATAAAGTGATGAGACACGACCTTATATTTAATTAAATTAATTAATTAAATTCTTAAACGGAAATGAGAAATGTAAGATGCAAGACACATTAAGGCGGGTGCTAACCTAAGTGTAAAATTGTACCACCCTAGAAAGGGTGTACAATTTATGATACTACACAACTTGATTTGGACATAGTAGTTATGGGTGAGAGAAGGTTATCACCTAGTTTGTTTCTTGGCTCTTCATCATATTGGTATTAGAGCACGAGTTGGATCACTTGGGGGAAGTTATTTTTGGTGTAGGTCTGTGGAAGGAAGCGAGGGAGAGGATAGAAACATGCCTCCTAAGAGTATGTCTCAAGATGTCATCATGAATTTATTTGAGGAGATGTTTGAAAATAGAGTGAGGGAGTTAGAGAAGGCCAAGGGAAAAGGAAAGGAGGGTGAATGTGACTCTGATGAAGAAGAAGAATAGGGGGAGAAGAAGAGACCCCAAGGCAGGAAGCTGAGTTACCTATAGATCAGAGAGCATTTATTGAGGTCCTAAAGTCCATTAGCAGAGAATCCTCATCAAGTAAAGATGACATCCCTATGTTTAGTAGGAAAATGAATGCAGAAGAAGTGATGGATTGGATTGAGGAATTGAACAGCCATTTTGAATGCAAGGAGACCCCTAAGAATAAGAAGGTTATCTTTGCTAAGTCCAAGATGAAAGGAGAAGCACTCACTTGGTGGAATTACCTCCAAGGTGAGGGGGTGAAGGAAGGTAGAGGTATGATAACCTCATGGAATAGAATGTTGGCAAAAGTGAAGGCACAATTCATCCCAGTAGACTATGAAGTCCAAGTTTACAAGAAGTTACAAGGTTTGAGACAAAAAGACCTTGTTGTGAGTTTATATACCAAGGAGTTCTATAGGTTGAGTCTAAAGACCAAACACCATGAGGAGGAACCAAAGAAAGTGGCAAGATATCTTAGTGGATTGAAATATAGTATCCAAGATGAGATCAAAATACTAGCACTAGAGATAGTGAGCAAGTGCTTTCAACTAACACTAAGAGAAGAGGAGAAGTTAAAGAGAAAGAATGATCATAATAACAGAGGTAGAGGGGGAAAAAACTTCAGAGGCAGAGGCCATATGAATGGTAGAGGATATAGTCCTAGGCCATAAGAAGAGGTTAATCAAGAAAGTTAGCATGGAGATGGTAGCACAAGAGGGTGTTTCATAGGAAGAAGACCCAATCATAGAGGTAGATTTGGTGGAAGAAGCTCAGAGCCTTTTAGATGCTACAACTATAATCAAGTAGGTCATACCACAACCAAGTTCCTTGAGATGACCAGATCAAGCTCCCAAGGAGAGAGGAGAACACATTTGGTTCAAGACACTGATTGTCAGAGTATCAATTCACCTAATTCCTATGGACTTCCAGAGAGAGGAGAAGCCTTGATGATGGGGAGAACAATGTTGAAGGTACCAAGCAATACTAAAACTCCACAAAGGAAGACATTCTTCTAGACTACATGAAAAGTAGGAGGAAAGGTATGTAAGGTTATAATAGATTCAGGTTCAACTGAAAAAATTTAGTATCCTTAGAAATGGTAAAGAAACTAAAATTGAGAAGAATTCCTCATCCATTTCCATATAAAGTTTTTGGGCTTACTAAAAGAAAACAAACCTTAGTAGAGGAATAATCATGGGTTTAATTTTAGATAGGAGCATACAAAGACAAAATTTTGTTTGATATTGTTGAGATGGATGTCTGTCATCTTTTTTTTGGGAGGCCGTGGCAATATGGCCTCAAGGCCCATCATGATGGACACAAGTACACCTACTCCATCACGAAAGATGAAAAGGTGATTGAATTGATACCCCTTCTTGATAATAGTGAGGATCAGAAGGAGAAGGAGGCCAAGATCATGATCATGGAAGGAAAAGAGTTCTTCAAGGCAAACAAGGAAGAAGGAGCACCTTGTTTTGTAATGATGTCAGTACCAAGGCAAGAAGAAGAGCCCACTAAAGATGACATGGTAGAAAAGAAAAGGGTGACAATCCCTAAGGAGGTGAAGGAAATGATGAGAAAATACAAGGACATAGTTGCAAAAGAGTTTCCAAGGACTCTACCACCAATAAGGGAGATAATCCATTGCATTGACTTCATTCCTAGTGCCACCTTACTAAACAAGCTAGCCTACAAAATGACTCCCCCCAAAAATGAGGAAGTTGCAAGGGAGATCCAAGAGTTGCTTGATGAAGGTTTGATAGGGAAGAGCTTGAGCCCTTGTGTAGTCCTAACTATCTTAGCACCAAAGAAGGAGGGAACATGGAGATTATCCACTGATTCTTGGTCCATTAACAAGATAACCATCAGGTATAGATTCCCTATGCCTAGAATATAAGATTTTCTTGATTGTTTAGGAGGTGCAAGATATTAATCTAAGATTGATTTAAAAAGTGGTTATCACCAAATAAGGATTAGAGTAGGTGATGAATGGAAAACTAATTTTAAAACAAATGAAGGATTGTATGAGTGGAGGGTTATGCCATTTGGGTTGTCAAATGCCCCTAGAACTTTCATGAGACTCATGAATGAGGTGTTGAAGGAGTTCATTGGTAAGTTTGTCATAGTATACCTAAATGACATCCTAGTGTTTAGAAAGATAAAGGAGGAGCACCTAAAACATTTGGATATGGTCTTAAGAAGGTTGAATGGAGAGAAACAAATGATAAACATGGATAAGTGTGTGTTCTTGCAGGAAGAACTGACTTGCCTTGGGTTTGTGATTTCTAGAGGAAATATGAAAATGGATGCTAATAAAGTGAATGCAATTCTCACATGGCCAACTCCTAGAACAATTGGTGATGTAAAGAGTTTTCATGGCCTTGCTACCTTTTATAGGAAGTTTATCTAGAATTTAAGAAAGATTTGTGCTCCCGTGTTAGAGACCATCAAGGGTGGACAAAAGTGCAAATTTTCATGGACCAAGGAGGTGGATGAAGCATTTGAAATGTTGAAGAAAAAGGTATCCCAGAAACTTATTCTTACCTTACCTAATTTTGACAAAATCTTTCAGATTGAATGCGATGCAAGTCGTTTGGCAATAGGTGCAGTACTCAGCCAGGAAGGCAGACCAATTGCATTTTTAGTGAAAAGTTGAATGATGCTAAAAAGAAACATTCTTCCTATGATTTGGAGATGTATGCATTAGTTCAAGCACTAAATAAGTGGAGGCACTATTTTCTTCCCAAAGAGTTTGTTGTGTATATAGATAATCATGCATTAAGCTTCCTAAATAGTAAGGAGAAATTGAGCCATAAGCATATGAAGTGGGTTGAGTCCATTCAGGCCTACACCTTTACAATCAAACACAAGAAAGGTGTCTCAAACAAAGTTGTAGATACTCTTAGTAGGAGGGCATTAATAGTTTTAGAAATCCAGTTGGAGAGTGTAGGAGTTGATTCCCTCAAGGGTATGTATGTTGCAGATGAAGATTTCAAAAACATCTATAAGGTATGCACTAAGTTTGGTAGTAGGTATCATTTAGAGTATTATGATTATTTGATTCAAGATGGTCTTCTTTTCAAAGGATTCTAGTTATGCATTCCAAAATTTTCAATGAGGGATAACATAATTAAGGAGAAGCATAGTGGTTGAATGGGGGGACACTTTGGACTAGACAAAACTCTTGAGTTGCAGCAGATTTTATCACTGGCCTAAGATGTAGACAAATGTTAGAAAATTTGTGGATTCATGTGTGGTGTGTCAAAAGGCCAAATGGACAACAACAAACACAGAACTATACCAGCCATTGCCCATTCCTTCAAGACCTTGGGAAAGTGTGAGCATGTACTTTGTGATGGGTTTTCTAGGAACTCAAAAAGGTTTTGATAGTGTTTTTGTGGTTGTTGATAGGTTTAAAAAGATGGAAAATTTCTTGCCATGCAAGAGCACAAGTGATGCTACATATGTTGCAAACCTTTTCTTTAATGAAGTTGTGAGAATACATGGTTTACCCTTGAACATTGTGTCAGATAGAGATGTGAAATTTGTAGGACATTTTTGGAGGACTTTATGGAGGAAGTTAGGCACAAACTTGTCTTTTAGTTCAGCTTATCATCCCCAAACAAATGGCCAAACAAAAGTAGTCAATAGGTCACTCAGAAACTTGTTAAGGTGCCTCACCAAGAAGCATGGTGAAAAGTGCGATTTCATCATCTACCAAGAAGAATATGCCTATAATAATTCTATAAATAGGAGTACAAGAAGAATCCCTTTCCAAATTGTCTATGGGTTGAATCTAAGAGGTGTGTCGAAATTGTGAAACCTACCCTCAACTGAATATATCAGTGCTTATGGAGAAGAATTTGATGAAGGGATACAAGAGATTCATGACCAAGTTAGGATGCAATTGTAGAGAAGTATAAAGAAGTACAAGGACTAGGCTGATAGAAGAAAGAGAGATGTGCAGTTCCAAATTGGAGACATGGTATGTGTAAATCTAAAAAAAAAGAGATTGCCAGAAGGGAAACACACAAAGCTCATGATGAGAAAGGTTGGAACTTTTTAAAAACTCAAGAAGTTTGGGAACAATGCATATGAAATCTAATTACCTTTAGATATAAGTATATCCCAAATCTATAATGTTGCAGATTTGACACCATTCAAAGGTACAGTGTAGGAAGATGGTACATTCTCGATGGAAGATGTTGCTGATATATTGAAAGACTTTCCAAGTCAAGGGTCACCCAAAATTTAAAGGATCTTGGACACCAAGATTGTGAAGAAAAATAGGAATAAGGTCTACAAACAATACCTCATCAAGTGGCAAGGACTCTATGAGGCAGATGTAGTATGGATGGATGAAGACCAAATGAAGAAACATGGGAGTACATTGTAGGAACTCATCTCAAGTGGACTTGAGATTCAACCACCCAAGGAGTATGGTGTAGGAGCACCCAAAGACATAAATGAAGCCTAAAAATTCTAATACCACCCATGAGGTGAAAATGATCATATGTAGTAGGTTGATAGGTTTGGGAGTCAAATTAGACCTAATTGATGTAAGGCATTGTCATGGTTGTATTTTATAAGACACCATGGAAAAATGACCATGTGGGTTAGTAGGAGTCTAGGAAAATAAATATTGGTCTTCGAAAAATTAGACCAATCCTTGTAATAGGCTGAATACACCTTGGAGTCACCAAATTTGAAAAGTGCAAGTTGACAACTTTTGTCGTCATTGCAAAATGTTTTAAAAATGGGTAACTAATCCTCCAATGGTTCCAAAGTTTGAAAAGTGGTTGGAAACCATTAGGGAGGCTATATTATTCCCACTTGGATTGATTTTGGGCTTGTAGTTGGTGTTGTTGTTGAAGTTGTTGAAATTGGCAATGTTTTGGAGTTTGGAGCAATACAATATACTTGGAGTTTCCTGAAATTATGCGTGTTTGATGTTCATTTCTGACTAGTACGGATTGGGGGATGCCTAAAACCAATTGGATGAGCTAGGGAAGTCTCTTAACTTTAATTTTAATTAGTTTTGAGGTCTTTTAACAATCGGGTTTAAGAGATCCATAAAACCCTATCTGAATTGGTCACAAACCCTGCTAGTACATATGGTTTCACTAAAAAGATTCTCTTTATCTGACATTTTCACTAGAGGAACAAACAACCCATGCAAAAATGTTAGAGGGGCCATTTTACCATAATATTTTGGTGTTGGTTTGTAGGGAGGCTCCAAGCTCAAAGAGATTGAATAGACCCCAGGCAGGCATCTCTATGTGACCACCTGAACTGTGGAAGTGAAAATCAGTTGCAATAGACAAAGGAGATCAGATCAAATATGGAAACCTTGGATTTGGTGGTTTGACACCATAAGCTACCTTGAATAAGTTTTGGTTTAGTCGGGGACTAATACAAGGGGTACTTTCTTTGGAAATTAGGCCTAATTGGCTTAATTAGGTCTCGAAGGACAGTAAGGATATATACCTTTCAAACTTTGGGTAAGAGTCTAAAAATTTGAGGAATTGTGTAAATGGTATCCAAATCTACCCTTATTTTATCTTTTCCTTTGGAATTTTTTTAAGTTGTGTGTGGAGAACTCAACCGGTAGGGCTACTAGACAAATAGGATAGTTGTGAGACAAGTACCACCTAAACCATTTGACAGTAAGGTCTTATGGATGTTTTGCGTTGGTTGGACCACCAATAGACAAAATCCAATAGGTTTCCCTCCCACCGGTACTAGAAGATTGCATTCCATTCACACAAGGGTAGAAAGTTTTGATCCCACCAGTACCAGAAGATACTAATCCGGTATGGATCCAGTCACACAAATTGTTGTGTGAGTTGAGAAATTGGTAGATGTGTTGTTTGACACCTTAACAAACAAAACAACTTGAATTCAACATAGTAGTTGTGGGTGAGAGAAGGTTATCACCTAGTTTGTTGCCTGGCTCTGCATTATTAAGAGGAGAAGAGAGACACGGTTTAAGCTACAAATGGAAAATGAAAAATGATAAAGATTGACCCAACATACAAAGGGGCACACACTAATTTGGAGGAAAAGCGTCATGATAAAATGATCATAAAGTTTGAAGTAGGAGGAGAGGAAGCAGACGACATTAAAGTATTGACATGCTCTACATTCATGTCTGATAATAAGTTTATGCCATCCCTAGAATTTCAGGACTTTGTCTTGAAGAACAAAGAGAATAAATTTTCTATCATGGTTAGAGAAAGGTTGGCTTCAAGGAACCAAGAAGTTAATGATCGATTTATAGTCGAAGTCTTAGAGGAAGTTAATTTTTATATATTGAAGATGACCCCTAAGGAGGCAAGGAGTATTATAAGGAATAGTGGATGTCTACTACTAGAAGGATGGGACCTATGTTCTGCAATTGTATGGGATTCCATAACAAGGGAATTTTCACACTTCCCAACTTTACCGACTAAAGAGCAAGCTCAAGAGTTGTATTTTGGAGCAAGTTGTAGCTCCCAATATAAAGGATTATCACTGTGGTCAATATTTCCTGATGACCATAAGCATATGTTTACAAAGAAGGTAGGAGATCTTATTGGCAACTTGGTTGTTACAAGGTTGAGTGACACATTTGCAACACAAGTAGTGTACAATCAAGAAGTTTTTGACAAGCCACAAGCTAATTTTAGTAAGTTGAAAATTGTCAATGAAAAATTGCTTATAGAGTATTATAAGGTGGTGTCACTCATCCCTTCTCCATATGCTAGTTCTACTTTTTCTGCTCCTTCATCTTTCCAGCCATTAGATGATGGAGAGAAAAAAGTCAGTAAATTTTTTGAGGAGAATAAAATGTTGTTTCACTCCTCTGTTCTCCATATGCTAGTTCTAGTGCTGCTTCTAGTTCTCTTCCTTCTTCATCTTCCCATCCATTAGCATCAGATGCTTCAAATTTAGTTTAGGAGTTAATGACCCTTGGGGATGAAGTAGTAAGTTTGAAAGAAGAGATCAAAAGGAGAAAAAGGCCTAAAAAAGGACAATAGATGATGGAGAAAAAGAGTGATTTTCTTATCAAGTTTAATAAGGTGGTGTCATTGTCAAACCCTTCTCAATTTGTGTCACCAGTGTCAGATCAATATGTTTTAAGTGAGATGATTATAAAAATGCTAAACCACATGACATCCAATGCCATTGGCAGTGCATGAAAGTTTTGGGAGTTTTATAAAACATTGAGAGATGCAATCAAAGTCCATGAAAAGGCACGAGTGAGATTTCTATGCTTCCAAAAAAATTGGTCTCCTAAAGTTAAATTTCTAAAAGTCTTTCTTGATCATGCAAAATTTGATGTTAATAATTTTAGTTCCATTTCACAAATATTCACAAAACTTGATGAGTTTGGAACCATCCTCCATGCTCATGAGTATTTTCATGTCTTGTTAATTAAGTTGCTAGAGGAATGTGAATAAATTCCATACTAGTAGATGAGATGCCTACAATTTTGATAGCAAAAGGTAAGTTGGTGAAATGTTCTTACTAGAAGACTGATTTTTTCCTTACTATAGGTTGTGCAAATAGATGAATGAATAATGATGGAATTATAAAATTTAATATGCTAACTGTTACACTAGACACGCTTTATTTAATTGAACATGCAATGGGAAATATTTTTGCTATTGTGAAGACAAAAATAGGACGTTCAGGTCGTGACAGTTACATTGATCATGTGACAACAATCAATCAATTTTTCCAACCTGAAGTCTGGAGAGAATTTAGAACAAAACAAAAATGTACTCCATTGTAACTATAAATGTAATTTTATGTTTGAAAGTGAGAGACATTGCTACATATGTAATTATATTTTCATAAAAGCAATAACATAAATTAAATTATTTGTTCTCATGCTTAGATCACAATATAACCAGCCCAAAATTGTGTCACACTTTTGTATCAATGTATTGATTTTCCAATTAATGAATACATAGAAGTATTTCTAATTTACACAGTACAACATCTCTATCTATTTCAAAGCTCAGACAACAAAAATGGGTTTCAATTTTGTATTGATTTTTCAATTAATTAATACATAGATGTAATACTAATTTACAAAGTACAATATCTATTTCAAATTAACAAATTTACAGATTACATTTCTAGCCCCTGGTAATCGCTGGTCCACTTGAAGTGGGTCATCCAATTAGCATCTTTAGCATGGTCCACTGTTGATTTGATGGAGTTGGAAGTTGTTCAAACTTATTATATCTGACTTGCAATTCTGTTGACAATTCATAACTGGTAGCTAAAATTCATTGGAATGCAATTATAGACGTATGAATCTGACCACCTAGTTAAATAAATATTTATTATTTATTTAATCACATTCCTCTATTAATTAAATTATATTTAATTAATTCCCCCCACATTCCTCTATTTGATTAAATAAACTATTCAATTTATTTTATTTAATTCACTTAGCCACATCCAACCCATTAATTAAATAAATCACCTTTATTTAATTAAATCCCCTTTCCCATTTAATTAAATTCACATTTTAATTAAAAATCCCCTTCCAATTTAAATAAATCATATTTTATTTAAGTATCTTCCAAAAAATGCAAGTTGTCATCAACATTTATGAAACAAATAATTTTATTTCAAAATTAAATCCAAAAATACCTCCCACGTGCATTCTCCTAAATTCATGACTAATCCTCTTCTAGATTCTTTTGATAGACTTATAAAGCACTGAGAGGGGAGGGTGAATCAGTGACATGAAAAACAATACAATATTAAACACTGACCGGTTGAGACACTTAACAAGTTTACTAAACACTATGCATGCAATCCAAAATGATATTAAAGTATCCACAATAAGTAAAACATCCACCATAACACGTGTTTATACGTGGAAAACCCAAATGGGAAAAACCACGATGAGATGGGACTCACAAGTTAACTATCTACAGTAATAGGTAATTGACTAGTTAAGGTCTACAAAAGTTCTCTGCTAGGAGCAAATCTTGTTAAAGATCCCAAAGCTCTATTAGGAGCTATACCCTGTTAAAGGTAGTACTCTGTTAGGAGTAACCTCGGTAGAGGATTTCTAAATCCAAACTAATGGATTACCTTGTTAAAGGATTTGTACAATGAATCTTGTTAGAGATTACTCCATGAGGGGATTTGATTATTGTAGTGATTAGAAAACAACAGGTGGTGTGATCTAGAAGTAGCACAACTTGCTTGAATAAATCCTCTTCTATGCATTCAAAACTGCATCAACAACATATTTTGTAATGCCTTCAACAACTTAACACTACTATCTTCGCATCAAATCATCTCCTCAAAATAGTTCATCATAATGTCATTATATAGAAATTTAGATTTCATGTAGGCTTAGAAATCATATCACAATTTCCTAGGTGTAGTGTATCTAGACAATCAAACATAACTCATCACAAATTACCGCCAAAATTTGTTGGCTAGGGGTAACTCATCATGACTGGTGATAACTCATCACACAATCAATGAATATCGATTGGAACACCGATATCGATTAGAGTTAACCATTATCAACATGTAAACTGATTGTCCTCCATTGCTTCTTTGATGGTCTCCACTAAATCTTTAGGTTGGTGTCAAGTCATTTCCTTCATATACCAGTTGTCTTCATGTACCGGTTTGACACTCTCTAAACTATCATAAACTAAAATTCCAATACCGGTTGCAATACAAGTAACTTTAGAAGTAATACTGGTAGACTATGTGAACATATTTGTGTGTGTAGATGTTCCATCAATGACAACATATGTAGTCATTCATTACAATCATCATCAAGCCAACAATCTTCCTCTTTGGCATTGATGGCAACACTTAGAATATTTTACAACTTTACAACTAAGTGTGCTTACAAAAATTGTACAAACATATTTCTACTCCCCCTTAACAATACATATAAAATTTTCACAATACATACATATTTCTACTCCCCCTTTGACAACAATGCCAAATTGAAAAGTAAATACATACATACATATATATATATATATATATATATATATATATATATATATATATATATATATATATATATATATATATATATATATATATATATATATATATATATATATATATATATATATATATATACAGAAAAAATTGCATCAACTGTTTACATATACAAAAACTTAAAAGTACTTATTAAGGAGTGTTCACTTCAATTTGCAAGAAAATGTCACTGAAAGTAATATTCATTTGAGAAAAATCATTTTCCCATGTTTCTAGTAAAATTTCAGTGATCTCAATGGTTGTCATAATCTGTGCAGAAAATTCTTCCATTGCATCAATTGTACTCATCTCTGGAGTCGCCAAAATCACTTTTTCATCCTTGTATACTCGTTGTAAGATGTCCACTTTAGGTCTTAACTAGTTCTTTAGTTCTTTCAAGGATCAAAGTCTCTTATCCTATTCATAATCATAGACATCTAACCAATTTTATAAATCATCCATAGATTTGTTAAAAGCTAAGACTGAATCCTGTAAAGGTATGTAGGCATTACATATCTTTTCTAGTTCTAGTTTTGTCTATGTTCGCTTCTTAACTGTATCAGCATAGAAAAGAAATGTTAGATGTGTAGGCTAGAACTCTTCCTCCTATCTCAATAGCTTTTCTCAAAAGATCTTTGTTCAGGGATAAAGAAATCTTCCCTATATCAATATCTTTCATTATTTGTTCTCCTCTTTTCTTCCTGTAGTTTTTCTCAGCTATAGTTTGAGCTTCTTTCTCAAGGGACTTGTTTGGTTAGAAGCATCTGCAACCAACTAGACAAGCTTGTCAATAGGAGTTGACAAGTTCCCTATAACAGTCTTTGATAGAAGACTTGAGAAAATCTCCACAACAGTTTGGATGGTTTCTGCTTCCTTAAGCCTCTTCTTCTATGCTCTGGATTGCATCACAATTGCACTCTCCAATAATTACGATGCACTCATATTGTCAACATCTGTAGGCCCTTTGATGCCAAATGATTCATCATCCTCATCATTATGTTGCTTGACTAATGCCTTTTCTCCATTCAACAGATTTCTCCTTTTCCTGTTTAGAGGACTTCTCTGCAACTTTTGCAATGGGTTTCTCCTGAGTAGCTTGTGAAACCGGTGGGAGTTATGATTTCACTAGTTGATCTTTTACCAGTGGGGGTGGAATATCCATACTTGGTTGAGTTTCTGGTATATCCATTGCATTAACTTGTGAATCAATAATAATTAGTGGCTGCATATCTGTTTCAATAATGTTCCTAGATAGATCAATGGTATCCTATATTTCATCAACAAAGATCACCAGTTAGGAAGTAGTGTCATCCTTCTTCTTGATAGGATAGAAAATATCATCGTGTAATATTTCTTCCTCATCCATTTCTGGTCCTTCCACAATATCTTTCTCATTAGCCCATTGGGACTTTATCAATTTATGCATTTTTTGAATGTCCCTTGCTATTTGATGAGTCTCAACTTCAACAATTGCATCTTTCTACTTATTAGCTTTAATCTCCTTGAATTAAAAGGAAATTCTATTTTGTGTTTATCAAGAATTGCAATTAAATCATCTTTAGACAAATCAAGAAAATATTGAATAAACACATTATCAATAATTTCTTTTTCTTTCTTCACAACTTCTTCCCATTTATTCAAAAGAATAGAATATAAAGAATTAGAAATATCCTTCTTAAGATCATGAGGTAATCGATTGTAATGACACAAATAGCTGATTACTTATTGAACAATTTGTTCCTTCTGATCTTCATTGAATTAATCAAAACATTCTTTAACATTATCAAATCTATTCCTTCCCAATGTCTTTACCATTATCTCAAAATTAGTCATAGGCTTGTAAGACAAAGCTTTAATGGGAATACTCTATTGAGAGGTGGCTTCAACTAGTTTGGCCTTCTTGCCAGTTGCCTTTACCTTCTTTGGCTCCTCCTCAGTATCGGTATCATCAGATTCTTCTTGAAGAATCAGTTATTGACCTCTCTTCTTTGTTGCAATTTGCTTCTTTATATATACTTTAGGTGTTAGTTCCTTCTTGACTTGGACACTTCATGCCACTCTACTACTTGTTGACACCGAAGGCACTTGCTCAACCTTTTTATTTTTCCCCTTACCACTACTGGTTTCAGATTTTGTAGTTTGCTCCTTAATAGTGTCAGTCTTTTCTTCTTCTTGTCCACTGGAGATGCCAATAGGTTATTGGCATAACCAATCAATAAGTCATAATTGACTTCATAGCTCATGTCTTCCATTTCATCTTCTCTTGATTCAATAGCTTCCATCAGATAGAAATTAGTGGTGACTGTGAAAATAATGTTCTTAGCAAAGTTTTTCACCACATCTTCAGGCAGCCTTACCCTCATACTCATTTTCTTCTGAAATTCATTGAAGTACTTTTTCATTGCAGTAGAGAAAGTGTTCTTAACAACCTTAATGCTATTCTTGATCTTAGCAGTTGCCGGTAGGTCTTTAGACCATTCAATGTCACAAACTCCCAGTAGGAAATTCTGAAATTAAAAGAATAAACCAATCAATAACTGACCAAATTTGAACTTCTGATTTTTGTCCTTCTTAATTGACTGTATATTTAATATCAATTGACTCCTTATGACCTCACATAGATCATAATATTCATTCTCAATAACCATTTTATACGCTGTATGCACTGCTGTAGATGGCACACTATTCAATCTACTGGAATGGAATATCCTGTAGCCTATAACCATAGTAGCTAGTTTAACCACTGGGTCCTTAATATTATTAACAGAAAATGCACACCCATTACAGTTAGATGAGGTTAAAGTGGTTACAGTCTCTTTACAAATTCACCTTAGCTTGGGAACTTCACCAGTTGACCAAAAACCAGTCACAACATGGACAAATTCCTTGGTTATAGTGTGTGTCCTTTCCAGATACTTGTTTTCACCATGAACATGACTTAGAATGATTTTGATGTGTTTCTCTTCAAAATCCTCAAGAAAATAAGCTGGATTATGAAAACCCTTCTGATAAACCCCGATATACTTGGGTTGGATCTTTCTGCTCTTATCGCAAAGGGATTTCAATTGAGAATAAATTGACAATGATCCTAAATATTTGATTTTATAATCAATATAGCTAGACAAATCACCTTTTACAATGACACCATCAAGAACTTGAGATAAAGCATTGTAAGACACTATTAATTCCGATTCCACAACCTCCATAGGTTCTAATGCAATTATTAGTCTCTCTACTTTCTTAGATGACAAAATCATTTAGATAAACTTGATTCTAAAAGGGATTTATAAATAAATACCTTAATTCTCATGCGTTGCCTCAGTTACCAGTTGATTACTCAAATGCACACCAGTTCTACCTTCACTTCTCTTCGAATCAGCTTCAATCATGCAGTTCACAACACAAATTCATTTAAGACCAGTTAGTAATTCTCTTTTTCTCTGCAAGTTCTCAAGAAATCTCTTTCGAATGCATTTAGGGTGAAAATAACATATTAAAACTTGTTTTTATCCTTTTTACCCACTGCATTAATTGCTCGATCACTAGGGTTACAAACCCTAATACACTGCTTGATTATACATTCAATATTAACAGGTTTAAAACCGGTTGATAAACTTTCAAAAAATTGATTCACAAAGATATCAAGATTACACACATAATAACTCAAAAATTCAAACTCTATCACCACTCATCTTTCAAGGGGTCCGAAAATAGATTTACCGCTATGCTCCCCTTAGCCCTATTGAAAGGCTCAATTCACTAGTGTAAGATTCTCCACACTAGGTGAAGGATTAGGTTCTTTTGCATGTATATCGTCACTCTTCTTTTTCTAGATTTGGTTCATCTCTTCTCTAGTTTCCTCAATATTTACCTTTTGCTTACCTTTCTAATCTACAAAATGATTAACCAGTTTGTTCTTTCTAGTTCTACATAAGTTTTTCATGTGTCTCAGTTTATGACAATGATAGCAGGCCATTCCAGATGATCTCCAAGGTCCTGCATTGCCTCTTCTAGTTCTCCTTCTGCAATTCATAGCCACATGAACATAATTGTTACAAATGGTGCAAATGACATTAGTTACCTTTTCCATCTCAAATGGACTAAAACCAATTGACATAGGGTTTCTGCTAGTTCATGTTACCTTGGTTGTCATAGGTTCTCCTCCAGTTACTATTAGGTCTTGGATTCATGTGAGGTACTGGATTATTTGCTCCATATCTGCATTCAATTGATCTATGTCCATACATATTTCATGTAAAACAATGACCCTCAAATCTCTTATTTACAAATCTAGTGTTTGCATTGTAGCCTGTATTCTCATTGGATCTATTTCTATACACATTTGCAGTATGTCCAAGTTTATGATAGACAAAGCAAACAGGTTTAAAATTTTTTGTACTGATAGGTTTGTTAGCCTTAGGAGCAGTTTTGTCCTTGTGAATGTTGTTGCTCTTTGTTCCAGAAGACTCTCCTTTCTCAGATGTGTTAAAGCCTAGTCCAAATGTATCACCTTTCATCCTCTGTGATTGGATCTTCTCATCCAGCATGGTAGAACTTTTATTGAACTTTTTCAGCTTTCTATTAGCCTTAGTGAGCTCTCTGGTAAGATCTTCATTGTGTTTTGTGAGAGTCTCTCTTAGGGATGATGCCATTTCAAGATCTAGCTACAAAGCCTCTTTTTATTCTTTCTCTTCATGTCAATTCTCATGCAAAGTTGTATTCTCTTGTTTGATCTTAGCAATCTCATAATCTCTTTCTTTGACAAGGTCTTCAGCTGCCCTCCTAGCTTCCAGCTCTTGACTCATGCAGATAGTTAGGGATTCTAACTGTCTTCTCATATTTAACTTTTCACCATTCAGTTTTTAAACTTCTTTAGCTAATGCATCAATGTTAGCTTCATCTGAAGATCTATTATCAAATATTTCCAATAGTTGTTCAGTCAGCTCTCTCCTTTTGACTTGTGAAGCTTTAAATCTGACCCTTAGGGATTCAAACTCTTCCTTAGAAGCTTCAATCACTCTAGCCATATCAAAGTATCTCATATCCCCCATGGTGGCTTTAGGGTTTCCTTCCAAGTGATTAAGCCTTAAAAAAGTTAGGCTCTGATTCCAATTGATAAACTTATAAAGCACTTAGAGGGGGGGGGGGGCGTGAATTAGTGACACCAAAAATAATACTACTTTAAACACTGACTGGTTGAGATACTTAACAAGTTTACTAAACACTATGCATGCAATCTAAAATGATATTAAATCATCCACAATAAGTAAAACATCCACCATAACACTAGTGTTTATATGTGGAAAACCCAAATGGGAAAAACCACGGTGAGATGGGAGTCACAAGTTAACTATTTATAGTAATAGGTAACTAATAGGTTAAGGTCTACAAAAGTGCTCTGCTAGGAGCAAATCCTATTAAAGATCCCAAAGCTCTATTAGGAGCTATACCCTGTTAAAAGTAGTACCCTGTTAGGAGTAACCTCGATAGAGGATTTCTAAATCCAAACTAATAGTTCACCTTGTTAAAGGATTTGTACAATGAATCTTGTTAGAGCTTACCTGGTTAGGGGATTTGACTATTGTAGTGATTAGAAAACAACAGGTGGTGTGATCTAGAAGTAGCACAACTTACTTGAATAGATCCTCTTCCATGCACTCAAAACTACATCACCAACATATTCTGCGATGCCTTCAACAACTTAACACTACTATCTTCACATCAAATCATCTCCTCAAAATAGTTCATTATAATGTCATTATATAGACATTTAGATTTCATGTCGGCTTAGAAATCATATCACAATTTTCTAGTTGCAATGCATTTGGAATATCAAACATAACTCATCACAAATTATCACAAAAATTTGTCGGTTACGGGTAACTCATCACGATCGGTGATAACTCACCACACAATCAATGAATACTAGTTGAAACACTGATATCGGTTAGAGTTAACCATTGTCAACATGTAAACCGATTGTTCTCCATTGCTTCTTTGATGGTCTCCACTGAATCTTTAGGTTGGTGTCAAGTCATTTCCTACATATACCAGTTATCTTCATGTACCAGTTTGACACTCTCTAAACCATTATAAACTAAACTTCCAATACCGGTTGCAATACAAGTAACTTTAAAAGTAATACCGATAGACAATATGAACATATGTGTGTGTGTGTACATGTTCCAGCAATGACAACATATGAAGTCATTCATTACAATCTTCATCAAGCCAATATCTTCTAGATTCTTCTAATCACCCTAATTATCATAATCCATCTCTTAAAACATTTGCACATTCCTTAAGAAAAGTCACTTCTCAAAAATCCCTCAAAGTCTTTGAAATGCATTAAAGGCTTTATGTTTTCAACAAGTTAACCCTCAAAGTCTTCCTAACCATTAATGGTTAATTCACCTCAACCCATGGTTAGATAATTCCTCTCTAACTTAACCCTCATTTTGATAGGATAACTAATGAACAATTGAGAGGAGTGGGAGGTGAATCAATTGATAATAGATTATGAAACTTTGAGCACACAAAACCTTTTACTGAAATAGAAGATATATTAATTAAGCACAAACACAAATCATAAACCGAATACAATGCATTCATAACACATAACACCAAGATTTATACGTGGAAAACTTGGTAAAGGGAAAAACCATGGTGGGAAGCCTAACCATAGTTAGATGATACTTCTGTAGTAAGGATGCAATTACAATAAGGGGCCTGCACATGCAGGAAGACCAACAACCTAGAGCACACTGTTTATCACAAAGGAGCCTCACTAACTACAAATGATCTTCAGACTACAATGCAAAAATAAGAATGAACTGCAAGAATAACATCTCCTATGCCTGAGTACAGTTCTGGTTAATATCAATACCAAAGGTGTTAAACCTATTACACAAACCCAATTCAATCACCTATGATCGACCAAAACCTCTGCATATGATTACAACTTTATTCACACACAGATAATCCTATAACCCATGACCACGATCTATAAAAGAGATCTTACATCATATTTATACCAACCCAAGACCTAAACAATTAGGTCAGCCACCTAAAATATAATACAATAAATCCATTAGATAAACTTGCAAACCAATGATAATCCAAGTCAGCCTAAGACCAAAACAATATTAACCAAACAATAAATCCAACCGGTAACGCATCGAGAGCATCCATCAACACATTACATGAACTGGTCCATAACCTAACAAAATAGCATAGAATAGGTCCAATGCTAAATGAAACACCACCGATCAATTCGAACATGAACAAGATAACCATCAACATTTGAAAAACCTTCTAGAAGTTGCACCAATACCACTTATTGAATCTATCAAAAGATATTCAACAAAGCTATGTTGGTAGAATCCTTACCGATAACCAAAAGGCTTACTAGAACATATGATAGCTTCTAGATCACCAAATACCGAACCAACTAAATGTGACACACATTTGAACAATATGAATAACCTAACCAAACCAATTCTACCAATCTGAACATATCTAAGAATATCGAAGACGATCTCAAGATCAACATCACAAAACAACCACTCTACTAGAACTCGATAGACAACCAAATAAGCTAGTGTTGATATAATTGAAAAACATCAATGCAACACATTATCAATTCTTCCAAATTTCCAACAATATCCCCATTTTGCATTGATGGCAACACTA
Organism: Cryptomeria japonica; assembly: GCF_030272615.1. NCBI lineage: Eukaryota > Viridiplantae > Streptophyta > Pinopsida > Cupressales > Cupressaceae > Cryptomeria > Cryptomeria japonica. Next base: position 130,641,576 of record NC_081410.1, on the reverse strand, counting down.
TATGTGAAAAACATCCAAGTGCCAAGAAATGCCAAACAAGTCTTCCCCAATGGAAGACATCCAACAAATGATATAACAATAAAGTTCTGAACCAATTAACCAAATATAGACCAAACTTCCCCTGTGACTAATATCTATGTTAAGCCCTCTATTTTTCACATGTATAACTCTCCCCATTTAACATCAATGCTAGAAATCTGACATAAACATCAAAGAAAAACCATAGATCCTATGAGCCACACGGCTGACTACTCCCCCTGAGTAGTAGAACCAACTCATCAATCTGAAATGAATGATAGTTTTGATAATGCATACTAGGCTGATGCCACTCAACATCACTTAAGTCTCAATTAGAGGGTTAGAGACCCCCAATCTGTCTCTAAAGTACTCAAATGATTCTTTGGGCAAAGGTTTTATGAAGATATCTACAATTTGTTCTTTAGTGTTCACATAAATCATTTTGACTTCATTTGCTTCCACCTTTTCCTTCAAAAATTTATACTTCATTGATATATGTTTTATCTTAGAATGAAATACCAGATTCTTTGATATGTCAATAGCGGCAGAGTTATCACAGTGAATAACTACCGATTCATCAAAATCTACCCTTATGTATTTCAACATTTTCTTCATCCATAGAACTTGTGTAGAGCTAGTAGTAGTAGCAACATACTCAGCTTCATTAGTAGATAAAGAAGTACATGGCTATTTCTTCCTGATCTATGAAATAAGTTTCTTTCCAGATAGAAACCTCCATCGGATGTGCTTTTCTAGTCATCTATATCTCCAACCCAATTTGCATTTGTATATGCACATAGTGTAGAGTCATCATCTTTAGAATACCACAAACCATATTCAGTCATTCTTTGTAAATATCTAAAAATTATTTTCACTACACTCTCATGATTCTCTCTAGGATCACTCTAATACCTTGATACAATACAAACTACATTCATTATATCCGGTCTAGTCTAAGTCAAATATAACAGACCTCCAATCATAGATTTATACCTTGTAGGATTTACCAGAGCTGATACATCTTTCTTTGTCAGTTTCTCACTTGTAACCATAGGAGTACCAACTGGTTTAGAATTTTCCATACCAAATTTATTCAACTGCTCTCTAGCATACTTAGTTTGATAGATGAAAATACCTTTATCAGTCTGAGTAATCTGCAAACCTAACAAAAATTTCATTTGTCCAATCATAGACATTTCAAATTCATTCTTCATATTATTAGAGAATTTCATACATAAATTTTCCTCACCTCCAAAATTGATATCATCCACAAAGACCTCAACAATCAATATGTCATCATTAGTGATCTTATAATATAAGTTACTGTCACCATTACCTTTAGTGAAACCAAGATTCAAAAGATAATTGTCCAATTTGACATACCAAGCTCTAGGGGCTTGCTTCAATCCATATAAATCTTTCCTCAATCTGAAAACCATTGTTGGCATATGAGCAAAGTTTGATGACATGATGATAATGTATGTTGTCATTGATGTCAATATGCTGAAGTGTGAATTGGTATATTGAAGTATGCAAACTAGCAAGTGAACCGATATGATAGTATGAAATGGTATATGCAAAGTTGTGAACCGGTATATGCAAAGTTTGTATCAGGATTTTGTTTGATATGACTACTGGTTGGTAGTCTCACCTTCAGGGTTTCTAGTTGATGCATTCCAAGTCTGTGTGATTTGACTGACGATATCCTATGATGAGTTATCATTGAAATGAAGATTAGATCATGTTTCCATGTCAGCATTGTGCGCATGAAGGATTTCCTTGAGGATCTTGCATGAAGAAGATTGATTCTATCTACCTTAGGAATGTACAAAATCTTAGTAAACAGTGGAGAGCGCATGATGGGTTATCAGCTTCCAGAAGAGGTGAAGAATAGATGATGGAAAATGTCTTGAGATTTGTTCAATATTGTTTTACCCTATGGAATGTGATTAAATGGTCATGATTGAACCGACTGTATTGTTAACCTAGATGCTAAGGGTTTTAGGTTTTGGCCACCAACCTTATTGTTGCCTATAAGGTTGATGATGGGTTTCATTTGAAGTTGCTGGCAAATGAATGTATGTGTGAGGTGATTCTTGCCAAATCAAAGAAGTGAGTAGAGATTTGTAGAGTGTGATTGCAGATGGAAAGGAACTGAAGCAGATCTGACTTGGCATTAAGTGTTGTTATCAAATCAGTGTATTACCTGTTGACTTCTAGCCATTTTAGCAGTTGGAAAATCCCTTTACCGAGTAGCTTTTACAGGGTTTTTGTAAATCCTTTAATAGGGCGACTCAAAATCATTAATTTTTTCAAATCCTCTTACAAGGTAACCTTTAATAGGGTTTTAACCTCTAACCAAGTATTTAGCCATCCCTTAACCGGGTGATCCCTAGCAGGATCAGTTCCTAGTAGAACTTGTTGTAAAGTCTTTAATTGGACTAGGCTCTTAACAAAGAAAACTTCAGAAGAGTTTAAGAACAACTTGTGGGTATTCATCCCCACCGTGGTTTTTCCCAGTTGGGTTTCCACGTGAAAAATAAGTGTGTCATGTGTGATGCCTTTTCATGTGATGTTTTAGTGTTTTCTATTAAGTGGTAATGCAAGCTGATCTAGTGGTCATTATATTTTTGATGTATTACTTGTTTAAGCATATGGGTGAAGTGGAAATGAGATATTAGGTTTTGTGAAGATCTAAGTGTTACTAGTTTATGACTTTTATAGTCATTGTGTTATACTGGTATTGCCTTGATTTAGATCTGTGATGTTGTTTACCAGTTAGTGCAGTCTTTGCAGTTGAAGTGGTTAAAGAAGTTTTTATCTTTACTTATTTAGCCCCCCCTCTTAGTATCTGTTGGGTATTTACTGTTCATCATTATTCATCAATTAGTATCAGAGCGTCCTCTAGGTCCTCTGTGTTATAAGCTTAACCGCTTGAGGAAAAGATCCTATTCTAATGATGAAGAGGGAAGGTCCTAAGTTCAACAAAGATAGCTTTAAGATATGGAAGGACATAATGAAGATCTACATTAAAAGCATAGGTGCTCAACACTAGAACTATGTTGAGAATACTTATGTTGTCCCTACTGGTACTCTCACCAATGATCAAAGAAGAGAAATTCAAGAGAATGGGCAAGTCATGGAAGCTCTTATTAGCAGTCTATCTGATATTGAGTTTATAGATGTTCAAGACAAAGAAAATCCCAAAGATGCATGGGATACTCTGGAGTTTATCTGTCATGCCCAAATTTTAGGGCAAAAACGGAATGAATTTTTTTTTAAAAACAACTAGTCAATTAACAAAGTTCACTATCACGACAAGCGTTAAGGTATTTGTCATATCTATATTTGAGCTAATTTTGATACGAACCAAGCATCGATAATTTGTTTAATTCTATTTGCGGAAATCTAACTGGTTTAATTTTATCTCCACGAGATACCTAGTCATTAAATTTTATTAAATCAATCACGTTAAAGAAATAGGAGAGGAAGATTAATTCAATCTCCAATAAAACCATATAGTCTAAACATCCATTTTTATTTAGATGATTATAATAATCGACTTCAGTGTCATTTAATTTGGATAATTAAATCTACAAGGGTAAAGTTATTTTTCGAGTAGCTATTACTTGCCTTTGGAATGCCAATTAAAAATTATCCATTCAGTCCTCAAATGGAATGCGTTTAAATTTCTCCTTTTATAATCCAATTTAAAATTTTAATGCTCTAATTAAATTAACTAGAGCATTATTAAGTATTTATCACATTAAATTCATTTAAAATTATAAGGCTAGGCTTTAACCTTAAATTTATATATTTCACTTTCCTTTTTCTTCCTATTAGTAATCATACGGAGGTATTTAAGTATTTAAAACTCTATTAAATACTTACTCCAAAAAAAATAACATATATATATATATATATATATATATATATATATATATATATATATATATATATATATATACTTATATACATATATATAAATATATAAATATATATATTAATCCTTTAAAATATCTTTCCAATATAATAGTCAATATGCCTTCCAACCCTAATTAGGGATTTTCTTTTTATATATATTAATTGACTCTAAACTAAATTAATCAAACATATTATTTTTATTCATTTACCCTAGCCCTACCCGGGCTAGGGTTTAATCTTTTTTTTTTCCTTGAATACCATTTAATTTCCACAGGGCCGAAACCACATGGCGGCGGCCACGAATTTTTTGATGCAGGTTTTGTTTTTGCAAAGGGGCGACAGGCCGAGGGCGCCACTGTGTGTACACACAGTGGCGGCGCGGCACCACTGTGTGTCCACACAGTGGGAGCCACTGGCGGCTCACACCACTATGTGTCTACACAGTGGCGGCCGCGGCCAACACTGTGTGTCCACACAGTGGGAGCCAGAGCGGCCCACACTATGTGTTCGCACAGTGGGAGCCGCGCGGCCCACACTATGTGTACACACAGTGGGGTCCGCGTGCAAACCAAAACCCCCTTTTCTAAAATATTTTTTTTTAATATATTATATATATATATAAATATATATATAAAAATATATAAATATAAATTTATAAGTGTGAAAATATATAAATATTATTTTTTTTTTCTCAATAAGTTTTACATGCAAATTTTTTTTCTAAACAAAATAACAAACGAAAAACATTATGCTAAATCAAATTACATGCGCACATATAAATGTATATATATATATATATATATATATATATATATAATTGGTATATAAGCTTAGGCTCCTTTTTTTTTTTTTTTTAATTGCTGATAAAAAGAATGAGGTAAATCTATTGCTAAGCTATTTATTTTAACACATCAGAAATCTATAAGCTTTATTTTCTCTTTCTGAACTTAGGAAATACTATTTAGAAATACAATATACTTTTCTATAATAAATACATTCAATGATTTCTCAACTAATAAAACAACTAATTTATTTACATGTTAACAGTAAATACAAATCATGATTTTCTACAATTAAAATGGAGATAGATTCTCAGCTAAAAAGAAGAACTTTGTTTTAAATAAAACTTTTTTTTTTTTCCTTTCATATTACAAAAGAAGTTTTTGCATGCAAATCAAAGCAATCCCTTTACTTTTCAAAATAGAAATAGAAACATATCTGGCTTTTTACAACTCTATCGATATTCTGCAAAATTACACGATGTTCCTTTATTAAACTACAATATTAAATCACATGTCTCATCTCAAAATTACAACTTGCCTCTCATTCAACGAATGAGGGTATTTTTCTACTATCAAATTTAAACAAATAACTGCAAATGGATTTAAGTATCTTCAACAATAATCTTCTGCATCTTTTCACTGTTCCTAATCTCTTCTCCTGACTTTCCCGCATAATAAATCACAAAATGACCACGGAGTGCTCACCTCCCAGCCTAGGCTAACTGGTAGCCACCCCCGAGCTCGGAGAACCAAGTCCTAGACGGGTAACAAAAAGGCAAACACATAGAAGGCAAAATACATACAGATTTTCAGACACACTCCCAACTTGGCTTCACAGCACCACACTTTGGTGATGACCTTTTTAAGGGTAGTAGTGGACCAATACCCTGAGGAGAACTGCAAGTATGAAATAAACAAGTAGCCACCTCATGGCACAATTAATATATCAAGAATCTCAACCCCTTATTCCTTATGCCCCCCAAAGGCATTCTAGCCTTATATCCCTCCTTATGACCCCCATTGCACAAACAGGCCATGTAGCAAGGGTCACACAAAGATCCCTTGTGATCACTCTCAAATGAGAGTCTCTCACTTGAGGGTTGTCACTACTACCACCCACGAGATCCTCTCCTCTCCCAAGAGTAAGAGGTCTTGAGAAAACTCACAAAACACTACAAGCATAATACAAAATTTTCAATGAATATCTAAAACAAGCCATTCAAGAAACTCAGATTTCTTCACCAATCATACACTCAAACACATGCAAGAAAATAACCATTTTAAAGAATAATCAGACCAACCTTAATCTGCCCAATGGTAGTTTGATATTTGAGGAAGAGCTACCCAATCCACGGATCTTCTTCTTCTACCCTTAGTTAAATTTTCTATTCCAAAACTATTCTTTTCTTTTCAAAATTTCTCTTGTCTCCAAAAATGGAGAGTAGGTCATTACCCTCCAATTTTCAAAAATCTTGCTTAAGAAGCTCCTTCTCTGAGTTCTCACAAGTTTCTAAAAACCAAAAAGGAAAGAAAAGCAGAATGCAAAAAGACTCTCATTCCAAAAGGAAAAATCTCAATTAGATTTAAACTTCTAATTTTCAATTTTCGCACAACTCAAAAAAACCAATTTTTAAAGCGTCAAAAGGATCATTTAAAAGTAGAAACTTGCCTAAAATTACCCCTAACCCCTAGGTATACCTTATGGGCTTTAGGAAACCCTATTAAACTACCCCTAGGTGTTCATTTAACCCATTTTAAACCCCTCTGAAGTTTATTTTCGGGTCAAACATATGTTGACCACCCCAAATATTATATTCCCAAAGTATTTATGACAACACATTATTTTATTTAAGAAAAACTATAATTAAACACTTTCCCACCAAGAGACAAAATAAAACATTTAAATTTAAATCCACGCATGTGTCAAGTGACACAAATAAAACACTTCTACAAAATAAAACATGAAATTGTTTCTTGTGGGTTTTACACATTAAATTTAAATAACACTTAACACTCATGCAGCATATACTGTTACGAATAAAATACAACACAAATGGGGTGTTGTCTCTCCAAATAGACAACCCCTGGCTTACGAACATACATAAGTCTAGGTTTGATTCTCCATAATTTTCCATGGTCACATGGTAAATTTCCTGCGCATCTCAATTTACACATTAGTACTTCCAAATATCCATATATAATATAATTCAATAATATAACAATACACATCATCACTTGCATAAAATTTTCATCTACACAGATTAAATACATCTTTTATCAAGCAATTTCTCATAAGCAATTTTCATCCCAATTCACATAAACTTAACCATACATCATAGTTCTATATTCATAGTAAAGTCCTGCAAAATTAATAACAACATCTATCATTGCAATATCATCCCATCTAAAAATCATGTAGTGTTCTAACTCATAAAGCATATAAGTAAATCATCAAATCATAGCAATGTTATCCAAATCCTGAAATCATATAAGTTCTAAGTCTCAAAATGCATCAAAATAAAGTATCCATAATAGTCTAAATATAAAATCCACTAAATGTCAAACTGAGTCGAGGTGAGGCCTCACATCCTCCCCCTCTAGGCATGAACTTCCTCCTAGAGTTCATCAAAGAGGTGGGGGTACTCTGATCTCATACGTGCTGCGTCCTCCCATGAAGCCATAACCTCATCATAACAATCCCACTGGACCCTAACCTGGTCCAGTTCTCGACCTCGAAGGGCCAATGTCCAGCGTGCCAAAATGCGAATGGGCTCCAAAGCTAGCTGCCCATCCGACTCCACCTGCAAGGCATCCCAATCTAAAATGTGAGACTCATCATAGATATATTTTCTCAAAACTGAAACATGAAACACATCGTGGATGTGTGACAGGCTAGGTGGCAATGCTAAACGGTAGGCAACTGGGCCTATCCTCTCAAGAATCTCAAAAGGTCCTACAAAGCGAGGTGTGAGCTTAGAACCCTTTCCGTAACGGATTGGACTCTTATGCGGTCGCACTCTCAAGAAAACTCTGTCTCCAACCAAGTAGCTACAATCTATCCTCTTTGCATCAGCATATTTCTTCTATCTATCCTGAGCCTCTCTGAGACGCTGCCTAATCAAATCCACCTGCTGTTCCATATCCCAAACTATCTCAGGACCAATAGCAACTCTATCCTCTATGCGGTCCCAACTCAAGGGCATCCTGCAATGCCTGCCGTATAATGCCTGATAGGGTGGCATCCCCAAAGAAGTATGATGCCCATTGTTATAGGCAAACTCCACTAAGGGAAGATACTCCTCCCACCGGGTTTGATGATCCATGACGTACATGCGAAGCATATCCTCTAACACCTGATTGACCCTCTCTGTCTGACCATCTGTCTCCGAGTGATAGGCTATACTGAAATTGAGCTTAGTGCCCATAGCTACTTGTAATGACTTCCAAAAGGAAGAAGTGAAAAGAGAATCCTTGTCAGAAATAATCTTGCGGGGTACGCCATGTAGTCTAACAATGTCTCGCAAGAACACTTGTGCTACTGCTGGAGCTGTGAATGTAGTACGAACTGGTGAAAAGTGAGCTACTTTGGTCAACTTGTCAACTGTCACCAAGATAGCATCATGGTGATGAGAAGACATAGGGAGACCAATGATGAAATCCATGGATATAGTATCCCACTTCCACTCTGGTATAGCATGAGATTGAAGCAACCCACCTGGATGGCGGTGCTCCGCCTTTACTCTCTGACATTCGAGGCATCGAGCTACTATCTCAGCAATGAGCTACCGCATTCCCGGCCAATGATACAACTACCTCAAGTCAGCATGCAACTTCTTAACTCCAGGATGCGCTGCATAAGGAGCTCTATGAGCCTCCATGATAATGAACTCTCGCAATCCTCTGGAGGAAGGTACATAAATGCACCCTCTGTGGCGTAACAGCCCATCGGACTCCAAAGAATAACCCACATATTTCCCTTCTAGAGTAACCTGAGATCATATTACCTGACCAACCTCTGCATACCATCCATCCTCTGACAAGTGTTGAAGTATATGGTCTCTCAAATCCATGCCCATGGATATGGTGTAAACCTCATGACGTCTCCTACTCAAGGCATCTACAACTACATTTTCCTTACCTTTGATGTAGTGAACGTCAAAATCATATTCGCACAAGAACTCCATCCATCTCCTCTGACGGGCATTAAGGTTTGGCTGAGTGAAGATGTACTGAAGACTCTGATGATCTGAATGCAACTCAAAGTGATGACCTAAAAGGAAGTGTCTCCACCTCACAAGTGCATGCACTACTGCTGCGAGCTCAAGGTCATGAGTGGGATAATTAAGTTCATGAGTCTTAAGTTTCCTAGACTCGAAAGCTATGGCCCTACCATCCTGCATAAGAACTGCCCCTAAACCCTCTAGAGAAGCATCTGTACAAACCATGAAGTCAGCTATAGGATCTAGTACAACAAGGATAGGAGTGCTAGTAAGTGTCTTCTTGAGTTCCTGAAAGGCCTTCTCACACTTCTCTGTCCACTCAAATTTCTTCCCTTTACGCTGAAGAGAAGTAATAGGGTGTGCGACTCTGGAGAATCCCTCGACGAAACATCGGTAATACCCTGCTAAGCCCATGAAACTCCTGACCTCTGTCACACTGGTAGGCGCTGGCCAATCCATAATAGCCCTAATCTTTGATGGGTCAACTGAGATCCCATCGCCAGAAATAACATGCCCAAGGTACTTAACCTCAGACCGAAAGAAAGCACACTTGGACAAACTGCCAAACAACTGATTATCCCGCAAACACTGCAATACTTGTTTCAGGTGCTCCTCATGCTCCTTCTCATTCCGAGAATATATCAGTATATCATCGAGGAACACAATAACAAAACGGTCTAGAAAGGTACGGAACACCCCATTCATGAGGCTCATAAAAACTGCTGGTGCATTCGTAAGTCCAAAGGGGACTACGGTAAACTCATAGTGACCATATCTAGTGCGAAATACGGTCTTGTGGATATCACTTTCCACTATTCTCAACTGATGGTATCCTAACTTCGGATCTATTTTGGAAAAGACTTTGGCACCCTGAAGTTGGTCAAATAAATCATCAATTCTGGGCAAAGGATATCGGTTCTTGATGGTTACTTTATTTAGCTGTCGATAATCCATACACAATCGGAGAGATCCATCCTTCTTCTCAACGAAGATGACTGGTGCACCCCAAGGGGATACACTAGGATGAATATGACCCTTCTCAAGGAGTTCCTCAAGCCGTAATTTAAGTTCATTTAGCTCATTTGTGGTCATCCTATAAGGTGCTCTGGAAACTGGCTCGGCTTCTGGTACTAGGTCTATATGAAAATCAATCTCTCTACGGGGAGGCATTCCCGGTAACTCTGAAGGAAATACATCTGAATATCCCTTAAGGATAGGATGGTCATCGAGCAATGTTTCTTTTTCCTCCTCTTCTCCTCTATCACTGATAGTGATAGCAAAAAGCTGACATCCCTTCTGCATGCTCCGCTTAAGCTGCATTGCGGAGATCATGCAAAGAGACAGGGGCCTTTGAATCCCAGTGATAACTATGGGCGAACCATGATCATCCTCACACTCGATCTTTTTCAGGTGGCAATCCATCTTAGCTCTATGGGCATAAAGCCAATCCATGCCAAGTACGATTCTGTAAGATCCAAGTGGGGTCACTCTAAGGTCTACTAAAGTGGTGGTCTTGCCAATCTGTAGTTGACATGCCCTAACCTCTGATTCCACTGACACTCTAGCTCCTGAAGCTAATTCCACTTCCCAACTGACACCCTGTCTAGTTGCCACTAGCCCGCAACGCTCGACAACCAATGGAGATATAAAGGAGTCAGTAGCTGCTGAATCAAACAAAATAGATACATTGTTATCTTTGATTATACCTATAGATTCGATAACCGTGGTCTGATACTCAACCTGGTGGTTGTCAACTACTGCGAATACTCTATGAGACCTGCCTAGATCACCAACTGTCAGCTCTGAAGCGGCCATCCACTGACTCCCTGCTACCTGTCCCTGAGGGCAATCCCTCGCCATATGCCCCATGGCTCCACATGTAAAGTCAGCACCCCGTGCCCAGAACTGGGCACCCTGAGGCCTAGAGAATGCCTGATCTCCTGTCCTACTAGATCCATTGTACCCACCCCTAGAGGACTCTTGAGTCCCCGCCAGCTGTGTGTACTGCCCCTGTGTTCTCTGATCATGTTTCTGTCCCTAAGTCTACCACTGTTTGGGCTTGGAGCCCTGCTGATACTGTGGAGGCTTCTGCCTCTGGTTTTGTGGTGTCTGTTGCGGAGGAGGGGGTTTGGAGAACCCCTGAGAATTTTGGTTGTTTCCTTTCTAATGTGGTTTCTGGAATCCATAAGTCTGAGGTGCGGGATTTTTGTTCTGAAACCGATCCCTATTGTCCTATGGTCTGACCTAAATTTCCTCGACAATCAGTGCCTTCTCCACAGCAACCCGAAGGCTCTCTGGAGCGGACATCCTAACAGGCCCGACTATACCGACATTTAATCCCATGATGAAGTGGTTTACAAGAAGTTTCTCATCCTTGAGATAATCTACATAAGGCAACAAGTCAAAGAATTTACTCTCATACTGGGTTACTGACAAGCCTTTTTGTTGGAGATCATGAAATTCATCTATACAACGCTGCCTGAAGTGTTCTGATAGGTATCTCTCACGAAATCTCTCTGTGAATATCTCCCAAGTGAGAGTATCAGGAACTAATCCGCATTTGTACTCTTCCTGTCTCCACCAAGTGGAGGCTGTCCCTCTCAGAAGATGAACTGCAACACTTGCTTTCAAGTTGCTCTCATAAGAACACAACGCAAAGCACCTCTCAAGACTTAGAAGCCATGCCTTGGCCTCTACTCCATCTATAGAACCTCCGAAGGATGGTGGTTGGAGGTGCATGACCTCCCTGATGAGATCCCCTGGATCTCGACGAGCTCTCTCAAAATAAACTGGTTCCACCACTGGAGGTGGTCCTGGCATATGCATAGACTCTGGCTCGTTACCACCCTGACTCTCTACAGGAATCAAAGCTGGGCTCCTGCTTCATTCTCTATCAATAGATCTATGACTTCCAGAGTCATGACTCCTAACTTGAGGGTTCTTTGCTGGGATGCTTTCCTGAACTATGCCAATAAGATTTTGAATGGCTGCTAAGAGGTCTCGGTTAGGTTCATTTGGTTGTTTGAGAGGTGCTCCTAGGTTCTCCTCTGGAACCGATGCCTCCCTCTCTACCTCTTCGTGTGCTATGCGCACACGTCTAGGACCCTGTCCGCGATTGCGAGCTTGTCGCGTCGTCGGAGGCATCCTAAGAGGAAAATAAGGCAAAACAATTAATTAATTAACTTCTTTTAGAATAATATTAATTCAATTAAATTCAAAGTCTGATAAAATCAATTTAACAGATTAATTTTAAATATTCTAAGGTGAAACGTAAGTGGAGTAAGGTTCCTAGTGTGGAAACCTTGCTCTGATACCAAAATGTCATGCCCAAATTTTAGGGCAAAAACGGAATGAATTTTTTTTTTTAAAACAACTAGTCAATTAACAAAGTTCACTATCACGACAAGCGTTAAGGTATTTGTCATATCTATATTCGATCTAATTCTGATACGAACCAAGCATTGATAATTTGTTTAATTCTATTTGCAAAAATCTAACTGGTTTAATTTTATCTCCACGAGATACCTAGTCATTAAATTTTATTAAATCAATCACGTTAAAGAAATAGGAGAGGAAGATTAATTCAATCTCCAATAAAACCATATAGTCTAAACATCCATTTTTATTTAGATGATTATAATAATCGATTTCAGTGTCATTTAATTTGGATAATTAAATCTACAAGGGTAAAGTTATTTTTCGAGTAACTATTACTCGCCTTTGGAATGCCAATTAAAAATTATCCATTCAGACCTCAAATGGAATGTGTTTAAATTTCTCCTTTTATAATCCAATTTAAAATTTTAATGCTCTAATTAAATTAACTAGAGCATAATTAAGTATTTATCACATTAAATTCATTTAAAATTATAAGGCTAGGCTTTAACCTTAAATTTATATATTTCACTTTCCTTTTTCTTCCTATTAGTAATCATACGGAGGTATTTAAGTATTTAAAACTCTATTAAATACTTACTCCAAAAAAAATAACATATATATATATATATATATATATATATATATATATATATATATATATATATATATATATATATATATATATATATATATATATACACACTTATACATATATATAAATATATAAATATATATATTAATCCTTTAAAATATCTTTCCAATATAATAGTCAATATGCCTTCCAACCCTAATTAGGGATTTTCTTTTTATATATATTAATTGACTCTAAACTAAATTAATCAAACATATTATTTTTATTCATTTACCCTAGCCCTACCCAGGCTAGGGTTTAATCTTTTTTTTTTTCCTTGAATACCATTTAATTTCCACAGGGCCGAAACCCCATGGTGGCGGCCACGAATTTTTTGATGCAGGTTTTGTTTTTGCAAAGGGGCGACGAGCCGAGGGCGCCACTGTGTGTACACACAGTGGCGGCGCGGCACCACTGTGTGTCCACACAGTGGGAGCCGTTGGTGGCTCACACCACTATGTGTCCACACAGTGGTAGCCGTGGCCGACACTGTGTGTCCACACCGTGGGAGCCGAAGCGGCCCACACTGTGTGTTCACACAGTGGGGTCCGCGTGCAAACCAAAAACCCCCTTTTTTTTTTTTTTAATATATTTTATATATATATAAATATATATATATATATATATTTATATTTATATTTATATAAATATATAAATATAAATTTATAAGTGTGAAAATATATAAATATTATTTTTTTTTTCTCAATAAGTTTTACATGCAAATTTTTTTTCTAAACAAAATAACAAAGGAAAAACATTATGCTAAATCAAATTACATGCGCACATATATATATATATATATATATATATATATATATATATATATATATAATTGGTATATAAGCTTAGGCTCCTTTTTTTTTTAATTTTAATTGCTGATAAAAAGAATGAGGTAAGCTATTTATTTTAACACATCGGAAATCTATAAGCTTTATTTTCTCCTTCTGAAACTAGGAAATACTATTTAGAAATACAATATACTTTTCTATAATAAATACATTCATTGATTTCTCAACTAATAAAACAACTAATTTATTTACATGTTAACAGTAAATACAAATCATGATTTTCTGCAATTAAAATGGAGATAGATTCTCAGCTAAAAAGAAGAACTTTGTTTTAAATAAAACTTTTTTTTTTTTTTCCTTTCATATTACAAAAGAAGCTTTTGCATGCAAATCAAAGCAATCCCTTTACTTTTCAAAATAGAAATAGAAACATATTTGGCTTTTTACAACTCTGTCGATATTCTACAAAATTACATGATGTTCCTTTATTAAACTACAATATTAAATCACATGTCTCATCTCAAAATTACAACTTGCCTCTCATTCAACGAATGAGGGTATTTTTCTACTATCAAATTTAAACAAATAACTGTAAATGGATTTAAGTATCTTCAACAATAATCTTCTGCATCTTTTCATTGTTCCTAATCTCTTCTCCTGACTTTCTTGCATAATAAATCACAAAATGACCACAGAGTGCTCACCTCCCAGCCTAGGCTAAATGGTAGCCACCCCCGAGCTCGGAGAACCAAGTCCTAGATGGGTAACAAACAGGACAACACATAGAAGGCAAAATACATACAGATTTTTAGACACACTCCCAACTTGGCTTCACAGCACCACACTTTGGTGATGACCTTTTTAAGGGTGGTAGTGGACCAATACCCTGAGGAGAACTACAAGTATGAAATAAACAAGTAGCCACCTCATGGCACAATTAATATATCAAGAATCTCAACCCCTTATTCCTTATGCCCCCCAAAGGCATTCTAGCCTTATATCCCTCCTTATGACCCCCATTGCACAAATAGGCCATGCAGCAACGGTCACACAAAGATCCCTTTTGATCGCTCTCAAATGAGAGTCTCTCACTCAAGGGTTGTCACTGCTACCACCCACAAGATCCTCTCCTCTCCCAAGAGTAAGAGGTCTTGAGAAAACTCCCAAAACACTACAAGCATAATACAAAATTTTCAATGAATATCTAAAACAAGCCATTCAAGAAACTCAGATTTCTTCACCAATCATACACTCAAACACATGCAAGAAAATAACCATTTTAAAGAATAATCAGACCAACCTTAATCTGCCCAATGGTAGTTTGATATTTGAGGAAGAGCTGCCCAATCCACGGATCTTCTTCTTCTACCATTAGTTAAATTTTCTATTCCAAAACTATTCTTTTCTTTTCAAAATTTCTCTTGTCTCCAAAAATGGAGAGTGGGTTATTACCCTCCAATTCTCAAAAATCTTGCTTAAGAAGCTCCTTCTTTGAGTTCTCACAAGTTTCTAAAAACCAAAAAGGAAAGAAAAGAAGAATGCAAAAAGACTCTCATTCCAAAAGGAAAAATCTCAATTAGATTTAAACTTCTAATTTTCAATTTTCGCACAACTCAAAAAAACCAATTTTTAAAGTGTCAAAAGGATCATTTAAAAGTAGAAACTTGCCTAAAATTACCCCTAACCCCTAGGTATACCTTATGGGCTTTAGGAAACCCTATTAAACTACCCCTAGGTGTTCATTTAACCCATTTTAAACCCCTTTGAAGTTTATTTTCGGGTCAAACATATGTTGACCACCCCAAATATTATATTCCCAAAGTATTTATGACAACACATTATTTTATTTAAGAAAAACTATAATTAAACACTTTCCCACCAAGAGACAAAATAAAACATTTAAATTTAAATCCACGCATGTGTCAAGTGACACAAATAAAACACTTCTACAAAATAAAACATGAAATTGTCTCTTGTGGTTTTTACACATTAAATTTAAATAACACTTAACACTCATGCAGCATATACTGTTACGAATAAAATACAACACAAACGGGGTGTTGTCTCTCCAAATAGACAACCCCTGGCTTACGAACATACATAAGTCTAGGTTTGATTCTCCATAATTTTCCATGGTCACATGGTAAATTTCCTGCTCATCTCAATTTACACATTAGTACTTCCAAATATCCATATATAATATAATTCAATAATATAACAATACACATCATCACTTGCATAAAATTTTCATCTACACAGATTAAATACATCTTTTATCAAGCAATTTCTCATAAGCAATTTTCATCCCAATTCACATAAACTTAACCATACATCATAGTTCTATATTCATAGTAAAGTCCTGCAAAATTAATAAAGACATCTATCATTGCAATATCATCCTATCTAACAATCATGTAGTGTTCTAACTTATAAAGCATATAAGTAAATCATCAAATCATAGCAATGTTATCCAAATCCTGAAATCATATAAGTTCTAAGTCTCAAAATGCATCAAAATAAAGTATCCATAATAGTCTAAATATAAAATCCACTGAATGTCAGACTGAGTCGAGGTGAGGCCTCACATTATCTATGGCGGTGATGAGCATGTGAAGCAAGATAAGGAAGAAAGCCTTAGAGGAAAATTTGAAGACTTACGGATGTTTGAAGGAGAGACTATTCAACAATATGGGATAAGAATTAAAATTGTTGTTGGAGACATCAAGAGCGCAAGAGGTACAATGGATGATTCTACCATTGTCAGCAAAGTTTTGAGATCCTTATTACCGGACTATGCAATAAGGGTTGCTTCTATTCAGGAGTTGAGATCCATTGACAAGACAAAGGTATCCCTTGACTCCATCATTGCCAAGTTGATCGCATATGAGCTAAACAGTTATGATGGTAGTGTTCAGAAGACTGAATTAGCCTTTAGAGCATCTACTACACTATCTAGAAAGGGAAAAGAGGTTAGTACCAGCTATGAACCCAAACAAAGCAGGGATATGGATGATGAGGAGATCCTGATGGAGTTTGAAGCTCTTCTTGCCAAGAGACTTCCTAAGGGAACTGGAGAATATAGAGGTAAGCTCCCTTTGAAATATTTTTCTTGTAATAGGATAGGGAGCATTGCTATAAACTATCCCAATAGTGATAATAAGGACAAACCGGAGAAGTTAAAAAACTTCAAAGGAGGAAATAGGAGAAACGGTCTTGTTGCAGTTGATGAAGGTGTCACTGATGATGAATCAAAAGATGAAGAAAGCGAAGACATAGTGTTTGTATCCATTAAGGAAGATGTGTCAGACAACAAGGCTATTGTCTCCTACTTTGATAATTCTAATGAGTGGATTATTGATAGTGGATGTTCTCACCACATGACTGGCGACCAGAGGAAGTTTCTATCTTTGGAAGAATACAATGGAGTTGTAGTCCAATTTGGTAATGATGCACCATGTATGGTAAAAGGCAAAGGGTCCATCTCTCTAAATGGAAAAAGTAGTGCTGATAATATGTATTGGGTAGAAGGTCTCAAGCATAACCTTTTGAGTGTTACCCAGCTGAATTATAAAGGACTCACTCTGGAATTCAAAGATGGAGTGTGCAAAATAAAAGGAAAGAGTGGTGAACTGATGGCCACTGGTATGCAGACCAAAGGTAACTTATTTCAGTTGAATAAAAATATTAGTCAATGTCTAATGGCTAAGTTTGATGACAGTTGGATATGGCATAGGAGACTCTGCCATGTAAATTTTGATAATATTGTGAAGGCCAATAAGATCAAGGTAGTTAGAGGATTTCTTGTGCTGAACAAACCGAAGAATCCTTTGTGCAGAGAATGTCAACTGGGGAAAATGTCTTCCTCAACCTTCAAAGGTACATATTTCATAGGAGATAATTTACTTGATCTTGTACATACTGATTTGTGTGGTCCTATGAAAATTAGGAGTGTTCAGGGAGATAGTTACTTTATGATTCTTACTGATGATTGCTCTAGAATGATGTGGGTCACATTCTTGAAAGACAAGTTTGAAGCTTTTGGAAAGTTTAAAGCCTTCAAAGCACTAGTTGAAAAGGAAAGTGGTAAGAGGATTAAATGCCTTATAACTAACCAAGGAGGTGAGTTCACTTCTAGTGAGTTAAAGAAGTACTATGAAGAGAATGAAATCAAGGGGCTACTATCTACCCGCCAAACTCCACAGCAAAATGGCCTAGCAGAAAGGAACAACTAGACTATAGTTGAAGCAACTAAAATGATGTTGATTCAAGGGAAGGTTGCTCACACCTTTTAGAGAGAAGTGGTGAGCACTACAGTCTACACTATGAACCAAGTACTCATCAAGAAAGGTAAGGATAAAACTCCTTATGACTATTGGACTGGTAAGACTCTAGTAGTAAGCTACTTTAGAGTGTTTGGGAGAAAGTGTTATATCAAGAGAAGTGAATACCAGAGCAAGTTTGATGGAAAATGTGATGAGGGAATATTCCACCAAGAGCAAAGCTCTCAAGTGTTTTAACAATAGAACTCAGAGAATTCTTGAAAGTATCAATGTTAGAATTGATGAAATTGCTGAGAAACCTGAGGAAACTGGCAGTGAGTGAGTGGTAGATGAAATGGGTGTAACCTTCTAGGAACCGGTTGCAAAACAACCAAGTACAGGTAACAGTGCCCCTACACTAGTAGATGCTGATGTAGATGAAGATGAAGATGATGATGAAGAGGAAAAGCAAGAGGAATCAGTTAAGATCATTCCTAGGTATGTAAAGCTGCATCATGATCCAAAGTAGATCATAGGGGATAAAGATGCAGGAATACTTACAAGAAGAAAGGTCAGAGAGAATTCTTGCATGATTTTTGAAATTGAGCCTAAAACATTTAAAGAGGCACACAAAGATGAAGACTGGATTAAGGCTATGGAAGAGGAACTTAACCAGATAGAAAAGAATGGTACATGGTCTTTGGTACCCAGACCCGAGCATAAAAATGTTATTGGCACCAAATGGGTTTTTAGAAACAAGCTGAATGAAGATGTCAAAGTGGTAAGAAACAAAGCAAGATTGGTATGTAAGGGATATGCTCAAGAAGAAGAAAACTATGGAGAAACCTTTCCTCCAGTACCTAGATTAGAAGGTGTTTGAATGCTACTTGCATTTGCAGCCTTCAAAGGATTCAAAGTATATTAGATGGATGTGAAATCTGCATTCCTAAATGGAATACTTGAAGAGGAAGTATATATAGAGCAACCAGATGGGTTTACCCAATCAGAAGACAGTGATATGGTGTGTAGGCTACATAAAGCCTTGTATGGATTGAATCAAGCACCTAGAGCATGGTATGAATGTTTACACTCCCATCTTGTGAAAATTGGATTTAAAAGAACAAGTGAAGATAACAATATCTATCTAAAGTCAGAAGGAGATCAAATTCTGATCTGTGAAGTGTTTTTTGATGACATAATTTTTGGTGGAAATGACAAGATGAGTCATGTGTTTGTAGATGAGATGAAGAAGGAATTTGAGATGTCACTAATCAGAGAGATTAAGTTCTTCATTGGACTACAGATTCAACAAATGAAAGATGGTATCTTTATCACTCAGTCCAAGTATGTCAAAGAGGTGTTGAAGACCTTTGTAATGGAAGACAACAAACCAGTTGGTACACCTATAATGACCGGTTGTAAATTTTCAAAAGAAGATGACTCAGCGTTGGTGAATGAGAAGGAATACCAGTCAATAATTGGTAAGTTGCACTATGTAGTACACAATAGACTGAACATAGCACATGCAGTGGGCATTATTGTACGTTTTTAGAAAATTCCAAGAGAATCCCACTTGGTAGAAGTCAAGCGGATTCTTAGATATCTAAAGGGAACTATAGATTATGGATTGTGGTATCCATACAATAATGATTTCAATCTCAAAGTATTTACCGATGTTGATTGGGCTGGTAATGTGGATGATCGGAAGAGAACAACCGGTGGTGCATTGTTTCTTGGTGGTAGACTAATCTCATGGATGAGAAAGAAGCAGAGTTGTATCTCTCAGTTCACAGCAGAAGCAGAATATGTAGCAACATTTATGAATAGCACTCAAACAATTTGGATGAAGCATGTATTAAGTGGTTTCAAAGTCCCTGTATCTGAACCGATGAGTATATTTTATGACAACACAAGTGTAATTAATATTTCCAAGAATCTAGTATTGCATGATAGAACCAAGCACTTCGAGCTCAAGTATCATTTCTTGAGGGAGAAAGTTCAAAACAAAGAGGTTGTATTGGAACATGTTTCCAGTAAGGAGCAGTTAGTAGATATTTTCACCAAGCCTCTACCGAAGGCTACATTTACCTATTTAAGAGGTGAATTAGAGGTGCTGCCCCTTCAAGAGGTGAACTAAAGGTATGTGCTCCACATTAGCCAGGTATTGCATTTTAAAACTTTTTAAGGATTGATGTGTTGAAGGATGCTACTCCTTAGGGGGAGCAACATAGTGGAATTTGGAAGCTTGTGCCTCCACTTTGGCATTGTTGTCAAAGGAGGAGAAGATGTGATGTAGAAAGGATATCTACAGTATTGAAGACATATGTGAAGCAGAGAAGTAATATGGAAAAAGATGTAGAGATATCCTTGTGTACTACCATCAATGCCAAAGGGGGAGATTGTTGGCATATGAGCATAGTTTGATGGCATGATGATAATGTATGTTGTCATTGATGTCAATATGCTGAAGTGTGAACTAGTATATTGAAGTATGCAAACTAGCAAGTGAACTGATATGATAGTATGAATCGGTATATGCAAAGTTGTGAACGGGTATATGCAAAGTTTGTATCGAGATTTCATTTGATATGACTATTGGTTGGTAGTCTCACCTTTAGGGTTTCTGGTTGATGCATTCCAAGTCTATGTGATTCAACCAAAAATATCATGTGATGAGTTATAATTTAAATGAAGATCAGATCGTGTTTCCATGTCACCCTTGTGTTTGTGAAGAATTTCCTTGAGGATCTTGCATGGAGAAGATTGATTCTATCTACCTTGAAAATGTGCAAAATCTTAGTAAATTGGTGGAGAGCGCGTGATGGGTTATTAGCTTCCAGAAAAAATGAAGAATGAATGATGGAGAATGTCTTGACATTTGTTCAAGATTGTTTTACCCTATGTAATGTGATTAAACAATCAGGATTGGACCGACTGTATTGTTAACCTAGATGCTTAGGGTTTTAGGTTTTGGCCACTAACCTTATTGTTTCCTATAAGGTCGATGATGGTTTTCATTTGAAGTTGTTGGCAAATGAATGTATGTGTGAGGTGATTCCTTCCAGACTGAAGAAGTGAGTAGAGATTTATAGAGTGTGATTGTAGATGTAAAGGAACTGAAGTAGATCTGCCTTGGCATTCAGTGTTGTTATCAGATCAATGTATTACCTATTGACTTCTAACCTTTTCAACAGTTAGAAAATCCCTTTACCGGGTAGCTTTAATTGGCTTTTTGTAAATCCTTTAATAGGGTGATTAAAAATCATTGAGTTTTTCAAATCCTCTTACAAGGTAACCTTTAACAAGGTTTTAACCTCTAATCGGGTATTTAGCCACTCCTTAACTGAGTGATCCCTAGCAGGATCGGTTCCTAGCAAAACCTATTGTAAAGTCTTTAACTAGACTAGGCTCTTAACAAAGAAAACTTTAGAAGAGTTCAAGAACAACTTGTGGGTATTCATCCCCACCGTGGTTTTTCCCAGTTGGGTTTCCACATGAAAAATAAGTGTGTCATGTGTGATGCCTTTTCATGTGATGTTTTAGTGTTTTCTGTTAAGTGGTAATGCAAGATGATCTAGTGGTCATTATATTTCTGATGTATTACTTGTTTAGGCATATGGGTGAAGTGGAAATGAGATATTAGGTTTTGTGAAGATCTAAGTGTTACCAGTTTATGAATTTTACAATCACTGTGTTGTACTAGTATTGCCTTGATTTAGATCTGTGATGTTGTTTACCAGTTAGTGTAGTATTTGCAGTTTAAGTTGTTAAAGAAGTTTTTGTCTATACTGATTCACCCCCCTCTCAGTATTTGTTGGGTATTTACTATTCATCATTATTTATCAACCATGTTATTGTCATGTAAAAGTGAAAATCCACTAGGTTGCTCAATGTAAACTTCCTCTTCAATATCTCCATTTAGAAATGCATACTTAATATCCATCTGATAAACCTTGTATTTCTTACGGGCACCATAAGCAATAAATAATCTCACAACTTCAATCCTAGCTACCAGATCAAAAGTTTCATTATAATCAATACCTTCCTTATGAGAATATTGTTTACAGATCAATCTAGCTTTATTCCTCACAACTTGACAATATTCATTCAATTTATTCCTAAAAACCCATTTATTTCCAATGAAATTCTTATTTTTAGGTCAGGGAACTAAAGTCCATGTGTTGTTCTTTTCTATTTGATCCAATTCCTCTTCCATAGCTTTCATCCAACATTCATCCTTACATGCTTCATCTACTGATTTTGATTCACTTTGAGAAATTAAGCATACCTCTTCAGTTGCCAATCTTCTCCTTGTCATCACTCCTTTTCTCTTGTCTCCAATGATCTAATCTTATAAATGATTCAACGTTACATACCTAGGAGTCTTCTAACTTTCTATTTCTTTGCTCTGATCTTCAGCTATTGTTTAATTTCCTGATACTATTGGAGTAACTGGTTCAACATTTTGTTCTGATATAGGTGTTACTAGTTTAGTTATGATCATTTCCACTTCTATTTCTCTCTCTTAAGTTCTGATTTGATCTCTGTACTGCTCATCCACCTTGACATTAGCACTCTCCGCAATTCTCTACAATCTTTTGTTATAACATCTATATGTTTTTATTTCATTTGAATAACCAAGAAATATTCCTTCATCACATCTAGGATCAAACTTTCCAATGGAATCATCTCTTTTTATATAGCATTTACTACCAAATATTCTGAAGTACTTAAATGTAGGTGTATGACCAAGCCATAACTCATATGGTGTCTTACTAATCTCTCCTCTAATATGAACTCTATTGAATGTGTATACTGACATGCTCACAACTTCTCTCCAATAGATATGAGGAAAATTAGCTTCCATTATCATAGATCTAGCTGCATCCAGGATAGTTTTGTTCTTTCTTTCAACAACACCATTCTGCTAAGGTGTCTGGGGTGTAGACAATTGTCTCCTTATCCCATGTTTCTCACACTAACTATTAAATTCACCGAATGTGAATTCACCACCATGATCAAATCTTAAGAATTTGATCTTCAACCATGTCTTTGTCTCAACCATAGCTTTACAGATCTTGAACTTTCAAAGGCTTAAGATTTCTCCTTTAGAAAAGTAACCCAAGTCATTCTAGAATAGTCATCAATGATTAGAATGAAATATCTATCACCCTGAAAACTTCTTATTCTAGTAGGACCACACAAATTGGTATGAATAAGATAAAAAATATCATTAGATTTGTCTTTTATACTCTTAAAAGAAGTTCTGACTTGCTTTCCCATTTGACATTCCTTGCATACCAGATTATGAGGCTTCACAATGTTAGGTATATCTCTAACTACCTTAGTTGAGCTGATCTTTACAATGCAATCAAAATTCACATGACACAACCTCTTATGCCATAGCCAACTCTCATCAATATGTGAAATCAAACATGTATTCCCACCAGAGTTCAAATGAAAGATGTTACCTTTAGTCAAAGTACCGGTTGCAATCTCCAATCTAGATCTGTTGATGATTTTAAATTTTCCATCCTTGAATTGTAATTGAAATCCCTTATCCATAAAATGTCCTACACTCAAAATATTATGCCTTAAACCTTCTACATAATAGACATTATTAGTGTTATGCATACCATCCAATGATATAGTTCCTCTTCCTATGATCATGCATGCTTTGTCATCTCCAAATCTGACTAGACCACCATCAAATTATTGCAAAGATAGAAACTTCCTTTTATCTCCAGTCATATGATGTGAACAACCACTGTCTATCACCAATTCATCCTTGTCTTCAAATTTAGCAGTAAGGCCTTCTCTTCATTTTGAATGGCAAGTTCCAGAGCATCTTTCTTGATAGCTAAGAATATCCATTCCTTTCCATTGTCGGATCCACTAGCTGAATCTTTTTTTGATTCATCATCTAAATAATCAATTACACCTTCCTCATCAGTATAGTAGCATGATTTTTATTTGTTCCTCCTATACTTATGCTTGTTATTATATTCATGGTTAGTGATGCAAGGGCATCTACACATCAACCACCAAGTGATCTTGAGGAGAAAACATAGGTGAAGGAGTTTAGTAGGATTTATGTCTTATTTGCATATTTGATGTTTTTCTTTATTGTAATAATCATACCCTACCTTGTAAGCCAATACCTTAGGTAGGTGTGTTATAAACCACCTTGGGTATATGGAATTTGGGGTTATTCATGCCTTGAAGGAATTTTTAGTGCATTTGAAGAGTTTTAAGTGTCTTAGGGGTCAATTAGTGTCTTGGTGTGTTTAGGAGAACAAAATGTCAAAAATTGTCAAAAGTTGTCAAGCAACTATGACAACTTTTAATCCAAATTTGTAACTTCCTCCAAACCACCATGTTGGTTTCCAAAATAAGTTGGTAACTATTTTAAGAGTCATAAAAGGTCGAAATACAACCTTTGGCAGGGTTGTTGAATGTGGAAGGTAAAAGTTGGTATTCAAAAACTCAATAAAACTGTGATTTTTTCTGCAATTTGCTGCTATTTTCCATTTTACGTACAGTACAGATTTCTTGGGTGAATAAAACTAGTGGTATGTTTTATATAATTGAATCACCTTTCAAATGAGTCTAATCTGAGGTCTTGATTCATTCTGGAAGTGGAGATATCTGCATTTTACTGGAAGTAACCCGGATTTGACAGTTTTGCCTAGGTTTTGAAGAAAAAATGAAGTTTTCTTGCTGATACCTCATTGGTTTTGAATGGCCTTTGGGGTGAATCAAGGTAAGACCATTTAAATTAATATTTTCATTGCCTTTTTCAGGAAAGAAGTAGGTAAAGGTGAGGGTTTGCTGTGTTAGGGTGGACATCTCTATGTGGCCACCTAGTCTCATTGTGCAACCGGTTCCATGAATGAAGTTAGAAGTGTAACTAGGGTCTGAAACTTGGTGATTTATTTTATTTCCATGCCCTCTACATGTTCCAAGTATTAATTTGTTGGGTCAGTACTTTTATAGCACACTTCCTTTGTTAGTGTGGCCTAATTAGGGCTATTTGGCCTAAGAGTGAAATTGGGTTTATAACCCTTAGACATTGGATCTGCCCAAATGATTTTCAAATCCTTTGGAACTCACTTGAATTAAACAAAATCAACTCTTAGTTTTAGAGGTCATTTGGGAAATTAGGAAGAAATCTTAATTTTTCAGTCTGGCTGGGCTACTAGGCATGATAGTCCCATTTATAGCAGCAGCACTAAACTTTGTTAGTGAATCAATTTTAATGATTGGATAGTGGTTTGTTGGCTTAGGGGATGGTAGAACAAAGCCCTAGAAGTCATATTTACCTTGGGAAGAGTCTCAACCCTTATTGGGTGGTGTGGCCCTAAAGAGTCTTGGATGATCATTGGAGAAGGGTGTGGGGTTTGAGCATTGTCAAAGATGATTAAGAGAAGAAATGGTATGTAACCAAAGAAACCTAGTATAAATCACCCCTTAGAGTCTTGGTATGATTTTTGGAGTCCTTTTTTGTATCCCAAGTGGAAGGGATTATCTCAGTGGTCACAAGGGCTCTGCATCAGTTAGGTTTAAAATATCTTCTATCTTTCTCTTCAAATCTTGAATTCCTCTTAGGACATCTAGATTCAAAATTACCTATAAAAAAATTTGAAAGGTGATTTTCCTTCATACTTACTTCCTATTGGATCTTTAGGTACCCTTATAGTAAATAGGGATTCAAGTTCCTCAAGATCTTCATATTTTTTCCTCATATTGTCTAGTTCCTTCGCATATTATGCTTTCCAATCACTCTTCTCAGTCGATGATGTAGATGCCTTGAATGTAGAATCTGTCTTTGCAGCTCCTTGAGGACCAAACTATTCAAGCTCAAAAGTAGATAACTTTCTAAGCAAAGTATCCCTATAAATAGAAGTGTTAGACATTGTTCTCATCTCATTAATTGCACTAGCCTTCATTTTGTAAGCTGGTGTAATTTGTTCCTTCAAGCCTAGGGTTGTTCTTCTAGTAAGGAATTGAAGTTAAATGATTATTCGCCATAGGATCTTCCTGAAGTGATTAAGCTTCTGTAGAGAGTACCAAGATCTAATACCAATTGCTAGGATAATCGGTGAACAACTAAGAGGGGGGGTGATTCAGTTGTTAATAGATTATGAAACTTTAAGCACACAAAAACTTTTACCGGAATAAAAAATATATCAATTAAGCACAAACATAAATCATAAACTGAATACCATGCATCCACAACACATAACACCAAGATTTGTACGTGGAAAACCCAGTAAAGGGAAAAACCACTGTGGGAAGCCTAACCATAGTCAAATGATACTTTTGTAGTAAGTATGTGATTATAATAAGGGGCTTGTACATACAGGAAGGCCATTGACCTAGAGCATATTTCTCATCACAAAGGAGCCTCACTGACTACAAAAGATCTTCAGACTATAATCCATAAATAAGAATGAATTGCAAGAATAACATCTCCTATGCCTGAGTATAGTTCCAATTAAAGCTCAATGCCAAAGGTCTTAAACCTCTTACACAAACCCAATGAGATCACCTATGATCGACCAAAACCTCTGCATATGATTACAACTTTATTCGCATATAGATAATCCCATAACCCATTACCGTGATCTACAAAAGAGATCTTACATCATATTTATATCAACCTGAGACCTAAACAATTAGGTCAGCCACCTAAAAGATAATACAATAAATCCATTACATAAACCCGCAAACTGTTAGGATTAATGATATTCCCAAATATACTGAGAGGTGGGGGAATCAGTATCTAACCGGTGATCAAAATATTTAACCTTATTAAGTATTTTGCATTCCAAAACAGTGTACTGGTAAACAAGAATTAATGTAGTAAATAGGAACAGTAAAGAAAGCATAAAAAATACACCATAACACAAGATGTTTAACGAGGAAACCCGGTGTGGGAAAAACCTCAGTGGGATTTGTGACCCACAATATTCACTGACTAGCCAATGAATGGATATTTCTTACAAGAGGGGCCTGTACATGCAGGAAGGCCAACTGCCTAGAGTTCACTGCTCAATTACAAATAAAAGTCTCATCGACTTATAAATGGATTATGAGAATCTAATATAATGTACTACTACAATTCAATATCTGCTATGCCAGATTTAGTACCGGTTTAAGCTCATACTATAACCATAAACCTTATACAAAATTTGCCTTAATATTCATTCATCACTTCTACTATCATGTATCCATTATTACAAAATGATTTACAAGATCTCATACATATATGAGTCTATTACAATATGCCTTGTTGGCTTTACAAAAAGATATTTACAATTAAATACAATAAACAAAAGTTGTTCATGTCAGCTAGGGTGTTGGTATACATTCTTGTCGCTAACAGTGAAGTGTCTGCCAGTGATTTACCAGATGAAAGTCGGGTGGCTGCTTGTAGGTTGCTAGTAGGTTGCCATCAATGACAACACCATCATTTATCACTAGAGTGTAGAATGCCAACACAAACCAATGATAATCCAAGTCGGCCTAAGACCGAAACAACATTAACCAAACAACAAATCCAACTAGTAACCCATCAGGAGCATCCATCAACATGTTACATAAACTGCCCCATAACCTAACAAAATAGCATAGAATAGGTCCGATGCTAAATGCAACACCACCGATCAACTGGAATACAAACATGATAACCATTAGCATCCTGAAAAGCTTCTAGAATCCACACCAACACCACTTATCTAATCCATCAAAAGATCTTCAATAAAGATCTGCTAGTAGAACCCTTACCAAACCACATGTCTTCTCTAGCATTTAATGCCTCTAACATCCCCTCTCAAGCCACCTCTTGTTGACAATTGTTACCATTTCATTGGTGAAAATTATAAACATGGATTGAATAGCTTTCAATCCTAGCCTTTGTTAATATTATTGAATCTTAACCATCCATTTCCCTATTTGTTTTATAAATAGGACTCATTTCCTTCATTATCCATATCCAAGTTTTTATGCATCTACACTATAGTCTAATTATATCAAGCAATTTGCCTCCCTTAGGTTATCATAGCATTTTAATCATTTAGGAACATAATAGCATAGTTTTTAAAATCATGAATCATGTTAGTATAGTTTGTTAATATATTTATCATAGCTTCATCTTCATCATAGTAACACAAATTTATCTTCATCATCATATCATATAGATCTTAGATGCATTTTTGCATATAGATAATTCTTATCACTCATTCTTGGAGTTGTCATTCCTAAGTTAGTTTCTCAATGATCTGAGAGCAATCATTGACTTGAGGGATCCTATGAGATAGAGAACAATGAGATACATTACAAAGCATTAGCTAGTTTAGTATATTTTAGTCTTTTACCTAGAAATCTCATTGGTATGTTAGCTTTTGATCTTAAATTTTTTATTTTGATTAGATTGATTCTTGCATACAACAAAAATCAATGATTAATTCACTGATATCATTGATTTTATTGATTCCAAAACTTTTGCCTCATCTATATTTGGATGAATCTGCTCCAGATCATTCCTCATCTTCTCCTCCATCTTTTTTTGAAATTGAGTATTGCCAATGTATTTCTCAAATATGTCAAAAGGCTTCAGCAAACCAAGCTTTATGAATAATTCAACTTTTTCATGTAGGCCCCACAACTTTATTTCCCCCCGATCCATAAATTACTCAGTTTCACATACACTATAACATTTTTGAATCATATTTGATACCTTTATTGAGGCATCAATGCGGTTCTGAATATCTTTCGATACCAATTCACTATCACTTCCTGTGTATAGGTTTTGTAAGATCTAAGCAACTATTTTCTCTTTTGATTTCAAGTCTTTGTTGTTGGTGACATATTTTTTGAGCTTCTTATAATGTTATATTAGCTTGTCCAACAATGAAAGAAATTGAAATAATTGATCGGCCATCTTCATTATTTCCCCCAAATCTTTTTTTTTTATGCCTTATTGTTTGACTATATATTTCAAATAGTCTTTTTGTAAAAGACTCATTTTCCTCCCTTTCTTTCATTAGGGATTCAGTCAACTTTTCATTCGCATCTTTCAAATCATTAATCTCAATTTGTAATTGTACTCCCTTTTTATTGCTTTCATCCATTGCTATATTGGCTTGCGTTAGGTTTTGTTCTTTTTTTTTTTCCTATGGGCTCTTTCATCTTCATTTTTCTTCATCATATTTTAACAATTGTTCTTCAATTCATCTAACTTTGTCTTCTGATTACTCAGTTCCTCTTGTGCCTGATTATTATCTTGGCTTGAAGATGTAAAGCCATATTTTATTATCTTGTTCTCTAAATCCTTACACTTGTTTTCTACTGCTTTCCTTTGTGCTTTCTAATTTTCTATGTCTTACTTGAGCTTATCTATTTGAGTCTCCAATTAATTTTTGGTTCTCTCTAGCTTTAGCAATGACGTGTACACCACGTGGTTGTTCCTTTTTGATACATTGATTTTGTCAATATTTTTCATTCTTGAAAAATCCATTTGGACAATGCTCACATCATATTCAGATGGATCCATCTGATGCTTTAGTTTATTGTTCTTTGGGCACTAAAATTGTGTACTCTAAGTTTTATTATTTGGATTAAATGTAGGAAGCACCCTAGTTGCTACAGGCTCTGAAGTTACAGTAATTTGCTCCAACAATTGCTTCTTTCCTAATTTATACATTTCTCTTTTCTTTTTGATCTCAGCTTCAAATTGTGTGCAATCAAAACCTTGGATTGTTGAAACAATTGAATGCTTGAATGGAAAAAATTAACTACTTGTAATCTTGGTCATACTAAAAAATGGACTTAGAGGGGTGACTTTTGGAAATAATTCCTTCGGACTTTGAGCTGCCATAATATTTTGCTTCTTTGTAATAGTTTGTTCACTGAGATCCCATAGTTGTTCAAACTCCTATAGAAACTGCCTCTTCTAACTTGTTGTTCTCCATTTTGAAAACTTTTGTTTCTTCTCTTTAAAAGTGAAAAGTACTGCCTCTGTGCTGCAATGGAAGAGAGCAACAAAATTTTGAAATAAATACAACAATATGAGGTTCCAGAATTAGGAAACCTCCTACACTTTAAGCTTATAAAATCTTGGGCAGGTGAACCCTTTTTAAAGACTATTTTCTCACAAAAATAGTAAATGGTTTGCAAAAAACCAGTGTAAATTCCTGCAAACTTTTTTGAATGACTAGTACAACTAACCTAAATGGAAAATTGATTTGACTTCTAAAAAAAGGATCAAAAAATGCAACAAAAACCAACAAATAAACCAGTCCCTTATCCGGGAAACAAATTCATCTACAATAGAATACAACCTGATAAGAGAAACTAGTACACAAATCACAAGTTCCTGATCTATCAACTCCAAATATGCACAAGATTTCATCGTCAAATCCACACTAGAAATACTGATATCAATGACTTTGTTCAAAGTATATTTATATTTTTCTCCTTAAGAAAAAGACTCAAACCAACTTCATTAGATTCCTAGCAAATCATTCAAATAAGCAATCCTTGATTACTTAAACAGAATAAACACCAATACAATGACATAGAGACAATACAAATATGAATTTAAATTCTTTGGACTGTATATTTCATTCCTCTGTCAGAAGGTTACAAGTACATCATATTTGACTAAGAAATTGCTAAGACAAAGGCCTATATTAATTTTGCTAGAGTTTAGCTACAAATTTGTCCCTTTTCTAGGTAGCCTTGGTATCCTTTTATATAAATCAGGATGCAACAAGCTTCAGACTACCCAGAAGAAAAATCTTACCCTAACAATCATTTATTGCAAAAGTTATACTTTCATGCCATTGCAGTTGAGGGAGAAATCTAACATTCTTTCTAGGATGCGTGCTTCATTAATTCACTGGGTGTTCATTTGGAAAATGGTCAAAAGGGATAGGCTCTTATTACCCACAATCAGTTACAACCACCGTCAATCTCATAATTTTGGTGGATCATCTCATGCTAGAGCATTGATGAGTTCTTATCTAAAAAAACACAGAGCTGCACACCATTATGTTCTCTACAAATCTCCCTATAGATCTCCCTGGATACCTCTTACCAGCCCTTTTTCACCTTGAAGCAATGTCAGATGTCACTTGCACACCTCTACCACTATTTATTTCGAATATTTTAAATATTTGGTGCCAACGGATCAAGAGGTCTTCTTTCTAAGCACCTCTCCTTTAGTCGCCATGTCATGACCTTTAAAGATCGGACGTGTTTCCATTGCGGTATAGTGACAACCATCCAATCATGGGAAAATAACATGCCCTTTAACTTTCCTGAGTAATCTTCCTAGAAATGGGCCCCACCACTTGGTCTCTAGTTGTTAAAAACTTAACTGCTACCACAAGTTTTTTGCTGTAACCACTTACCTTAACTACTGGCATTAACTGCTGTCACACTTGGTTTGTAGAAAATCATCACCTTCTGTCTAAGAAATAACTTCTGAGATCCCAAGATCACTACCCCAAAATACTTGCCATGGGCTACACTTGACTACAAAATTAGATTCGTTGGATCGAGAGCTTTCCAACGATATATGAAAAATCCATATTTGGGTAAAACTTCAACCCTTAACCATCAATCCCTCTGCAGGTCGGTCATTTAAGATTTTTCCTTTTCACCACAATCTGAAGCTATATTTTAACCTGACTTTCCCACTTAGGTTTTAGCCACATGTCACCTCTTGGTTCGCTCGTGAGTCCCTCTAGACTCCACCTATCTTGCCACCTCACTAGTCACCAAGTCATGACCATTAACATTCAAGCACCTCCATCTTGTGGTATGGCAACAACCGTAGATCTTCCTTGAACTTGTTTATTCTTTACTTCCTTTGAACTATTCTTCCTACAGGTCCCACCACTTAGTCACTAAGTCGCACCTCTTAGCCATCAAGCATCTTTCCATCGCGACATGGAAACCACTATCAGATCATCCATCCAACCGTCAGATCCCTATTGACATGCCCATCGGTTAATTCACCTGGGCTACTCTATCCTCTGGCGGGCCCGCCATGTGTCACTTCATGGTTTTCTCCAAGCCCACTGTCATGCCCAAAATTTAGGGCAAAAAACGGAACAAATTTTTTTAAAAAAAACATACTAATTTAATTAACAAGTTCACTCTTGCGACAAGCGTTAATGAATTTTTCCATTATTAAATTCGAGCTAATTCTGAAATGAACTAAGCATCGATAAATTGTTAAATTTTAATTGCGGAAATCCTACTGGTTTAATTCTATCTCCAAGAGATACTTAGTCAATAGTTTTATTAAATTAATCAAACTAAAGGAAATAGGAGAGATATTTTAATTTATCCTCCAATATGACTATATAGTCTTTTCAATTCTTTTATATTTCTCTTTATAATTTATCCCAACATTAAAATCAGGATTATATAAATATATACATATATACATATTTGAATATGCATATATTTATATATTTATAATTTAATTACTTATTCAAAATACTCAAAAATTCATATATATACATATATATATATACCCATATATATATATATATATATATATATATATATATATATATTATATATTTGACATAAATGACAATATTTTAATTCTAAATTTAAAAACCATTATATCTTCCTAAATATTGTTTCATATTTCCCCCCAACCCTAATTAGGGTTTTAAATCTCCCCACTTAAATGTTATCTAATCTACTTATCTTATTTATTTTTAATAACAACTTGCCCTAGCCCCATTCGGCTAGGGTTTTAAACCATTTATATTTTTTAACAGTCAATATTTTTGGCTGGGCCGAAGCCCTTGGCGGCCATGAAACCATTTTATCGCAGGTCACGGAGGAAGGGAAAGCGGGCTTGGCCGTGCGCGCCACTGTGTGAGCGCATAGTGGGCGCCGCGGCACCACTGTGTGCCCACACAGTGGGCGCCGCTGGCGGCTCCACTGTGTGGCCACATAGTGGTGGCCGTGGCCGTCCACTGTGTGCCTACACAGTGGGAGCCGCAAGCGGCTCCACTGTGTGTGCACACAGTGGGCGCCGCGCGGTCGTCCACTGTGCGTACACACAGTGGAGTCCGCGGGGACCCAAAGCATTATTTTTTTATTTTAAAAAAAAAAAATATATAATATATAAAATATATATATATATATTGATATTTACATAACTTAAATAAGCATAGTTAAAAAGATGAAATTTATTTCCAAGAAAATTTATATATATATTTTTTTAAAGGGTATTTACATGCAAAATTTTAAACTCATATAGTAAAGGGAAAAACATTAAGTTAAATCTGATTATATATATATATATATATATATATATATATATATATATATATATATATATATATATATATATATATATATATATATATAAGCTTTTAAATCAATGTTAACTACAATACAATTTAAAATACTTTTAAAAAGATACAAAATACTTTTTCTAGAATAAAAGGAATTTTCATTGATTTTTCTCCTCTAATTTAATATTTACATAAAACTACTTTTTTCATTAAAAATACATAAAATCTTTCAACATCAATAAACTTCTATTTGCCACAAGTGAAATGGCACAATAAAAATCTAAATGAAAACAATTCTTTTATTTCTTTCCATAATACAAGAAGCTTTTGCATGCAACACAATTTAACTTTTCTTTTTCAAATAAACCAGAAGTAGAAATAACAAGCTTTTCTTTTTTAAAACATCTCTAAGATATTCTACCAATTTACAGAATGTTTTCTCTGAATAGTCACAACAATAAGACTTCAAGTCTACTTTCACAAATTACAACTTGCTTCTCTTTTCTATGAATGAGGCATATTTCTATAACAACTTTAAACAAACATCTGCAACTGAACTCAAGTATCTTCAAATACAATCTTCTGTATCTCTTTCATGGTTCCTATCCTCTTTCCTCTGAATTTCCTGCATAATAGAAAACACAAAAATGACCACGGAGTGCTCACCTCCCAGCCTAGGCTAACTGGTAGCCACCCCCAAGCTCGGAGAATCAAATCCTAGATGGGTAACAAACAGGAAAACACATAGAAAGCAATGCATACAGATATTCCAGACACATTCCCAACCTGGCTTTCACAGCACCACACTTTGGTGATGAACATTTTCAAAGGGTGGTAGTGGACCAAATACCCTGAGGAGAACTGCAAGTATGAAATAAACAAGAAGCCACCTCATGGCACAATAAAAATATCAAGAATCTTAACCCCTTAATCCTTATGCCCCCCAAAGGCATTCTAGCCTTATAACCCTCCTTATGACCCCCATTGCACAAACAGGCCATGCAGCAAGGGTCACACAAAGATCCCTTGTGATCGCTCTCAAAAGAGAGTCTCTCACTCGAGGGATGTCACTGCTACCACCCTCAAGATCCTCTTCTCTCCCAAGAGTAAGAGATCTTGAGAAAACTCCCAAAACACATCAATTCATAAAACAAAATACCAAAAGATTTTCAAACATAAATTTTCAAGAATACAGATTTCTTACACCAACAACTTCCAGACATGAACAAGAAGAAGATATTAAAAGTAAAAATTGAAACCAACCTTAATCTGCCCAAAGGTTATTATGATATCTGAAGAAGAGCTGCCCAATCCACAAATCTTTTTCCTTCTACCCTTATTCAATTTCTCTATTCCATAACATTATTTTCCTTACAAATTTTCTTCTGTCTCCAAAAATGGAGAGTGGGTGATTACCCTGCTATTCCCAAAAATCTTCCTTAAGAAGCTCACTCTCTGAGTTCTCACAGGATTCTTAAAAAAAACCAAAAAGAAGAAAGAAAGCAAAAATGCAAAAAGACTCTCCTTCCAAGAGGAAAAAATCTTGATTTGATTTTACTTCAATTTTCAATTCTCGCTCAACTCAAAAAAACCAATTTTTAAAGCGTTAAAAAGATCATTATAAAGTAGAAACTTGCCTAAAATTACCCCTAACCCCTAGGTATACCTTATGGGCTTTAGGAAACCCTATTAAACTACCCCTAGGTGTTCATTTAACCCATTTTAAACCCCTCTGAAGTTTATTTTCGGGTCAAACATAAGTTGACCACTCCAAATATTATATTCCCAAACTATTTTTTTGACAACACATTAATTTATTTAAGAAAATTATAATTAAACACTTTCCCCACCAAGAGACAAAATAAAATATTTAAATTTAAATCCACACATGTGTCAAGTGACACTAATAAAATACTTTTACAAAAATAAAACATGAAATTGTCTCTTGAGGTTTTTACACATTAAAATTTAATTAACACTTAACACTCATGCAACATATACTGATACGAATAAAATACAACACAAACGGGGTATTGTCTCTCTAAATAGACAAACCCTGGCTTTACAAACATACATAAGTCTAGGTTTGATTCTTCGTAATTTTCCATGGTCACATGGTAAATTTCCTGCGCATCTCAATTTACACATTAGTACTTCCAAATATCCAAATATAATATAATTCAATAATATAACAATGCACATCATCACTTGCATACAATTTTCATCTGCACAGATTGAATACATCTTTTATCAAGCAAATTCACATAAGCAATTTCATCCCAATTCACATAAACTAAACATACATCATAGTTCTATATTCAGAGTAAAGTCCTGCAAATTCAATAACGACATCTATCATTGCAATTTCATTCTATCTAATAGTCATGTAGTGTTCTATCTCATAAAGCATGTAAATAAATCATCAAATCATAGCAATGTTATCCAAATCCTGAAATCATGTAAGTTCTAAGTCTCAAAATGCATCAAAATAAAGTATCCATAATAGTCTAAAATATAAAATCCACTGAATGTCAGACTGAGTCGAGGTGAGGCCTCACACCCACCTAGACCGCCATCACAACTACCACATCATTAGTCACCATGTCGCAAGGGATAAAAATCGAGCACCTTTGCATAGTGGTATAACGACAACCGTTAGATTGGCACAAACCTACTCGGTCTTTACCTCTTCATCCATTTGTGCTACATGTCATTCTATGACCGGCCATGAGATCCACCTAAGCATGGCCTCATTTGTCACCTTAGTGCTGCTGGACCCAACCACCTCTTTTGATTTGTTAGGCCTCAATCTCTAGGCCAAACATCCCCTTTGGCAAGCTGCTATCATGTTTTATCGAGACCCTAGTTTCATCAAAACCTTTCATGTTGATGAAACTGATGCCTTCGGTGAGTCCCTATAGTGATCCATCGAAGCCAAGGTCTCATCAATGTTCATTTTGATGACACGCCACCTGTCTTCCTCGTGTTAACACTAGACCTTCCACCTCATCAGCTATGTGTCACCATGTGGCACCTCATGATTTTCTTAGAGTCCACCTTGGTGCCACCTATCGCAAGGGTATTCTTTCTGGGCACTTCACAACTGAGGTGCAACGATAGTCATGGTTAGCCCCAAAATTTCAACCCACCATTGATCTGCCTCAGATTTTTTGTTGGATTTCAGTGATCTCCTCGATCATTAGCCTTTCTTGAGTGGCTCTCTCTTATGCCACAGCATCACCATGTGTCTTCCACTTGTCTGCCACCTAATCAATGACCAAGTTATGGCTATTAACATTCGAGCACTTTCACATGGCGGTATAGTGATGGCCATTTTATTGGCTCAAACCTGCTTGATCCTTAACCTGAACCACTCACCCCTTTTCAACGCGTGCTTTGTCACCAAGTCACAGTGATATCTGGTGAGCATCTTTATGTCATGACATAGTGACAACCATTGGATCTTTTGCAATGACCTTTGATCTACTTGACTTTCTCGCTGGTTATTTTTCCTTTTTGCTGTAAAATTTGGGTGCTTTGAGATGCGCATGGTGGGCCCACCACTTCTGAGCTGCTACTTGCCAAAAGCTCATAAGATTTGACACTTAATATGTATGGGGCTTTGCCTTTAAATACTAAAATACTCCTCCCTATGACCAATGTGGGATAAATGGACCATGCTTGGGCCCTTCCATCAGGTCATCGGTGTAGCATGAAAAAGCCTCTGTCGATACCCGATGGCACTGGCAACTAAAATTGCTTCCTTGGATTATATAGAGAAGATGGTTCTGATCTGGGCTTGGACTATACACCTACCATTGCATTGTTTTTTAAACTTCATTTCCTCCGCAAACGCCTGTGGATCTTTATTTGCCTGAACTGCTTGCATTAACTGTTGCCCATGGTTCACCACGAGTGGTTTATCACCAAGTTGCAGGCAATAACCATCGAGCACTTTTATGTTGCGGTATAGTGATAGCCACAAGATCTAAACAAACTTGCTTGATCTTTAGGAAACTCAACAGGTACATAAGAAAAGACATAGGACATAGGAAAAATTAAAATTTATTAGAACCCGCCCAGGCCTAGACTTAAAAGGGGGCCCCTCTTGACGATGCACAAACCCTTCCACTTAAGTGGAAAAAGGCAATGAGAAAAGACCTTTAACAAAAGAAAAGGGAATTTCAAACCATGAACCTTGAACCACTTTGCGAATGGTTCAAAACTGACTTAATGCATTCACACTTTCTTATTAAAAAACATTACAAAGCCACAACTCATGCTAGAGAAATAGTTGAACCTTGAACCTTGAACCAAAAAGGTTCAAGGGTTCAAGTTCATTATGAATTACAATAATGTGCTACAAAGGTTTAATTTTTCTAAAAAATTTCATGAAAAAGAAAAAACCCTAAACCCTCAATATTTTATAGGTCCCAACATAACTATTAGTGTGAGGTTGTGGAATTGAAGTTTGATTTGAAACAAATTGAATTAGTCCTTCTGCAATCATTTCCCCTTTGGAAAGTTTACTTTTAGATTGCTCTAGTACTCCAATTTCACTTTTATCATGCAGATCTCTAGGGGTTACTTCTGGTACAATTTTTTTCCTTGTCTAGTAGATATCAATGCAACATCATCATAACCCATTTTTTCAACAACTGCTGCCCCTAAAGAATATTTTTGTTTTGTGGCTTCATTTGCAAAAGGTGTGTATCCATATTTTACCTAGCCAGTACTAGCATCATGTTCCAAGGTTTCATAATCATCATCAACATCTTTAGTGTCACTTTCATATTCATTGGGATGCTCTTTATTCAATAATTTTCTAAATTTATGATCCTCTAGGATCTCATCAAGATCTACAATACTCTTTGGATCACCTAGGTTCTTCCTCATAAACCAGAACTCAGTGATTTTTGGCTGCATCTATACAAGATTTATCTAGTCTCTCTAGTATTTTTTGTATGGTACATGGTTTGGAAGCTCTTGTATAGAAAGTTTTCTAGTTATTCATTGGCATATCTGGTCCTTTATGTTGGTGCAATTTTATTATTTTGGCTGACATTTGGTCAAAATAAACTCCTATTTCAGCGGTTGTTTTCTCCATTGTTTTTTTGACCTCTTCCCAAGAGTTCTTGTTTTTAAATCTTTGTATCATGGGTTTAAATTCATGTTGAATTAAACTTACTTTGTTTTGATTGGCTAAAATTATTTGTTTGATAACATCACATGGGTCATACTGCCAGTGACTGATAAATTCAAAATTACAAATTTTGAAACAAGACTACAACATTGAATGGTTTTCTATCAAATGTGAACCCTCCACATGAGAAAGGTAACAATGGAAATATGGTCTTCTTATTTTATTTTTGGAAGTATATGTATTTAGTACTACTTAGTTGTCATACATATTCCAATGCAAAAACCCTCTTTGTGACATGAATGGGAAGTTGTAGAGTTGTTTTGTTGATCCATAAAATCTTAGCACAATAAAATCTTCCATTAAGTACCAATCAACCAATTGTATTTGTGATCCCAATTGAATACAATTTATACAAGAACTAGGAAATCAAAGCATTGGAGTATCTTTAAGTGCTTGATACAATGGAGCCAAAAAGTAGTCTACAAAATCTTTATAGTTCCTCTTATTATCATGAATTCTTATCTATGGGTCTACTCATATACTGGAAATGGAATACCATCAGTCTTATGGAATGTAATCTCAAGTTTGTTTCCCATTTCCATAAATTTTTGACTATATTTCTATAGAAACAAATAGCACAAGTACCTAAATGTTTTAGTGGAACCTCCTTTAGTCATTGCAAATTGTTTCTACATGGTTTTTACAACATGCTCAATAAATCTATATTTAACAGGTGGACTAGAAAAATGGATATTATATAACATTTTAAGGAGGCTTGCACCCACTTCCCTATTACCATCCAATCCAAGGAAAAATGCTAACATTGAGAAATTCTCCTGAGCCCATGTTTTAAAATTTTCAATATCACAAGGAGGGCCTATGATCTCATTGGAGTTTGATGCCTTCATGTTTTTTTTTTTTGAGAAAATCATTTTTTGATGCTGAGTGATTCCTTCATACTGATTAGCCAGACTTTCAAGGTCAATGGGGATTACTCCAAAAAAATTTGCAGTGTTAGTAAACCCTAACATTTGACAAAGTCCTTATGCAGTAATGGGTAATACTACTTCCTGGCTATCTTTCCTGATGTTTTCTTTTGCATTGTCATCATAATTCTAGGTGCAAGCTATTATAAATTTTGGGCAAGGGAAGACCTTAGGAAACATCATACAACCCAATCCACTAATCCATGATGCCCCCCAACTAGGGTATTTTGGAGGATGTACCTAGATGAAGCGCTTACTTTGAGATGAATATCTAAGTCTTGATGTAAGATATGCATAGATTACAAGATCATAAATATCATGGTACTCATCAGTTAAACCAAAGGTTTTAATTAGTTTAAAATAGTGTATTTTTTTTCTTTCATATTCTTCTTAGGGTTATTGCTACTAATGGTGATAGACATGCTTGTAAATAGACAACCTTGAACCTTAAGAAATTACAATTATAAATTATGCCTTAAGAAATTGCAATTATAAATTGTCTAGAAATCCTACACCTTACCCATAATTTGAATAGCCGAAGAGGAAATTTGAAAACCAAGTCTATTAAGAAGAAAGAGAAAACCCTACTCCTAAGTGTCGAGTCCCCACTCTCTTGATTCAAGAAATGAATGTGTCCATACAACAACCATTGCCACTAGGACACATTATACTTTTTATTTAGTTTTACACATGTCAGGCAATTATTTTAATGTAATGATACCCACGTTACACACAATGACGAATACTTGCCTTTTTCCTTTTTAGTATTGTAATTTAAATATTGAATAACATAGTAAAAAATATTATATTTATTTATGGAATTAAATTAAAATAATAATTATATTTACACATCTGAGGCAATTATTTTAATGTAATGATACCCATGTTACATGTAGTGACGAATATTTGCCTTTTTACTTTTTAGTATTACTATATAAATTTAGATATTGAATATAGTAGTAAAATATATTTATTAATTTTTGACATTAAATAATAATTATATTTACACATGTCGGGAAATTAATCTCTTCATCAAAGAGAACCCACAAACAGTATTACACATTCATGAGATGATAGATCTTTGTAAAGACAAATAACAAAACCCTTAGTATTGTTATTTATGTAAGACAAGGCATATATTGTGGAGACAATTTCTGTAGAAGTATTGATGATAGATCATAAACTAATTATGAATACAACTTTCCTCTTTCTATTGACATGTTTTTGGTTTATATACATAGGAAAAAATGCTCCCACAATAGAACTTGAAACATGAAAGACAAAATAAATAGTCTGTGTGCCAAAATCCTTGATGAATCACCAGAATGAAGAATAAAAATTGTAGGAAGTCCAACCACTTGAGCCATGCCACCATCACATTACTGAATGACCTTGAAGATGTAAAACTAACTGGAAGAGGAGCTCAACAAACCAAAAAAAGAGCTCCACAAGCCACAAGGCTAGTGAATCTAGAGGAGGAGCTCATCAAGCAATGTTGTTATGAGAATAGGGATTCCAGCTCAGGCAATCAATTTCAATTTAATAGGCTCTTTTGTAGAGATGAATATCCCCTACCCTCATTGTTTTCCCCTCCTCTCCCATTGCCTCTCGGTCATCAGATAAAGAAGGGATGATGATTGGTAGCTTTTGAAAGATCTTTTGCAACAGTAGTTGCCTTTCAATATCCCTTTACTACAAGGCAGTTCATTGTAGTATCCTCCACCCGATGTCATATAATTTACATCTTGTGCATACACAGTCCATATTCACATATGAGCACTCCATTTTTGAAATCATTCTTGAACAAGCACGGAGAGAGATATTCAAAATAGTGCTCAACCAATCTATTCATTATGAAATTTGGGAAAAACACTAAATTTGAAAGCTCTAAAAATAGCCAAGCCAATTGTATTTCACATGTAAAAGAGTTTTTTTGCCTCTATAATCACTTAATCACCAGTTCAATTTTCTTCAATGACAATCCATTATCCGTACCCATGTAGCTTTTCATGCCGCTGTTTTAATTTCCTTGCGTCTGCCACATAGAGTTTTTTGATTGTCATATTTGGAGGTGATCTTGTGTGAACGATTTCTGTGATCTTCCTTCTTGTTTTCCAATCATAAAATTCACACAAATGAAAAGAGTGTCATGTTATTGAATCTCAATGTATTTAACATTAATATTAATGAGATGTTGATTGTGCTTGACTAATCTTGTCAATAGTTTTTCGAGTGTGATTTCTGACATTTTAGATCTTCAAGGATTTGAAGACATCGCATTCGATATTTTTTCGATACAAAACAACCACCTTCATTTAATGATCGGTGTTTTTTTGAGTGTATTTCTGACATTTCAAATCTTCAAGGATTTGAACTTGAAGACATCACATATGATATATTTTCGATACAAAATAACCACCTTCATTTAGTAAATAATAACTGTTGAAACATGTTATAAACAGGGATGTGGAGTTGTATTGGAATCAACCACATAATGGTTTTCAATGCAGTATTGAGTGATTTTAGTTCTGATATGAGATTTTTGAGGTTAGTAAGGATGACACCATCCTATTATTGTGGGTATTGTAAATTTTTTGTACCTCCAATTATGTAGTATCAAAGGAAAAGATAGACTAATTCCATTTAGAGTTAGAATGGGTGAAATTGGAAAGAATTCAATGGGTAGAATAAGGAAGGAGAGAGGCTCTAAAAAATGGGTGATGAAATAGTAATGCCACATTACTCTCTTTAGAAGTATTGGTACCAATAGAAGCTAATGGTGACACATGTGGTATCACTAGAGCTACTTGTACACCCAACAAAGAAATCCACAATAGAAGCCACTCTTACTGAAATAGGAACTATGGGGCTTTTATGTGACTTAGAGAGCTCTGTATTAAGCATCTTGTGAGGTCTTATATGAATTTTCCAGCACCTTATTCATATCGTTAGTC
Source organism: Cryptomeria japonica (assembly GCF_030272615.1). Lineage (NCBI taxonomy): Eukaryota > Viridiplantae > Streptophyta > Pinopsida > Cupressales > Cupressaceae > Cryptomeria > Cryptomeria japonica. Next base: position 130,599,161 of record NC_081410.1, on the reverse strand, counting down.
GAGGTCTCTATGACCTTATTCTATTATTTTTCGTGGTGATTCAGGAGTAGATTACATCTAACCTTGGTGATCACTTGTAACCTTGGTGAACACTTTTAGTCTTATACCAAAACCTCTGTTGTACTAGTATTTGAAGCAAGTGAAGTTGAAGCTGAAGGTGTCAACTGAGGAGGTCCCACTAAGGGGCCTTTTTATGCAATATAGGAAGCTGAAGCTTTATTTAACATCTTCTGAGGTCTTATTAGGGTTATTCATTTGCACAATCAACAATGAAAAAGGAGTTGTTTTATTCTTATTTTGTTGGTAAGGGTAACTTAGTAACTATTATTAATGATGTGATTTTCATTGTAAACAACTAATCATGAGAGTTGATTGTATTTTTTCAAGGTGATTTTGAGGTTTATTATACATGACTGATCCTGAGTTTATCTTGACAAGGTGATTACCATCATTTATAATTTCAAGGTTCTGGATAATCCACATCGGGATGTGATTTTGATATGTAATTAATGATGGAGTACTTTGCCAACAATATGTTTTTCCTATAAAGAGGCACGAGGGATGGATCATCTTGAGTTTTGAATGCAATGTTCTCATTTCTTAGTTCTAACAAGTGTTCTCTTAGGTTAAAAAGTATTAAATATGATGCAAATGTATTGTTGGGGGTACTATAAATTATCCTCCCTCCATCTATGTATTCCACATAGACTAAGGATGGGTGGAATTGCAAATATTGGGATGGGTGGAATAAGACATCGGAGGGGCCCTCAAATAGGAAATTTGGAATTGCTGCCCACTTTTGAATGTTTCCTTTCTTTGATTCATCCACTATAATTATATGGTTTCTATCATGATTGCTTGATTCAAATCGAAGATGCTGGAAGCAGTTAGCATATTCACTATTAAACATTGGTTTCATTCCTTCTATGAACTAGATCAAATCTACTTCCAATATAACATATGTAGTGGATTGGTATCAATTGTGTCAATTTGTAATTCATTTATAACTTCATGGATGAATCATGTTAATGTACCATTTAACATTGCAATTTTAATCCATTATTAATACAAATACAACTAATGCTTGTCCTACTATTGTCCTTTGTTATTCATTTGCAATAAATAGTTATGTTATGTTTGTTTATTGTAATTGTCAAATGCTTTATTTGGAGCATTTGTTTACTTAATTCTTTCAGAGGACTTCAATCTTTGCATAACAATGAGTCGATAACTCATACTTGTTATCCAACATGAAATCCTTAATATTTGCATGTAACTTAAGCATTTTAATCAATAATCATCTATTTTACAAGAAGAAAAAATTAGACACACATCACTCATCAGTCATCAACAATATAGTGCAAAGACACTATCAAAAACACTTGATTATTGATTTCATAAGATTTTGGAATACAACACTGGAGACTACTTGATAAGTTTTGTAATTCATTATAAAATAAAAATTGAAAATAAGAGAGAGAAGGAGAAAACAAATAAACTTATTACAATACTATCTTGTAGAACCTATGGTTACATTACTATGTTGCTCCTAATACATTCTACTTCAAAAATTTCAGAATCCTTTTTTATTGGTCCTGATTTATCTTTTATAAGACAAGGGAGAAAAACAAGCTTTAGGCCGAGTAAGACACTTGTCAAAAAATTATTGCTAATTACAATAGAATATGCCACAAGCATCTTTTTTAGGTAAATTCTGAAAAATCATTGGCACTAGAGGTTGCATTGCACTGTCTCAAGTACATGTTGAAAGTGTGATCATAATATAGTTCCAAAAATGAGAACCTACAAAAATAATATAGGAGACACAAAAAGGAAAAAGTAATGACCATTCCTCCTCCTTTGGTTGCTCCTCTTCAAGAGAGAAATACTGCTTATGATATCTATCCAATTCATCTAGAGTAGGCTAGGTGAAGGATTTTAGACCCTGCAACTTAGTCATAGCTTCCTTCATTTTATTTGCAGGTATAATGGAAGCCTCTACAATAAATGTATGGTACAATGAGTCAATTTCAAGAATTTTATTGAGGATTAAATGATATATGTCCTTTTGATTAGGGTCCCCCTTTACTAATGAACTTAGAACTGCATTGACTGATTCTTTGAATTCTAGTTTCCATCTATCCAAATCTTTAATTTGGTTATCATCAGTCATAATATTGGGAGTGTCCCACTTTTGTAGACCATTGAAGGACTCCATTTTTGCCCTTAACTTTTTTTCCTTATCCTCCACATGGGGGAGCTCCTTTATCAATGTATTATAGTTTTTCCACATCGCCCCTACAATTTTTGGTGCAAAAGGTACATTCTTAATTGCCAAAAGAATCTCCTTTAGCATAGTGGTTTTTTGGAACCACGTGACCCTCAATGGTTGAAAAAAAGAAAGAATATCACCCAATTGGGTGCAGACTTGGAACATAAAAGTATAATAGGTGTGCACCTCTTTCAACTTATTCAACATTTTACTAGTGATTTGTAAAATTGTGGACCTCCTAATTTATAAATACCTGTTTTCATCATCCTCTTTCATTTTTTGTACCTCCACCCTCATCCTCTATAGGTCTTCAAAATTCTCTTTTGACATGGCAGTGGAGTCCCTTACTGCTAGCTCCTTTTTCAATATGACATTTTCAATATATAATACATTGTACCTAGCATTAAGAGAAACATGCTTTTTTTTAAGCTCTTCATGTTTCTTCTCTTCTTCTTTAGTAGCTACCTTTGCAAAATGAACAACATGGAATGTCAATGTGGCCACTTCTAAGGCACTGGTGTCAGTAAGGGTTCTAATAATAGCATCCCCAATTTTCTGCTATATACCATGCAATACAATAGGCTTATCTATATTGGGGGCCTTAGCCCATATTGGAAATGCCTTGATTCTTAGGTTCAATCATGATCCATGCTTCCCAAACTCTTGAGCATAAATGGGGTCCCTTTGCCTCATTAACTTGTCCAATACAAAAACTTTTTCCATATGCCACCTAGGGATTAACATCATGCCGCTATTTTTGATAACTTCTCTTGCCTCCTAAGGAGTGTACTCAATATTGTCTTTATCAAATTTCACAATCTCCTCATCTAATAAATTTTTCAATTTCTCCTTTAGCCAAAAATCCTTGAACTCTAGAGTTTCCACAAAATCATCATCTGACAAAAATTGGATAGCAGCAATAATCCTTTCATCCTCAGCTTTCTCTCTAGAATAAAACTAGGAATGATTCCCTTATCTTCATCATTTGGGACACTTGTCATTTCATCATCTCTAAATGTATCCCTTGGAGGAGAAGGTGGTGGAACATTTTCATCCACTTCATCATATATGACCTTAACAAAATCTAAAAGCTTTGCTTTCCCCTTCTAAATTTTCTGATTGCCCCTGCTACTGGCTGACCTACTTGGGGAGCTTCCTATGAGGAGGAAACTTGGGAATATTCCTCTATCAAAATTTCCTTCCCTTTCACCTTAGATACAACTGGGGAAGCATCTACGAGCTTTTCTTCAAGATTTTTTGTTGGTTGCTCTGTCTCAACCCATTCCAATTAATTGGTGACAATGGCCTCAAAATTTCTCATTTTGTTTAGTATTCTTACAAAATCATTCTTAATGACTAAATAAAATCCTTGAAAACTAGGGTCCTTTTCTTTCCTTTCGCTCTCTAATTTCTTAAGGTATTCCCATTTCTTTCTTCTTTGGACAACTTCTTTAGGGCCAAAATTTCTAATTAGATCTTCATACTCATCATGCTAATGGGATATGCCCTTTACCTTCATCTTCTGAGTTCTTAGGTCATTAATGTAACCTTCTATATCAAAGTCATGAGATTTTCCTACTTGGAGCCGATAGGTATTCACCATGAAGTCTTTCACCTTCTCAAGTGTTTCACTTCCCACAATGAAATCTCCATATACTGTGAGCCAGGGAAGGTGAGTTCCTTTCTTTTCAGTTCACATCAAATCCTTCTCCATCCACATGAGTTCATTGAAGGCAAGCCTTGGGGAGATAGTGATTGGAAAAATGTGGGGTGGGTGAGGGAACCCATATACCCTGATTAATGTACAATCTGAGTAGTAGAAAAATTACCAAAATTATGAGAAAATGCACCGTCTGGAAATTCAACATCTTTGGGCCTAGCATTATTCACTCTCAAAATATTTACCATATCAATTAGGAGTCTTGGAAGGTGGACTCCGCACATTCCTAGGACCTTAATAACAAAATGATCAAATAATTCCCTATAATTTGAATACTAAGACCCCTTATCCCATAGTTGAGTCCATCTTTGGATTGGCCGCTTGTAACCTATTTGTGGATCAAACTTTGTCACCTTTAGTGCCTCATCCCAATCTATCCTACTTTTAAAAAGAATCAGATGGTACAATAAGGAATAATAATTAAATTCCAATTGGACTTTCTCATGCTCTTCTTTTATCAACCCCTCATACATCTTGTCCTGATTGTAAGTGGAAAATTCATACAGTTAATTGGACTGGGGGTGCTGAATCTTTATTGCCATCATCCTATAATCTATTGACATTTATTTTCTCCCACAATCCTCTCCCAAAACTTGGAAAATGGAATAATAGGTCTTTACAAAATAATGTTCAAAAGCTATCAAATCGAAAGGTTCCTTCTCTGAACTCAAAATGTAATTCTTTCCTCCTTTGTACATCTTTTTCCTATATTGGGGAATCACTTTCTCTTTGTAGAATTATTTCCTCAAGACATACTCTATTCCCAACCTTTTCATGTCAATGGTCTTGAGAGAGCTTTTGTCCAAATCAAAACATTGAACTATGACCTCTTTTTCTATATCAACCAAAATATGACCACTTTCCATCCTTATTGTCATGCTCTTAGGGTGGTAATGCTTGCCAACTTAAGATTCCAAGGGTGGGAAACTGGTGTTGTCTTATCCCTATTTCCATTAAAGTAATAAAAGATATCCCACCCCCTATCTGTGGTGATGCCATCTTTGTAATTGGAGCTCCTATCATTGAAGGTATTTTTGAATGTTTCCAGTGTGGTAGACCCCTTGAATAATTCTACATGATCTTGGTGCAAACCACTTGCTTATCTCCTTTTCTTTATCTCCATCTCTTCTAGTTTTTTCTCTACTTCCTTTGCTACTTTATCAATACTTTTAGCTGAAATTGATGAAGTAGGGGTTTTTGATGGCTTCCCTTACTGAGTAGGTGGGGGGTTTTTGACAACACAAGGATTTTCCTCTATAATTGGGGCCTACTCAGTAGATGAGGATGTAGATTTTTAAATAGGGTCCCTTCTTATTTTAGGCTTCGAGGCTTCCTCCTGCAGGTCCAATTCAACAATTTGAGGGTCCTATTTAGAAAGAAGGGATTGTGTAGAGGGTGTGGATGCAATTTTCTTACTGGGAGCCCTTCTTTTCTTTGGTTGTGGGGATTTGGAATGAGGGGATGAATTGGGTTTACCAGTGGATGGCTCATCATCATAAATTATGGTGGTACCCCCTCTTCGTGCCTTGCCCCTTTTCATATTTGGTTTAGAGGATTCCTCCTAGGATGCTTGACTCAACTCGGCACTAGGAGGGGTTTGTGAGACAACCAGAGGATTTGATTCTATAGCTAGCTCATTTGAAATTGGAGGAGTTGGGTGAACAACAACAAGCAGGGTGGCATGGGTTATTGCAGGCATAACATAACTTTGTCCTTTCTCAGGAGTTTTCTCAGTAGCAGGGGAGGTGCTATATTTTATTGGGGAAGCCATTCTTACAATATAGGGCAGGAAATTTCTATTCTACCATGTGAGAATAAACCCTATTAAAATTATAATTCATTCAAAAATGCACAACGATACAGGATCTAACACCACTTGATTTGAGACACAATTTACAACTTTGATGGTTACGTAGAATTACCTTGGATCACTCTTAAATCACTTCTTAGATGCTCTTTGAATGTAGGATGTGCGATTATACTTTAGAAATTACCTTTATCATTCACAAAGAAGCTGCCACTAATTCATATGTGCAGACTCGGCTTGGTGGATTTGAGATTCACAATTCATTCTTCCATCACCTTAAATTTTCATTAAGCTCTAAATTTTCTCCTTTGAAATTTTTTTAGCCACCTTCATGCATTATTTTACCCCTTGCAGGATAGTGGGGCCCTACATTTTTACCATATTGGCTACCTCGCAGGGCATCTTTCCATCATTCTCCATGCCACAGGGTAGCGGGGCATCAATCTCTTTCATTGTTTCCTTTGTTCTACTACCCCATGGGATAATTATTTCCTTTTCTTCCTTGTCGTGGGGTAGCAGGGTTACATTTATCTTGTTATCTCCTTTATCCTGCTAGCCCATGAAACAATTTTCCTCTTTGCATATAGTTCATGGGGTAGAGGGGCCTCAATCTCCCTTATTGTCTCTTCATCTCGCTAGCCCGCACCACAATCACCATCTCTATTTCTATCTCATGGGGTGGTGGGGTAGCCACCTTACACTTGTCCCACCATCCCACTTCATTTCCTCTTAAGCTCTTATACCCCTGTGGGGTGAATTTCCCTTTGTCTTTAATCTCTCCTCGCTAGACTTCTAGGCACTCCCTTCTTCATTCACATACCTTTCCTTTACCTTAATTGCATGGGGTAGTGGGGCTACCTTTTCTCTATTTCTTTTCCTCCTCAAACTAGTTCTCTTCACATCCCCTTAAGCCTTTTGACCCTCACAGGGTAAGGATTGCCACATCTTAATTTCATTCCGCTACTCCGCAGTCATATCTTTATTGCCTTACTACCCTTGTGGGGTAGATTTACTCTTAACCCTTTAGCATACCCCACTACCCCATAGCATAAAATTTCTTCAACAAGAAGCCATACGGGGTAAAGTTCTTTCCACTGTTAGCATACATCTATTGGCAATTTGGTGTAATTAATTATGTGTTGCATTGATGTTTGTCATCGATGTCAACACTAGCTATTTTGTTGTCTATTGGGTTCTGGTAGAGTGGTTGGTTTATGATGTTGGTCTCGAGATCTTCTCTGGTATGTTCTGGTTTGTGGAATTGGTTAAGATTGGTTATTTATATGTTCCTAATGTGTATCACGTTTAGTTGGTTTAGGATTTGATGATCTAGAAGCTATCATTTTTTCTAGTAAGCCTTTTGGTTACTGGTTAGGGTTTTACCGACAGAGCTTTGTTGAAGATATTTTGATGAATCCAATAAGTGGTGTTGTTACGACTTATAGAAGGTTATCAGGATGCTGATGGTTATCATGTTCATGTTCCAGGAGTTGATTGGTGGTGTTTAATTTGGCTTATGGAGACCTATTTTAGGTTCAGTGTTATTCAGATAGGTTATGGATCGGTTTATGTAACGTGTTGGTTGATGCTCCTAACGTGCTACCGGTTGGATTTATTGATTGGTTTATGTTGTTTTGGTCTTAGGCCAACTTGGTTTATCATTGGTTTGCAGGATTATGTAACGGATTTTTTGTATCATCTTTTAGGTGGTCGACCTAATTGTTTAGGCTTGGGGTTGGTATAAATATGATGTAAGATCTCTTTTGAGATTGTGGTATGTGGGTTATGGGATTATATATATGTAATAAAGTTGTAACCATATGCAAAGGTTTTGGTTGATCATAGGTGATCGAATTGGGTTTGTGTAAGAGGTTTAAGACATCCAGTATTGAGCTTAAACAAATTGTACTCAGGCATAACAGATGCTATTCTTGCTATTCAATCTTCATTCTGGATTGTAATATGATATTTTCTATAGTCATTGAGACTCCTTTTGTGATGAGTAGTGCACTCTAGGATGTTGGCCTTCCTACATGTGCATGCCCCTTATTGTAATATTTATTCATATGATCAATGGATAAATATTGTGGGTCTCCAATCCCACCATGGTTTTTCCTCATTGAGGTTTTCCACGTATAAATATGTGGTGTTATGGTGTTCATCTCTGTGGTTGCATTTTTACTTATAGTTATATGCTTTTATGTTTACTGGTTGTTGGTTTCTTGTGTTAATAAGGTTAAAATTCATCATTCCAATAGAACACTGATTCACCCCCCCGCCCTCTTAGTGTCCTTAGATCCCAACAATTGGTATCTGATTCTGGTGCCTCAAAGTAAGTCTAACAGTTTGAGCAAGATTATGTATCTGGAATCTATGGAGATAAGTTTGAGGAAGGAACTTCAAGTAGCTCTTGAGGTCTATAATGCTGAAAGGTTGAGGAACATGAAGTTGCGAGATGAGTTGAGGTCTGCAAAGGAATTCATCCTTACCCTACAGGAAAGGTTATCATCTGCTCAAGCTAAAAGGAAGGAACTCTTGCAAAGTCAGGATGATGGAGAGAAGAATGCTTTAAAGGAACTATGTTAGAAGTTGAATTAGAAAAATGGTGTCATGAATAATGAAATGAAAGCCCTAACTATGAGGATGTCTAAGGATATTGAAGACCGAAAGAAGAATGAATAAAATATTGCCAAATATTTGAAAGATAGATATAACGAATGCATTAAGTTGGCGCATGAGAATGATATATTGAGAATTGAATTGGTACAATCTCAGTACAATGCGCAAGAGTTGGAAAGAATGGTGATAGCCCTAAGAGGTGATTTGGATGCTGCAAATGAGTTCAAAGATAAGTTCAAGGTTAGTTTTTCTAAGTTTGATGAGTTATTGAAGAATCAAAGGGACACTGGAGATACTAGAGGTCTTGGATTTGAGCATGGAGAAAGATCTGACACTACAATCAGGATGATACATCTGGTCATAAGAACAATCAGGAGAATTCACCAATCAACCATAATCAGAGGTCAATGACAAGGCAACCCAATGCACATAAATTTAATGGTAGATTCTTTGTTTGCAATAAGTTTGGTCATATGGCAAGTCAATGTAGAAATAAAGTCAATCAAAATAATAATTCAGGTATCAATCAGTGTTTCAATTGCAAGAAGTTTGGTCATAGGACAAAAGATTGTAGAATGACTATGAAATGTCATGCATGTGGAAAGTTTGGACATATGGATAATCAATGTAGGTTGAGGAATGGTCAAGGTTACAGTAAGGAAATTTAGAAGAATAATATCACTTGTTATGCATGCAACGAAGTAGGACATATTTCTAAATTTTGCAGAAGCAAGAACCTACCGATGGGAAGAGATAAATCTAATGAGAAGGGAAAGAATAAGGTTGATGATATTCAAAAGAAGCATCAGAAGAAGTGGGTTATGAAGTTTGAGGATCAACTAGCATAATCAAATGCCCCAAATGTTCATTTGGCTGAGGCAAATTCCCCAATTACTCAACTAGCCAAGCAGAATGTTCCTGCACCGGCAAGAAACTCATCCGGTATCTAAGGTATTTGCCTTGGGGGAGGCAAATTGATGACATATCTTGCATTGCCCTTGGTAGTGGTCTGAAATCCTATTTCAGATTTTGGAGAAGTCAGTTTGAAGGTTAACCGGTGAAGATTTGTTGGATCTTGGATCTGGTTTGGTTTACCAGTAAGTCACTTTATGAGTTATGGTTTGGTCATACATCTATAGTTAATTATTTTAGAATCTTTCATGGTAAATTGGAAATTTTGATCCTAGATGTGATGAAGGGATATTTCTTGGTTATTCTCATGAAAGCAAAGCATATAGATGTTATAACAAAAGATTATAGAGAATTGTGGAGAGTGCTAATGTCAAGGTGGATGAGCATAATAGAGATCAAATCAGAACTTATGAGAGAGAACCAAAAGTGAAAATGGTTATAGCTAAACCAATAACACCTATACCAGAACAAAATATTGAACCAGTTACTCTGGTAGTATCAGAAAATTCAGCAGTAATTGAAGATCACAGTAGAGAAAAAGAAAGTCAGAAGACTCCTAGGTATGTAAGGTTGAACCATTCAGAAGATCAGATAATTGGACAAGAAGAAGATTGGCAACTGATGAAGTATGATTAATTTCTTTAATTGAACCGACATCAGTAGATGAAGCATGTAAGGATGAATTTTGGATCTAAGCTATGGAAGAGGAATTAGATCAGTTAGAAAAGGACAACACATGGATTTGGATGTTATTGGAACTATACTTGATTAGTTTACAAAGGATATTCTCAGAAGGAAGGAATTGATTATGTTGAATCTATGCTCTGGTAGATAGGATTTTTTAGATATTTTCAAGGATTTTCAAGTATGGTTTTTGGTTTATAATGACTTTACACTATGTGCATATTCAGATGCGGATTGGGCTAGAGATATAGGTAACTGGAAAAGAACATCTGGTGAAGTTTTCTTTCTTGGAAAGAAACTTGTTTCATGGATCAACAAGAAACGGTAATGCACTTCTTTATCTACTGCTGAAGTTGAGTATGTTGCTCTTGCTGAAGCAAATATTGAAGGATATAAGGGTAGATTGTAATGAACTGATAGTTATTTAGTATGATAACTCTATTGTTATTGACATATCAAAGAATCCAGTATTTAATTCTAAGACAAAGCATATTTCTATCAAGTATAATTTTTTGAAGGAGAAGGTGGAAGCAAATGAAGTCAGATTGGTTTAAGAAATCATTTGAGTACTTCAGAGATAGATTGGGGGTCTCTGCCCCTTCGGTAGAGACTTGAGTGATGTTGATTAGCATCAGTCCGGTATGCATTTATTAGAGCCATCATTCATTTTGGATTGATGTGTTGGTGCTATTACTGAGGGGGAGTAGTCAAATGTGTAGTTAAGTGGATTTATGATTTTTCTTTGATGTTTATGTCATATTTCTGGCATTGATGTCAAAGGGGAGAGATATTTATGTGAAAAAAAAAGAGAACAAAGCTTAACATGTATATCATTCATAGGGGGAGTTTGGTCTATTGGTTCAGAACTTCACTGTCATCTCATCTTGGGGAGACAGTTGGATGTCTTCCTTTGGGGGAGACTTGTTTGGAATTTATTAGCACTTGGATGTTTTTCACATCTAGTGTTGTGATCAATGCCAAAGGGGGAGATTGCTGGCAATGTGAAGGAATTGATTATGTGTTGCATTGATGTTTGTCATTGATTTCAACACTAGCTATTTTGTTGTCTATCAGGTTTTGGTAGAGTGGTTGGTTTATGATGTTGATCTGGAGATCTTCTCCAGTACGTTTTGGTTTGTGGAATTGGTTTGGATTGGTTATTCATGTGTTCATGATGCATATCACATTCAGTTGGTGTAGGATTTGATGATCCAAAAGATATCATTTGTTCTAGTAAGCCTTTTGTTTACCGGTAAGGGTTTTACCAATAGAGTTTTATTGAAGATCTTTTGATGAATCTGATAAGTGGTGTTGGTGCGGCTTCTAGAAGGTTATTAGGATGATGTTGGTTATCATGTTTATATTATATTTGATCGGTGGTGTTTCATTTGGCTTATGGCAACCTATTTTAGGTTCGGTGTTATTCTGCTAGGTTATGGACCGGTTTATGTAACGTGTTGGTTGATGCTCCTGATGCATTACCAGTTGGATTTATTGATTGGTTTATGTTGTTTTGGTCTTAGGCAGACTTGGTTTATCATTGGTTTATAGGATTATGTAATAGATTTGTGTATTATCTTTTAGGTGGTCGACCTAATTGTTTAGGTCCTGGGTTGGTATAAATATGATGTAAGATCTCTTTATAGATTGTGGTAGGTGGGTTATGGGATTATCTGTGTGCAAATAAAGTTGTAATCATCTGCAGAGGTTTTGGTCAATCATAGGTGATCGAATTGGGTTTGTGTAGGAGGTTTAAGACCTCCGGTATTGAGCTTAACCAGAACTATACTCAGGCATAGGAGATGCTATTCTTGCAGTTCAAGCTTCATTCTGGATCGTAGTCCGATGTTTTTTGTTGTTAGTGAGACTCCTTTTATGATGAATAATGCTCTCTAGGCTATTGGCCTTCCTGCATGTGTAGGCCCCTTATTGTAATATTTATTCATCTAATCAATGGATAAATATTGTGGGTCTCCAATCCCACCATGGTTTTTCCTCATTGAGGTTTTTCACATATAAATTTGTGGTGTTATGGTGTTCATCTTTGTGGTTGCATTGTTACTTATTATTATATGCTTTTATGTTTATTGGTTGCTGGGTTGTTGTGTTAATAAGGTTAAAATTCATCATTTCAGTAGAACACTGAGTCACCCCCCCTCTCAATGTTCTTAGATCCCAACTACATCCTGCCATCCCACTAGACTAACTTTCATAACAAAGGGGACATGTGGGGCAAGAATTTCCTTTTGCCGATATATGTTTTATTTTTTCATTATTATTATTATTATTATTATTATCATTTTGTAGACTAGGAAGTATGAATCATGTCCACTATTAGATCATCAAATATCAATGATGAAGGTTCAATTTTGGGCCTAAGATCTGACAGTTCACAAAATTTGTACAAACCATGACTGGAAATGAGACATGTGTCTTTTTTGTATTGTATCACATGAGAAATAGCGATGACTTATTATTAGTTAATATCATTAAAAAGGAATTTATGTATTTAATTATAAAAAAATATTCTAATTTCTATAATGCCAAATGAAATTGTTTATATAGAAAAATCAACAAAAATTGAAGATTATATATAAGTTTTATTTTTTTCATTATTATTTTTTTTAATCATTTTATGAACTAGGAATTATTAACCACACCCATCGTCAAGTCATTAAATATCAATGACGAAGGGTCAATTCTGAGACTGAAATCCAACTAAACAAAATTTGTACAAAGCATGACCGAAAATGAGACAAGTGTCATTTTTGTTTTGTATCGTGAGAGCAATAGTGATGGCTTATTATTAGTTAATTTTATTAAAAAGGAATTTATATATTTATTATAAAAAATATTTTGTATTGCCAAATGATTTTTTTTTTACAGATTAATTATTGGCTAGGGCTAACACCCATTTTATTAAAATTAATAAAAATATTTTGCATTGAGACATGCTACTTCATAGATACCAAAACTATGCAATCCAGACCTACCAATAGACCTCCTACATACTGATTTACACCTGTTTCAAACATAATTACATCGCTACATATACGTATCAACTGTTCATCGATTGATTATCTATACAAAAACAAAAGGCCCCATATTGGATGACCATGAAATTGTAGAGAAACTAGAACCTAATTATTAGAACCCACCTATCGATTGCCTCCTCCCTTGCTCTTTCCATTTTCAGCAGCCTGCCATGCTTGGCTTGCTGCTTATCCCAATAGTCTCATCCATTGTGAACCTCTATTTTGGTGATGTCCTCCATGTCTCAATCATCATTTAGAATTCACTCCTCACCTTGACCCAACACTAGTAGGATTACCATCTCTACAATATCCTTAGGCACAAACTCATCCTCATCCAGAAATAATTCAGTGGTTAAGTAGTCCCAGTGCTACTGTTCATCATTAGGGGCTTTGATACCAACCACACACAATAGGAAATTGATACTCTGGTCCATAATATTCTTGTGAGCCTGCAACACCTCTGGTTTCAATGTGGTTGCAATTGGGAATCTATGGGTCTGGCTCAAGTAGTATTGATGTGGGAGTGTAATATGCAAATCCTCATCTAGACTATCTAATGCTGCATTGATTTTACTTAAAAATAAGTGTCTGAACAATATTTGGGTGAGCTTCTTTTCCCATTGCTTGGACACACCCAAATAAAACAACATAGCTAGGAAAAAAGAAGGGATATCAGAAGATACCCTGTATTTATGGTCAGACCACAAGAATTCCTTACCTAGAACCTCCTTCATAGCATGCCAGATGTAATCATGGTCATTCACCATTACCTTGCCTAGCTGCTTATCCATTATCTCACTCATGAATGCCATTTGTGGCTTTTTGGCTTAAAGGATAATAGGCATTTCCATTGCAACATGCTCAGTCATAGCAAGAAGCTCAAGCACAACGAAAACAAGGTTGAAATTAGGAGGTGTCTTCATCATGATTTAAGGATGTTTCTGGCACCTAAATCTTATCCACATTAATTAGGATCAATGCATCTCTTATCACCATACATGTGAGTAGGCACTCAAGGAGTTGTGGTGTTTATTAGAAATATTTCTAAATATTCTCAGGGAGATCGTGTTATTACCTCACATGTACCGAAACATATGCAACTCGTTCTATTACCTCACACCAATAGTTGCACTGAAACATACCCATCTGTAGACTAAATATTTTGTCGACTAGGATGTAGGAATCATGTCCACCATCAAATCTTCAAATATCAATGACGAAGGTTCAATTCCGGGCCTTAGATATGACACAACAAAATTTGGACAAAGCATGACCAAAAATGAGACAAGTGTCATCCTTTTATTGTATCGCAAATGCAATAGTGATGAATTATTATTAGTTAATAGTCATCTAATTCTATAGTAGAATTATTTTATTTATTTTATTCAAAGAATAATTCCCCAATTTAAATTTTATAGTTTTATATATTTGAAAAATTCCACCCATAAAAATAAATTTTTGGTTTATTTCCAATGTTTGTTTTGCCAAATAAAATATTTTATATTTAAAAACAAAGATTAATATTCGTCAAAATTTTCTAAAGATTTTTCTTGACTTCAAGAAATTTGCCAGCCAAATTTTTATTACGTTTCCATGAAAAAATGCAAAAAATAAACAATAAAAAAAAATTGAGCTCCGATGAACGAAAAATTTGTCAATATTTTATACCATTTTCGAGGAGGGGGGTTCTTAAAGTTTTTTCTGGAGAGGGTAAAGGTATATAGGTGAGGGAGAGAGAGTTCACAAAGTGAGAAAGAGGGGCAAATAGGTAGGGAGAGAAGTGGAGAGTGAGGGAAAGAAATATGGGGGAGAGATATAGGGTGAGATACTTAGAGCCTAGGAAGGGAGGGGTGAGAGACATAGAAGGTAGAGATACAACTGAGATAAATAGAGAAGGAGAGAGAGATATATCTAATGATATAGGGAGGGATAGGTAGTGAGGTAAAGATAAAGTGGGATACCTATAGATGGGGAGAGAGAGGGTGGAAGGAATAGGTAGTGATTTAGAGAAATAATGTGAGGAGGCAAGGGTAGAGATGGGGCTAAGAAGGGAACGTGAGCTAGAGAGGCAGAGAGAGAGAAGTTGAATTTGAATTGAACTCCAAACAATCAATTAAAATGGGAAAGAAAGTGAAAATGAGAGACAATATTTTAACGATGAACATTTGGCTAGCAACACATTTGATGCTTGCCAAATATAGAAAATGCCATATTTGGTATTTGCCAAATTGTTTGCACTAGGGAACACCAAACCTATGGGTTGGATTTGGCTTGGACACCCAACCCAAAGGTTTGGATGACCATTTCATGCTTAATATATGTTTTTATCAGAAGATTAAATTTTTTACATATTTTTAGTCATGTTATCCATCAAGTTTGCACATGTTTCAATGCAGTTAAAGAAAATCTCCAAAATAATATTAAGATCTCTCTCAGCTATCCAACCATATAATTTCTTTCACATTTTAATTTTTTAAGGCTTTCATCTTTAATTTCTTTTTTTAGTGTGTCTATTTTTGGTCAAAAACCAATATTTGCTATTTTGGGTATAATTTTTTACATGTTCATCAAATTTTGAAACAACTTACATTTTTAGAAACTAGACACCATTAAACATAGATTCAATTTTATTATTTTATTTTTTATTAGTTTTCAATGAATTTAGGGGGGAGCATGCTCAAAATTGTGTTTTTCAAGATGTGTCCACTTTAAAAATTAGTAAAAAATTATGTAGTCATTAAAAAATCAGCCAAAACATTTGGGATAAACTACAAGGTGTTAGCTAATTTCTCACTGAAGAGATTTTTAAAATTCTAAACATTTTAGGGGGGGAACAAAAGACATTGTTATGTTTTTTGCATAAAAATGGGACCACTTTTTGTGGACCTCCTTTTTAAAATCCTTAATCTCCATTTAAAAATAAAATAAAATTAGAAAGTAGACTCAAAGAACTTTAACTCTTGTTCTTATTGCATCTTCAATTTTGGAGTGTAACTATGCTTAATTTATCATCGAAGTTTAGACTTTGTAGATTTAAAAAAAAGTGGCATCTTCAAAATCCCTTTTGGTACCACATCTTGGTACACCCTTAACTGTAACTTGATAATTGTAATTCTACCCTTAAACCTTACCCTAACTATAATCCTTATCTATACCCTAACATAACCCTTATTCTATCTCTAATCCTATCTCTAACTATAAAGTTAACCTTAACCCTAACTATATCTTTTACGTGATGTGAAAACCTTAATGCAAATCATAATCCTAACCTTATTCCTAACCCTAAATGTAAATGTAATTGGGTGTGTGCAAGAAGTTGAGTCCACTTTTTGGCCAGAAAGTGGAAGTGTTTTCCTTGATTTTTTTCAAAATTTGTCCTATTTGACCTAAAAATTTGAAGCACTTAAAGAATGAATCTTGAAAAAGGTTAGTAATAGAAAATTTAGTGCTCAAAGTCTAGTTTCTCAATATATAATTTATTTTAATACTCAAGTGATTGAAATTAAGTTTGAATAGGCATTTCTAAAACCTATAGTTTAAAAGTTACTTTTTTAGGACCATACTATACCCGTGTACAACAAGCATAATTTGACCTAAATGAAAGTATTTTTATAAATCTTTTTGGGAAATATTTTTAATGCACTCACCTTTGATGAGGATACTTGTTTGTAATTTTTTTCTAAATATTTGTTTTGTTAATTTTTCATTGAGCATAATTTTTGTTTTGAAAAGCCCTCGTGTACGACAAGCATAACTAGACCTAAACTTAACATTTTTTAAAAATTGTATAGAATTGTCTCTAATTTGATGCCATATAATTTTTTTTTCAAAAAACCTAAAAACAAAGAAGTTGATTAAAAAAATAAAAAACCCCATTATTTCAAGTTTATGGACCTCTTTCATTAGAAGCTATTTTATAAATAAAAAATTAATCCAATTTTACAACAAATTGCATATTTGAAATCTAGAAAACCTCTTTCGTAATGGGTTTTCTTTCTTTCAAAGAATTCTAAAAAATTGGTGTCCAGATATATGTCCAAAGTCATTATTTTGTATGGACACTAATATGGCCTTCAAGTTGCAAGTCAAACCAGGTCCAAGGCTAAAGCTCAACACTCCAAGCCATTTCCCAAAGCAAAATCCAAAGGGAAAACTAGGCCAAAATTTGATTTTTTTATGAATGGGATCCCATTTATCTAGTTCATTTTTTTAAAGTTACATAATATAGATTATGATTGGGATACTATTTAGAGTATGAGATCCCAACCCTAATCTTGACTCTAATCCTAATGCTAATTTTAACCCATATTTGAACCTTAAAATAACCCTTATTCCATATTTAATCTTATCTCTATTTGTATATTAACCCTAAGCCTAAGCCTATAACTAATCGTAAACCTACAATAACCCTAACCATAATCCTAATGAGAACCATCACTCTAATTCTAATCATAATGCCAACCCTATTCCTAAACCTACCTGAAACCTAAACCTAATCCTAAATAGAAACCTCACTCTAACTCTAATCATAACCCTAACCCTAGCCCTAGACCTAATTATTATTCTATCCCTACCCTCATTCTAATTATAATAGTAAAACTAACCCTAAATGTAACCCTAATCCTAACCCTACCCTTAAGAAGATTTTCGATATGTAGCCATTTTTTTAACCCTAACATTTATCATAATCTTAACCACAACCCTTTCTCTAATTCTAATCACAACCCTAACCCTAATCATAAGAGTAATTCTAAACATTCCTATCTCTAACTATAATATTAACCTTAACCCTAATCATATCTATATATTAATGGTATAATATATTTAATATTATAATATTATAGATATACTAAATAATATTATTTATATATTATAATTCTAATTAATTTTTTTATTATATATATTATTTTTTAAAATTAAAATTAAAATATTTCCCTAATATATTATAATATATAAATAATAATTTAAAAAATAATATTTAATATAAAATTAGTTTATTTAAAGTCTTGCATGTGATAGTTCTGATACTTAATGTAAAGAGCTGATGCTAATAGCTAACAAGATGAGAGGGGGGGTGGATCATACAAACTTAAACTTCCATAAAATCAACAGATTCAACCTCGGTAGAATATACTTCAGCAATATAACCAAAAACTGCTAAACATACAAACTCATAAACATATAATCATCATGAAACTCATAACATCAGATTTAACATGGAAACCCAAATAGGGAAAAACCACTATGGGATTTCGGACCCACTAAGAAATATACTCTTCTAGAGTATGCTCGGTTAAAAGCAAATCCTATTAAAGATTACAAACACATTGTTAGATGTGACCTGGTTAAGGGATTTCCCTCATATCTGTTAGGATCTTCACTTTGTTAGAAGTGACCTTGTGAAAGGATTTCAAACACTCATTTAGAATGTTACCTTGCTAGAGGGTTTACATATAAGACTGTTAAGTCCACTCGGTTAAGAGATTTCTCTCTTATTCAGAATAAACAATAGTAGTAAATATATCTGGAACTTCACATCTAAAATGCTAAAGCAGATTCTTATTTGCTCAAAACAATCTTGTCATAAGACTTATCTAGTCTTCTGTTGGGCTCTCTACTCTGTTATTCAAACAGGTCTTCAAGCTTCTGTGCTCGGTAATAACTATGTAGCATCCTTGTGCTTACACTTGCCCACATACCTTGTTTATTAACAATTCCTTATTTGTAAACAATTGCTAACCACTAAATCTCCTTGATCACATTTCCCATGATCAATCTTAGCCATTAGATCTTCAATCTTGACTAGGTTCAATGCATCCTTCGATTTGAAAATGTTTTACCTTGTCTCAGGACTTGCAATCCTTTCTTGGAACTTGCACAAGGTTATTGCAGTTCAATCTGTGTTGTAGATCTTCCTATCGATCTTTCTTTGCCATAGATCCTTTAACAAACTTCATGTGCAACATTCCAATCATTTATACATATCCAGCTCATCATTGTCCTTCATTAAATAATGCTTGTATTCATCCAATGCACTCTGTCATAACTCGGTTGCAACTTGGTAAATACTAAACTTTACTCGATAGACATTCTGCCTTCATTAACCGATATCGATAGCCTTAGGGTTTACCGACTAGGTTCTTTGCTTGGTGACATAGTATAGTATTAACCTTACAATCAGCAACATATGTAGGATATCAAAACAATCTAAACATCATGATCTCATCGTTTTCTAACCTCGTAATAGTTGCCCATTGAATAACTTATTCCCTTTATTCATATTCTTTCCGTGTCACTTACTGACCACTTAATTCTCTTCAAATCAATCTCCTCAAGATATGGCAACATCATACTGAATCAAAAAATCAATTTCTTGACATCAATGACAAAATAATGTTATAAAGATAGTTATCATCCTTTTTCAATTATATCAATAATCTTCAACAACCTTCTCAATATCCTTAATGAATATCAACAATTTGTTTTTCTACTGAAAATGGCAACAATCTCCCCATTTGGCATTGATGGCAAAACCAACAATTAAATGGTAATACCAACAAAATATTCAAATTGATTCAGATTCAGATTGCTGTTAGACTTCTCCTGTTATCCTTGAGTTGTAGACTTCTTCTGAAAGTCTTCTCCCTTTAGTAATCTTCTCCCCCTGTCATTAGTCTTCTGTCATCTTCTTCATTTAGGATTTTTACCATTTAGTCTTCTCCCCCTTTGACAACAATGCCAAAAAGTAAAAGAACTAAATCATGATTTCTTCCTCTGTGAAGTGATTTGCCTTGCTGTGTATCATCTTAGTCTCGGTCAGAGCAACTTGTCTCTATTCATTATTTCCTGCACAACTTTAGGTGACCTCCTAAAGTGTAAATCAGCATCAATCCACACATAATATTCTGTAGATTCGTCAAATTGATTCTTTCACCGAACTCAGTCAGTGAGTAGAAGATAGGGGTAGGACCCCTAACTTGCTTCTAAGATACTCAAAAATGTCCCTTGGCAGTGGCTTTGTGAAGATATCTACAATTTGTTTCTTTGAACTAATATATTCCAGTACAACATTCTTCTCTTGAACTTCTTCTTTGAGATAATGATATTTGATAGATATATGCTTTGTCTTGGAGTGCATCACTGGATTCTTTGAAATGTTAATGGCACTAGTATTATCACAGAATATAGTTACTAGCTTGGTAACTTTTTCATTTATACCTTCCAATAGTTGTTTGATCCATGCTATGTTTGTGCAATTCAATGTTGCAGCAACATATTCAGCTTCTGATGTTGACTGTGAAATACATCCTTATTTCTTGCTAAGCTAACTTACTAGTCTTTCTCCTAAAAAGAAAGCTCCACCACTTGTACTTTTCCTGTCATCAATGTTGCCTGCCCAATCAGCATCAATATAAACTTTTAAATCAAAATCATTTCTCTTTTCATATACTAAGCCATAATCTTCAATGCCTCTCAGGTATCTAAAATTCTCTTGATTGTTGTCATATGGGTTTCCTTGGGATCTGCAGAGAATCTTGCAACAATACCTACTGCATGTGCTATATCCGGTCTACTATGCACAACATATTGCAACTTCCCAATCATAGATCAGTAAAGTGTCTCATCAACAGATGCAGATTCATCATTCTTTGATAATTTACAGTTAGTAGTCATAGGAGTACTTACTGGTTTAGAATCCTCCATTCCAAATTTCTTCAAGATTTCCTTTATGTACTTGGATTGAGTAATAAAAATCTCATCTTTCATTTGCAATATATGTAAACCTATAAAGTACTTTATCTCACCGATTAATGACATCTCAAATTCTTTGCTCATTTCATTTCCAAGTTCTTACATAAGGAGTCATTACCACAAAAAATAACATCATCAATAAATATGGTTGAGATTAGTACACCATTGTTTTCATCATTCTTCATGTACATGTTGTTGTTTTCACTAGTCCTTATAAAACCAATCTTGATCAAGAAAGAGTGTAATCTCTCATACCATGCTCTAGGTGCTTGCTTCAGACCATATAAAGCTTTGTTTAGTTTACATACCTGATCTTTATTCTTGTCTTCAACAAATCCTTCAGGTTCAATGTAAACTTCTTCTTCTAGTATACCATTCAAAAATGCAGATTTAACATCCATTTGATATACCTTGAAATTTTTGAAAGCAGCATATGCCAACAATGCTCTTACTCCTTCAAGTCTAGCCACAGGTGCAAAAGTCTCACCATAATCTATTCCTTCTTCTTGAGCATATCCTTTGCAAACTAGTCTTGCTTTGTTGCGAATGACCTCACCTTTTTCATTTAGCTTGTTTTTCAAAATCCACTTAGTACCGATTACATTTTTGTCCTTTGGTCTTGGAATCAATGTCCATGTGTCATTCTTCTTGATTTGATCAATCTCTTATGTCATAGCATTTACCCAATCTTTATTGTTAAATGCCTCTTTTACTATTCTCGATTCAAATTCAGAAATTAGACATGTGTTTTGTCTCAGTTTGTTTCTTGCCATCACTAGATCATCTTCATCTCCTATAATCTGACTTGATGCATGATGTCTTTTGACATATTTGGCTAATATAGGCTCGGTAGGTTTTGTATGATCTTCTTCATCACTCGGTAACTGGACATTATCTTCATTTTCTTCAACAGCTTTCTCGATAGAACTTCTCGGTTGAACATAAATAAATTCTTCATAATCTTCTGGTTCTTTGGAATTTCCTTCATCATTTCTTTCTGCAAATTCATCAATTTTCATATTTGCACTTTCTACTATTTTGTTAGATGATTTGATCAGACATTTAAATGCTTTACTTCTAGAAGAATAACCAAGAAATGTTCCTTCTTCACTTTTCTGATCAAAATTTCCATTCCTGTCATCTTTGTGAACATAGCATCTACTTCCAAAGATTTTAAAATAACTTACATTAGGTTTCTTGTCATACCAGATTTCATATGGTGTCTTCATAGTTCCTTTCTTCAGTTGAACTCAGTTCAAAGTGTAAACCGCAGTGCTAATTGCTTCTCTCCAAAATGTTTGAGGTACCCTCTTTTCTATCACCAGGGTTTTGGCACAATCCACAATTGATCTATTTCTTCTCTCAGCTATCCCATTTTGCTGAGGTGTTCTCGATGCAGACACTTGCCTTTTCATACCATGATCATTGCAGAATAAGTTAAATTCATCAGAAGTGAACTCTCCTCCTCTATCAGATCTAAGACATTTCAGTTGTCTTCCTGTTTCATTTTCAACTCTTTCTTTGTACCATTTGAACATTTGAAAAGCTTCTGATTTTTCTTTTAAAAACATGACTGACATCATCCTTAAGTAATCATCCACAAATAATATGAAATACTTATCACCATAATAACTTTGAACTTTCATAGGACCACAAAGATCAGTGTGTACTAGATCTAAAATTCCTTTAGAAGTGTAGGACTTACTTGCAAATCTTGATCTTGTCATCTTAACCATCTAGCATCCTCGGCATATAGCATTCTCAAGTTTTCAAGACTCGGTAGACCTCTTACTCGGTGCTTCTTACTTATTTTGGTCAAATTATCAAATTTTACATGACAAAACCTTTTATGCCATAACTAGGTATCATCTATCTTTGCATAAAGACACTTGTTTCGAGTTGAGTCAAGATGAAATGTATTGCCTTTTGTTTGTGTCTTAGTAGCAGCTAACTTTCCATGCTTGTCATGAACTTTGACAATTCCTTTCTGAAAGTCTATTCGGTAACCTATATTGTTTATCTGTGCTACAATCAACAAATTGTATTTCAATCCTTCAACCCAATATACATCATCACATTTAGCATTCTCAAGAAGTGTTATAGATCCTTTACCTTTCACCGAACATGGTGCATCATTACCAAATCTTACATAGCCTCCATCATAGTCTTCTAATTTAACAAACTTGTGTTTATCACCTATCATGTGATGTGAGCATCCACTGTCTATGATCCAAGAATCATTATTATTTATGTGAGATACTAGGGCTTTCTCTTCATACCTTTCTTCATCTGATCCATCTTTAATAGCCACATAAACAACTTCCTCAGTATCAGTTTCATCAAATTTGTCATCGTTGGATTCCTCATCATCTATTAAGCATGTCTTTCTATCTTTCCTTCTGAAGTCTCAGTGTCCTCTATATTGGTTGTCTTTCTGTCTATCTTCTCGGTAATCTCTCTTTTCACTAGATTCTCTGTTAGGATAGTTAGAAGCCATATGTCCTATTTTATCATAATTGAAACATTTCAAATGTAGCTTTCCTTTATACTTACCTTTTCCTCTCGGTAACCTTCTGGCTAATAATGCTTCAAACTATTCTTGCTTCTTGATTTCCTCATATAGTTTGTGCACTTTTTCCATGTTCTTGCGAAATCTTTCACTTGCTCCATTGTGATCCCCTTCAGAGTACTTACTCATTCTATCATTGTAATCATCAGATTCATCAAGATGAAAAGAACTGAATGCAGATTCAACTTTATTTACCGAAGACCCACTGTTATCAAAATTACTTAACTCAAATGCATGTAGCTTACCAATAGTAGCATCCAAAGAAACTGGCATGTTAGGTATAGTCCTGAATTCATTGATTGTAGAGACTCGAATAACATAAGATAGTAGAAGAGTTCTCAACAACTTGCTTGTTATATCCTTTTCTTCAATAGTTCCACCAGCTCCTTTAATTTGATTGACAATCTCCTTTAATCTTGTACTGTATTGGGTTATGTTCCCACCTTCATTCATTCTCATGGATTCAAGTTGTCCTCTTAGAATTTCTACTTTTGCTCTTTGAACTTGTTCATCACCACCATAAATAGATATGAGCTTAGTCCACATTGCTTTTGCATCATTACAACCTTCTAGGTCATTAAACTTTGAGTCGGTCAATGCTGATGTTATTTCAATCATTGCTTGAATATGTTCTTGCTTTGCCTTTATCTCTTCCAAGGTCATTGGGTTGGTGCTTGGTGCAATGTAATCATTCTCTAGATAATATGTTGCATATTCTCCAATTCCTGATAGATGCAGCTTCATCCTTTTCTGCCATGTGGAGAAACTTGACTTGTTCAGCTTTGGTGCATCTCTTTTATACATCTTCGGATCTTTGCCTCAAGTACCTTTAAACTTTTTCTTCCAGAGTCCTCACCTCTGATACCAATTGATAGTTTTGATACTTAATGTAAAGAGCTGATGCCAATAGCTAACAAGATGAGAGGGGGGGTGAATCATACAAACTTAAACTTCCATAAAATCAACAGATTCAACCTCGGTAGTATATACTTCAGCAATATAACCAAAAACTGCTAACCATGCAAACTCATAAACATATAATCATCATGAGACTCATAACACCAGATTTAACATAGAAACCCAAATGGGGAAAAACCACTGTGGGATTTCGGACCCACTAAGAAATATACTCTTCTAGAGTATGCTCGGTTAAAAGCAAATCCTATTAAAGATTACAAACACATTGCTAGATGTGACCCAGTTAAGGGATTTCCCTCATATTTGTTAGGATCTTCACTTTGTTAGAAGTGACCTTGTGAAAGGATTTCAAACACTCATTTAGAATGTTACCTTGCTAGAGGGTTTACATATAAGACTGTTAAGTCCACTCGATTAAGAGATTTCTCTCTTATTCAGAATAAACAATAGTAGTAAATATATCTGGAACTTCACATCTAAAATGCTAAAGCAGATTCTTATTTGCTCAAAACAATCTTGTCATAAGACTTATGTAGTCTTCTGTTGGGCTCTCTACTCTGTTATTCAAACAGGTCTTCAAGCTTCTGTGCTCAGTAATAACTATGTAGCATCCTTGTGCTTACACTTGCCCACATACCTTGTTTATTAACAATTCCTTATTTATAAACAATTGTTAACCGCTAAATCTCCTTGATCACATTTCCCATGATCAATCTTAGCCATCAGATCTTCAATCTTGACTAGGTTCAATGCATCCTTTGATCTGAAAATGTTTTACCTTGTCTTGGGACTTGCAGTCCTTTCTTGGAACTTGCACAAGGTTATTGTGGTTCAATTTGCACTGTAGATCTTCCTGTCAATCTTTCTTTGCCATAGATCCTTTAACAAACTTCATGTGTGGCATTCTAATCATTTATACATATCCAGCTCATCATTGTCCTTTGCTTGTATTCATCCAATGCGCTTTGTCATAACTCAGTTGCAACTCAGTAAATACTAAACTTTACTCGGTATACATTCCACCTTCATTAACCGATATCGATAACCTTAGGGTTTATCGACTAGGTTCTTTGCTCGGTGACATAGTATAGTATTAACCTTACAATCAACAACATATGTAGGACATCAAAACAATCTAAATATCATGATCTCATCATTTTCAAACTCAGTAATAGTTGCCCATTGAATAACTTATTCCCCTTATTCATATTTTTTCTATGTCACTTACCGATCACTTAATTCTCTCAAATCAATCTCCTCAAGATATGGCAACATCATACTGAATCAGAAAATCAATTTCTTAACATCAATGACAAAATAATGTTATAAAGATAGTTATCATCCTTTTTCAGTTATATCAATAATCTTCAACAACCTTCTCAATATCCTTAATGAATATCAACAATCTATCTTTCTATTGAAAATGCCAACAGCATGTTGTGCCATAATTGCTACTAGCATATGTATATATATATATATATATATAGAATAACCTGAGAGATATCCTTCTTGAGGCATCTATTGCACTTTAATATGAGAAATTGATTAAAGAATAGATGGCTTGAGAAGGATATATATAGGCTTATTCTATATATATTATTAAATATGGATAAGCTAGCATAGTGTTTTTACTATTTTAAATAAATTGTTAAGTCAAAAGATGACGTCAAATGGAAACAATTTATTTTTAAAACACACTTTTTAATATTCATTTTAAAATGTGTTTACCAAAATTAGAAAAACTAAAATCCATGCTCTAAAATTTCAAGTTATAAATACACACAAAAAATTGTAAGAAACAAACAAATTTTACTATATAAAGAGCAATGTTCCATGTAACACCATTTTTCAACATTTTATCAACAACTAAATTATAATGTCAATTTTATAAAAAACTATATTATAATAATTTTTTTCCAAAAAAGTAGAAACATAAAATACATATTTTATTAGTTTACACCATTTTAAAATTCAATACACATATGCCATTTTCTATTAATTCAAGTTAAAAAATTACATCAGTGTTGGCACTTTGTACATTTACCATTGTGTTTAATATCCAATCATACTTTTGGCTCTTTTGATTAAGGTCCAAATAATCCTCTCTACAACCTCATTTTTTAGAGCATATAAGATGTAGTAATGTGTTGAATAATTAAAGAAATCATAAAATCAATTAAAGTAACATTCACCACCATTGTCAAATTTGAACACATTTATATTCTTATTTAACTATTTCTCTATTATAAGTGTCTTAAGATCTATAAATTTTTTGAAAAATAGAATGAGAATTTACAAAATAAGTTGGGTGTATCTATTGTAATCAAGAATGACTATAGCATAATAATAGTATTAAAAAAATATGTGCATGGAAGTGGGGAGACAATATGAGATTAAAAGTGGTTGATCTTCTTGAAATTAGTAAAATATAAAATTCAACAAATAACTTGACATAATTATACTTGAATATTGATGAAGTGATAAAAAGAATACCAGTGGTCAAATCTTGTTTCTAAACTACTATTTACTAAATGTTGGAGACTATGAAGGTCAAATTTTAAAGCACATACAGTTATCCTATTTTTTACCCAAAAGTATTGTATATGTTTTTGAAAAAATAAAGGCACTACTGGAACTGATTCTAGGGATAAAAAATATTAATATAGTTAGTTTAAAAATATTCATGGTTAGAAAGATAATATGGCTCATTGATGTCATAGTGGTAGTTTCTTTGAATTTTATCTTAACATATGTCAATTTGATGGAACACATGTTAGGCCCAATATGGAAAGCTAATGTACTGAGAGGGGAGGGGTGAATCAATACTCCAAAACTTTTCTTCAACAATAACTTTACTGTTATGCATAAACCGAATAGTGTAGTAACATAATATAAAGATAAAACAAACAGATAAAAATCATACATGATTCACTCCATAACACATATATTTTGGTTACGTAGAAACTCTTGGTTAGAGAGAAAAATTGCGGTGGGGATGGCACCCACAACTTCACTACTGCAATAATAAAGGTTGCTCAGTTAGAGCTACATGTTTAGCTATTTCTGATAGCTTACCTTGTTAGGAGTATCAAGATCTATTAGATCTACCTTGCTAAAGGATTTTACAACACTTAAACTAAATGTTGCACCTGGTTAGAGGCTTTATAATTTATAGACTTGATTAGAGTCTTTTACCCTGTTAAAGGTTTCTCTTACAACTTCAAAATATTACAATAAAATCATTACAAATATCTGCAACTTTACATCTAAAATGTTATAGCAAATTCTATGTGCTTAGAATAAGATTACCTAGCTTATAGCATACCTCGATAACCCATATAGTAAATCAGTAAACCCTTCTGTTTACTCTATTCTTTGACTGCTCTCTGAAATCCTTCTCGATGACCTCTATGTCTTTGTAACAGTCATAACACTTAGTTCTTTCACATGTATTGCTTCATATATTTCTATATCTTCCTTTCTGTCATGCTACATGTATTTTTCTAATCTTAATCCATGTTGTATAAATAGATCTCTTATGTCGGTGATCCATTCATTGCTTCGATCTTACAAACATGTTTTATCAAATGAATAACCATGCAAAATATTTCATTGGTTAGATGACCTCAAAATCATACACAATCTTTAAGTGCAATTTCCAATGTGATAATGGTTAGATGTTCCTTGATCTTGTAACACATTTTCAGATGTATGTCCAGGTTCAATGAATTTGGTAACACATTTCACTCGGTGTATATCAACTCAGTGTGTCATCTTTGTTGCTCGGTAGACATGGAATGATACTCGGTAGATAGCTCAGTGTATACTACGCTCTGAGACTACTTTCTTCTATAACCGACTTGACTGTGCATATCGACTGAATATCTCGATAGAGATAACCAATTAGAGTATATAGAATAACTTTGAACATAAAACTAATGGCAACTTGATAAGTAGTAACAATCTCCCCTTTTGACATTAGTTGAGATGTTTGACAAAAACTACTTTCAAATTTATAACTCAATAATCTATATACTTGCAAAATTTGACTATACTAACAGTATATACAATAGTCAATGAAATAATAAATCCAGATATACTCCCCTTATCGATATACTATACAAAACTTTGATTTTGCATGCTCGGTGATCAATGTTTTGTGTTCTGTTCACTGCTCCATTCACTGCTCTTGGATACTCTGCTTACTCTACTCGGTATACTCCCCCTATATACTATATTCCTATGCTTTGAATACTATATCACTCCTCTAATACTGTATCACTCCCCCTTTTTGACAAACATCAAGACTTAGTTACCATTTGGTGGTGGCAACTGGTCAAAAATGGATTTGTACTTTGTCTGTGCTTTGGTGAGAGCGACAAAGAGTGCATCCTTTGCACTCTCCATTAAAGAATTATGCGCTTGAATATAGCCAATAATGATATTAAGCCATCTAAAGTGCTTCCCTCTTGTGTAGTAGATAGGTATGTGGCTCGGTTGATCTGTTCTTGGACGGATGAAAGATGAGGAAGGAATAATGTCTGAAGTGTCATTATGTCCATCCTGATCTTGTGTTTTTCATTTCTAAGGTCCAATTGTTGAGCCATGAGCTGTTGTAGCTTTGTATAGAAATTCTAAATTGAATTTGGCTCTGTGGTCAACTTATTTGAGAGATCGGTGATCTCTTTCTCAATTGCTTCCATTTTATTTTTGATGTCTTAATGAATAAAGAAAATGTACAGAGTTTCTAAAATAAATAATGAATGTGCTTGAGTTGAGGAGTCAATCTCAACGATAAATTTGACAAGTTTAACTTTGCCAATAGCTATAGCTTTCTATACCTCTTCTATCATTTTTGTAGTGAGCTCTTTGTCTTTTAGCTTGCTCAAATACTCTGATGCATCTACTCCAGATGTCTCTATCTTTGTTAGGAGTTCATCCAGTTGAATGTAGATGGTTGCATTTGTTGACACTGTAGCTTCAGGTATCATATCTATTAAGAGTGCTTTCACCTTCTGAAGTACTTTATTTTTCTTTTGAATCGCCATTTGCTTCTCTTGTTTGGCCTTTGCTTTGCATAGTTCAACGAAATCAATGAGTGCTTGCCCCTTTAATTTTGATATGTCTACATTGGGAAACACTATTGGTTTTGACAAATCAACTTTAAAACTATGCTTTTTCATCTTCTTTTCTTTACCTTTCACCGATGGAACTAAGATAATGGATTGTGAGGCTTGATGACCCTTGGTAGGTTGCTCAGTAGAGGCAACACTTTGGTCGGTTTCTTTAGCCTCTGTAGAGTCCTTTGGTGTCATAGTACTCGGTGTCTCAGTTGCAACATTTACAATGCTAGAAGGTGCCTGAGATGTTTGTTCTTGAGTAGTACCTTCTCCTGTTGTAGACTTGTGACCTTTGGTGCCTTGATCCATATCCTGAGGGGTTTCGGTTGAGATAGGTTGATTGACCGGTGGATAAGGCTGAACTTGTTCCAAGACTGATTCACTGGATACAAGTTTTGCATATGCATTTCCTTCTATCATTTCCCTTTCAGGTGCCTTTGTATCCATGATATCTTCATCTATTTGAATGGTGTCAGTAGGGTCTTTCTTGGTAACATCAGGATCTTGCCCGGTGACATCAACAATTTCAACTGTAGCTTTCTCACCAGCATCCTTGATTTTAAAGATTTCCTGCCACTTTGCTTTTGTCTCATTTTCTACTTTAGTATACAGCCCATTCATTGGTTTTAAGGCTCTTTGTTTGACAAGAAACTTTGAGTTGTAGGTTGTCAGATGTTCCTTTATTTCAGCTACTGACATGTCAGGAAAGAGATGTACCAGACTTCTTTCTTTGATTTGTTTCTTCGAGTCCATTGCATAAATATGTAAATATAATTCATTTGAAAGTGACTTAGATAGTTCCAATGGAGCCAACCAGAATTTTAGAAGTATGCAGATGACAACTTCTTCAATTTGTCTCTTTTCATCATTATTTCTGGTTTCATACTTAACATATCTAAATCCTCCAAATCCACCATATTCTTTCAGATTAGCACATAAATTTTCAATACTATGTACATTTACCTTCTTGCTCTTGACAATCTGAAATTTGCTTGCATCCTCAGATTCGGTGTCGCTAGACTCTTTTGCCAAAATGAGTCTTCGAGTAGTTTTCTTGTAAGTTTTTGTTACCTTAGGAATAGTAACACTCTTTTCTTTCTTACTCGGTGAAGCTACAGATTCTCTAGTGCTAGGTCACTTTGCTGGTGGAGTCGGCGAGGCCTTTGATGTGTCTAGTTTCTTTCTTTTCAACACTTTTCCCTTAGGCAATTCGGTGCTCAGTGTTATAGCTGCCTCTTGGGCTTCATATTCCTCTTCGGTAATGGCTGAAGTGGCTTTAACAGGTGTGGAGGAAGAATCTTCTCCGAATTTCTTCGATAATGCCTTTATCATCTTTGTTGCCTTTCTTGTAGCTTTGGGTACTACAATACTCATCTTTACTTTTTCCTTCACTTCATAGGTTCCATACCTCAGCTCGGTAGCATGTCTCGGTAATGTGAGAAATGCATCAATTTTTTGTTGTGTGATATCAAAATCAATCTCGTATCCCATAGGTGACAAAGATTGAGTTCTCGGTTCCACAACATTCACATAACAGTAATCAATGTCTACTTCAAAACATATGTCATTTTTGTATTTCTCCACTAGCTGGGGTGGAATTCTATACCTGTTATGCATTTTCTCTTGGAACTTACTGAAGTAATCATCGATAATATCATTGAAATTATCACCTAACTTCTTAATGAAGTCATTGATCTGATGGGTGATTGGTTGATGTAGTTCCCAAACAACTTTACCGACTGATGGAAAGAATTTTTCAAAATAGAAAAACATCCATACAAGTAGTGATCCAAATTTTAGTGTATTAGCTGAGTTGTTCTTCTTCGGCTTCCTGATGGTGTTCAGATTCTCAAACAAGTTTTTCAGCAACACCTCACAAAGATCAATTTTCATTCCCTTTTTCACAATTTTGTATGCTAGGTCTATTGCTGCATAGGGTACATTGTTTTCCCTTGCCAATTCGAAGAAACAGTAACCTATTACTCTAATGGCAAATTTTAGTTCTTCATCTGTGACATTGTTCAATTTCAATCCTCTACAATCTAATTCCACTCTGGTTAAACTGATCAATTCCTTCTTGATATCATCTTTTGGGCTCGGGCATGATCATAAATAGGGTAACCAGTAATCAGATGAATCATTTCCTTGGTAATCTTAAATGTTTTCTCTTCTAACCACATGAAATCATCGTGAACTCTACTCAGAACAAACTTGACCCACTGGGGTTTGAACACACGGGGATAGGTTAGGGCTTCAGTTAATCCCTTGATCTTAATGTGCTCATACTTGCTATTCAATTTACCATCTATGCACAATTCATCATAGGTGTCTTTGATTTCAACATGACCGAGTTGTTCAACATGACATTTGGTGAAGAGTCTCACATCCTCGACTAATAACTATCCAAGATGAGTGAAAATGCAGTTTTATCATCCGGTTCAGATGCAACTTTGGGAGTCAAAGAGTATTTTAGTGAGGGCTTTTCAACATTCTTGACAACAATGGGATCTTGGATCTTAGGTGCCATTTGTAGATTTCAGATAAAAACTAACAAAAGATCCTTAGGGTTTCAGGACTTTCAAACGGCAGACGCTTCACACTTAGTAGATAATAGCAACTTGATAAGATCGGTAAACTAGCTTAACAATGCGTTGAGATTGATGTAAATACCTTGAATTTGCTTTGTAGGAGGTTTGATCGCCTTTGAATCGCTTTGCTCTGCTCTCTCAAAAACTTGGTAAGTAAAAATGACCGTGAAAATGCTTTAAGTACACAAAATACCTTATCGGGCTTCGTGCGGGTTAGGTCAAAAACATTAAATGCACTTGGTTCCATTAAACTTTCTTTCCCTTTTTTTTGTTTTAACCGAGTAACCAAACTTCCTTCATTTACTGACTTGACAGGTTTCCTGTATTCACCAACTTGATAGGTTTCTTGTAAAGTGCTCCAAAAGACTTTGATAGAATTTCAAATTTACTAATACATCTTTAACTATGCAGATTATGACTTAAGTACATAATAAAATAGGAACTATTAAGATTTAACCTTGAGAGAATGCAGTCCCTTCATACCTTTACTGATTAATTTGGAATAGCAGCACCTAACTCGGTAGGTAAGGTGCTTTCCTCATTTGACACAATTTCCTTCTTTTTCCAAATCATCTTTAATTTTTATTTTATTTCCTTAGTGTCTTTTTTAGGTTGATATCTGCAATCTCTAGCCAAGTGTCCAACTTTGTGACAATAAAAACATACCATACCAAGATTTCTCCATGATCTTCGGTTGTTCCTCCCAAATCTTATAAAGCAGTTGGCACTTATATGTCCATATCTTCCACAACATTCACACCATATCCTTGTATTGTAATCCCATGGTACTGCAGAATACTATCAGTAAGGATCTATGTGAGTTCAGTAACCTCTAGCATTTGCTCGGTGTGCAGACCACATATAGTTATTTTGCTTAAACCAACACTTCTCAGTACTGTGTCCATATCTATTGCAATTTTTACAAAACCCTTTGAATTTTGCCTTCTAATAATTGTTAACGGACTTTTTCCTACATTGATTAGATGTGTGACCATATCTATTGCAGTTGTAACAATAACCATTGGACTTAGTGACATTCAGTTGCTTACCTTTTCTGATTTGGCACATGTTGGCAGTGTGACCTTGATTTCCATAGTAGTTGCAAATAGGCTTCTTTCTTTTGATGTTTTTCTTGATTCTAGCTTGCTTTGATGATTCTCCTCTCTTGATAGTATGAATTCCCTTCTCGGTAGAGTCTTTTCCTTTGTAACCGAGTCTTGCATCTTTGTTGGGTCATCTTGTATTCAGTTGCTCATCGAACATCTTTGATGCTTCATAAATCTTCTTCAGTATTTCTTTGGATTTCTTCTCTGTTTCAAGTTCATCGGTCAACCTTGATACTTTAAGTTTTAATGCTTGATTCTCATCATCTTTCAGATTTGCTTCATGATGTGCGTAACCTAGTTGATCTGATAGGTTTTGTTGAATTCTATTCATCCTTGTGATTTCATCATTCTTATCAGATACTAAGACTTCAAGTTGTTGTTTCTCTCTTTCTAGATCTCTTACTTTATCCTCGGTTGTTCTCAATGCATCAAGATTTTCAGTCATCTATGTGTTGAAATGTTCATGTTCTCTTTTCATTGCTTTTAGTTGATCAACCAGTGCTTTATTCTTTTCTTTCAACACTCCAATCAATTCTTCAGTCTCTTCAGACATACTGTTCTCAGATGATGTCTCAATTTGTTCCACTAACTCTTGAGAGTCCTGCAAATCATCGGATAATCTTCTTCTCACTTTCAGAGATTTTTGCATTTGTCTTTGCATGTCTGCAATCACTTGATTTGCATGATCCAACTCTTCTTGCAAATACACAATCCTCCGAGATTGTTTATAGCCTTCCATTGATAAGATCTTTCTCTTTAGGCAGTTAAACCCTTTTCCAAGATTGACGCTCTGATACCAATTGTTAGGCCCAATATGGAAAGCTAATGTACTGAGAGGGGAGGGGTGAATCATTACTCCAAAACTTTTCTTCAACAATAACTTTACTGTTATGCATAAAGCGAATAGTGTAGTAACATAATATAAAGCTAAAACAAACATATAACAATCATACATGATTCACTCCATAACACATATATTTTGGTTACGCAGAAACTCTTGGTTAGAGAGAAAAACTACAATGGGGATGGCACCCACAACTTCAATACTGAAATAATAAAGGTTTCTTGGTTAGAGCTACATGTTTAGCTATTTTTGATAGCTTACCTTGTTAGGAGTATCAAGATCTATTAGATCTACCTTGCTACAACACTTAAACTAAATGCTACACCTGGTTAGAGGCTTTACAATTTATAGACTTGATTAGAGTCTTTTACCCTATTAAAGGATTCTCTTACAACTTCAAAATATTACAATAAAATCATTACAAATATCTGCAACTTTACATCTGAAATGTTATAGCAGATTCTATGTGCTTAGAATAAGATTACCTAGCTTATAGCATACCTTGGTAACCCATATAGTAACTCGGTAAACCCTTCTGTTTACTTTGTTCTTTGACTATTCTTTGAAATCCTTCTCGGTGACCTTTGTGTCTTTGTAATAGTCATAACACTTAGTTCTTTCACATGTATTGCTTCATATATTTCTATTTCTTCCTTTCTGTCATGCTACATGTATTTTTCTGATCTTAATCCATGTTATATAAATAGATCTCTTATGTCGGTGATCCATTCATTGCTTCGATCTTACAAACATGTTTTATCAAATGAATAACCATGAAAAATATTTCATTGGTTAGATGACCTCAAAATCATACACAATCTTTAAGTGCAATTTCCAATGTGATAACGGTTAGATGTTCCTCGATCTTGTAACACATTTTCATATGTATGTCCAGGTTCAATGAATCTAGTAACATGTTTCACTCGGTGTATATCAACTCGGTGTGTCATCTTTGCTGCTCGGTAGACATGGAATGATACTTGGTAGACAACTCGGTGTATACTATGCTCTGAGACTACTTTCTTCTATAACCGACTTGACTATGCATACCGACTGAATATCTCAATAGAGATAACCGACTAGAGTATATAGAATAACTTTGAACATAAAACTAATGGCATAACCTACAAAATTATAGACATAACTCTTTTTATTTTTCTCTGCAAGATGACCTTTTACAACTTTTTGTTTCACCTAAACTTTTCTATTGGAAATAAAAATTTAGAACACTACAGGGACCAAAAATTTGAACCCAGTCTCATAGCCCTGAATTCTCTTTTATAAAAAACAAGGGAGAAAACAAGCTTCAATCCAGAGGAGACATGTCATCTCAAAATGATTACATGTAACTACATTCTGTTACACAAACATTCATCCTTGATTTCACTTATGCAGGATCAAATTTTGCGACCGCTTTCTCTAAAACTCATGATGAATTTTATTGCCATTTCTATTATAAAGGTTCAAAAATATCTGCCACTAGAAGACAAAAACAATTATACAAATTGTTTGCAACCTTTATGAATTATTAAGATACATACTAATCCATGCACAGTATTCTTCATCGGATGGCCAATCAAAACTCATGACTTCATCAACTTTTGCCCTGTATGGAATATATTTAACAACTACTTTGTTTGCCTCTCTTTCAAAAGTTTCAAAACATGATCTTGTGACAATTATTTTATCCATGATATCCTCCAGCATATCCATGTTTATCCCTTCACATATCAGCTCTACCTGGGTATTGATGACTCTTTCTGCCTCCTCCTTCCAAGATTGTAAAGTCTTGACTGTCCCTTCTTCATCTTCAATATCTGGAGAAAGAGTTTGTTTCAACTCACTGAAACTTTTCATCAATTCCCTTACCTTTCTTTTTATATTCTCCGAAAAAATTTGGGCTTCCTGCATTGATTTTACCAACAAATATGTTCGTTGGAGTGCATGTGGTCTCTTGGCATGATACTTAGAGGCCATGGACATTATTTTGATCTCATTTCCTCTTTGCAACCATTTTTTAAACGGAGGAATTGCCACTTCTTAATCATCATCAAATTTTTGAATAGCATTAAATAACAAAGAATATAAGGCATGAACACTATTGAGACTACTATCAACTTTCTCATTCAAATGAGTTAGCACCAAGCTAACTATATCCCTTTGCTGCCTAACTGATTGATCTTCTGATTCTTTCAGCTTATTTTCTAATTCAACAATCTTTTGTAAAAGATGAGAATGAGTTGGTTCAATTCATCTTGTAGCTTTAGGCTCATCATCATCATCATCATATGGGACTAATGACATACCAGGGATACCAGCACTTATATCAAGTTGAATTTCTTCTCCTCCCTGGACCATAGGTGACGACCTAGATGTTGATGGCTCAGATGGCCCTGTAAGTGCAAGAAAGGAAACCTTTATTTGTCCCTGCTCAAAAAATTTCACTCTCATTTGCAACTCCACACACCTTTTCTGAGATGCATTGTAATCATTGAAAATTCTATCAAACTTTCTTATCAACTCTGCCTTTTCCAAAGATTCTCTTTTTGCAGTCTCATGTGCCAACTTAGCAACATCATCATTCAACTTCATAGCCTCTACACTTGATGTGTCAGATGCTTTTTTTATAATAAGGATTCTCCTCAAATTGGGGTTCAAGTTGTTGATGTTAGGCTTTCTAGGTCCTTCCTCTAGCACCCATATTGCCAAGGTTGCATAATCATCCACAAAATCTAATCCTTTTAGTGCCAACCTTGCTTCTTCTTCTGAATTGGAAAGTTGACTTTTTGACTTCCTGATTGTTTCAAAAGCTACTACATCTGTTATGTCCTATTCTAGTAAAATCAGGACTCTAGCCTGATTTATAATCTTCCCGCCTTCATCAGTAGTGATTTCCTTAAATTATTTCATCATCTCATTCTTTACTTCTTCTTGGTTCTCTTGATTAGATCTATCTGGCCTTTGGGTGTTTTTCTCAGTAATTATTCTTTTGTACTCCTCAATCTTCATCTTCCATACTAGTTGCAGAAAGGTTGGGCTTTTCACAAAAGTATCATCTTCAAGGAACCTATCACAAACCTCCTTTCTTGCATCCTTAAAAATTTTACCCTGGATATCCAAAGGAGTGAGATCCAACTCTAGATTAGGGGGCAAAGGAGGAGCACTGAGTTGCATTTTTGCATTTGTTGCTATGAACATATCTTCCTCCACTTGTTCTTCATCCTGCCTTACAAGTGAAAAGGATACAGGTGACGATGAAGGACTTCTGTCAAATTCTTCAAGATCAATGATCTAGATTCCTCGAAAATGCTTGATTTATATTTTAGGGGAAGGCTCTGCACTCATTATCTTTTTAGCCTTTCTCATTACTAACTTTCCACTGTCATTGCTACTCTCCTCTTCATCACTTGTTTCTTCTCTTGCTCTTTTCTGAGAAGATTCATGAGTAGGTCTCCTTCCTACCATGTCACTTGTTCTTTGAGACAAAGGAGGTTGTGAGCTTAACTGTTGTCGGCCATGAACTTCTTCAAGTTTGGCTATCTTTTCCTTTAAAATCAGCTTTAATTCATCAAGATTGTTCATAACAAAGTCGACCTTGGCACAAAATGGGGTAAAATCCTTCACTGGGTCATATTTTGGATCCATCTTTTGGATTGTAGCCCATAAATTTTTGAAGATTATCCACTTTTCTTTCCTCCATTCTTGAGTCATGAAATCAAATTCATTCCTAGTTATGTCTTCAGGAAAGTTATGCTCATGAGGAAACAAACTTCCTTTTATTCTTGTTCTAAAAGTATTGTAGAACCCGTCAGGATCACTTTGTCTAGCTATACTCAACCCCAAATGATATAGAGAAAAACATTTATCAAAATGTTTATATCCTCCCTTCAGAATTACAAAATAAAGGATGATAGTATAATCTGGGAAAATTATTCCTTTACCCCTTCCCTTTAACTCATTGTCATGAAAGCATCCTATTTTCCACATTACCTTAGCAAAACCCATTCTCAGAGGAACATTGAAAGGTAGTACATGTAGCTGTCTTGAGAAACAATAAATCCTGATAAAAGTACTTATAGGGTAATGAATAAAATCCCCCCAATTGTGCTCAATCTTGACAAGTGGCAACCTCTCTTTGGATCTAACAAAATCATGTAATTCTTTGGGAATTATTAGTGGGTTTATTGTCAACCTTTGCCTCAACTTAGAAGCAATTTTTTTTATCAAATCTTATAAAACTAGTCTCCTATCTATCCCAAGACATATCTGTCCTCCAAAATTGCATTGGAATCTCCTGGTTATCAATTGTGCTTTTGAGGTTCATGGTACCCTCAAAGTAATCTGCATTACTAAATAGGAACATTTGCATGATTAAGGAATACCAACAAGATTTAGCACCAACCACTTCATTTTTAATACTTTGTAACCCCTCATGAATCTTTTCTTCAAGGTAAGGGGTAAAGTCGAAAACCACTATATAATCTAGATGTTGAATTTGCATGGCCATGCACATAAAATTAGGTGGCATCACTATAATTGGATTACAACCCAATATCTGACACAAAGAGAAAAAGGTAGCCTGAAAATAGGGAGCAAAACACCAATTGGGAATGGCTCTTCTGAGCTAGGGCTGATATGGTATGTTGTACTCTCTTCTCTAGCCAAATGCATTGGAAGGAAATTATTTCTAATGAATTCCCTCATCTTATAGTACTCTTGTTTTTTCTCATTCAAGTCTACTTGCACCAGGCTTGCAGATGGTTCATACAAGTCAAAAACCTCCTGGAATTCTTCCCTTCTGATAGTCAACAAAAATTTTCCTTCATTTCCCCTAACAACCCTTGAGACATGGTCATATCTATTTGCAACATATTTGAGTAGGTCAACGTCCATGAAGACACCCAACACTACTAACTTACCCAAATCATATTATCGGGGACTAGATAATGGGGAATGTAAATTCCTCTATCCATACCACAATTTGAACATTTCTAGTCCATTCACTGGTATACTAACATCCACCAAGAAGAATGATTTATCGGTTAAACCTTCCCCTATATTTTTTTGCACTCACAAATCTCTGCCCTTATTGTCTATCCTTTGTCGAGGGATTCAATTGGTCTAAGAAATCATCATAGAGATTTCTTTTCATGTAATCAATTTGTCTTGAATGTTTTCATGAGGGAGCCATCTTTTGAACAAATTGAGGAAGAAAAGAATAGGGCTAATGCGAGATATAAATTACAACAGTAATTTAAACAAATTTCACTCTTCTCTATTTAGCTTTTAACCCTAGAACAATTAAAAAGAAATTATTACAATTTAGTGCACAATTTATAACACCAATTTATTTCAAAAACAGATGAAGGAGCTCAAACAAACTTACTATTTTGATTACACTAGAGGGATAGCAATTCTATGGAATAGTTTCAACCTTCTTCAACAATAGGAATATCTTCTAGATTGCTATGAAATCCTTTGCGAATGAAGAACAACTTTTAAAAGTACTTTTATTACTGCCTTGAATGAAATGCAAATGTATCATCTTCCATTACTACTCGTGTGAGTGAAACAATGACTCTTAACTTGCATTTGAAAAGATTAAAACCTGATCATCGATCATCCTCCAAGTCGGAAAATCCTATGGACCCAACCATTCAATTTGATAGTTACTCTCCAATGTGGCAAGCGAGTCCATCCTTGGCATGATGTGGCACATCCAACTCATTGCATGTTTCACCACCTTTAGTGACCCCACCATCGGCTTTCCCTAGCTTGCCTTGGACACGTGGCATCATCTTGTGATGTCATGGTCCATAATTTCCTTTCATCTTTTGATTTTGGGATCACAGACAACATTAGATCTACTCTCTATTTACCTTCTATCTACACCGATCACTTAAAAAAGGCCACTAACTCTCGATCATTTATCAGATCGCAATTAAAACATTGTCGCTTGATATAAGCACTTGCAGAAATATTCATTTCTAGTAACTCAATTTTTAACCATTGGGAACCAGTAATATCAAGCATTTGAAAAGTCAAACCACCGACATATGTGGCATCATCTCGTGATGTCATGGTCTTTATCGTCCTTGCACTTTCAACCATGGGGAAGCACAGACTGTTAGATTTGTCCTATCTTTATCAACTGACCGAAATATTTAGGAATCTCAAACTTAGGAAAATTATGGGCACGGGCACAAATATCAAAAAGAGATCGACTATAGGGAAAATTCTATGCAACTTAGGAAAATCATTTCATAGACCAGTCTAACGCAACTTAGCACTTAGGAAATAAAATGGCCCCGCCAACGGAGTACAACCCTTGGCCTTAAGTGGGAAAAAGGTAAAGACAAAACATAAAAGGCCCAAAGATATTTCCTTTATACCAAGACTTAACCAAAAATCACAACCCCTAAAATCCTAAACCTTGAAACTTTTACAGAGGGTATAATAGAACCAGAATGACCAAAATTTTGCAAGACATAATTTTAGGTCCTATCAAGAAACATAGAAGAAATAAACAATGTGGCATTTCTTGTTTCTGCATTCCTTCTTTACATGTCTTCTCTTTCCATTCTTAGAAAACTTGACTATGTTCTGTTATCACTGTTTAAAAAATGGGTTTTCCTTTCCCATAATCGGCTAAGTTTTTGAATTTTTGAATTAGACACGCTATCAATTGCTTCAGCTCTATGTTAGGTCCTAGGGGTTTAGGGTTTTAATTTTAAATCATTCAATGTTTTATCAAAAAACCCTCTAGTTTCTATTCCTTCGTTACTTTATCCACTTAAGTAATGGGTCTTAAGGTCGTAGGAAGTGTCCCCCCTTGTCATTTGCCTAGGCGGTTGTCAAATTAATTGAAAATTTTATGCCTTATGTCTTTACTTCCTAATGTTGTTGGGCCTTGTAAGTTGTGCACAGTTCTTAGGTAGATCTATGGTTTTTGCTATTTCGTTAGGCGAAGTTGTGGGTGGTTTAAAACTCACGAAATGGCGAAAGGGAGAAGCGTTCTAAATGGCGCTTTTGGTCCGGTTTAAAGAGGATTCATCTCGTCCAAGATCCAACAGCTGGCGTTATTACACAGCCTGAACTTGCAAGTGAAATACCTTTCACAAAATGGCGAAAGCATTTGGTGGGACCTTGCATGCGAAGATTTTCTAAGTGACTAAAAGGGGATCAAGTCCAATCTGATCTGACAGTTCGCGTTGTTTCGTAGGATGAAGATGCTTGATAGTTAGCTTTCGCGAAGTGGCAAAATGACATGGCACTCCAAGTAGACAGTCTAGCTGGTCGAGAGGGCGAGTAAGATGATGGCATGTGGCAGAGGCCACAATAGTCAGCAAGGCGGGTCTAAGGGTTAAAAGCCGGGTCCCAGAGGTGAGTCATGCCATAGGATAAGAAGTGACCTGGCAGATACAGGTGGCAAGGATGTGGTGGAATCTAGTGTTTTCTCTCAGCAAATGAAAAGTTGACATGTCAGCTTTGAAAGTGACTAGATGCCAGGTGTTTGAAGTTGAGTCAGAGGGCCCACATCTACCGGATTCAGTTAACATGGTTAAGCATCAAGTATGTCAAAAATAATCTAATAGCCTGCATGAATTTGCAATGGTAAGATGCCCATGCTTTATGCCCTACGAAATGGCAAAAAGGTTTTTTGGCCCCGAAGACAGATAAAGCATGAGGTTAAAAGAGGATCAACTTCATTTTGATCCAAGGGCTCATGTTATTTCGCGGTTGTGAACCAACCGAAAGATAGGCTTCGCGAAATAGTGAATGTAAAAAGGGTTCATTCAGGTGTCATGCTAGATGATGATGTGTCCATGGACACGTGGTTTAAGAAGAAGTTGAGGGCCTACCAAGGTGTAACCGACGGTAAAAGAGAGAGACATGTGGCTGACGTTGAACTAAATGCAAAGAGTTCTCTAAGGCCAATGGTTGATTGCCACGTGGTAGCCAGTAACCAATGAAAAGGTGACGTAAGTAAAGCAAGCATAAAGGTTTCCCTTAAAGGATGGTCATCTCCGATCTGATCCAAAGCTTCGCATTATTTCGTGGCCCAAAGTTGAAAGTTGTTTAAGCTTCACGAAATAGCGAAAGACCTCTAGCAGTCAAGGTAAAGGCGCGGTTAATGAAGATGTTGACGGTTTCAATAAGAGTTAAACACCGAGCAGTTAGAATTCCATCTAACACTTGGCGTGGCTTCATGAAGGAGAAGTGCTTGAAGGATAAAGCTTGCAAAATGGTGAAAAGGAGGTGGGGCCCAGTGTGAAGGCAAGACTGTTAAGTTAGTGTAACGACCGATCAAGTTTCTTTTGATCGGACGGTTGGCATGATTTTGTTTAACGAAATTGCCTAAAGGTTATGCTTTGTGAAATAGCGAAAGAGAGATAGGAAAGAATGTGTAGGAATGTTGTGATCTGTTGGAGCGAAAAATTTGAATTCTCTCAGGAATTCAATTCTGAAGGGACGACCGGAGCATGCAGTATCAATGTCGCAGTTAAGACCCTGGGTACCATATATGATCTCCTGTCAATTGAGTAAAGGTATCATTCAAAAGAATTGTTGCAAAAGAGCACATACAGAGCTATTGTCTTCAAATATAGAGTGAGTCAATTCAGTTGCAGAGAGGATTCCTTCGAGCTAAAAATAGGTTTTCTTGTACTCTTGTGTGGCAATTTCTTTGTGGTGTTTTAATTAAGGTCTTGAATTGTCGCAGAACCAGTTGGGGGTAGTATTTTAATTGCTTGCATTTTTAAAATGGCACCTAAGAGAGAATTTTTTGGGAAAGTTAATTACCAGGAGAGGGCCTTTTGTGATGATTTTCTTGAGCAGTTGATGTTGTCAACTAATCGGGCTTCAAAAGTAAAAGAATTAGTGCCAAGAGCTCCTTGTTTGAAAATAGGAGAAGGGCTATGTGATAAGGGCAATTGGTTGAGAGATCCACAGGTTGGGTTGTCTGGGTTGAGGTTATTCAAAGTTGGATTTGGAATGAGAAATTCTCCAGCTCCATAGAATAGCATCTGGGAGTTAGATGTAGGGAAGTTGGGAGTTCCAGGAGTATTCATGGATATGGATCTATTGACTCAGATTGCACATAATTACGACCCAGTCACAAGGAGCATTAGGGACATAAATGGGAAAGCCCTTATTAAAATCAATAATGAAGAATTCAGAAGTGCTTTTGGGCTTAATGAGTTTACCAATTTTCTGGAACCCATTAACTTCAAATCATTAGCTCACATATACAGTGCACAGAGGAACCACCTTAGAAATGGGCCTCTTAAGGAAATTTTGTGAAGATAGGTGGGTTGACAGTTGTAGGACCCAACACTGAAGAGCCCTTCTCATTGAATCTGTTCACCCTTAGAGCTAAGGGAATGTATTGGTCACTCTGCCAGATTTTAGGAGAGGATGTTGAGGCAAATATGCCCAATCACTACTTGCTAATGATTGCTTAGATTTTGAATCCTTCTCTTGCAGTAACCTTTGATTATGCTTCTTTCGTTACTGATGCTATCCATGGAGGGTTGATAGGAATAAAAAATGGGAAGGTGGATAGGCCTTTCGGATGGTATTCAATCCTTATGCATCTGTTTTTGTTCAAAGGTGGTGATTATTTTGCAAGTGGACTAGACCTCATAAAAGAGAAAGAGGGAGAAAAGATGCCAATGCAACTATGGAGTACTGTGTTGTCATGGGATAGAGATGATGTCAATTTCTTAAAATTTGATAAATATTTTGCATCAAAGATTAGGACTCTCCTCTGCTCAGAAAACCCAAGAATCCCCAAGGTTCTTTTGGAATTTGTTAGACCAAAAGAATTTGCAAAGAGTATAAAGATTGTTCATAATTGGGGTGATATTTACCTATACCCAGTCTCAATAGTTTTTAGAGTTTTTGGTTTTCGAGGCACTCCATTTTGGTTGCCCTATCAGGTCCCTCTCAAAGTGGGAATTGCAGAAGTCCTCAGACAGATTGGTAGTGTACAAGAGGCAGAGCTGACAAGCAGGGGTAAAGGGACTATTTTCCCTACAGTTACCATAGCCCATTATAATAACCAAGGGAGGTTGGAATTGTTTTGAATACTTTCTCAAACCTTATCATTTGTCAACTACAATATCCAGGTGTGCCGATCCAGAAGACTTCTTCAATGGCATGTTTAGAAAGAGAGCAGTGTGCAGAGGTAGACCCCATCAATTTCAGTTTCTTGAAGACCTCATTAGAAATGAGTTTGATCTAAATGAGCAGGAGCTGAGGAAGGAAAAATGGGTGGCTTATAAGAAAGCCTTAGACTTTGTACATCATTTTGATGCCAGCTATGACCTATTGTCTACCTTTTTCCCTTTTGAGGAGAAAATAAAGTTCCTAATTGTTTGCTTTGAGGATGTAATGCAGACTCTAAAAGAAAAGAGGGAGGCTATGATTAAAAGAAACCCTGAAAAGGCAAGAATGATTCTAAGTAGGTCTGCCTCCACCAGAGCAATCCCTCCTGGTGACTATACATTGCACAAGAAATCTAGTTATAGTGTGCTGATGCCTACAATAGGGGAGCCCTCTACCTCCAAAGGAAAGAGGAAGATACAAGATGTCATTGACATCCAAGAGAGCCCAAAGAAGCATAGAGTAGGAAAAGAAGTACAATCTGATACACCCTTGTACTCTCCATCCCAATCCCCTATTCATATAGGAGATGAACAGGCAATAGCTGAGTAGCTGATACAGTTAGGCAGTCTAGGAGAAATTGCCTATACATATGATGAAGTAGAGGAAGGAATGCCAAAAGAGCCCCTTGCTGCTGAAATGAACATCACTACTAATGGGTTCAAGGGCCAGGAGTGGGATCCTGAGATCAAGCAGGCCAGTGATGACTTCTTGGCTGACAACAATTTTGTTACATCA
Organism: Cryptomeria japonica; assembly: GCF_030272615.1. NCBI lineage: Eukaryota > Viridiplantae > Streptophyta > Pinopsida > Cupressales > Cupressaceae > Cryptomeria > Cryptomeria japonica. The sequence continues at coordinate 130,554,310 of NC_081410.1, read as the reverse complement.
GGAGCATTTATGCAGTTTGTATGGAAGCAGAATATAGACGAATACAATGCAAGATGTGAGAAGAAAAAAAGTGAGCAGCCTCACAAAGATCCAACTCTGGTGGAGGAGGAAATAAAGGAAGAAATGATGGATGAATTTAAGACCATCACTCCTGAGCAAGGAAAAGATATGGTGGCACAAGTTGGAGTGCTCATTCTCCCTGAGTGAGACATAGCAGATGCCCTGGTACTGGAGGCAGTGAGAAAAGAAACCAAGCCCATGGAGGGAATCACTTTCAGTAAAGATAATGCTACACTCGTCATGTGGTCTCTCAAGAGAGATGAGAATAAGAGAAGTAAAGACACCCTAGGGTCAAGCTACCTTGGTGAAATGATAGTGAAGAGAGTGTAGAACATAGGGGTGGTAGAAGTTGCTAGCACTGTGCTAGAAACTACAAAATTTAGTGTTGTAGTAGCAGAAAGGGAAGCTAAGGAAAAGGCAGACCTCCAAGTCAAGTTGGAGACAATTTTGAAGGCTTATAACAGTGCTAAGGAGGAGGTAAGAGGTAAGGATAGCATCATTGCTAAGTTGCAGAGTTAGTTGATAGGACAGTACCATCAAGGTGAGTCTTCAACACTAATGATCTCCTCTTCTCCTACAAGACCTTCACCTAGCAGCCCCATCATTGAGTTCCCACCATCTCCAGCACCTTCTAGCTCCCAAATGATTGAGATTACTCCTCAAGAGTTAGAGAATTTAAAACAGGCTCAGGCCTTATATGGGAAGAAGTATGAGGAAAGAGTAAGGGCTACTATTTCAAGTTTTGCAGATACAATGAGTGCCTCACTGCTATATAATAATATAAGCAATATTTTGGATATGTGGAATGAACTTAATGGAGATAAGGCCATTTTGACACCTATTTTTGACAAGTGGAACCCTAGAGAGCAGGACTTAGAGCTTATTTGTGTATCTTACGATGAAGTAGGGGCCAATCCTATCATCAAATCCACTTGTGACACCACCAAGGACTTAGTAAAATTAGCAGAAGGGGTGGATAATGCTAACAAGAAAATCAACTTGTACAAAAAGAAGTATGCTAATCAGGTTTTTGAATTGCTCCCAGGAGTTTTTGTTAGCCCAGATCAACTGAAGGACAAACAAGTGTGGCTTAAGGAATTAGAGGCCAAACTGTCGGCCAGAATAAAAGGAATTGTTGATTTAGATGATGCTTCCTTCTTTGTTGTGACAATTCAGGAGATAGAGAAAATCAAATCTCATTATGGTTTTCTCAATTCAAAAGTCAACAAGATGATAAATTCCTAGAAAAGGTTGACCAAGGCTAAGGCAAAGGTGATTAACTTCGCATGGCCAACTGATAATGTGTACAATGAATGGACAAGAAAATATGCCATCCAAGATGTAGAGCAGTTAGAGGGCGCTCCTGAATAGTTAGAAGAGGTTGCAACCAGACAGCAAGTAGAAGAAGCTACAGAGGTTGAAAAGGACTTGTAACTGTTTTTGTAAAAGGTTTTGTAACTTCTTCTAGAAAAGAAATGATTGTAACAAATTCTCCTAGGAAAGTCCAAAGCTATGTGCATCCATATGGTTATAAATGGATACCAGGACTAATAGAAAAATGATCGCAAAGAATTGTAAGAAAACGCTACAGAAATTTATATCTGAGCTTTTCTCAGCTTAATGGAGAATATTCAAAAGTTTTGGTAATACTTTCTTGAAGAATATATCAATATATAGACCATCGGTTTTTAGTAAAAATTTTGTGTCATCTTCAAATGTGTTTGCAGTTGTTTACTATTTCATTCTGAATAATCCAGGGTTATTTTGTTTGAATAGGGTTGTAAGGCAACTTTTAGTAGATGTGTTTGCTAGCTTTTCTCTTTAGGAGGGAAATTAAATATGCGGGGATCATTTCTACCAGTAAATTCTCTATAGGATACTTTGAATCTTTATGAGCATAGTTTAATTTGGTATGCATAAATTCTTATGTGTGTCAGGCATATATAAGGATTAACAGAAGCCGAGCCAATGGGATGTGTATTGATATTTTGTTTGGGGAGTATTGTTTGAATTTAGATGACTCTGTGACCTTGGATAAGGCACAGGTATAGATCGAAGTTGTCTATTACATGTTTTGTAGGTCAAAATACTGAATATGAGTATAATTTTCATTCCTTTGTTTCAGTTAGTTTCAAGGTGATTAGATCCACTGGTTTTTTGGATTGGTTTGCTATGGATTTATCTTTTGAAAGTGTGAATTTAGTTCACAAAGGTATACCCACCTGGACTCTGGGTAGGTCTGAAGTGTAGAAGGTTAAATCAAACCTTGTCATATGTTGTCCTAAGAGTTTCCTTCCCTTTAATATCTCTTCTGCACAGAGTTTAATCATTTTATTATAAAGATGTTGGAGTGAATCAGATTTTGAAGACAACATGCTCTTTTGAAGGTTTTTGAACTATTTTTTTTTCTTGGAGGTATATTTATTTTGTTCCTCTTAAAACACATTTTTATCATTCCTTAAACATGTACTTGGCATTCTTAAAAAAGTCACCATTTTACATTCTTTGTATCCATCTCTTTTTTAGAAATATAACAATAATTAATTCCATCCTTAGCTTTGTAGGAATATCATTTATAGAAATAATAATAATAATTTTTTATATTCAAGCAAAGAAAAAAGAAACAAGATACATTTGACATCTATTAAAGATAAGTAACTTAGATTAAAATCAAATGGATTAAAAAATATTCCATTATAGAATCACCTAAATTGAATTAGTTAAAATATTAGTTTTGTAAATATCACCTATCCTCTTCAATAAGAAAATGCAATGTTCTCTTCTAATGCATTTAATATGATGAAATCCAGAAGAATTTATTGAATGGTTTCTCATTCCTTGTTATAAATTTTTTACAATATCAATCTAACATTTCATCAAGTTTTCTTTCCTTTGCAAAAACTATCAACTAATCTCTTTAGAATTCCAATATATCCTCCTTATCTATCTTTCATATCTCATACCTAAAGCCTTTAAATATTTTATTATCCAAACAAGAGGTAGAGGCCATGTTTTATTCACTCAAAATTTAAACCCATAATTTATATGGAAGTAATCTCTTAAGAAAAAACTCCAGCACTAAGAAGAGAACATGCTTGTATAAATCCTATAGTAATTTATTAAAATAACACTTCCAAAAAATTTCTTCTATTCAATCTAATAGTATAATGGTAGAATATCCTTTGCCTATAAAAACCCCATAAAAAAACTATCCAAGGAATACAATTTGTAGATAATTAAAAATGGAAAGCCGAGAATGGTTTCCCATAACCAAAACTATCAAGCCCATGGTATGAAATGAATGTAGTGCACCTATTACAATAGTCAAATTCTTCACAAATGAAAACCATTACTATGAATATCTTTGACCCATATGAATTGAGTGGGCATACATTCCCAAGCTTGGCAATAGAAATTAGAGTGACAAACTAATGTGGACCTAGTCCATCATTAAAAAAAAGATGATTTACTCACTCTCCTAATGACTAAGATAGGGAAAGTGGTGTAAATAAAGTCAAACCACATTATAACTACCACTGTCATAAGTATTTTTATCATTAATGCTAGTATGGTTAATATTTTATTACGATAAGTCCAAGGGGTTGAGCTTAACTGGTTAAAACATCGGGTTCTCACTATGGAGACCCAAGTTCAATTCCCAATAGGGACATCTGAAGTGGAATTCTAAGCTGTGACTCTTCGCCTTCCATAGGATGGGGAAGGTCTTGGGGTCAATCTAATCAAACATAATAATAATAATAATAATAATAATAATAATAATTCAAAGATATGTAATTGATGTAGGGACTTCGTGGGGTCATAACTTTTGACTCGGTTATCCGATTGGGCTGAAATTTTACATGGACATATATCTTGAGGAGTTGATTGGATTTCCGGTGCAGACAACCAAGTCAAAAGTTATGACCTCGTGAAGTCCCTGCATCAGTAATAGGGATGGGCCCCCCTACTGTGTCCCCACTGGTTCATAGCTCCAGTCAAAATCTATTCAGGCTTTGGCCAATTACCGATTAAAAAATATATATTTTGTACAATAATAATAATATCTCTCAACCACATACATAGGTATCCGCTCCCAATATACTAGAGATTTTAAATTATAAATATGATTACAAGGTTAATATCAGCTAAATCCTAACACTTTGATTCCACCTTAATGATTTTACCCCTTCATCCTAATTGAATGAATCTAGAAGTAATTTATTGGATTCTATCTCTATCTCTTTTTGTTATTTAGGTAAGTATTACTGGTGTGAGTATCCTTGTAATCATGTCATGACTCTTGTGGTTATCAAAATTTAATTATACACATTTTTTTCTTGCACTTTTTTTTAGTGTCTACTTTTTTGGTGATGTATCCTTACCTTGCTCATTTTCTAATTGCATTATGTGTTCTCATTTTTTTATTTGAAACCTTCAAAAGATTCAAATTCTTATCCTTGAACACTAAATTTCTCTTCAATTCTCACTACACAACAATACAAATTTCTTATATTTAGAATATTTAGAATGTTTCATTCCTACAAATTATTCCTTAAACTATCTCTTTTTGACCTTGTAGCATCAAAAGATTCATTCTTACTTTTGGATCTCAAATTTCTCTTCAATTTTCACGTTAGGCAACCCCTATTCCATCTTCATTTGAACATAGTGATGGGGGACACTATAGTATTTGAGGACCTCTACTTCTTAGAAGCATTTATATTAAAAAGTGTTCTTGTGTCGATTAGTTCTCCTATATCATTAGTTACTCGTAAATATAGTTTTATTTATCGAAATCTTTAATAAAAACTACTTCTATGACCTCATGAAATATTCCTAAATGATATTCATATTCATTATTAAGCAAGGTGGCAAGCCACATATATATTAATATAGTAATAAGCCACATTCATATTCATTATTTTGTTGAAGTGGATTTCCTAGACTTATTTCATAGATAGAAAGCTAACATCTTAATATTTTTCAACATGTATTTTAATTTTTAAGAGAGAAAATATGATTTTATTTGATTTATATAAAACTATTTATGAAAAAATATCATTTAATTGAGAATCCAATCATCAATAATATGTAATTTTTTTCCTTCAAAGGTGGGGTTATAGAATATTGCCTAAAATTTGAAATGGAGATTAACCACTAAACAATCTCTCCATCATGACTCATGATATTCTTGGGACGTTTCAAATAATTTGTAAAAAAATATATTATTTTGATCAATATATTTCTAAATCTACTTCAATCAACACCCTAAATGGACTTGCATAGTTAGCAGCTCATTTTTTTACCCATGTATAGTTATTTTAATATGATAGGAAATTAATTTGATATATCTAAGTTATCGTCAAATCTTGTTCTAATATCTTGATCAAATTCGATAGTTTATGCAAGAGTGAATGGGCTCAATACCATTAATCTAGTAATTAAAAGAATAATACACTAGTTTATGAGTTTAATACATTATAATAAATAATTAAAATATTTTTAATAGTATAATATTGACAATCAATAAATATATTAAAAAGCTAAATCTTTATTTCAATTGAAACTTGTAAAATATTGAAAATACCTTTTAAGTATGATAAATATGTATTCTACTTCTCTTGCAAGCTATGAATTCAATTTGTATACAACTTTACAATACATTTAAATAAATTATCATTATGACAATAATAAATTAAGATTTTCAATGAGAAACTAAAAAGTTACCACCTTTTTGGTGATCGATGTAATTCTTAAAAATTGGAATGGATACTTTAAGATAAACAATTTAATATATATATATATATATATATATATATATATATATATATATATATATAAGAGCTGTTTAATGTTTATGCCCTTACATTTTGGGGGTCATAACTCCAAATCAATTTGTTGAAATTAAAGATTTGAAATATTAGGCCATGAGCTAATAATAATTCCTTGAACAATAGCATTATAAATCTTCAAGTTTTTGGTCACTAAATTCGACTATAAAAAGACTTGAAAACATGATATATACACATATGAAAAGTATTGTAGAAAAAATAAAACTTTAAGATTTTTTTTGTAAAAAAAAATCTATTTAGATGATGTGGGATTTTATTTAGATAAATTTTTCACTTAATGATAACATTTGAATTCTTACATTATTCATTCATTATAATTAAATTAATTTAACCATTAAGTTGTTATTTACCTTCAATTATCTTGCAATTACCCTATTATATTATGACCAAACTCTTACTATTAGATTGCTATGAAGTTTTAAGGTTATTTTTGTAATAGTAATTCAAATATCACTATTTGCAAATTTATATTAGTTCAAACCCCCTCTTTTTCCCTTTCGCCTTTCTTCATATCCCCTCATCTTTTCAAGATCTAATATTAAAAATGAATACTATTGTTAAGTTGATTTTTTTTCATTAATATTGAATTTTGTTTACTCATCTTCTTATACAATGGACTTTTATTATTTACATTAAACAACATTCTAAGGCATATGAGTTTGGATTAGCTTGTTAGTTTATCATACTAAAAAAATCACACGCTATTTTAAAAAAGAAAATTATTTCTTTTATATTTGTATAAAAAGATAAACATAAAATTATAATCAAACTTCTTTAATAAAGATACTGAAAAATACATTCTTTATTCTCGAAAACCATCCATCCATATAGTAACACCATGACAATAAAAATTCAAAATTAACATATAACCAAAATTTCTTTTGCTCTCATATCACCAAATTTGTGGAAGTTTTTTAAAAATATTTGTAATGTAATATTTGATTACAATTTCAATAAATATGAAGTTGAATTCTATTATCTTTAAGTAACTTGTGGAGTTGAGATCTATTGTTTCTAAATAATCAGTAATAAGTAATATTATTGAATTGTGTAGTCTCTAGAATGTAAAAAGTTGAATAGATTAATTTGATTATGATGTGGCCTTTATGTAGGAATATTATCCATATATATACATACTATCCTCAATATCATTAAAAATATTAACTTATCACTACACCAAAACAATTCACATAACAAACAAAACATATTAAAGTTTTACCATATTTTTCTTCCATAATTTTATCTTTTCTACTTAATAGCTACTCTATTTACAACATCCCTATTTAAAATGCTCACTCCACCCCAATTAAAATTCCTCTCCACTCGCAAATATAACAACATTACACTTCCACTTGAAAAGACCTATCTAATCATACCATCAATAATACTTAGATTAAAGACATATTCATCAATCTTAAATGACAAGGATCCATAATGTAAACCCATATATCTTGAGGTGACAATATTAATATAAACATATATCATATATTGACACCACTAAATTCATTCAACACAACTCAAAATAAACAAACATAAACAAATAAAACAAGCTTGTTATCTCTATATCAAAATAATATGATTATTCTTTTTTCCAAATTACCAAATGTAATGATCTTTAATGAACATCTTGTATGAATGAATGAATATGTATGTATATGTATATGTATACATATACATATACATATACATATACATATACATACAGATACACATACAGATATAGATACACATACACATATAGATAGCTGTGTATTACTAATAGATATTTAATGTCTCGATCAACAAACACTAAATATTAGACAATTTTTTAAAATATAAGAGTTACAATACATAGATGCTACTAATAGATTTTTAAGGTTCGAGTCAATAAACACTAAGTATTGAACACTTTTTCAAAATATAGGAGTTATTATTGCCTCAATAAAGCAAATACTACGCTCAATATTCTTATTTTTCCAACAATTCAGACTGAAACTTCGCTAATATATTGCTGAATGAAAGTATTCAGCTATGTTCTTCACAGTAGACCCGGAAATCTTTACTATATGCTACGAAGAAAAACCTACGTGTTTGACTGAAACCAATTCTTACTCTAATTTGCGTTGAGTTAAACCTAAGGAAAGTGCCAATAATGGCAGTCGACACGAGAGCTCTATATACGTTATAAGGAGTAACGAATACCTCCGTAACTCCTGCAAAACAAGTTATCGACACTCACAACGTTGAACGAAGACATACCACATTCGATAACGCTTCTCTGCTATTTACATATAAATACAAGTTTTTCAAAGTTTTTATATACATATCAATATATGTTTTTATATCTCTTTTCTGTAGATCCAGTCAAGTATGTTTTCATAATTTCATATGATGAGATATGGGAATGGCTATTCAGTATCAAACATTTATAATATATTAAGTTTTGGATAATAATATTTTGGTGCATTCTACAAACTAGATAACTGATATTCAATCTATTCATCTTCTGTAAAAGAATCCAGTTTTTCAAAACTCATTTTTATCTAATCAAAAATAATTAATAGATACAGGTTTTCTTGTAATAGATTTCCGGATAAGATCGTGTGTGAGTTTTTAGATCAACGTTTCGGATCACATTCCGTGATCCATCATCAAGATGCATGAGAGCACAAGAAGAAAGAATGAGATGTTGCATCCTTCTTGTGCTCCATCATTCTTTCTTCTTGTGCTCTCATGCATCCTGATGATGGATCACGGAGTGTGATCCGAAACATTGATCTAAAAACTCACACACGATCTTATCCGGAAATCTACTACAAGAAATTCTATGGATTGTGGAAATCTTATATTACTAAGATACAGATTTTTATGCCAAATGCTTATGTCTATAAAGCTCTGGTTCAAAAAAATGTGTCAGCTATTTCAGGATATCTTGCTAAGTTTGTTTGAGAAGCAACAAGAAGTAAATACCTTTTGTGCAAACCAGATTATCATTGTGTAATACAACTTGTTCAATCGACCCAACTTCAACGACGTTTTTGGTTATCTAGAGATAAACTGGATGGTGTGTTTTTGGTTATCTAGAGATAAATTATCATTATGTAATATAACTTGTTTAATGATATCCAGGAGAAAATGGCTGATAGCTTTCCTTAAGTTAAGTTTTGGCTTTTTTTTGGGGTTTGGAAGTGTGATATAAGGGCTGAAACTTTCTTTAGAAGAAAAGCACAGATGAACATAACCTGTTTTCTATTAAACCCAGTACTGTGGTTTAATGGCAAATCAGCCTTGTAAACATTAGCTGGATCTGTTCTACTTCTTAACCATATTATTTACTATTGTACACAAAGTTGACAAACCTTTGCATATCAGTAAAATGCAGTGTGTATTGTGGTAGTATAATTATTTGTTTTCCCTGCCATACTGTCCTTGAGGTTTTTTGATAAGTATGTTTTAAAGGTTCTTATTTTTTGCTTCTGTAATGAATAGATCGTTCATTCTGAGTGTAACTAGTAAGAATCCCATTTGTTTCACTTCAGCTGGCATAGAAAGCCTGTCAAAACAAACATTGATTCAACTGCCAACCCATCAGTATCACCAATTCACCACATTTTGGTGACAACTGAACTAAAACAAAATGGAACACTGAATACCTACCTCTTTTTTTATATTCAATTTGAATCTTCAACTGATGGGTAGTGAAATATTGAATTAGAATAACAAACTTGTCAGAATGTGTAAATTGAAAGTTTATTGTAGGTGTTTTTTTAGCTTAATCATATTTTTCATCTTCTTGGAATTTTTTTTCACATCCTGATGATGAATCACCGAGTGTGATTCGAAACGTTGATGATAAAAATATTTACACAATCAAGTCCGGAAAAAAACTAAACGAATACAATATGGATTGTTGAATTCTCCTAATATTAATTAATCATATAAGTTTGTTACATATTAGTATTTTTTTTATCTACCATTAAGATATTTTTTCTAAATGTTTGCATTATATTTCATTTTTAAAATTCTATCTTAATAACAAATCATTACTATTAATTCTAAACATCAATACAACATAAACATATTTAATTAAATTTAAAGATGGTCTTTAATTTTTGTACACTTAAAAGTAATAACTACAAATTTTTCATCGAAATGTAAAATAATTTGATATTATAAAAAGTATTATATATACTTTTAAGTATTTATCTTATTATATAAATATATAAAGACATTTAATAAATATAATATAAATTATAAGGAGTAAAGAGAAAATATAATTAGTGAAGAATTTAAATTCTATTAAAGTTTAATAATTTTAATTTTCAAATCTTAATGTATGGCAAAAGCATGCATTTTTAATTTTTTTAATTTTTTAAATAATTATATAATTAAGAGATATTAATAATTATATTAATATTATTTTATGACTAAAATAAATTAATAATTATTATAATTTTAATTATAGGAAATAATCATACTGAATTTTATATATTAGTTTTTATTGTTGTTCAACAAGGAAGAAAGGTCTTCTAAAACATGTGTCATAGTTTCATGTGTGGAATAAGAGTGTGTACCTATCTAGGTTTAGTTATACTATTTGTCGACTAGTGGTTGCCAATAGCATTGTAAAAGGTCTTGGAGCCTTGTAATACCCTTTTCTATTTCTTATTTTGTTGGTAGATTTGAGTAGATTAGCTACAACTATGTTTGAAGGTAAATGATTTTTAGTCAACAACTTTGTAAGAAGTTGGGACCCTTTGAAAAATCAATCTTAATTAATCTAAAATATTTGCATATTATGTGATTGAACATTTAATGCTCATTTTAAAATTATAATTTAATCTTATCTAATTACTTAAATTTTTAATGAAATCAATTTTTTTAATTAAATATTTAGATAACTATTTCACTTGATAATTAATTAAGTTAAAACTAAAGAAAAATCAAAATTTATATCCAAAAATAATTACTAAATTTTAATCTTTAAATGTATTAATATATAATACAATTAATCTTCTTATAAATATACAACTTACTTCTCTTTATATTATTCATTATATTTTTCTTCATTATAAAAAAATTCACCAAAATCAAATAATAATTTACATAGATATCATATAATATATATTTTTGACATCAAATAATTTATAATTTTATTTTGTATATTTTTTTTTATAATAAATAAACAATATATTTATGAAAGAACTTGCACTTTTGTAAAATTATTAAATGGACCTTATATATCCACAAAAATACCCAAAAAATACTAAAGACACACAAGACAAAAGCTACAACTCCACAAAAAACCCTACAACTATCAAACCACCCAAACATCATAAAACCACACAACAATATTCCAAAAGAGTAAATTTACACTATCCTTAAACACATCCTATTTTAGTAGTAATTTATAAATTATTATTATATAAATAATTTTAAATTTAAATTAAATATATAATTTATTAAAAAATAAATTAAATAAAAACTTAATAATAAACAATACTCTCTTCCTATATTAATGTAGAAGAGGATATTTATGAGGTGATTTTGGAAGTGGTTGATATTTTGCTGAATCTAGAGAGACATTGGTATGATGGGTTCATCTACAATGTTGTGTTAGTGTCGTTAGTCGATATTTTGGAATCGAAGGAGAGATGTGTAGAGATGTTGGGGGATTTTGTGAAGGAAGATTATGGGGACGTTGTGGCTGACACTCTGTGTGAACAACAAGATGGAGTCAAGGAGAGTATCATGAAGGTTTATTTCAACCCCTCAAATTACTACTCATCTGATTCAAAAGAGGAGTCTAAAGCGGAGGAGGATCAGACAAAGGTAGATGAGGATTCCAACATGCAGGATCTGAATGACAACAATGAGGAAAGGGAGGAAAGGATGAGGAGAGCTGCGAAGAGGAGGAAGAGGGAATTCATCAAGAGGGCATGGCCAATCTTCAGAGATGGGGTGATGAATGGCGTCCTGACTGAGTTCAAGAAACTTAAGAGCTTTGAAGATTGGTGGTTGTCAAAGGCATCCTCTGATATCTGTTCAATTTGGGAGAACTGGCTTCACAGTTGTTGCACTTCTTGATGAATGGGTAATGTTGTTGGTTGTATATGTTGTTGGTATGTGATGATTGTATACTGAGTCAAACCTATTTTGGGATTAGGTGGTTGTTAGTGTATGAGATGATAGAATGTTGAGTTGGGTCTTAGGTTGGTAAGAGAGTTTGTAGTTTATTTGAAAAAAAAATATTATCTATAAAGAAACTAAAGAGCTATATGTAATGTTTATGGAGTAATGTAGGAAGCTATTCCCATTAAAGATAACACTTACCTTTAAAAAAAAACACTCTCTTCCTATACATACTCTTTAAAATAATTTAATATCAATAATCTATACATAAAATATTAACTTAAAAAAAGGTTTTTTTTTTCAATCTTTTAGAAAAGATTTTATATATATAGAAATAGATGAAGATGCCTTTTTAATTTTTTTAGACCTATATATATTCTTTAAAATAATTTAATATCAATAATCTATACATAAAATTATAATTATAAAAATAGATGAATATGTTATTTTTTAATTTTTAGAAAGAAGCCAAAAATAAAAAATACATCAAACCCTTTATTTATATTATTATTTTTATAAAAAAAATATCATCTATAGAGTAATGTCTTAAATATACTCTTAATTCTTAAATTTATTTTATATTATATAAGCTTAGCTTTAATCAAATACGTATATTATATTATTGCTATTATCTTATATTTATAAATTTAATTGCACATGCAAACATACTCTATTTTAAAATTTTATTATTCTTGAAGTTTATGTTCTTGAAATTGGATTTTTTATTAAGTATCTAGAGTTGTTTATTTATAAAAACCCTCTAGATAATTATTAACTAAAAAATGAGAGAGGACAAATGGAAAAGGTATAGAAAGTATTATTGATCATTATTGGCTTGCATCAAGGAAGTAATGATTGCAACATCTAATTGTAACAAAAACGTACTCTTGTTATGTAATATTGATCTTATGAAATGAACAACAAGAGACGAGTGAGGCTCAAAGAATATTAGTACTTCAATCTTGGTATAGAAAACCCTCAATGTTGTTTCAAATATGATACCACATTTTGTCAAACGAATGTTATTTGTAAATGTATAGATTTTAGAAGTTTGTGATAGTCATATTGGCGACTCAAAAAAAATCTCACCACTTATATAAATTACATCTTCAAATTATATTTATTGTGTTCTTATTATATAATAATTAAAAATTAAAACATTATGATTATAACTAATTTACAAGTAATGTCAAAATAGTTCCTATAAAAATCATCGACCACAACACTATCATGTTTATTGTGATCCATCACTAAACCACGATAAATTATATATAAAAGATCAACATCAATGGCCCTTTTGTTATAGTGGTATTTTCTATGAATACTGTAGAACTCAAATTATGGACCTCTCATGCACATTCCAAGTTTATCTACAACTATTTCATAACTTTTTTAAAATTATATAGACATAACTTAATCATTCAACACTAACTACTATATAGGATTTTTCAGTGTTAAGCTAGTTCATAGACGCCATTTTGAGACTCTTAAGGGATATATATTAAATATCACAAAAAAAAAATATGTACTAATACTTATTTATATGTTAGTGTCATGTTATTTATAATTACAAAATTCTGATGAATTAAAAACTGTTACATTGTCTTTAAAAAAATTAGTAAATAAATACTCAAATTATGAATATAAATATAATTAGTATAAACAATTTATGAATGAGGCATTCTTATAATTTAAGTCTATTAATTACCATCTAAAATTATTTTTAAGGAGCAAAGATTGTTTCCCCTATAAGTTTGAGTAATCTTTTTCTAAAAAAGAAAAATTAAATTTTAATTTTAAAGTTATTATAATATAAATAATTAAATCATGCTAAAAATTTTAATTTATAAAATATATATTATAATATCAAATTATTTCAATCTAATATGGATATATTCATTTCTAATAATTAAATTAAAGTATTAGACTCTACAATTAAATAATATTTTTAACATCGTTGATGAATGGTCTTACCAAGGCTTAAATTTGATAATTGACCCTCTTAACAATAAACTTTTTGATGATGAATAACTATAGAATTTTTTATGGTTTGATTCCAATCTTCCTTATTTAAGAGATGTAGTCTTCCTAAAATTATAATTGTATTTTATGACTAAATGATTAAATATGACCATACAACCATCAAATTTAAATCCTAAGTCCAAATGACTCAAAATTGTATAAACAATAGACAAAAAACATATAATAATAGGCTAAAAATTGAAATAAACACACAAAAACAACAAATGACATGATTTCTAATTGAAAATAGAATACCTTTAGAATAAAAACAACAGACTAAAAAAATGGCTTCCCCAACTCTCAGCCTACATAGCTAATGGCATGATTACTAATTGAATATAGAATACCTTTAGAATAAAAACAACAGAGTAAAAAAATGGCTTCCCCAACTCTCAGCCTACATAGCTAATACTACATAGTCAATGTGGCTCTAGTATTCATGAAATAAAAAGCACATGTGCATGGTTGCTAATTGGAGTTTGATATTCCTTGTTCATTGTATTCATGTTTCAATACATAAACACATGATTAATTTGCAACGTATAAAGCATAGTGGTTGGTTGAAATATTTATGATGGATAGAGAGGTGAATGGTGGTAGACTCTTATAAACGGCTGTGTTGGCAATGGTTCATAGTGACAAATCTACCATTAATTTATTAATTAAAAAATCACTCTTAAATAAAAATGACAAATTATTAGATAAATCTTTTTCTAGGCTGCAAGCTTTAACTAAAATATGGAATTACCTTAATGAATATGAGTCTCAACCTTTATCCAGGACAGAGACTCAAACCTAGCCAGACAGAGTAAACCCTCACAATATTTATCACCGAACTTGGGCATTGCATGGATTGTTTGATCTACACACTGGCTTGCATAGTGTGGGAATATGATTAGGCTCCACAAAATGAAAAATTAATTCCAAAACCTAAGATTAGGTTAAATTATTGTGGGTAAGAAAGCTGAATAGAGCCTTGAAGCCTTGTCATTCAGAGAAATATAAGCCTGAGAGGATTTGAAATCCATATTTGGTTGGACAATTGCATGTGGACGGGGCTGTTCACGTGAAAGACCATGTGTATAGTTTTGGCCAAGATTTGGATAATCCTTGGGGTTTACATCCATTTGTTTCAATCTTCAAACAAAGAATATTTTTTTGTCAAGCTAAGTGTCACTGTATTTGTAGACTCAATTTAATAAACCAATAAGAAACTAAGTTATGTTCCCAACGTATCTGGGCAGGTAACTCAGCTCAACGACTACATTAGGAAAATTCCTTGTCGGTCCGTGACTCAGTTATTTACATCTGCTCAGACATCACTCGCCATTGATGATTTGAATATTATTCTGGTAAGAATTTCATAATGTGAACATAAGACTCAAAAACTATGATCTATTTGTCAACTTTACAGACCTGGGCTCATTATGAGAAAATAATGAGGACGTGGTTAAAATAACAATGACTTTATTACGATCTTATTTAGAATGCATATTGGATACCAGATGTCGATCTTTTTCTTGCATCTCTTTGATTGAATTTCACGATAAATATCATGAGAAACTAGTTATTTTGGAGATTACTATGAACTCCCAACGGAGCTGGGGAGAGGTCATATTTCCTTCAAATATGCAGGTTTTCTGCAGCAGATGTTGGAGCGTTTTATAATTACGTTCACATCTGCAGGCTTTGGTGCAATGGCGGATCTATAAATTTTGGTCTAACGACAAATCTATAACGTACATTCGTTGATTAAGAATCGAATGAATGTAACAAAATTTCATTTTGAATTGAATGAATGTAACAAAATTGCATTTTGAATCTGTACTAGAATGTTGCGTTCTGAATCTGTGTCTAGAGAAACTATAATTTGTTTGTGATCAATTATCACAGTGCAGGTTATGCGTATAAATTATGTACTATAGCGTATAGAAATAATTTCTTACCTTCTGAAGTATGTGAAAATATTTCCTTCTAAAGTATGTGAAAACATTTCCTTCCCCTTGGGTGGTCTAAGGATAAAGGATTCTTATTAAGCAAAACGGAATTCCAATAGGAATATTTTAGTGTTTGCTTTTATTTTTGCGGCAATGATATTGTCTTATAGATTCCAGTACGGTCACAACCATTTCCTTTCTTGAGTAGATTGCTTTGACCCGGAATTTTGTTTGCTTTTCGTGATTAAAAAGTAATGCTATTTTCTTCCGATCACGCCAAGCAAGACAAAAATTTGAAAGATATTATTCTAACGAGAGGTAGTGGAGCATCTTTTCATGGACGAATATAACCTATATTAAATCGCCTTTTCCAGCTGAACCCAATAAATCATGAATCACAGTTCATATAATGAATCCAGTATATACTGAATCATGAGAACCCATTAGTCATATCACCCTAAAAGATTGTATAAATACAGCTAATTGGTCAAAAAATACTGTTAGATTTTTGTAACTGTTCAGCTAAGTTCACTGGCAAAGTTGAATTGAATTCGGTGAAGCTAATTACAGGCAACGATTCCGGAAACAAAATTATAAGTTGGTTGGCCACGTAGACGTAGCGTAAAATAGATCTAACGGTACATTATATCAGGATCAAAGCTATAAAGAGGTTTTGTGACATAGATTACGTCTGGATCAATTTATTTTTACATAATCCAGAGATAAATGACGAAATAAGTAAGTATAGAGACATGCAAAACAAAAGAAGGTATTATGAAATCTAGTAATGGATACTGTTTAGACAAACGCAGAAAGATCTGTAAAGCTGGATGTTTTTTTTCCTTTACAGATAAACAAAGATTAGTAGGTACGTGCAAAATATTAACTTAGAAAAATAGCAATGAGTTTACATGATATGATTCAGACAAAAATGAATTTTCCAACTCTAAGCTGTTTGCTTCTCATACCGAGTGCTAATTTACAACTAGAGAAATATATAAGGAAGGTTTTTTGCTTGTTTTTTTGTGGTTTCTTAACAACTTACTAGAATTGAGATACCAATGGTGAATAACATTGGCCAACAGATGTTGTTTTACTTACCATATTATAATTCTTCTTCATCGGAGTTATCCCCGTCGGAGCGCCAGCGCTACCAAAATTGGTTCTGCTTGAGCAAATTTCCTTTGGAAAGCGTTGGTTCAGCAATCAGGAGGCGTCCCATGATTTTGGAGGAGAAAAGCCAGTATTTGCAGTGCCCACTGTGTGAGAAAGTGAATTTTCCCTCTTGTAAGGGACTAAATCAATCCCTGAACTGAGAGAAGCAATATTAAGAGTCCTTCCGAGCTCTTCTGCAGGTCCACCCACGCCAAGAAAATCCCTGGTTAATCCGTCTCCGCCGTCTTTAAGATTTCCCGCGCCTAAAACACCATGACCAGCACTCAATCTTCTCTGCATCATCTGTTGAGCTTGGTTTCGCGCGCCCAATGGAGACTGTCGTACAGATGGCTGGTTGTTATCACTCATTATTCTCGTGCCAGCCGCCCCATAACTCGTAGTGGAATCTCCCCCGAACGGAAGGCCGTTAAGAGCACTACCTACAAAATAAGCACCACCGCCCGCGCCTCCTGCAGAGAGGGAGTTCATCAAATCCTGAAGCCCGGCTTGCTGTTCTGAGGGTCTGAAGTTGATAGGTTGAGGAGAAGTCATGAAGGGATTCGAACCGTGGTGGTCGAGTCCTGAAACCATTCGGTGTTGATTTGCAGAGTCTGGCCAGGACAAACCCAGTCCTACATGATGAGATCCTGTGTCTGAGCCGGCCATGCCGAATGCTGAAAACATTGGCGGGTTCCCGGCGGTTGCACCCATCTGTGCGGCTTTCTGGAGCAAAGCTGTGGCCGACATGTAAGGATTCTGCTGCGCGCTGTTATTTTCATTAGTGCTACTGTATAGGCTGCTATTGTCGGTGTTTACATTATTAGAAGTGGAGGTCGTCAAAGTAGCAGAAGTTGATAGAGAAAGGCGTGCGGCTGACTGAGCCTGAGGCTGAGCCTGAGCGGATCCGGATCGATCTGCCCAATTTGCCACCCCGAAATGATCGGCGGTATTGGAGAAAATGTTTGAATAAAGAGCAGCAGGATTTGGCAGGAGGGCTGATAAGTTACCGGCTTTGCCCGCCGGAGAATCATCATAGTCTGACAGGCCAAGCATACTTTGCATGTTTTTCGGTGACGGTGCAAAAGGATTCACGTCCATTGAACCGAATTGATGGCCCCCGGTCATGTGGTGGGAGTTTTCGGGGGCTTGGCCGACCCAGAGGGATAGACCAGACCTGGAAGTTGCGTCCCATCTGGGATTCAGCAAATTGGTCTCTGGTATACGAGAGGAGGGTCTCATGGGGAAGGAGAATTGGTGCTGCAAAGAGGGGGAAGAAGAAGCGGTAGCTGCAGCAGCCGCAGCGCCTCTTATTACAGACATGTGACCAGCCGCTCCGCCCAGGAGATTGCTTTCGGGCACATGACCGTCGGCTACGGTTATTCCCGCCGACATTCTTGCGCTCTCTTCAGCCAAGGCATCGCAGAATGCTCGGTGAGTGATAAAGCTGTCCCTCCTGTGGACAGAAAGACAAAACGTTGCATTAAATGCTTGAAGAAGATCTTGCTATTTAAAGACAGACTGCCTAAATTTAGCATCCCCCATTAAATCAAATTCTTGAGCTTAGTCGTTCTCGTCTGGCGGCTTCATCAGTCTCCAAATTAAGCACTTCTAAACACAGTATTTCGTTGATAAAACAAAACTCTAAGCCCACAGAAATTCATAAATAAACTGTTGACACTAACAAACACTCTAACATGCCATTCATATTCCTGCAAATTCTCGCACTGAACGAGCTGTCCATTGATAGGGCTCGCTCCACCGTCCGCCACGTGAAAAGCTCGCGATAAAGTGCTTATGAAGACCATTTATGGACCCAGTGGACTCAGAATTAAATGTACCATGAATTTTTTTCAAACTTCGGTAAAACTTGAACAAACAACACAGCCGTACTGGAAATCCACAAATCAGAATCTGTAGATGAAAAATTTACGATTTTGAAGAGAGCAGCGAAAACAATTGACAATGTGTTTGTTGTTAAATAAATATACCTGGAGAAGAGCGTTCCGCAGTCGCATCTGTACTCGCGCGTGCCGCAAGTCTTGGAATGAGCCTTCCAATCGGACTGAACGGCATAGCGCTTGGAACACTTATCGCACTTCCATTTCTTCTCGCCATGCTTTCTACAGAAGTGCTTCTTCACGCCTGTGAGGTCTCCCAGAGCCCTCGCCGGATCGTGATGGACGCAGCTCTCCTCCGGGCATATGTAAACTCTCTTCCTGATTTCCTTGCTGCTCCTTTGCTTCAATTTCCACGGCAAGTTATGCCCTCGCCTGTGCAGCTGCAAGTTCTGATCTCTCTGGAAACCCTTGTTGCAGATTTCACAGATGAATCGGTTCGTGGTCATCAGAGTCCTTGGAGACAGCGCTATTACTTCCGCATCAGGGTCTGCAAAATCAAACAAAAAGCATAATACATCAATATTTATTCCACAATTCAAATCCAAAACTTCTACTTTGTACCAAAGGACGAAACCCTAATCTTTCATTAAACCAGAGGGTAAACAGTAGAAGAGAATTTAAAGCTTAAATGAGATGAAGGCCGGCAAAAACAAAACATACGGGGGACTATTTGCAGTCCCTTGCCGTGGATGTCACAAACTTATAATAGACAGGTACAGAAGAAGAGGAGGAAGAAAAAAGAATAAAAATATTTAGAGCCTTTGCATCGAAAAACGCATCCAAGTTGAGTAAAGATATAAATGATATTCGTATATATATACGCATATGCATATGTATAATGCTTGCCTGGAGTGCCAGGAAGGCTCCGCTTTCTTTTCTGGGCGGAAACAGTAGTAGCGTTGCTACTGTTGTTCGCTGCTGGCTGCACCGCCATATTATTTACATCTCCTCTAGTATCAGAGGAGATGCTTGCCTCTCCCGACGCCGATGTCAAATTAGACATATTTCTCTCCCAAACCGACACTCAGATCCAGAAACACTCACTGCTACAACAAAAGAAAGAAAGAAACGAACTTGATCTTCCCTTCACATAAATATTTCACTGCTACAACAAAAAGAAACGAGTTTGATCTTCCCTTTACATAAATATTTCCAATCCGCTACGATCTATACCCTAAGAACACCTTACTTTGACAAATGGATCTCCTCCTACTACAACCTTTACACTTCTGCTACACCTAAACGCCTACTCAACACACCACAATCTTCTTAGGGGCTATGTAACCCCATTAATTCCATTAAAGAAAACCTGAAGCAATATCTCAACTAAAATTGCCAGAATCCATCGTGCATGCTTCAAATGCATAACAATAACACCTCAAATCTTCTCAAAGCCACCGCAAATTCTCTCATTTCATCCTTTCCCGACTCAAACAACCTCAACAATCCACCGCCTCGAGCATAACAATAACACCTCAAATCTTCACAAAGCCACCACAGCTTCTCTTATTTCATCCTTTCCGACTCAAATAACCTCAACAATCCACCGCCTAGAGCATAACAAACACCTCAAATCTTCACAAAGCTACCACTAATTCTCTCATTTCGTCTCTCTTCAAATAACCTCAATCATCCGCCGCCTCGAGCACAACAACAATAACACCTCAAATCTTCACAAAGCCACCACAAATTCTCTCATTTCCTCTCACAAACATCCCTTTCCTTTCC
Organism: Cryptomeria japonica; assembly: GCF_030272615.1. Lineage (NCBI taxonomy): Eukaryota > Viridiplantae > Streptophyta > Pinopsida > Cupressales > Cupressaceae > Cryptomeria > Cryptomeria japonica. The sequence continues at coordinate 130,533,547 of NC_081410.1, read as the reverse complement.
TCTTCAAATAACCTCAATCATCCACCGCCTGGAGCATAACAAACACCTCAAATCTTCACAAAGCCTCCACAAATTCTCTCATTTCATCTCTTTCCTACTCAAATAACCTCAACAATCCGCCGCCTGGAGCATCATACTCCTCATCATCGACCACACTCGACTCCAAGGCCAAATCCAAATCCGCCGCCTGCTAGATTTACTCCGAGACACAACATGCACACGCTCCCCTCCACCGCGCTTTCCGTACCAAAATTAAACCGCCGCCTGAGCCGAAAAATCTGCTCAATAACAAACCCCAAACCTCAAACCCCAAAACTCCCACCTTTCCACCTCTCCCCCCATTCATTCCACATATACAGTTTTCATCTCATCCTCACACTGCAAACCGCCATCCCGCCGCCCTCCCCAGCTCCACAACCACAATACCATAACTTATTCAGAAAAAACAAGCCGATACAACCAAATCAACAGCATCCCGACGACTGTTGCAGAGACGAATAGTGCGAGGCAGCGGCAGAGCAACAATAAAGAAGAAGAAGAACAAGAGCAAGGGCAAAGGGGAGAAGGAAGGCATCCAAATCATGCATTAGAATAGAATGGCGTTTGTCGTTTCTCCTTGTTTTCTCCTCGGTAAAAATTTTCATGCCGGTTTCTCATCCCTTCCGGTTTTCCGATATCCTCCGGGTGGCACTCCGCCAGATTAGTACGTCAACAATTGTTGGCTAAGTCTGGTTATTTATATTCATAGATGACGTACATGCTCGCGCTCTTCACATTCCACATGACACTGCTGCCTCCACGACACTTTGAACTTCAAAATTATCGGCAGATCTAAACTAGCGCAAATGTCCCCAGTACGGGACGGTTCACATTCACTCCCATTTCTCTGGAGCGAACTCCGAAGCCTTTGGACTAGATCGCAGCCTTACACGTTTGAAAATTTTGCGCCCCTCCAATCCCTCCTTACATTCACGTGTATGCCAAATATTCGTTTTTCTTCTCGCTTCTCGAGCCCCATTTTTCTTAATTATTTATTTATTTATTTAAAATCGCTTCTCTAATGGGTCCGTGACTTAATCAAATCTCTTTCAATCTGCATATCCAAATTATATTTTCATAAATTTTTAAATTAACTTTTGTCAACCTCATCATGTTTTTTTCTACTCCCGGTCTATAAGCATTTTTATCGTTTCTCTTTGCTTTTGGTTGTATTAAATTTGCTTGCCAACGAGTTAAATTCAAGGTAATGGTTTTATTTATTTAATTAGTTAATTTAATTTAGGTTAATGGTTTTATTGACGGACATAGCAATGCTGAGTCACACAAACGTACGGAAAACGGAATATGCGGGCATTTGCTTGTTTAAAATTTTATTAAATGAGAACTTTGTATTTTATTTAGTTAGATGAGGCTATTTTTTTTCCCCTTTTATGACGGACATTAAATTTGATTTGGAATATTGAGATTAAAAAAAAAGCAGATGTATGATTCAATTTTAACTTATAATTCACAATAATTTATTGCGATTAAAGTTATGAATTTATTTTTCATAGTCTATGATATCAATTTCTAACTTTTGACTATGTAACATTTTTTAACATCAATATTTCATATCATACTTAATAGTTTATTAGTGGGATGAATTGGAGCGAGATATGAGAATGATACTGGATCATGGAGTATGAGCTAAAGTGTTGATGTTAAAAAAATGTTATTCATCATGTTAATGGATTATAAAGTAAGATCTAAAACGTTGATGTTGAAAAAATGTTATTCATTTTCTCATGGATTGTGAAGTTATTGTGTTGTTTTTTATTATACTATCTGAAATATTTTAAGCATAATCCATTTTTCTCTCGACTCTGCCTCTGCTCTGGTTCGGCCTTGTTTCTTTGTTGCCCTATTTCCCATTTTTTCTGCTAAGTTGGAAGAAACGACCATGGGGGGTGACAGACTAAGACTAGAACCCAACAAAACGAATGATTTTAAAGCCAGGTCGGTGGCGTGGTTTGTCTGCGCGGAAGGTGGGATTGATAAATTTATTGAAAACATGAAAGGAAACGATGAGACTGTCTAAGCAGTTCATCACCTCCTGGGAGGATAGAAGGGTCACCATGGGTGGTATTTCCTTTGAAATCAATGAAGAGATGATCACTCAAGCAACGAGTCTATCCATGGAGGGAAGGAAATGGAAGAAACAAAGCCGCATTTCGGATACCATCAACCTGAACTAGTTTTTCCGTGAGGGGGAGGACCCTGTGAAGAGGGCGGGCGACTTCAACTGGGAGGAGCTTTCGCCGCCTTATGACGAGGTCTGCTACATCGTAATGAAGTATTTCACCCTTGAAGGATGGTATGGGGTCTTCTACTATTATCACCTTCCTTTCCTTAACCATCTTAGGAATAAAGACCTTATCTCCATTCCTTTTTTTTGCTGCACTCTTTGGACTCTAATGTTAAAGATATTGTGGAGGCTAAAAAAAGAGGCAAGGACTTTCCTATTCTGTATCAAGTCCAGATCCTCCACCTTTACAATTTCCATCTGGCCCTTCCCCACCCCCCCCACCAGATTTCTGTCTAGAATGTGACTGAAAAATCAACCCCTAGCCATTGCTACTGATAAACCCGACATAAGCCCTCCTCGGTTACTTGAAATTGGCTCTTGTAGTAAGAAGAATAAAAAGTGCCATTCAAAGGATGCTAAAACCCCTAAGAAAGTTAAAATTCATGAAATTGACTCTGATGTGGAGATTACGGATGAGGCTAACACTCTCCGCTGCTCTGTGAGATTGGCCTCCAAACCCCCTGAGAAATCCTTTAGGGACCCCTCCTTATCCCATGAAACTTGGAATTCCATCCCTTCTAACAATGTGGCCCCGTTTCAATCTACCTTAACCCTTCACTTTGTCAGGTCCACCCACGCTTCTAAGAGTCCAAAGTTCCATGAGTTCGGAGGCTGGCCCTAAATCCCAAACCAACTCTCTGTCTGCTACTCTCAGGTTCGATAAGATGGTGGTGGTGGAGGAAGTGAGCAGCATAAAAGAGGAAGAGGACAACAATCTGGTAGATTTGGGTAAGAAAGTGGAGGGTATGTTTGAAAACTTGCAGGAAATCACTAGCAGAATGGAGGCCATCGAGAACAAGCTGCTGGACGTCTTCAAGTTTTCTCTGAATGTTATGCACTGCTCGATGACCACTCTATGTCTTCTGCACGAAAGCACAATCAAAGGAAAAGGAAAGGAGGATGAAGACTATAGGGACCTCTTCAAATTCCTCACCAAGGAATGGGCTAGGAAACTCCTCCCCAAGAGGAGCCATAGGAAAAAGAAATAGTTGTCTTCTATGGCCTGGATCTATGGTTTTTTGTTCGGCCCTAGTGGCCTATCGGCTTATAGTTTTAGTTTTTGGTTATGCTTGAACTTAACTATCTGTTGCCTTGCGTGGCATGCTTTTATTAAGGCTTTTATTTACTTGGTTAATATGCGTAGAATGATTAAAGTTTTTGATAGAGGAAAAGTTTAGGGGGCTGTATTTTTGCTGCTACTCTGCTGACAGTTGGCTTGCCACTGTTTTTCTTGTCTGTACCTGGGTCAACCCCCTTGTTTTGGTTGCTTTATTTATCAAAAACATTTCACATCAAACTCCACGATTCATCATCAAGATGTAAATTGAGAGTTGAAGCAGAAAAATAGATTTTGAAAATTTAATGTCTCAGATTATGAAGTATCATCTAAAACGTTAATTGTCAAAAAAATGTTATTCATCATGCTAATGAATTATAAAGTATCAAATGAAATGTTGATGTTAAAAAAATGTTATTCATCCTACTAATAGATTATGAAATTATCATCATTCAACATTGATGTTAAGAAAGTTATTAGACAATGAAATTAAAAAAATTATCTATATGAATTTGTTGTTATATTCAAATATAGAAAAAACATAAATAAATAAATTATCTATATGAATTGGTTGATAAAATAACTACCTCGTCTTTAATTTTCAATGGAAAAACATTGTACTTCCACTACCAATAAAATAAAAATTACTATCCATTTCAAATGTTTTCAAAAAAATTCCTTGTATGTCATTATTGCCTTAGATGACGTCAAACCACAAAAAAGTGCTTTTCACGTACAAATATGTAATAATTACATTGAAATAGTGAAAAGCTTCGTTATGTTCACCATCTCCGAATCCATTTTTTACTCGTGAAATTGAAATTGAAATTGTTCAATTTCACTAAGTATTGACCAACCGTTTATCCATGTAAACTAAAATAAATACAATAATAAATTATTTTAGTGGATGCAAGGTAAGATAGGAAGTAAATAAGATACCCTAAAGTTCTACCTAAATAGAAGCAGCTATAATTTTAGGGCAAATATCGTTGGCCTTTTTTCTAAGAGTAGATTACCAAATCAAATAAGACATCCTTGAATGCCTACTCTATTTGAGGTTAATAGATTAAATAGATACTTTTATACTATTTCTATTTAGAATGGTAATGTAATGTAATGTAATGTATATGTATATGTGTATGTGTATGTGTATGTATGTATGCATTTGTATATATATATATGGATATGGAAGATAAACAAAATTTGAGATAAATAGATTAAATGTATATTTTTATACTGTTTAGAATGGTAATCTAGATGCTTAAATTTTTATATATAAGGAAGATAAACAAGGTTTTAATAGGATTTTAGGGTAAATAATAATAAAGGATAGAAAGTCGGGTGGAAAATATTTAGAATAAATATGAGATTTTAGTAATAAAATAAAGGTATTTATCTAGAATTTAAATGATAAAATATGTAATGTAAATTTTTTGAAAATGATTTGTTAGTTTATAGAAAATAAAATTATTTTTAAGTCATATTTAGTTCAATAGTTAAAAAGGGTTAAATTTCAAGATCTATGTCAATGGGTTCTTGTTCTATTGGTGAAGTTAAAAGGTTCTTAATGAGCCCAACAAGGATCACGTCTTGTTGAGTGCAAGGCTTTGACATAAAAAAAGGATCAGTATGGAGGTTCTCCTGATCTTGTATTAGGTAGCAAAAATGAATTTGATGCACAATTGTATTAATTGTTTGAGTGTTGAAAAGTGTGATATTTATGTAGAATTAAATTATCAAAACTTGTTAGATAAATGTCTTTGAAGTTGAGAAATAATTATTTGTATGCCTATTTTACTTATGTGAAGTTACAAAGCTATTTACACCACTACAAACAATGCTTATAGATTTCAACAATCCATAATATAGAGAAAAAGTAGTTTCTGGATTCAATTGTGTATAAGATTTCCACAATCCATAATATAGAGCAAAAGTAGATGCAGAAATCTTATACACAATTAGAATCCAAAACTACTTTTGCTCACTACTACAAATTTAAACCCTATAAGTTAAACTAACCTTGATGTGTGAGTCCAAATTTTACTGATTTTAACCTTAATGATTTGCTTTCCTTAATGTTTGAACTCTAAATTTTATTTGACCAATGATTTTCAGACACATTGACACACCTTTGGGGAGTTTCCTAAGCATAGGTATTCATTCTTAGTTAAAATACTAGAATATTAATTTAATTACTTCTAAAAATGATACAAAATAATAAGTAGTGTATAGATGCATAGATCATAATGCAAGAAGATGATGCAATGGTTATCATATATTAATGATCCTTGAATGATAATGTTGTGATGTATGTATAGATTTTAAGATGGTTTGAAATGAATTTAGGCTCTAGTCTTTAAATGCATTTTGAAAGGCCTTAGATCCAATTTGCAACTCTAACTTAGGCTATGAATAAAATATTTTACACTTCAAATTGACACACCATAGTCAATTATGATGGTGTTGGCTTGGACCCAAAATATTTTAAATTTTGAAAATTGAAATGGTTGAAGCCATTTCTATAAACTATAAAATAGAATAGTTTAATTTTTTAGTTATAGATTCAAATGTGTGTGATAGATGGATAAAATGAAAATGAATACATATTGAATTAAATTAGGTTCAATTTATGTACTAAATGTTATGTATAAATCATGCCATGTATATATGTGTTATTGCATATAGAAAAACTATGTCAAAGTGATTCCAAAACTAAGCAAAATATCATCAATTATTTACCATCTTGATTAGAGAAGTAAACTTATGTTTTAGGTGCAAATAATAAGAGAAATAAAATATAAGTTCATGAATGTGAAATACATGATCACATTATGACTTACATGTGTTGTCAATAATTTATTTTAAATTTTATAAATATTTAACATTTAATTTTTTAATTATATTATATTGAATTATAAAAAAAATTCAAAAAATCTAAGTCTTTAAGTTTTATTTTATACATATATAGATTTTTTCTATATTACAAGAGTAAATCCTTTAGATCGAGAAGGTTAATAACACTATTGTCTAAATGTTTGTCAAAAGGATGGTAATTTTGATTTACAAATTTAGTGAATATTTTGTCACTCGTATACATTAAGCTCATTAGAAATGAATCTAAAATATCTTGTTAGACATTTGTTGGTGGGGTTCAACCATCTATACTAGAACTTTAATGGGAAATTATATGATTTGTAATGTTAATGAATTCAATTGAACTTTAAGAAGGAATTAAATTGTTGGTGGGGTTCAACCATATATACTTGAATTTTAATGGAAAATTATATGGTTTCCAATTTTAATGAATTTGATTGAAATTTAAGAAGGAATTGAATTTTCTAGAGCTTAGCTTCATTATCATGTAATCATTTCTATATGAATAAGGATTTAATTATTTAGGTGAATTTAATGAGTTTGAAGGTTTGATATATACTTTGAGAGTTATGTAGTTCATTTCAAATCCTATAAGTAGAATTATAGATCATAGTTTAATTGAAAAATGGTATTTTTTATTATTTTTTTCTATGAATGTTTATTTGTAGCAGTATCTCTATTTTGTTGATTTGATAATTCAAACATTTTTCAACTATAATATTACTTCATTATATTATGCATGACATGTCATAAATACATACAAAGAAAAAACGAGATATGGTTACTTAAATTCATAGTTGAAAAACATAATTTTTTAATTATCTTGTTGATTGAAGATACTTAGTCATCATTATTCATCATTTGTGGTTTTAAAATCATAGTGTCATAGATATTCAACAATTCTTATTATTTTAAGAAAAATATTTGTAGACACTTAGATTTATCTTAGTATAACCTTGTTTAAAATTGACTAAATAATCAATTTATTTGATCAGTCTAGCTTATGTAATGTATTCCTCATTTAATAAAATAATTTTTTTATTTAACTAGTCATTTTTCCTCTCATACATAATTAAATAAGTTTATTTTTTAATTTTCCATTTCACAGGGCTAAAATAATTTTAATAAGTTTATTATTTAATTAAGAATATTTTCTCTCCATCATTTGCAAGAATAAAGGAGCTCCACTAAATGTATTTTTCTTCCACATTCTTAATAATTATAACAATTTATTATTTTAATAAATGAATCTTGACCTTTTATTTCAAATGAATTTAATCATGAACCTTCATAATTTCATCAATCCTTAGAAAAATATCACAATAACTCTCTCATATTGATCCTCTAATCTCATCTCTATCATTCATATTCTCCCAAAAGTTTCAAAATAAGAGTCACAAAATATCATTTTAATAGTCCACTTTTCTTAAACTATATGCTACCAAAATAGGTAACTTCGTGTAAAAGAGTATCATATCCTAATAATTTGAAGTAAATCATAATCATAATGGAGTTCTATGATAATCTTTTTCTTTTCTTACTTTGTTTGAATTCTATTTCCATGCTCCATTTGAAGTTTTTGATAATTTAGAATAAGAATGTTTTGTTTTGTATTTGCTTCCTAGTTTAAAGTTTGAATTATGACATAAGATTACTCAAAATTCATGTATACATTACATTTTTATAAGAACCTATTTTTTTTAATAAAAACTTTAACAATTTTTCTATATATTTTTAATCTATTATAAGACATAAATAAAAATACATGAATTTATATATATTTTTCAAATTTCATCATACTAAAATCTTGATACATTAACATTAGAATTATTCATTTATTTTAGATTCATTTGTATTTTTAAGATACACATGGGCTAGGGGTTCACCCCATAGTATTATGGCTATGTGGTGGTGTTGTTGTTTTGGCCACCAAGGTTCAAACCCTTATTGTGCCATTGTGATTGTAGGCTTGTGGCTTTTCTAATCTTATATGCTCATCATGGGTTTGAACCTCAATGTTGATGTTATTGGTGGCATTCATGCTAGGCTACTTGGAAGTAATTCATCAATGTGCTCCATACACTCACTAGGATGGTGTGCGAGTAGGTGTTGTGCCCTTATTGAGCTACCATGCTCATAGGTTTGGAAATTTGTGCATGTTCATGTCAAGGATAAGGTCCCGTAATTGTGGCCTCACTTGGTTTGGGCTTGATTAAAAGTTCCAAATTCACCCATAATAAAAAGACACACATGGGGCCTTTAAGATAATAATTCTATTCACCCTTTCTACATAAATGTTTTGAGTATCTATTTCTATTTTTGATGATTTATTATTGAGAATTATAAAAATGTTGAATAGATGCTAGGTTGATTATATCTTGTACCAAACCTATATAATTATATAAAACTCCATGATTGAACATGATGAAAGTTTAAGTGGTCTAAAGATTTCACTAACATATAATTTGTTATATCTATACTACAAAATGTGGCATTGACCATCATAGACTCTATTGAAATATTGCACACCAACATTAGTTAGTGCCCAACATAAACTATAAGTATTTTTTCCTATATCTTAATTTTATGTAAGTTCTTCGGGTATGAAATTTACCAAAATAGGTAACTTTGTGTATGAAATTTGTATATGTAGACCATGTGATCATGCATACATTTGTATATGTAGACTCACTATGTATAAGCAATTTTGATCTCACTGCTTTAAAATTCTTTTGTTGTTGAGTGTAAACATTTTATTCATTGTATACAAATATAAAGATTCAAAATAATATATCATCATTGAGTATACATAAAATTTATGATAATTCTAAGAAGATTAATCAATATTTATATGCTACTTTTACATTCTTAATATTTCACAATTTACTAATTTTTACTATTATGATTGTTTCAAACATCATATATGTACTCTAATTGTTTTTTTATTAAAAAATTAGTGAGAATGAGGGCACTAACCCTTTACATAGAAGAACTATTAACAAGGCCACAGTGCAGAAAACAACACTATAACAATATTAACAATAACAGAACTAACAGAAAAATGAGACCAAGTCTTTGAAAATTAAAAAAAGCAAGCATAAAACACAAAAAACAAACTACAGGGATGCCTTTCGCACCCCAATGGCATCAATGACACTGTTCCATTCATTAAACATGAACTTATATAGGTCCTTAACCTCCTGCTTCTCCTCCTTCGTGTCCGCAGTTCGTTCCCTTTGTAGAGAGAGGGTGAGCACCAAGCTATGTAAGATCTGCAGCTGAAATTTGTTAAGGCCCATAATTTGGGTGTTCCTGGCCTCCACCTTGCTCTTGAGCCAACTGACATCATCCATGATAACCTGCAATTCAAGCATGGGGCCCAGGTTCTCAATCCTCTGCATGATGATATAAATAATGTCTAAAAGATGTTTTTTAATAAGAAAATGAAAAATAGGTGCATCTATCTATTATGAAAATGCTTATGATATATGATATTTTATAGCCATAATGCCTAGGAAGCATGCCTATAAGAAAATGGTGTCATTTATATTTGAGATTTTTACTATCCTAACTATCATTTTTTTAGAAATTATGAGATGGTCCAAAAGTGGCAAGATTTATATATAAATTGGGATATGGTGTAGAAAAATTATAGTTCCCACACTTCGGGGTTGTTTCCATGTTTCATGAGGTTATTGAGTTGATAGCTTAGCAAGGGTGTAAGCTTTTGTGATAACAATTTTTGGCATGCCCGGTGGGACGAGTTCTTCATCAAGCTGAAGATTGGTGCGTTCTTCAGTACACTTAGCCTTCAAGAGGCAAGTATAATTTTTCTACACCATATCCCAATTTATATATAAATCTCACCACTTTTGGACCATCTCATAATTTCTAAAAAATTGATAGTTAGAATAGTAAAAATTTCAAATATAAATGACACCACTTTCTTATAGACATGCTTCCTAGGCATTATGACTATAAAAAATCATATATCATAAGCATTTTCATAATAGATAGATGCACCTATTTTTCATTTTCTTATTAAAAAACATCTTTTAGACATGCATATTTTAATATATAAAATTAGTTAAATATACATATACAAATTATTTCAATAAGAATATAGTAAAACATGTTTCCAAGCTAATGATTTTCAGCTTAAATAAATCATAGTCCCAATAGGCATTCTCAAACACATGTGAGTGATATTGTCATATACTTAAAAGTCCAATATATGCAGGAAACATCCAAGGGACTTTTTCCTCGACAAACTTGTTGCCATTGCATAATTGATATAATTAGTGTGTATTTTAATTTTTTTCAATTATTTCTTAGTTTATCATTCTAAATGACCCATCATTATCATACATTTTTCATATGACTATATAAAATGCAATACAATTATTTTTAGAAAATCTACTTGAAAAAACATGAGGATGTAACATTTTAAAAATAGTTTTATAAAATGTATGGTCAAAGCACCTTTAATATTATATACTTGGAACCCTCTTTTCAATTAATAGTCATTTTTGCAATTTGTCGGTGTAAAATATGCAAATAAAAATTATCCGTATTATGCTAACACACATTATATAGAATATAAATCATTGTGAAGAAGTCGATATAATCTTAAATATATTATAGACTAAGTTATCAAATAAGTAGATATTGTGAAAATTTAGTTTTTCTTTTAAAATATTTAAAGATTCATATTGGTTTGAATCATATTCCATATCAAAATATCATCCACATTAATATCAATGTTAGAAAATTCTATTTGTGAATATGAAAAAAACTCAACAAAATAAATAAATTCAATTGTAATATGTATATAAACCTTATCCAATATTTTATTCAAATAAACCACCTTATTTGTAGTCCTTCTAGAAAGAAAATTGAAACTAAAAATATCTTTTACATCGTCATTATTCAAGTGCCACACATTTACTTTTTTGGTGACCTTGCATTTGATAATCCAACATCTTGAGGTGGGACATCACACTTACCTAAATACAACATAAATTGACAGATCTCTCATTTATATTGATCCAATATTTGTAATGGAATTAACACATGTGAATATCAATTAATCTTATAACACTCAATAAAGGTGTGTATCTAAATAGAAATTGTGGGGTAGGGTTAAAGAGGAAAAATCACACCATTAATCTCATCACTTACATTATTAATTGTAGTAAAATTAGTTCAACAATCATGATAATTATTTAAACATTGATAGTGATCATATGAATACAATAAATTAAAAAATATGTTATTGAAAACACATAGACCATATTTCTAATCACATGAACTTGTAAAATATAATTTCTAAATTTTACCATGGGTGAATTAGAAAAATGATTATTTACCTATATGATCATCTCTTGCACTAATTTAACTCAATCATATGATTACATATTTAATAGAAAAATGTTGGATCTTTGTATAAATCATAAAAACTCTCAGAATCAATTTTTTTCATTACGCATGCACCTAATATATTCCTAACAACTAGAATTTGAAGTTTGAATTTGCAATCTAGATCGATGTTTTTTTAACATTATATAGTAGTTCATTTTAAAATAATCATCAACCTACTTGTTATTCTTACTTCTAGTTTTGTTTGTGTGTGATTTTTTACATCAATGTTTCAGATCACACTCTGTGATCCATCATCGGGATGAAAGAATACTCAAGAATTAGAAAGATCACAAAGTGTGATCTGAAACATTGAGCATTCTTTCATCCTAATGATGGATCACAAAGTGTAATCTGAAACATTGATATAAAAAATCGCACATAATCAAAACCAGAAGCAAGAATAACAACTATCATGGATTGTGGAAAAATAATTTATCAACCTACTTTTTAATACAAATTACAAATTCTAAATAGCATGAAAATAATTAATTATTTTAGACATATTAACATGATTTTAATTTATATTTGTTTTTTATTTACATTCGATAATTATTAATCAAATTTATTAAATTAATATCATATTTATACAAATAAAATTTAAGATAGAATTTAATAATGCAAATTGGTTATTACATATAAATATATTATTATCAATTTATTTATAAGAAAAATAACTGTAATTTTGTAATTTTTTAATATGATTAATTTCAAGCCATGTAAAATTATTTATACAAAGTTTTATTTAATTAACACACAACACAGTTAGATAAGTATTAATAGATTTTATATATGAAATTTTGACCACTAGATCCATAATACCAAAGGGATTGAACATGAGAAATAGTAAATGCACATATGGTTCTATAAATGAAGAAAATGAAAAGCAACATAAGGAGGGAATATTTTAAATTATAATTAAAGGTAATAGATATTGAAGATGGGATGCATGTAGATCCATATTAATAGTATGTACAATATAATATATTAATTTTAATGAGATTTTTTATATTTTCATATGGGACAAATTTAAAATGTTTATAAAAGTGTGTTTTATGTGTTTTCTATAGGATGATTTTAAAAATTAAAGAATAATTAGAGCTTATAACATTTGTGAAAGCAAATATTAGAAGATGAATGTAATAGAATAAATCTCCTTCTATATCTTAAATTTATGTATGAAATTTGGAATACTTTCAAAATTTTAAAGCAATTTATAATATTAATTTAATTTAAAAAATATGACACATAAATATGAAAATAATAAATAAAAAAGATAATATATTTTATGTTTTTGGATATGATGAATGTGTTTAGTTGTATCATGGATGTATTTAATATGATCTAAATTTATCATCAAAATGAAAAAGTATCTCACGTTAATAAATTTCTATCTAATATTTTATCTTATAGTGTTTAAATAATTCCATATCATAATGATGGTAATGACATGTACTAAACACCTTACACAAATTGGATATATAAAAAAAGATACATGTAATGTTTCTAGAAAAATGTGTAGCTGTGATATTTAGTCAATATTATTGGATAAAATTATATTTTAATAGAGAGGTGTATTGAGAGAGACTTTTTTCAATAAAGTAAATTAATTATGTGCGAAAATAGACTAGAAGTATTAAATTTAGTTTCCTAAAATCAAATATGATATGACATGTTTATTGAATGAATGCATGTCATAACACGAATCACATAAATAACATTATGAAAATACCATATATACTACACGAAACTTTTTGTGAGTATTTTATGTGTTTTCTATCATTTCGTACATTATAATGATTTACATTTCTTCAAGAAAAAAGACCAATTTTTTTTTTTTTTTTGAAAAAAATCTCAATATTCATTTGACGCAGATCTAATTGAAATTCATAGACCATTGAATTATGACTTTCTTCTAGATATTTATTTTATTCCTCTTCTATCATACCAACCATACATATATATAGAAATCACTATTATATACAATATTAGAAATTTAATTTTTTCCCTTAACCTAATACTTATGGTCTTAAATTTTATTTAAATAAAACTAAATACCATATATTCTACCATAAGCACAATGTATACTAAATTCGAAACAATAATTTAAAAAATAAATAGTAACAAATTATTTTAATGTAATTATTGGATTAGCTGACGTCAAACCACAAAAGTGCTTTTGACGTACAAAATATGTCATAATTGCATTGAAATAGTGAAAAGCTGAATTAGGTTTAATATACTAATTTGTGGCTTATATTTTCTCTCCACATAATAAATTAAAAAAAAACTATAATACATTATTTTTAGTGGTTGCATAGTAAGATAAGAAGTACTTTGGGGTTCGACCTAAGTAGAAGTGGATAGAATTTTATGGCAAATATCGTTGTTGGTCTCTTTTTGACTTTAGATTACCAAACCAATCAAACTTAATTAAGTGCAAGATTAATTTGAGGTAGTTTACTATATAACGAATTGTGTATCTTTTAATAAAGGATAATAAAATATTTATTAAATATTCAGTTATGTTTGTCTTTTAATTATAAGTTTTCTATCATTTTTGGTTTCACAGTGAATAAGATTTTTTTCATATTAAAGATTATAAAATAGTAAATAGAGATTTCATAATTTTGTGATGGGATATTGTTCTAGATTATATTTATGAAAAGATGTAATGGTGTGAAATATGTTCCTTATTATAAATTTCAGGAGAGATACGTGTAAAAATAATTAATCTTGTAGTTACATAATTAAATATACAAAGAGATTTTACCATCTAAACAAGATAATTTATATGGGGAAAGTCTTTTGAAAAGAAAAATGCCACATTTTATTGAAGCAAAAAAAGGAATCGTTTAGCAAACACGAGGTTACAATATAAATCTTAGGGTATTCTTTTATAGGTCTATCACCAATATTTAGATTATAGAGTAGTTTTAGCAATACAACAGTACTTGTAAGTCAATCATACAACCGCACTTGGCTCCAAAATAAAGGAGATCCAACTCAAGAAACTATAAGTTGCAAACCACCAACACTCCTACATGATGGGTCAACATGCTAATAAGAATGGACACTTGCCATAATTCATTCGTCAACTTGTGCACTCCATTTTGGCTCCATAATCTCCCTCAAAAGATGCTTTATCAAATGACATTACATGCATCACAAAGTTGGCCAAGACTTCTAATCAATAGTGTAACTCCACAATAATAATCCTCTTACATGTCTTAATATCTCTTTAGGCCACTATCTTTACCCTAGATTCACTTATACATCCTTCATGTCAATATATTCTATTACACATCATATATCATGTCATATTAAGGAATACATGTGATAAAATGACTGCCACAAGTGAGATACCTTTTTCCATGTCAGATCATAGGTAATAAATAGCAATAATCTTAAACAATTCATTTCAAACATTGAAATTACAATGTGTATGAACT
This sequence comes from Cryptomeria japonica, assembly GCF_030272615.1. NCBI lineage: Eukaryota > Viridiplantae > Streptophyta > Pinopsida > Cupressales > Cupressaceae > Cryptomeria > Cryptomeria japonica. The sequence goes on along the minus strand of NC_081410.1, from coordinate 130,518,402 downwards.
ACCTATCCCAACATTATCCCACTCAAGACCATAGACCTTGCAAGAGAAAATCAGAACACCAACACTATAAACTAATCACTAGAGACCACAAGGCCCATATATTCAATACACCACCTAAAATTCTCTATCCTCACAAGCCTTATCAATGCATCTGCAAAATTCATAAAAGCATTAACTTTCTCTAGCATCACCCTCCCATCCTCTACTATTTCATGAAAAAATGGTATTGATTATACATGTACTTTTTCTTGGAATGATAGGGTAAGTTATTTTCTAGACACGTGTGACACTTTAACTACCATAAAAGATTTGAAGCTTCTAGAATATATGTTGCTCCAAATCCATTTACTATAAATATGTGTGATTCGGACCTGGGTAACACATGCCTTAGACTCATGCAACTAGAATGAGGTCAAACCAGTCTTGATTTTATAAAAAAAAGATAATAGAGAAAGGGAGGTCACAAAGAATTAGAGTCCTTTGAGTGGCAATTGTATTGACATGTGGGATGGGTGTCATGCCAATTTGATCACTCAATTCATAAAAGAGAGAGTGAATCATGGTGGCAATTGTATTGAAGCATAGAGTTGTGATTAGAATGTATAGTATTTGCTGGAAAAAACTTTGAAGAGCAGTTATCACAAATCTTCTATGTCTAGGCATGTTATTGGTGTTGCTTAAGTCAAGATCATATTAAGTGTTAGCAAGAAAAATTTAAAGGGGATTTTTTTATCTCAATAAAATCTCAAAAAGAGCGCTAATTATCTTTCTTATCTTCTATTATTATTATTATTATTATTATTATTATTATTATTATTTAGATCTCTATTTCAAGCTAATAGTATGCTCCTAAACCAATTTTTGGTTGAAGATTTTTTGGGTTGACTGAACAACTCTATACTCATTTAAGATAAAATTTTCCCAATCTTCTTTAACCCCAATACATATGAGTTTGATGGTGGGAGATATGAAAGAGGTATACATCTTATTTGTTACATATGTTCTTGGTTTTACTTTGTTCTATTTATTGAGTTTCTTAGATATGTTATTGAATGCTTTTGATTATCAAAATATTTTCTTCAAAATATAATTACTAAATACAAGAAAAAAACCATTATTTTATATTGTGTATCTTCTTCCAATTCAAAATGAGACTTAATTAGATAATGTGTGTCATATGTATAAATTCATCAAATGTAATCAACTAGGAATGAAAGGGAAATCACAAATCCCTATCCTAATCAGAATTCAAACAAACAAACAATAGAATAACACGAAAGCAATAAACATGAATATAAGATAAATTAATCAATTCCCCCTATTCCAAGACTCCATATAACTTCCATTGCTCTTCTCCTCTTTGTGGTATGGTGGCTCTTAGATATCACGCTGGAAACCTGCAAATGACACAAAGATTCAAAGTTCATGATTCAGAGGAATTGTGAAGGAATGAATGCTCAATTTATAGATTTTCGGATGAGAATTGAATGAAAGATAGAATAGATTGAACAAGAGGTGGAATTCAGGTGAGCTCACATGTTGATCGATAGTGGAACTACTGAATTGGAGGTGAAACATAATAGATTTAATAGATTAATTGAGTTAACTGATTGAGAAAAAGCTGACTGAAGGATGAAAAATGGTGATTGGAGGAAATAAAGAGGAAGAAATAGTTAACTGATTGAAAGCTGATTGAGAGCTTTATTTAGAAAAAAGCTAACTAAAAGATGGAAATAGGAATTGAAGAGATAATTGAATTAATTAATTTAGCATGTGCTTGAACTTTGACTTGGATTTTCAATTTAATCTTTGCATGAGATTTTAATTCAAATATTGAATTTATTTTAAATTCAATTTGTTATTTGAATATATTTAGAACTTGACTTTGATTTTCAACTTTATTTTTGAAATCATGCACATGTATTTGAAATTAGAAGAAATTAGAAGAAATTGATGAAATTAGAAGAATTGTGAAATTAAATGAAATTAGAATTAGAGGAAATAATTAGTTAATTAAATAATTTAAGAAACTATTTAATTATTTAGAAATGGACTTTAATTAAATAATAAAGATTATTTAAATTAAAGGAATTAAATAATAAAGATTTATAAATTAAAGGAATTAAATAATAAAGATTATTTAAATTAAAGAAATTAAATCACAATTAATTAAATAATAAATATTTAATTAATATTTAGAAAAAGGGTTAATGATTAATTGAAAAGAGATAGAAATTGAGAATGAGTTTATTTAAATAATAAATATTTAATTAACATTAGAAAAATGGTTAAAATGATTAAATGATGACAGAATTGGAAATGGAATTAATTAGTAAGATGATGAGGAAATATAAAATTAGAAGAATAAGATTAATTAACTTAATTAAATAATTAAATAATTATTTAATCAATTAGACGAATAATTAGTACATGCTCAATGATACATTTTTAGGTGTCTACATTTGCCCCTCTTTGAGACAAAGTCATAACGACGTTATTTCAAAGAAAACAAAAAAAATCAGCTTCAACATGCCTTGGTACCACTGTATAGTGTAAATATGTCCTCTCAGAAAAGGTGGTCAAAAAATTTGGAAATTAAGGCTATATTTTTTATATCAATATAATGAGAAATCGTGTGAAGTTTTGTGCATTTTCGAGATCATTTGAGTAGCCTACAAGTTGTTTGAAGTTGATGGGGACCACAGGTGTCGGAGTGGGAAAAAACCCTAATTTTGAGCTATAAATAGAGATTTTAGCTTTTCATTTGCTCATTTGCATTGTGGTGAGTTCTTAGAGATCCTTGTGAGTTTTTTGCATCCCTACAAGTGTTTGATCATCATGGCTGGCTATAGGGCACGAGTGCACTTTTCTGATTGAGTATGTTCTTATCAGAGACCTCCAAGGACTGGTGGAATGGTATTTTTCTAATTTTTTGCTTGATTTTTGCAATTTTTTCAAAAAATTTCCAGAGAGCTAATTTTTATTCATCATGCATACACTTGTCGATTTTAACGCATTAGTACTAAGTGTCATGTAAATGCTCTAAATGTACTGCAAAAGCTTAAGTGTCACGCATAGTTGCTTAGTATGACACATTCGCTTATCTGTTCACGCATTAGTTGTAAATGCAACACATTCGTTGCAATTGTTACACATAAGCATTAATTGTACCACAATAGTGTTAAATGTCACACATAAGTATTTAACTTCACGCATTCGTTGTTAATTGAAGCTTTGTCATGTGTTTGATAATTTTTTGTAATTGTGTATCCGATATCTGACATTTTCAATATTTTCTTTGTGTAGGAGAATATTGGAGTGTTATACTATTGACAAAGCAGGCCTGGTGGACTTGATCTTCGAGCTGATTTACTTGATGAGGAGATTGCACATATCTGACATTTAGGACTATATCATGTTTTACATTTGCTAGAGGTTACGGTCAACAGGGCCTTGATTACAGTATTAGTAGAGAAGTGGCATTTCGAGACATGTTCCTTCCATCTTCCTACTGGTGAGGCATCCATTACCTTAGAGGATGTTTAGCGTATACTACATATTCCCATCCATGGTGTGAGAGTTGTATATGATCATGACGATGGCGTTGCTAGATTGTGTGCCCTTTTTGAGTGTGAGGAGCAGGATTTACATATCAGTGGTCATTATGATATCCCTTGGGCTCACTTGGACTATGATGATCTTACTATAGTATTATGTAGTATCGTAGGTGGTTTGTTGATTCCTGACAGACAAGGTCATGGCTTTCCAGTTGGATGGGGCAGAGTGCTCCATGATATGATTGTTCATCGTCGAGTATATGCTTGGGGTCCTTGTCTTTTAGCCATGGTTTTTTATTAGATTCACAACATTGTATACTTGGGATATCGATCTATCAGTTGTGGTGTGACATTGTTGCAGACTTGGGCATGGGAGCACATTTCTATCTTGAGACTAGTTATTCATGTTGACTTGCAACCCGATGAACCCTATGCATACAGATACACACCTGGTATTAGACATAGGGGTTCAGGTAACATCTTGTACTAGCGACATCAAGTTGATATCTTGCAACATTTCATTTGGAGACCATATTTAGATTACCCCGGTTGGGCAGATGATGCACAATACTTTCCTTTCTGCAGACAACATAGATATCTTATTGGGAGGATTGTTGAGATGCAGAGGATTATTGAGATGTCTCTTCTAGGATCGGTACTCAGATAGTTTGGAGAGATACAGGTGACACTTGTTGTTACAGCATAATTTTCTCGTATTTCTTGTGAGGTTTCTGATTGGAGTGTATGCATATAGCCACATGTAACGACTGCTGAGTTTGATTCTCTTGAGGCCTTATAGTGGGGTTGGAGTGTAGGTGCAGCAAATCTAGGGACTACTCTTGAGTATGATGCATGGTGGGCTAGACATAGGCCTATTCCACTAATTGATCCTACCATTTTGATCATAGCGCAGTAGATACGCCATCCTAGACAGCAACTGAGAATTGACATGGGGGAGAGGAGGGGAGATGATAGGGGAGAGGAGGGAGGAGGAGGAGGAGAGGAGGGTGGAGGAGATGAGGATGTAGACATTGGTGGAGACACCGAGTCTATGAGCAGTGAGGATGATGATGATTCTTCAGAGTCATCGAGCAGTGAGGATGGGGATGATGATGACATGCTAGAACTAGAGAACGTGTCTGCTGCAGAGGGGAGAGGAGGATAGGGTGGTGATGGAGATGAGGATGATCCACAGATTCTTAGAGTGTGGATTCAGAGTTTAGATGACAAGGTCGCCAGATGAGATGTTGAGCAAGAGGCATTCAACAGAGACTACCGTGCACTAGAGACTGAGAGGGATCGTCTCAGAGAGAGAGAGAGAGAGATGAGGCGGTTAGGAGAGCTCAGATCACCATGGATGCATATGATCAGTTATGTGGACTAGTGACAGAGGCATGTAGCCTGGCAGATAGATATTTCATTGCTATACAGGAGGCTATTTATTATCAGTAGGCTTATGAGAGAGCTATTTTTGAAGGTCAGAGGGAGCCTAGTTTTAGTGCTTTTATGGGGAGAAGATCAAGTTGATCTACCTCTCAATGGACTAGTAGTGGAGGAGTCATGGGTCCACCTTGACATCTTGGGGCGAGATCTAGTGGGCAAGATCCCCCTGTTGATAGAGGTAGTGTCGATTGAGATATTTAGATCATGTTATCTAAGCCTTTGGGCTTGTTTATGATTATTGTATTTGAACACATTATCATTTTTTAGTTATTTATATACGTGTAAAGCGGAAAATCGAACCCTAGGTGTTCCCCCACTCCAAGGAGGGAGAAAGGAGGTCACTAGGATTGATAGTTTTCACTTAGGAGAGACTTTATATTCAAAAGAGGGGCTGAAACTCACAAGATCCAATCCCACACAATGCAAGATTGAATTCTAAATGAGTTTCAAGGGTTGAGACAACAAGGATACCCTCTTTTGTAAAGAATGTAGATAGAAGGATTGAACTAGGAGTGTATGTAAAAGTAGGAAAGATTCGCTTGTAGACGGAGATAGAGACATGGGATGAAGCTACGAACCTAAAATTAGTAGTAAAATGTCGAGACGATGCTATCCTACAAGTTTGAGCGAAAGTTGACGGGACGATGGCGCCCGGAGTGCACACGGTCCTTTGAAAAATCCGCGAAATGAAGGGGGATATGTTTGTCTCTGCACAAGGATTCCAGATCTTCAATTACAGCTGCGTACCTGCAACCTACACACAGAAAAGAGAGGACAATTGGGGGGTTAGGGATTAGGGGTTTGCCTTCAGGTCAAACCCCGATTTTGGAATTAACCAAGAAATGAGAATGCTGTAAATGTAAATGTTTGTAATGTAATCAAGTACTGATACCTTGTTGTAAGAATGTTTGTATTCTTACATGCGAAGGTGTAATGATGTTGTATGTTGTATGTTGTGTGTTGTAGGTGATCTCCTCTTCAATGGTTGAATCCTTGTCTTGAATGCAACACCTAGCCTTGAATGGAGACCTAGAATGCTCAATTGCTTGAAGGAATGCTTGAACGTTTGAATGTTTGAATGTTTTAATGTTTGCCTATCGCTTTCGCCTCTTGCACATATATGTTTTTTCTCCTTCCCTTTCCGTGAGGGGAAATGTAGTTTATATACTTGTCAATTAGGGTTAGGAGACTAATTTTTCCGACCTTAGGCCAACCTAGGAGCATTATTTTCCAAATTACAAACTTGAAGACTCGATGCCCAACAAGAGACCGGGCCCAAAATAGGGCCAGGGACCAGGGTGCTGGGTGCCGTGGTCTTGAGGGACTAGGGCACTAGGTGCCATGGTCCTGAAGGACCAGGGCACTGGGTGCCATGGTCCCACCTCCTGGGACAACAGGGTGCAAGGAGGATCAGGCCAAGGTGCAGAAAGATGCAGTTTTTGATGTCATAAATAGGTTTCGGGGTCTCCATTCAGGTTCAACGTTGCACCGCCATCGTGAAGACCCAAATGCAGTCGAAATTGCAAATGTCACAATTTTACAATGCTACATTTAGCCCCCACTTTAGCGGGAGTATAAGCGTACGCCCATACTTCCAGTAAAGTACAAGGAAACAACATTGAAAGACTTTCACCACGTCAAGGAGGCAAGATACACCAAGCCCCCAGTGGACTAAGGATCTTACGACTTCGATTGACAAAGTAAAAGGGAAGATCATGAGGGAGAACCATGACTAACAGTAGTACGGTTCCCTCACTATGAGTCATGCAAGAAAAAAATACCAAAAAATTTCAAGGCAAAGCTAAGTTTGCCAAGAAATTTTTTTAAGAATCTTGAAGAGATATGAACGGAGTGTATGCCCCCTACGTTAAAGCGATCGCACATGCCTCAATGGGGGTGATTGCTTTAAGGTAGTGATACACATAAGAAATGAGAAGGGAAAGGAGTATGTTATCACAAAGATTTAGCCCCCAAGTGTGAGATAAACCCAAGGATAATAGACACAAAACACAAATCACGAGGTGACTTCACTTTCCTTGGGGTCAGTATGCTGTATGATAATTCATGTATATCATATGTATGTATGCATAATTGTTCTTCATTCCCCAATCAAGGAAGGTCACCTAGAAGAAGGGAACACATGTGTCTTTTGAGTCAACATGAGAGAGACCAAAAGAGATCTCAATGCTTTGCATCATCCTCAAGTAGACAACCCTAAGGACAACAAATAGAAGAATGAGAATAACACATAGAAGAAGTAACAAAAGATATCAAGAGAGGAGGAGAGAGTCTGCTGTGCTAATGAACTAGTCTAGCACGTCATCCACCCCCCGATCTTGTTGATCAATATTTCAGGAAGGGAGGAAACACGCTAGAGGAGGAACATCCAACACAGCAGATGGAGCTATCACAAGATCCAAACAAGGGCTATGTTCATGTTCCAAGCCACGTTGTTCTTGTCTAGGAGCTAAGATAAGTGCTTTAGAAAATTCGTTAGATAAATGGTTATCAATATCAACATATTCATATTCACTATCAGAAGCAAGAGAAGTAACATTTTCATCATGAATAACATTTTCATCTATATCATCATCAAGATTTATAAAAATAGGATCTTTAACTCGCACAGGATCAAAACCATCATGCATCTTATGCTTAGGAGATTTTGGCTCAATTTTCGACTGAGGAGAAAATGGAATAATACTAGTTGAAGGTGTTTTTGGGGATTGCAAAGTTTGAGAAGCAGCTGCATGAGCTCTAAGATGACGCTTTCGTCGGCGTTCATGTGCAGAATGATTTCATCTAGTCTTAGTAGGAAGTTGAGAAGATTGAGGAAGAGGAATGTTCTCATCCTTATCACTTGGGTGTTTAGGTTGTGGTCTCTTAGGTTGGATAATAGGAGAAGAGGAAGGTCTCTTCTCTTTATAAGAGGAAGGAGGAGGAACTACTCCATATAAAGGAGGAATATTTGGTTTAGGAAGGAGACCAAGTCCATCATGACGAGGAGGTATAGGTCTGCTTTTAGAAATTTTATTAGACATAGACATAGTCACATCCATAGGAATGGGTTGGGAATCTTCTTGAGGAAAGACATTAGTTTTATCTTTCAAAGGAAGAACTTCCTTCTCAAGAGCGATAGGAATATCAAGTTTGGGTGTTTGAGGTTCACTTAGAGATAGGATCATATCTTTTTTCCACTTTTGATAAGATTTGAAAAGATGATCACTTTGCGGTGGAAGAGATTGGAATTGTTTAGACCAAAAATAATCAATAGGAACGCTAGAAGTTCTTTCAGCTAGTTTAAAGAGACTATGATTGACAGTAACAACTTCACCATTATGGGGAAATTTCAAACACTTGTGAATAGGGGAAGCAATAGCTTTCATGGAAGATAGCCAAGGATAGCCTAGCTTCACACGAAATTGTTCAGATGATGGAATAATAGCAAAGCTCACATCAAGGGATTTGTTATGGACCTCAATAGGTAATGTAATAGAACCAATTGCAGGAGAAGAAAATGCATCAAATAATTTCACAACCACATTTGTTTTGTCATAGATCACTTGATTCCATTGCAAAGTAAAAAGAAATTCTTTAGTAATAACATTAACCATGCAAGAAGGATCAATAAGCACTCCACGGCAAGGTGTATTCTTGACTTTTGCAACTATATATAAAGGACCATCAGGTGCCCTGATAGTTTCATTGGAATCAAATGTGATGGAAGGTTCTTTAGGGATTTTTTGTTGCTCTACAAAGTTAATCACATTCAGAGTCATAGACACAATACCATCAGGTGAGAAAGAGGAATCATTAGTCTCAATCACATTAGAGGTATGAGAAGGTAATGGATCAGTAAAAATCTTAAGATTTTGGTTAGGAGGAGCTACAGATGTGTTACCTTTATCATTCACACCTGAAACAGAGATAGTATTATTATCAATCAAATCTTGAATTTTACCCTTTAAAGCAAAACATTTTTCAGTATCATGCCCAGGTTGACGATGAAATTGACAAAAAGATTTGTTATCAAAATAGGGTGAATTAATCTTTGCAGGATCTATTTGCTTTATAGGAGGGAGAGTAAGCACATTTTGTTCCAATAACTTATTCATAATACTATGCAATGATTCATTCAAAGGAGTAAACTCTCTTTCTTTCTTGAAAAACTTAGAAATAGGAGGCACACCTGATGCTGCATTCACATTGTTGTTGGTGATGTTTTCATTGAACTTAACGAACCCTTTGTTCGGTTTAAACTTCCCAAATGGTTGTTGACTACTATCACCCTTATCACTCGGAGCCATAGGATTTGCTTGTTCCATTTGACTCATAGTCAGTTGATATTTGTGAAGAGTTGCACACAACTGTTGGAAAGAAGTAAACTCAGAAAACAAAAGTTTTTCTCTAATATCTTTTTGTAAATTAGAAATAAAGATTCTTTGAATATCATTGTCAGGTACTGGAAAAGAAATTTTAGCACACAAATGCTTATATCTACCAATGAAATTAGTCACTTTTTCTTTAACACCTTGTTTACAATGCATTAAATCAATCAAAGTAACTTGAGGACTTATATTGTTTTGAAATTGTTGAATAAAAGAATTTGCAAGTTGTTGGAAAGAAGTAATAGAATAGGAAGGCAATGAGCAATACCATTGTAGAGCCTTATCTCTTAATGTTCTAGTAAACAGTTTTGCAAGCAACCTTTGGTCATGAGCAAAATCGGTACATATTGTTTGAAAGGTCTTAACATGTGTTAGAGGATCACCTTTACCATTATAAAGCTGCAATTGCGGGATTTCAACATGCTTAGGTGGGATAGCTCGAACAATGTCAAGAGAAAGTGGGCTCGCAACATCAAATGTGGGCACACTAAACTTAGATTGATTCATAGAGGCAATTTGTTGCTATAAAGAAGAGATAGTTTGTGCAAGATTGTTAATGGTCACTTCAGTCAAAGAGTTCATATTAGACATGTTAGATTGTGATGGAGGTATTATGTTATTGAAAGAAGGTATTGATTGAGAGTAAGGTGGCAGGACACTATGATAGTTAGTCATAGGAGATGATTGGAAAAAAGGAGCACTACAAGGAGGAATGGAATGGTTGAATGAATTGCCCCCTTGCGTCATGTTCATTTGTGGAGATGTAATAGGGACACTCATTGAAGGAATGAATAAAGAAGTCGGATTGAATGAAGGAAGAGGGTTGATTGAAGAGGAAGGATTGCCCCCATGACTAGTGATCATAGGTGGAATGTTTTGTATTGAAGTAGTCATTATGTTTGATGTAAAAGTAGGTATACTAGCAATAGAAGTTGTCAAAGGGATAGAATGATTGACTTGAGTAGGAGGTTGTGTATAACCTAAAGTTTCGGCACAACTCTTCATAGGCATCACATTCGAATCCACAATGTGTGCAATACTACGCAAAATATCAATTCCATTCTTATTACTTTGAACCATACATTTTAGACCCTCAATTAATGAAAGGGCTTGACTATCGGGGTATTCTTGAGACATCCATTGCTGAAAATCATCAAATTGGTTATCTAATTTTGAAAGTTGTTCTACAGAAACCTCATGGAGAGCTTCTTCATCATTAAGAGGATTAGAGGAATTACTTGTGTCCTCATTAAAAAGGCCATTCAAATTAGGTTCCATCTCCTCGGTAATTAAACCTTGGAAAGACTTAATTCTAAGGCTTCGTCTAACGGGAATAGTGTAAGTAGGGCTTATTGTTGTAAAACTCATGCACTAGAGAGAGAGAGAAGATTTTGAATTTTGAAAATAAAGTTGGCAAAATTGAACAATGAGATAATGATTATCCAATTTGAACTTTGTGAAAGAAGAGGGAAACACAACTTCCAAGAAAGGTAGGCACAATTGAAAAATTAGGGCCAAGGGGGGTAGCTCTTAATTTTAATTGTTATCTTGAAAATTGAAATCTTGAATTTTGAATTTATTTTCGAATTTAGAGGTAGCAAATTTCAATAAAATCAGCCAATCTCCTAGATTTAAGCTGTTTAATGAATCATGACAATCTCCCGAAATTTTGAAAAAAATGTCGGGGACCGTGGCGACCGGAGTGCACACGGTCCTTGCAACTTTTTTCGAAATTTTCAGGGATGAAGGTTATGATGATTTTAAAGCTAATTTGGAAAAATTGAGTGATTTTACAATCTGTAGATAGGCCAAATTAAAGTTGCAATCTCAAAATTGAATCCTACCAAGATTGTTGAAAAATGCAAAATTTGAATTTTGAAAAAGAGAGGGAAATTGAAATTTTGAATTTTATGATTTTAGAGGGAATACTAAAAGCAATGCAAGCTTTGAAATTTAAAATTTAACTCAATTTCATGCAAAATTCAATTTTGAAAGCGGAAATCAAAGTTGTTGCAATCAAACACTTAATTTCAAAAGTCACAAATTGCAAAAATTTGAATAAAGCACTGAAACTTTGAATGAATGCCAACACACTTTTCAGATTTAGGACAGTAAGAAACACAATTTTAACACAAAATTTCAATTTCAACAATTTTTGAATGATTAGAAGCCTTAATCCAATCACTAGACCAACTTTGACTTTAATTTTGAAAGTGCTAGATTGATGAAATCAGCCAAGATTCTGGATTCTAGCAGAAAAATACAGTAAGATCTAGCTCTTGAAATTTCAGAAAAAATGTCGAGGACAATGGCGCTCGAGGTGCACACGGTCCTCGCAACTTTTTTCAAAATTTTCAGGGATGAGAGATATTATGATTTTGTTGTGGAATCCAAAGTTACAACCGATTTGGAGGTGTTTTGATCAATGAAATCATCGGTCAAAGGTTGAATCAAGAGGGTTAAAAATTAGGGTTTTGACACTTAACCACTTAATTTTCAGAATTAAGGCACAAATATGAATTGATAATTTGCAATAGAAGGGTAGATCTGAAACAAGCATTAACAATTAAACATTTCACAAGCTCAATTACTAAAAAGAAAATTTAGGGTTTTTATGCAATTAACCTCTAAAATTTGCAAAAGATCAAACATGGAAATGTAATTAAGGAAGCAAAATTTTTCAAATCTAACCATGAATAATCAAAATTAGGATGTTCATGTCGGGTTCACCAAAATGTAAAGTGGAAAATCAAACCCTAGGTGTTCCCCCACTCCAAGGAGGGAGAAAGGAGGTCACTAGGATTGATGGTTTTCACTTAGGAGAGACTTTACATTCAAAAGAGGGGTTGAAACTCACAAGATCCAATCCCACACAATGCAAGATTGAATTCTAAATGAGTTTCAAGGGTTGAGACAACAAGGATACCCTCTTTTGTAAAGAATGTAGATAGAAGGATTGAACTAGGAGTGTATGTAAAAGTAGGAAAGATTCGCTCGTAGACAAAGACAGAGACACGGGATGAAGCTACAGACCTGAAATTAGCAGCAAAATGTCGAGATGATGCTGTCCTGCAAGTTTGAGCGAAAGTTGATGGGACGATGGCACCCGGAGTGCACACGGTCCTCCGAAAAACCCATGAAACGAAGGGGGATCTGTTCGTCTCTGCACAAGGATTCCAGATCTTCAATTACAGCCGCGTACCTACAACCTACACACAGAAAAGAGAGGACGATTGGGGGGTTAGGGATTAGGGTTTTGCCTTCAGGTCAAACCCCAGTTTTGGAATTAACCAAGAAATGAGAATGTTGTAAATGTAAATGTTTGTAATGTAATCAAGTACTGATACCTTGTTGTAAGAATGTTTGTATTCTTCATGTGAAGGTGTAATGATGTTGTATGTTGTATGTTGTGTGTTGTAGGTGATCTCCTCTTCAATGGTTGAATCCTTGTCTTGAATGCAACACCTAGCCTTGAATGGAGACCTAAAATGCTCAATTGATTGAAGGAATGCTTGAACCTTTGAATGTTTGAATGTTTTAATGTTTGCCTATTGCTTCCGCCTCTTGCACACATATGTTTTTTCTCCTTCCCTTTCCGTGAGGGGAAATGTAGCTTATATACTTGTCAATTAGGGTTAGGAGACTGATTTTTTTGACCTTAGGCCGACCTAGGAGCATTATTTTCTAAATTGCAAACTTGAAGACCCGATGCCCAACAAGAGACCGGGCCCAAAATAGGGCCAGGGACCAGGGCACTGGGCGCCATGGTCCCACCTCCCGGGACAATAGGGTGCAAGGAGGATCAGGCCAAGGTGCAGAAAGATGCAGTTTTTGATGTCATAAATAGGTTTCGGGGTCTCCATTTAGGTTCAAGATTGCACTGCCATCGTGAAGACCCAAATGCAATCGAAATTGCAAATGTCGCAATTTTACGATGCTACAATACGATATGCATTTTTTTGGCAGCGATCTATTATGTTGTTTTCAATGTATGTTATGTGATGTATGAATGATGTTATGAATGCAATGGTTATTAAATGCAATTCAAACTAGATGAATGCAATTAAAAACTATATGGATAAAATTTTGACTATATGGATGTAATTTAAAAATATATTGATGCACTTTTAACTATATGGATGCAACTTAAACTATATTAATGCAATTTTGACTATATGGATGCAACTTTTGTTTTTGTATGATAATGCCAAAATGTTCTTTTAACTTAGATGTACCTTGAAGAAATGTTAGTAAGATGAAAGAAAGAAGAGATTGATGAAAGAATAATGTTAGAAAAGAAAATGATTTAGAAATAAGATGAAAAATCAGCAAACTATCAATAAACAGATGAGATGAGAATGAGAAGGAATGATTCATGAACCTATGTCATTACTTATTGTGCAATATATATTTATCTCTGAGCCTTATTATTGAACAATGAAGCTTAGCATGTCAGAGTATAAAGAACCAAGATGTAAAGATATCTCATTGAAGAAACAAACACATAGTAGACAAGGAGTGAACCCTTCCATTCTGGGAAATACACTAGGGGTCGAGGTATGTGTGGCATTCACTAGCTGAATGCTCCTATCATAGACACCCACTAGAGAAATTTCCCTAGAACTTCATTGAGTCACACCACAAACAACAAACAAAGAAAACGATGATGCCCATCATGGCTCCTCTAGTCACTTGTGCACATCCTTGGGTAGCATAGGAACATGATCTATCGCCAAATGATAAAAGATAAAGACAGACTCGGACAAAATTTAGAAGCTATACTAACCTTGTGCCTTCGTTCTCAGTTACTTGATGTGATGGTTGATAATGTCTTATTTCATAAAGTTGCGAACCCCGTTTAAGATTGACCTGTTTGCTTTAGAGTGTATCCTCTTCCATTTAAGACAAGATAATGATCACTTCATATGGATATGATATCATTGATAAGACAACTTGATCACTTGATTGCAAATGTTTGACTAGATAGTTGTATCCTTTGTTAACTTCATGCAAAGTGTTTGCTAGATATCTACTAGGGTGTTTGATTCTTGCGAGACATTTTATTGCAAGTTTTGTGATTGATTGATTTTTTAATTTTTTTTGGATTTTGTGGATTGATATTTGGATGTTTTTGGATGAATTTTTTCAAGACATTATATGGATGTTTTTGATTGATTTTTTTTTCAATGTTTTTGGTATTTTTTGTTTTCTCAATGTTTTTTGGATTTTTATGTTTTCTCAATGTTTTTGGATTTTAAAAAGATTTTCCAATGTTTTTGGATTTTGATGTTTTCCACTGTTTTTGGATATTTTCAGGACTTTTAACGATTTTTAGGATTTTTTTAAGACATTATATGTTTTTTAGGATTTTTTTAGGACATTATATGATTTTTAGGATTTTTGAAAGATTTTCCCAATGTTTTTGGATTTTTTGAAGGACTTTTTATGATTTTTATGATTTTTTCAGGACTTTTTATGATTTTTATGATTTTTTCAGTTATGCCCCTAGTGTGTAGACCTATATGACATAATGATTTGTAGATTGTATGTGGAGACAATGAATTTTTGACATGACCTATGTTAATGCAATATGCATGATGAAGATGTATTTCCTATTCGAACAAGGATGACAGTGTTTGTTTAACATTTCACAATATACCAATTGAATTGGAGGTACAAAATATTTCATAGATAAGCAATCAATCGATCCTTAAGGTCCCTTGGAAAATCCAAATTAACACACTTAGTGACTAGGATTTACAAATGGAGACGCGAAAAAATTACCCATTGGTTCTTGAAACTTTGATCTTCTTTTTCCCATGTGTGTGCAAATGAGTTAATTCCCACTCTTGTGTTCACTAAAGATCCTTAGCATCCTATATGACTAGCTACGTGGATTATCCTAACTTTAAAAGCATCCCGAATAGAGCCTCACTGCCAGCAAGATTTTAGAGCTTCGACAAGGTTATAGGCTATAATTTCTCAAATATTGCTCCATTTCCAACAAGCGTTCATATCCCTGATGGAGTTACTCACATGTTCCCATAGTCAAGCTTTTTGTCGCACTTTGTATGTGTGATATTTTAGTTATATATCATTTCTCTTTTGACTTGAGATGAATATTTGGCATAGAACTTTTTATTTTTATTTTCTTTCCTTGACTTGTAAGTAATGAAACCTACTTGGGCGTGACAATTACAGTGCCGCTAAAGTAGAATTTTAGATTTTTCATTAGTCATATGATCAACTAGGTGTCTCAAATGAATTAGAGATTTTTTTAATTGTTTGAGATATATAAATTGATAGATTTTGTGTTAACAAGTCTAAAATAGTGAAATCACTACCCAACCATAAGTAAAGTGTCATCCAAGGTAATGTTGAAAATGAATGACCTTAGGACCTCAAAGACTTCATGTCTGAATATCTGAGAAAGGAGATGACCCTTGTTTCTTTTGAATGCAAACGATTGATAAACTTGGACAATTGCCTTGTTTTATTGATGTTGCTATATGATAATGTAGAAAATTTGCGAATGTGATGCAGTTGACAAAGAAAATATATGTGATACAATGCTTTGAATAAAAATGATATACAATGCGGAACGTAAAACCTAAACTAACCAAGCCCTTAGATATAATATCGTTTAAGGTCCATGTTGTTCATAGGGTCAGGGAGTGGATCTCCCTCCATGGTAGCCAAATTGTATGCTCCATTTCCTATAAACCTTGTTATGATAAAAGGACCAAACCAGTTAGGTTCAAACTTCCTTGGCTTTTCCTGTTCCGCTAGGTTCCTTTGGTTCTCCTTGAGAACTAGATCTCCCACTTGAAAATTCCTTGGGCGTACTCATTTATTGTAACTCCTCAATCTGTTTTGGTAACCTTGCAAATTATTTAAAGCAGTTTATCTCTTTCATCGAGTGTTTTCATCTCTTGTAATCTTGCAACCCAATAGTCTTCCTTTGATATGATGTTTTTTAAGGAGACTCTTAAAGACGGTATTTATATTTCAATAGGTAGTATCGCTTTTGTACCATAGACCAAGGAATATGGTGTTTCTCCTGTAGGGGTGCATACTCCTATTCTATAATCCCAAAGAGAGGGATTTAATTGGAGATGCCAGTCCCTTCTTGCGTTAGTGACAACTTTCTTTAGGATCTTAAATATTGTCTTGTTTGTTGCCTCTGCTTGTCCATTTCTTTGTGGATAATATGGTGTTGCAAATCTCTATTGTATTTGAAATTTTTCACACAATTCTTGTTGAACATTGAATACCACTGACAGGAGGGTGAATTAGTAGTTTTTGGTTTTTTTCACTTTTCTAAACTAATCTCAAAATATCAATTACTCACTTAACTTTTAAGTAGTCATACTGGTAATACAAGAAAGAGAACCAAAGAGATCATTCACACACAAGTGATTCACAACTCTAGATATACAAGGAAAACCCAATATGGGAAAAACCTCGGTGAGAAAAGTTGCTGGAGTCTACTGCTCCAATCTAGCCTCACAGGTAAAACACTGACTTACAAAGATTTTGGGCACCAACCCAAGGAGCACCAACCCCTGCACCAAGCTTCAACTTGACGATGTATATTCAAATACTATTTGAATACAATTAAGGCTTCTTGTTGCAAATGAATTTTGCAACTCTTAGATCAAATAACACTTTGTCGGTTGACAGTCTTTTCTCCTCCACTGAAACTCACATTGTCGGTTGTGGAATTACTGTCTCTATTTCTCAACCTCTATTATCTTTCTCTCCCTCTCACACACAATCTCTCAACACACTAGATCACACTAGGATGTTGCCTACTCTGCCACGCCTTACCAGTTAGGCTCAACTACAAGACTATAGAACTGCTGGTAGAATCCTCTCATAGGTATGCTTTCTCACCCACACTGCAACTTTCTTAGAATTATTTATAAGGCTCACAACTCCTTTTCCTCGCTTAATCTATCTACCCTTCTACCCTTTCACAACATAAATCCTTTCTATTTTGAGTTTTCATTTCTTATATGGTGATTTCTCGCCAGAACGCAATTCAAAAACTTGAGTTGTTAGGGTTTCCTCTTTTTGACACAATCTTCATGAGATCCAATCCTACCTATCTCAAATCGATCACCTATCCTTGAAGGATGCACCTGGACACAATTTCCATTAGCCAATGCACATTTTCTGGAAATGGCAATCTTGAATCAGATCTTCTGTAATGAAATCAGTCGACACATAAAGTGCTTCAAAAGTTTTCTTTTCGAGGACTTCCTGAATCGGATTTCCTTTGCATAGATTCAGGCGCCAACTACTCTTTGATCTTCCTCTATCATTCCTTCTTCCTCGAGCCGCAATCAGTTAGATACAATCCCATGATTTGTGGCTCCTTCATTAATGGAGATTATCTCTTTCATCGGCCCTCTCGATGAGGCTTCACCAACCACAACACATTTGACACCTATGCTTCACATGGCATCACAACAATCAAGACATGGCCCACCAACACACAGTTGGTCTGAAAAACACATACTGGTACAACTCTTTGCTGATAGAGCTTTCTTCTTCTATTAACTGGTAGAGCACCCTATATTGGTAGCACATCTTCACCTCCAGTGGTGTGAGACTACCGGTAGGCCTTCATTCTTTATGCTCACCCTTATGTGAATATTCATCATTTCGGTTGACATCAATGACAACTTAGTGTCAAATTGCCAACAATCTCCCCCTTTGGCATTGATGTCAACTTCTAGTGAGATACTCCATACCAGTACATTTCTCCCCCTTTGACATAATGACAAAGGGTACTATGCACTCCCCCTTTGATTCAAACCAAACTCCCCCTTTGACCACTATCAGCTCCCCCTAAGCCACATAAAACCTACCTAGGCAGATGACACAACTCCTAGCTTGTGTCAGAGGTACTCAAAAGTGCTTACCAGTAATAGTTTGGTGAAAATGTCTGCTACTTGTTCACCAGTAGGAACATAATCCATCCTTACCTCTTTTCCTTCAACCTTCTCTTTGAGAAAATGATATTTGATAGCAATGTGCTTTGTTCTGGAATGCATGACAAGATTCTTTGCTATGTTGATTACACTCGAATTGTCACACCGAATGAGAATAGGATCAGTGATGTCCACCTGTATATCTTTGAGAGTCTACTTCATCCAAAGCACTTGAGAGAAGTATGTAGTAGCAGCAATGTACTCAGCTTCAGCAGTAGATAGAGAGACTGAGTCTTGCTTCTTGCTATGCTAGGAGACCAACCAGTCACCAAGAAAGAATGTACCACCACTTGTGCTCTTTCTATCATCAATCCATCCTACCCAATCAACATCAGTGTATGCTTCCATGATAAAAACTCCTTGTTTAGGATACCACAAACCATAGTTGAGTGTTCCTTGTAGGTAACTAAAAATTTTGCTAACAACATTCATGTGTGACTACTTTGGGGTAGCTTGGAATCTGGCCACCATGCACACTGACTAAACTATATCTTGTCTTGAAGTGGTTAGATACAATAGACTGCCTATCATGGATCTGTAAAGAGTCTAATCCACCACCAGTGATTCAACATTCTTTCTCAATTTGTTATCGGTCACCATGGGGGTACTTACCGGTTTACAATCTTCTAGTTAGAATTTCTTCAACGTCTCCTTTGCATACTTGATTTGAGAGATACAGATTCCTTTATCTTGTTGTAATATCTACAAACCAAGGAAGTAAGTCAACTCACCAAGCATTGACATCTCAAATTCTGACTGCATCTAATTAGCAAGCTCTTTGCAAAGGGTATCCTTGTTTCCTCCAAAGATGATGTCATCTACATACACAACCACAATAATCATGTGATTCCCATCTTTCTTTATGTACAAATTATTGTCAGCAAATTATTGTCAGCACTTCCCTTTTTGAATCCCTGCTCCTTTAGATATTGATCTAATCTTGAGTACCATGCTCTAGGAGCTTGCTTTAGAACATACAAATCCTTCTTTAACTGACACACAAATGTCTCATCACCATGTAGTAGAAACCCTTCCGGTTGCTCCATGTATACTTCTTCCAAATTTCCATTTAGAAAAGTAGATTTTACATCCATTTGGTATACTTTATAGTCCTTGTAGGTAGAGTAAGCTAGAAACATTCTAATTGCTTCTAATCTAGTCACTGATGCAAATGTTTCTTCAAAGTCAATCCCCTCTACTTGAGAGTATCCTTTGCATACTAGTCTAGCCTTGTGCCTTACAATCTTACCTTCTTCATTCATCTTGTTCTGGTAGACCCATTTTGTGCCAATGACATTCTTGTCTTCTGGTCTAGGAACTAATTCCCAAGTCTTGTTCTTCTCAATCTGGTGTAGTTCTTCTTCCATAGCATCCATCCATTATTGTCTCTTACTGGCCTCGATGAATGTTTTGGGTTCAACTTCATTCATGAGGCATAGGTTGACATGTTCATCATTCCAGGTAATTCTTCTTCTAGTCTGCACACCATCACTCACATTTCCCAAAATTTTCTCTTTCGGGTGATTCAGCTATACATACTAGTTGGGGACCTTCTTGGATGCTACCTCTGGTTCAGTATCTATCTGAACTTCACAATATTCATCACCAGAGTCATCATACTGGTTAACCTATGGTTGACATCCTTTGTGCATATCTTTATCAACTTTTACATGCACGCTCTCAACAACCCTTCTTAGTCTTTTATTGTAGTATTTGTAAGCTTTGATGTTAGATGAGTAACCTGGGAATATTCCTTCATCACTCCTAGAGTCAAAAATTCCTAAACCATTCATATCTTTCTTGATGAAGCACTTTCTTCCAGATACTTTGAATTATTTGACTGATGGATTTCGGTCATACCATAACTCATAAGGTGTCATTTTGTTGTTTGTTCTTAATTGAACCTGGTCCAAAGTGTAGCAGTAGTATGAACAACTTCTTTAAAATATGTGTTTGGCAGACTAACCTCATTTAACATGGTTCTGCCCATCTCCTTGACTGTCCCGTTCTTCCTTTCTACCACACCATTTTGATGTGGTGTTCTAGGAGCAGAGTATTGCCTTCTAATTCCATGTTTTTCACAATAATATTTAAATTCATTTGATGTGAACTCTCCACCCCTGTCTAATCTTAGGCATTTTAATCTGTACCCACTTTCCTTTTCCACCATTTTCTGAAAGATGTTGAATCTTTCAAATTCTTGTGATTTATCTTGCAGAAAGGTGACCCATGTCATTCTTGAGTAGTCATCAATGAAGAGCATAAAGTATCTTTCACTGGCAAGAGCTCTTGTTCAAGTTGGACTGCACATATTTGTATGCACAATTTCAAGTGGTCTTGATGTGTTGTGCTTATTTGTCCTGAAGCTCACTTTTGTTTGCTTACCTTTTACACATTCATCATAAAATGTGTTTACCAGTTTGATGATGGGTGGAATATTCCTCACACACGCCTTTTTGCTTACTGCACCTAAGTTATCAAAAATTATGTGGCCTAATCTTCTATGCCACAACCAACTTTCATCTACTTGTCCTAACATACATTGGGACTCATAGCATTCCTTCAGATTATAAACATTTACATCGGTTCTCTTTCCTTCTCCCACAACTTTACCGGTACTGTCTTTCTTTATTTGGCAACTAGTTGAGTAAAAGGTTAATTTGTAACCTTTTTCACACATCTGACTCACACTTAGAAGATTATGCTTGAGGCCTTCCACATAATATACATCATGTGCCTTCAGTTTTCCATCAATGCTTAGAGTTCCTTTTCCCTTTATTTTGATGGAGGAATTGTCTCCAAACCTTACTTATCTACCATTCTAGTCTTCAAGTTTGATGAATTTATTTTTGTCACTAGTCATATGGTTTAAACAACCACTATCTACCACCCATAGATTTTTCCTTTCAACATGCAAGGTCATCTGTACTAAGAGACTTGATTCTTCCTATTCCTTTTCTTTCTCAAGCCAAACTAGTTTGATTTCCTTCTTCTTGTCTGCTACTATATTGAGCTTAGGTTTGGTTACTGGCCCTTCATCTATATTTGCCTTCATTTGCTTGATCTTCTTGTTTTTGCATAACTTTTCTATGTGTCCAAATTCTTGACAGTTCTAGTATTTTACATTTTCATTGAAGGGAACATCCTTAAAATTATTGTAGGGTGCAGGTTTATTCTTCCTACAATCAAAACTCTTATGACCATATCCATTGCACTGATAGCAGACAACATTCATATCCCAGAGTGTATTAAATGGGTTTTTACTTTCATAATTCATAGAAGGCTTATTATTTAATCTACAATCAGCTATTCTGTGTCCAAATTTATTACACTGGTACCAATAACCATGAAAGTTTGAAACATAACGGTTAGGCTGTCTTGGTCCTGAATGGAACTGCCTCATGGAGGGTCTTCCCTTCATGTTGTTAAATCTAGCGAATCCTTCATGGTCAATTCTAGCATTTCTCCTTGGCTCTGGATTTTGGTGCAAGAAGTGTGGCCTCTGGTTCATTTTTGCATACCAGTTTGAGTGATGATTTCCAACAACATCTGCATATGTCTTTTTTTCGGTATCCTTGCTTATAATGAATGTCTTCTTTCCTTCACCTTTGATTGAGGAGGTGAACATTATTTCTTTGTCATATTTATCTTTGTGGGTTTGACTTTGACCTTCTTCAAAGCCTAAGCCATTGGTGCCTTTCGATTGCTTTTGTTTGCTCAACATCTTATTTAAGGCCTCAGTGTTGTCTTCATACTTGCTCCTTATTTTTATTTCTTCCTTGATTTATTCAAGCTCCTTTCCGAGCTTTATTATTTTTTCTTATAGCTCTTGATGCTCCTTTTCTTTCTTTGTCAGATCAAAGGTTGTAGCTTCACAAATCCTCTTAGTTTCTTCCAGCTGTAGCTTCAAGTCAGATATGACTTGACCAAACTATTCTAGAGATTGTTTCAAAAGATCTTGTTCATCTACCTCAACAAGCTTAACCCTCTTGAGTTCTCTTCTTGTTTTACTCAATTCTTCAAGAGCATTGATAAGTTTGCTCTCCAAATCCACTTTAGCCTCAATATCCTCTTCATCCTCATCTTCATCATCTGGTCTCTCAAGTGCCATGAAGAGATTGAATTTTTTGTTTCTCTCATGGTCATCATCTTCAAATACATTCTCATCATCTGCTGTGTCATCTTCAAAGGTATATAAGCTATTTTGGTTCTGGTAGCCTCTCCTTCCCTGTCGACAGTCATTCCTTTCACTATCTTTGCCAACAGATCTTCTGAACTCTCTTGACTCATCTCCACCAGTTTCTTTGTGAGGACAATTTGTAGTGAAGTGTTCTACCTTTCCATAGTTGAAGCACTTAAGTGGTAGCTTTCCTTTGTACCGACCGGATCCTCTTTTGAGCTTCCTGACAAAGTTTGCTACTTCTGCATCAAAATCTTCACTAGGTTCTTTATGAGTAACAACTTCTTTGCCCTTTTTGGTGATGTTGAATGCTGCTTCTTTCCTTGAGGAATTATCACCAGTTGTTCTCATCTCATAGGCTGTCAGAGAGCCAAATAGCTCATCCATTGTAAAATTCTTTAGATCCTTGGCTTCTTCTATGGCTGACACCTTAGTATCATATTTGGGAGTAAGAGATCTAAGTATCTTCTTGACAAGAATCTCATCTGCAATCTCTTCTCCAAGTCCTCTAATGGTATTCACAGTCTCATCGAATCTATAAAGATAGTCTACAATCTTTTTATCATCTTTCATTTTGATGCTTTCAAGTTGGTCTCTTAGTGTTTGCAGCTTGGCTTCTTTGACTTTTGCATCTCCCTCAAACAACCTCTACAATTTGTCCCATGTCTTCTTTGCTGAAACACAGTGCATGACTTTGACAAATTCATTATCGGACAATCCACTCAAGATAGCATGTTTTTCCTTTGCATTATTCTCATACTCCTTTTTTTCATCTGGATCAGTGGGAGGAGTATTAGGAACAACATATACATTCTTGATGGACAACCACACATCAAACCCAAGAGATAAAATATAGGTCTCCATTCTTCTGCTCCAGAAGGCATAGTTGGATCCATCAAACATGGGGGCTTTTGAGGAAGCAGACTCACTTCTTGCCATTGTGTTTAGTCCATAATCAACCCAAGGTTTAACTATAACTATGAACTTGGTTCTAATACCAATTGTTGAACACTGAATACCACTAAGAGGGGGGTGAATCAGTGGTTTCTGGCTTTTTCACCTTTCTAAACTAATCTCAAAATATCAATTACTCACTTAGCTTTTAAGCAGTCATACTAGTAATACAAGAAAGATAACCAAAGAGATCATTCACACACAAGTTATTCACAACTTCAGATATATGAGGAAAACCCAATATGGGAGAAACCTCAGTGAGTAAAGTTGTTGGAATCTATTACTCCAATCCAGCCTCATAGGTAAAACACTAACTTACAAAGATTTTGGGCACCAACCCAAGGAGCACCAACCCCTGCACCAAGCTTCAACTTGGTGATGTATATTGAAATACTATTTGAATACAATTAAGGCTTCTTGTTGCAAATGAATACTACAACTCTTTGATCAAATAACACTCTGTCCGTTGATAGTCTTTTCTCCTCCACTGAAACACACACTGTTGGGTGTGGAATTAGTGTCTATGTTTCTCAACCTTTGTTATCTTTCTCTCCCTCTCACACACAATCTCTCAACACACTAGATCACACTAGGACGCTTCCTGCTCTACCACGCCTTACCAATTAGGCTCAACTGCAAGACTATAGAACTGCTAGTAGAATCCTCTCACTGGTATGCTTGCTCACCCACACTGAAACTTTCTTAGAATTATTTCTAAGGCTCACAACTTCTTTTCCTCGCTTAATCTATTTTGAGTTCTCATTTCTTATATGGTGATTTCCCGCCAAAACGCAATTCAAAAACTTGAGCGGTCAGGGTTTCCTCTTTTTGACACAATCTTCATGAGATCCAATCCTACCTATCTCAGATCAATCACCTATCCTTGAAGGATGTACCTACACATGGTTTCCATTATCCATTTCACATTTTCTAGAAATGGCAATTTCGAATCAGATCTTCTGTCATGAAATTAGTCAACACATAAAGCGCTTCAGAATTTTTCTTTTTGAGGACTTCTTGAATCAGATTTTCTTTGCATAGATTCAGGTGCCAACTACTCTCTGATCTTCCTTTGTCATTCCTTCTTCCTCGAGAAACAATCAGTCAGATATAATCTCATGATTTGTGGCTCCTTCATTAATGGCGATTATCTATTTCATTGGCCTTGTCGTTGAGGCTTCACCAACCACAACACATTTTCCACCTCTACTTCACATGGCATCACAACAATCAAGACATTTCCCACCAACACAGTTGGTCTGGAAAACACATAATGGTAAAACTCTTTGCCAGTAGAGCTTTCTTCTTCTGTTAACCAGTAGAGAATACTATACTGGTAAGCACATCTTCACCTTCGGTGGTGTGAGACTACCGGTAGGCCTTCATTCTTTATGCTCACCCTTATGTGAACATTCATCATGCCGGTTGACATCAATGACAACTTAGTGCTAAATTGTCAACAATTCTCTCATTTCTTGATTTTTGAATGGACATCCATTGTCTATCACTATGCACATGGGAATCTCGTACCGACAGATAATGTAATTAAGCATGAATTTTTCTATTTGCTTACCAGTGGTGTATGTAAGGGGAATTGCCTCGACCCATCTAGTAAAATACTTAGTAGCTATTAAGATGAATTTGTGCCCATTGGAAGAAGTAGGATTGAGTTTACCAACTAGATCTAACCCCCATTGTGAAAATGGTCATGGTGATGTAATAGGTTGAAGATCTTATGTCGATGCATGAATGTGGTCTCCATGCATTTGACATTGTTTACATTTTTGTCCATATCTATTGGCATCCTTTTCCATAGTTGGCCAATAGTATCCCATTCTTAACAATTTATTTGATAGTGGCAGGCCACTTTGATGCACCCCACCAATTCCATCATGTACCTCCTTTAGGGCAACTTGTGCTTCTCTTTCATCAAGACATCGGCAAAGGGTTCCATCAAAGCCCTTTCTATACAATGTGTCAGCAATAATAGTGTGTCTGGATGCCTGATGAATAAGAGTTTTTTTTCTATTTATAGACAAATTGGGAGACATATACTAAGTATGTAAGTATGTAAGTATGTGTATATCTCATTATACCATGGGGATTCCGGACCCACAATTGCACATACATATTCTGATGAGGAAATCTAATATGTCATTATCATCAATTGTTTTATAATAAACTCAAACTAAGTTTCATTATTAGGCATATTTAGCAGAGACCCTAGTGTAGCCATGGCGTCGACTGCCTTGTTCTACATCCTTGGAATCTGTTCAAAAGTGATGTTTGTTGGCATTTGGCATTATAATAGAGAATGGGAGATTGTTGGCATTTCAATAAGGATATTGAGAATGTTGTTGATGATTATGGATATAACTGATTAAGGATGTTTACTATCTTGATATTATTATTTTGTCATTGTTGTCAAGAAATTGATTTTCTTATTTAGTATGATGTTGCCATATCTTGAGAAGTATGATTTGAAGAGTATAAAGATGTCGGTAAAAGACATAGAAAGAATATGATGAATAAGGGGATGAATAAGGTATTCAATGGGCAACTATTATCGAGTCAGACAATGATGAGATCATGATGTTTAGATTGTTTTAACATCATACATATGTTGTAAATTGTAAGGTTAATACTGTACTATGTTACTGAGCAAAGAACCTAGTCGGTAAACCCTAAGGTTATTGCTATCGGTTAATGAAGACAGAATGTCTACCGAGTGAAGTCTAGTATTCACCATGTTATTACCGAGTTATTACCGAGTTGTAACCGAGCTGTAACAGAATACATTAAATGGTTACATGCATTATTTAATGAAGGAAGTTGATGAGCTGGAACTGATTAAATGATTGGTATGCCGTGCATGAAGTCTGTTAATGAATCTATGGCAAAGGAAAATTGGCATGAAGATCTATAGCTTAGATTGAACCGCAACACCCTAGCACAAGTTCCAAGAAATGTATGCAAGTTCCAAGGCAGGGTAAAATGTTTTCAGATCGAAGGATACATTGAACCTGGTAAAAGTTTGAAGATCTGATGGCTATTATTGATCATGGAAAATGTGATCAAGGAGATTAAGCAGTTGGAAAATTGTTTATAGATAGGGAACTATTGATAAACAATGTATGCACAAGGATGCTACAGAGTGATTACCGAGCACAGAAGCTTGAAGACCTATTTGAATAACAGAGTATAGAGGCCCAGTAGATGGAAAAGATTAGTTCTATGTCTAGATTGTATTGAGCAAATAAGAATTTGCTTTAGCATTTTAGATGTGAAGTTGCAGATAGATTTTTATTACTGTTATTTTGTGAAGTGAAAGAAAATCTCTTAACCGAGTGGACTTAATAGTCTTATTTGTAAAACCCTCGAGCAAGGTGACATTCTGATTGAGTGTTTGAAATCCTGTAACAAGGTCACTACTAACAAGGTTAAGATCCTAACAGATCTGAGGGAAATCCCTTAACATGGTCACATCTAGCAATGTGTTTGTAATCTTTAACATGATTTGCTTTTAACCAAGCATACTCTAGAAGAGTAAATTTCTTAGTGGGTCCGAAATCCCATAGTGGTTTTTCCCTATTTGGGTTTCTATGTTAAATTTGGTGTTATGAGGTTTATGATGTTTATATGCTTTTGAGTTTGCATGTTTAGTAGTTTTGGTTATATTACTGAAGTATATGTTACCGAGGTTGAATCTGATGTTTTTATGGAAGATTAAGTTTGTATGATTCACCCCCTCCTCTCATCTTATTGGCTATTGGATTTGTACTTACATTAACTATCAGAACTATCAATTGGTATCAGAGCTTTAGACGCTGGAAGAAAAGTTTAAAGGTACTTGAGGCAAATATCCAAAGATGTATAAGAGGGATGCACCAAAGCTAAACAAGTCAAGTTTCTCTACATGGCAGAAAAGGATGAAGTTGCACCTATCAGGAGTTGGAGAATATGCTGTATATTATCTAGAGAATGATTTCATCACACCGATCACCTATCCATTGACAATGGAAGAGATAAAGGCAAAGCAAGAACATATCCAAGCAATGATTGAAATAACATCTGGATTGACCGACTCAGAGTTTAATGATCTAGAAGGTTGCAATGATGTAAAGGCTATGTGGGATAAGCTCATATCAATATATGGAGGAGATGAACATGTTCAGAGAGAAAAAGTAGATAGTCTAAGAGGACAACTTGAATCTATGAGGATGAATGAAGGTGAGAACATAACTCAGTACAGTACAAGACTAAAGGAGATTGTCAATCAAATCAAAGGAGCAAGTGGAACTATTGAAGAAAAGGATATAACAAGTTGTTAAGAATCCTTCTATCAGCTTATGCAATCCAAGTCTCTGCAATCAATGAATTGAGGTCTGTACCTAATATGTCAGTTTCTTTAGATGCTACTATTGATAAGCTACATGCATTTGAGTTAAGTAACTTTGATAACAGTAGATCTTTGGTAAATAAAGTTGAATATGCATTTAGTTCTTTTCATCTTGATGAATTTAATGATTACAATGAAAGAAAGTATAAGTACTTTGAAGAAGATCATAGTGGAGCAAGTGAAAGATTTTGTAAGAACATGGAAGAAGTACACAAACTGTATGAGGAAATTAGAAAGCAGGAAGAGTTTGAAGCACTATAAGCCAGAAGGTTATTGAGAGGCAAAGGTAAGTATAAAGGAAAACTACCTTTGAAATGTTTCAATTGTGATAAGATAGGACATATGGCTTCTAACTGTCCTAACAAAGAATCTACTAAAAAAAGAGATTATTGAGATGACAGATAGAAAGACAATCATTACAAAGGACACCGAGACTTCAGAAGAAGAGATAGAAAGACATGCTTAATAGCTGATGAGGAATCCAATGATGATAAATCAGATGAAACTGATACAGAGGAAGTAGTTTATGTGGCTATCAAAGATGGATTAGATGAAGAAAGGTATGAAGAAAAAGGCCTAATATCTCACATAAATACTAATGATTCTTGGATCGTAGATAGTGGATACTCACATCACATGACAGGTGATAAACACAAGTTTGTTATGTTAGAAGATTATGATGGAGGTTATGTAAGATTTGGTAATGATGCACCATGTCCAGTAAGAGGTAAAGGATCTATAACACTTCTTGACAATGCTAAATGTAATGATGTTTATTGGGTTGAAGGATTGAAATACAATTTGTTGAGTGTAGCATAGATAAACAACACAGGTTACCGACTAGAATTTCAGTAAGGAATTGTCAAAGTTCATGACAAGCATGGAAAGTTAGCTACTTTTGGGACACAAATAAAAGGTAACACATTTCACCTTGACTCAACTCAGAACAAGTGTCCATGTGCAAAGATAGATGATACTTGGTTATGGCATAAAAGGTTTTGTCATGTAAATTTTGATAATCTAATCAAAACAAGGAAGAAGCACTGAGTAAGAGGTCTACCGAGTTTAGAAAAACCCGAGAATGCTATGTACCGAGGATGCCAGATGGGAAAGATGACAAGATCAAGCTTTACAAGTAAGTCCTACACTTCTAAGGGAATTTTAGATCTTGTGCATACTGATCTTTGTGGTCCTATGAAAGTTCAAAATTATTATGGTGATAAATATTTCATATTATTTGTGGATGATTATTCAAGGATGATGTCAGTTATGTTTTTAAAAGAAAAATCATAAGCTTTTCAAATGTTTAAATGGTACAAGGAAAGAGTTGAAAATGAAACAGGAAGACAACTGAAATGTCTTAGATCAGATAGAGGAGGAGATTTCACATTTGATGAGTTTAACTTATACTGCAATGATCGTGGTATAAAAAGACAAGTCTCTGCACCGAGAACTCCACAACAAAATAGGATAGCTGAGAGAAGAAACAGATCTATTGTGGATTGTGCCAGAACCCTGATGATTGAAAAGAAAGTGCCACAAACATTTTGGAGAGAAGCAATAAGCACAACAGTTTAAACCTTGAACCGAGTACAACTAAAGAAAGGAACTTTGAAGACACCATATGAAATCTGGTATGACAAGAAACCTAATGTAAGTTACTTCAAAATCTTTGGAAGTAGATGCTATGTACACAAAGATGATAGAAATGGAAAGTTTGATCAGAAAAGTGAAGAAGGAACATTTCTTGGTTATTCTTCTAGAAGTAAAGCATTTAAATGTCTGATCAAATCATCTAACAAAATAGTAGAAAGTGCAAATGTAAAAATTGATGAATTTGCAAAAATAAATGATGAAGGAAACTCCAAAGAACCAGAAGATTATGAAGAATTTGTCTATGTTCAACCGAGAAGTCCTACCAAGAAGACTGCTGAAGGAAATGAAGATAATGTCTAGTTACCAAGTGATGAAGAAGATCATACAGAGCTTACCGAGCTTGTATTAGCCAAATATGTCAGAAGACATCATGCATAAAGTCAAATTATAAGAGATAAAGATGATCCAGTGATGACAAGGAACAAACTGAGACAGAACACATGTTTGATATCTTAATTTGAACCAAGAATAGTGAAAGAGGCATTTAACAATGAAGATTGGATAAATGCTATGATAGAAGAGATTGATCAAATCAAGAAGAATGATACATGGACACTAGTCCCAAGACTGAAGGATAAAAAAGTAATTGGTACAAAGTAGATTTTCAGAAACAAGTTGAATGAAAAAGGTGAGGTCATTCGAAATAAAGCAAGACTAGTTTGCAAAGGTTATGCCCAAGAAGAAGGAATTGATTATGGTGAGACTTTTGCACCTATGGCAAGACTTGAAGGAGTAAGAACATTGTTGTCATACATTGCTTTCAAAAATTTCAAGGTATATCAAATGGATGTCAAATTTGCATTTCTGAATGGTATATTAGAAGAAGAAGTTTTTATTGAACAACCTGAAGGATTTGTTGAAGACAAGAATAAAGATCAGGTATGTAAATTGAACAAAGCTTTATATGGCCTGAAACAAGCACCTAGAGCATGGTATGAAAGATTGCACTCTTATTTAATCAAGATTGGTTTTATAAGGACAAGTGAAAACAACAATATGTACATGAAGAATGATGAAAATGGAATACTGATCTTAGCCATATTTGTTGATGATATTATCTTTTGTGGAAATGACTCTTTATGCAAGAACTTCAGAAATGAAATGAGAAAAGAATTTGAGATGTCATTAATCAGTGAGATAAAGTATTTTATAGGTTTACAAATACTGCAAATGAAAGATGGGATTTTCATTACTCAATCCAAGTACATAAAGGAAATCTTGAAGAAATTTGGAATGGAGGATTCAAAACCAGTAAGTACTCCTATGACTACTAACTGTAAATTATCAAAGAATGATGAATCTGCATCTGTTGATGAGACACTTTACTGATCCATGATTGGAAAGCTACAATATGTTGTTCATAGCAGGCCAGATATAGCACATGCAGTAGGTATAGTTGCAAGATTTTCTGTAAATCCCAAGGAAACACTCATGACAGCAATCAAGAGAATTTTTAGATACTTGAAAGGCACTGAAGATTATGGCTTAGTATATCAGAAAGGAAATGTTTTTGATTTAAAAGTTTATACTGATGTTGATTGGGCAGGCAACATTGATGACAGGAAAAGCACAAGTGGAGGAGCTTTCTTTTTAGGAGAAAGACTAGTGAGTTGGCTTAGCAAGAAATAAGGATGTGTTTCACAGTCAACAACAGAAGTTGAATACATTGCTGTGGCATTGAATTGCACCAATATAGCATGGATCAAAAAACTATTGGAAGGTATATATGAGAAAGTTACCAAGCCAGTAACTATATTTTGTGACAATACTAGTGCCATTAACATTTCAAAGAATCCTGTTATGCACTCTAAGAGAAAGCACATCTCTATCAAATATCATTATCTTAGAGAAGAAGTTCAAGAGAAGAAAGTGGTGTTGGAGTATGTTAGTACAAAGAAACAAATAGCAGATATCTTCACCAAGCCACTGCCAAGGGACACTTTTGAGTATCTCAAAAGTCAGTTAGGGGTCCTACCCCTATCTTCTATTCACTGACCGAGTTCGGTGAAAGCATCAATTCGATGACTCTACAGAATATCTTTTAGGAGTTGATGCTGATTTACACACTTTAGGAGGATTTCTAAAGGTGTGTAGGAAACAATACAGGGAACAAGAATTGTAGACAAAATGCTCTGATCGAGACTAAGTTGACACATAATAGCAAGGAATTCACTTCTCTGTGGAAGAAATCATGTTTTAGTTCTTTACTTTTTAGCATTGTTGTCAAAGGGGGAGAAGACTGAAGAAAAGGGGAGAAGAGTAATGTATGGGGGAGAAATCTGATGACAGGAGGAGAGCATTTCAGAATCTCATAGCAATCTGAATCAGAAACATTTAGCTCAAATCAATTGGTTTTGCCATCAATGCCAAAGGGGGAGATTGTTGGTATTATAATAGACAAAGGGAGATTGTTGGCACTGCAATTACAATGAGAGATTGTTGGCATTTCAATAAGGATATTGAGAAGGTTGTTGATGATTATGGATATAACTGATTAAGGATGTTTACTATCTTAATATTATTATTTTGTCATTGATGTCAAGAAATTGATTTTCTAATTTAGTATCATGTTGCCATATCTTAAGAAGTATGATTTGGTGAGTATAAAGATGTCAGTAAAAGACACAGAAAGAATGTGATGAATAAGGGGAGGAATAAGTTATTCAATGGGCAACTATTACTGAGTTAGACAATGATGAGATCATGATGTTTAGATTGTTTTGATATCCTACATATGTTGTTGTTTGTAAGGTTAATACTATACTATGTTACCGAGCAAAGAACCTAGTTGGTAAACCCTAAGGTTATCGTTATCGGTTAATGAAGGCGGAGTGTCTACTGAGTGAAGTTTAGTATTTATTGAGTTGCAACCGAGTAATAACAAGATGCATTGAATGAATAAAAGTATTATTAATGAAGGAAGTTGATGAGCTAGTTATGATTAAATGATTGTTACAACATTCATGAAGGTTGTTAAAGAATCTATGGCAATGGAAAATTGGCAAGAAGATCTACAGCTCAGATTGAACTACAATACCCTAGCACAAGTTCCAAGGTAGGGTAAAACATTTTCAGATTGAAGAATACATTGAACTTGGTCAATTTTGAAGTCTTGATGGCTATGATTGATCATGGGAAATGTGATCAAGGAGATTAAGTAGTTGGCAAATTGTTTATAAATAGAGAACTGTTGATAAACAATGAATGCGGGCAAGTGTAAGCACATGGATGCTATATAGTGATTACTGAGCATAGAAGCTTGAAGACCTATTTTGATAACAGAGTATAGAGCCCAACAAAAGGACAAGATAAGTCCTATGACTAGATTGTATTGAGAAAATAAGAATCTGCTTTAGCATTTTAGATGTGAAGTTGCAGATAGATTTTTATTACTGTTATTTTGTAAAGTGACAGAAAATCTCTTAACCGAGTGGACTTAACAATCTTATTTGTAAAACCCTCTAGCAAGGTGACATTTCAATTGAATGTTTGAAATCCTTTGACAAGGTCACTTCTAACAAGGTGAAGATCCTAATAGATTTGAGGGAAATCCCTTAACTAGGTCACATCTAGCAATGTGTTTGTAATCTTTAACAAGATTTGCTTTTAACCGAGCATACTCTAAAAGAGTATATTTCTTAGTGGGTCTGAAATCCCATAGTGGTTTTTCCCTATTTGGGTTTCCACATTAAATCTGGTGTTATATGTTTTGTGATCTTATCTATTTATGAGTTTGCATGCTTTACAGTTTTTCTGATAAGGTTACCGAGGTTGAATCTATTGTTTTTATGGAAGATTAAGTTTGCATGATTCACCCCCCCCTCTCATCTTGTTAGCTTGGCATCTGTACTAAACATTTTGTTAGGCCCAATATGGAAAGCTAATGTACTGAGAGGGGAGGGGTGAATCAGTACTTCAAATCTTTTTAACAACAATATCTTTATTGTTATGCATAAACCAAAAATTGTTGTAACATAACATAAAGCTAAAACAAATGAGTAACAATCATACATGATTCACTCCATAACACATATATTTTGGTTACGCAGAAACTCTTGGTTAGAGAGAAAAACTACGGTGGGGATGGCACCCACAACTTCACTACTGCAATAATAAAGAGTGCTCAGTTAGAGCTACATATTTAGCTATTTCTGATAGCTTGCCCTGTTAGGAGTAACAAGATTTGTTAGATCTACCTTGCTAAAGGATTTTACAACACTATATAAATGCTGCACCTGGTTAGAGGATTTACAATTTATAGACTTGATTAGAGTCTTTTACCCTGTTAAAGGTTTCTCTTACAACTTCCAAATATTACAATAAGATTTTACAAATATCTGCAACTTTACATCTGAAATGCTGTAACAGATTCTATGTGCTCAAAATAAGATTACCTTGCCTATAGCATACCTCAGTAACTCATAAAGTAACTCAGTAAACCCTTTTGTTTACTCTGTTCTTTGATAACCTTCTTGATGACCTCCGTGTCTTTGTAACAGTCATAATACTCTGTGATTTCTCATGTATCACATAGGTCTTGCTTCATACACATATGCACACACATTTCTCTCATTCACATATGTCTCTAACCCTAAATTCATGATGTATAAATAGACTTCTCATGTCGGTGATCTGATTCATTGCTTCAATCTTACAAACATGATTTCTTGAATAAATAACCATACAAAATATTTCATTGGTTAGATGACCTCAAAATTATACAAAATCTATATGTGCAATTTCCAATGTGATGATGGTTCTATGTGCCTCGATCTTGTAACACGTTTTCATATGTGTGTCTAGGTTCAATGAATCTAGTAACATGTTTCACTTAGTGTATATCAACTTGGTGTATCATCTTTACTACTCGGTAGACATGAAATAACACTCGGTAGACAGCTTAGTGTATACTGGGCTCTATGACTGTTTTTCTTCTATAACCGACTAGACTATTCATACTGACTAAATATTTCAGTAGTAGTAACCGACTAGAATATAGAATGACTTTGTATATAAAACTAATGGCAATTTGATAAGTAGTAACAATCTCTCCTTTTGACATTAGTTGAGATTTTTGACAAAACTACTTTCAAAGTCATTACTCAAAAATCTATATACTTTACAAAATTTGACTAAACATATAGTATATACATTAGTCAATGAAATAGTATAATCAAATATACTCCCCTTATCAATATGTTGTACAAAACTCTGATTATGTGTGCTCAGTGATCAATACTCTATAATCACTGTTCTTTCTTTTGTTCAGTACTCTTGGATACTTTGCTTATTTTGCTCATTCTTCTCGGTATACTCCCCCTATATACTACACTCTAGTTGTTTGATACTTTGAATACTATACACTCCCCCTGCGTACTTTGATTCTATATATACACTTTGATGCTATATATACTTTGATGATATACTCCCCCTTTTTGACAAACATCAAAATTTAGTTACCATTTGGAGGTGGCAACTGATCAAAAATGGATTTGTACTTTGTCTTGGCTTTGGCGAGAGCAACAAAGAGTGCATCCTTTACACTGTCCATTAAAGAATTATGTGCATTAATATCAGCCAATAATGAAATTAAGCCATCTAAAGTGCTTCCCTCTTGTGTAGTAGAGAGGGAAGTGGCTCGGTTTAGCTGTTCTTGAATGGATGAAAGATGAGGAAGGAATAATGTTTGAAGTGTCATTACGTCCATCCTGATCTTGTGTTCTTCATTCCTTAGTTCCAATTGTTGAGCCATGAGTTGTTGTAGCTTAGTATAAAATTTTTGAACTGAATTGGGCTCAAGGGTCAACTTATTTGAGAGATCGGTGATCTCTTTCTCAATTGCTTCTATTTTATTCTTAATGTCCTTAAGGAATAAAGAAAATGTGTAGAGTTTCTAAAATAATGAAAGAATGTGCTTGAGTTGAGGGGATAACTCAGCAATAAATTTGACAAGTTTTACCTTGCCAACAACAATGGATTTATGTACTTCCTCTATCATTTTAGTAGTTAGCTCCTTGTCTTTTAGTTTGCTCAAGTATTCGGATGCATCTACTCTAGATGTCTCAATTTGATTTAGGAGTTCATCCAATTGAATATGGATGGTTGCATTGGTTGATACTGTAGTTGAAGGTAGCATATCCGATAGTAATGTCTTTACCTTCTGAAGTACTTTATTCTTCTTTTGTATGGCTAGTTGCTTCTCCTATTCGGCCTTTGCTTTGCACAGTTCACCGAATTCAGTGAGTGCTTGCCCTTTCAATTTGGAGATGTCTACATTGGGAAACACTATTGGTTTTGATAAATCAATTTTGAAACTATGCTTTTTCAACTTTTTTTCTTTACCTTTCACTCGGTGAACCACTATAATAGCTTGAGAGGCTTGAGGACCCTCATTAGGTTTCTTGGTAGAGACAACAATTTGGTCGGTTTCTTTAGCCTTGGTAGTGTCCTTCGGTGTCTTGGTGCTTGGTGTCTCAGCTGTAACATTTTTGGTGCTAAAAGGTGCTTGAGAGGTTTGTTCTTGTGAAGTACCTTCTGCTATAGACTTTTAACCTTCGGCGCCTTCACCTGTATCCTGAGGAGCTTTGGTTGTAGCAAGTTGATTGATCAGTGGGTAAGGTTGAACTTGTTCCAAAACAAATTCACTGGAGACAAGTTTTGCATAAGCATTGCCTTCTATCATTTCTTGTTCAAGTGCCTCTGCATCCATGATATCTTCATCTATTTGAATGGTGTTAGCAGGGTCTTGCTTGGTGACATCATGCTCTTGGTCGGTGACATCGACTATTTCCACTGTAGATTGTTCACTAGCATTCTTTCTTCGAAAGATGTCCTTCCATTTCTCTTTTGTTTCCTTCTCCACTTCTATATACAGGCCATTCATCAATTTCAAGGCCTTTTGTTTTACTGTAAATTGTGTTTGGCTATATGTCAGATGTTCTTTTATTTCATCAACCAACATATCAGGAAAGAGATGCACCAGACTTCTTTCTCTAATTTGTTTCTCCAAGTCTAGGGCATATTACAATCTGGTTTCAATATGTGCATATAATTCCTTAGGAATAGAATTACATACTTCTAATGGGACCACTCAAAATTTTAGAAGTGTGCAAATGATAGCTTCTTCAATTTGCCTCTTTTCATCAACAGATCTAGACTCATATTTGACAAATTTGAATCCACCAAATCCACCATATTCCTTCAAATTTTTACAAAAATTTTCTACACTATGTACATCTACCTTCTTGCTTTTCACAATCTGAAATTTATTTGCATCTTCAGATTTGGTATCACTCAACTCTTTTGACAAAATGAGTCTCCGAGTAGATTTCTTGTAAGTTCTAGTTACCTTAGGAATGGCAACAATCTTTTGTTTCTTACTCGGTGATGCAGCAGATGCCCTTGTGTTAGGTCTCTTTGTTGGAGGGGTTGGTAGGGCCATTGAAGTGTCCTGTTTCTTTCTCTTCAGCACTTTTCCCTTAGGCAATTCGGTGCTAAGTGTTATGGCTACTTCTTGGGCTTCTCCAAATTTCTCAGTTAATGCCTTAATCATCTTTGTAGGCTTCCTTGTAGCTTTGGGTACTACAATGCTCATCTTTACTTTTTCTTTCACCTCTTCATAGGTTCCATACCTCATCTCAGTAGCATGCCTTGGTAGTGTTAGAAATGCATCGATTTGCTATTGGGTGATATCAAAATCAATCTCGTAACCCATAGGTGACAAAGATTGGGTCCTCGGTTCCACAACATTCACATAACAGTAATCGGTGTTGACCTCAAAACATATTTCATCTTTGTATTTTTCTACCAGTTGTGGTGGAATCCAGTACCTATTATGCATTTTCTCTTGGAACTTGCTGAAGTAATCATCCATTATATCATTAAAGTTATCACCTAACTTCTTGATGAAGTCATTGATCTGATGGGTGATTTGGTCGGTGTAGTTCCCAAACAACTTTACCAACTATTGGAAAAAAATTCTCAAAGTAGAAAAACATACATACAAGTAGTGATCTAAATTTTAGAGTATTTGCCAAGTTGTTCTTCTTCGGCTTCCTGATTGTGTTTAGATTTTCAAACAAGTTCTTCAACAATACTTCACATAAGTCAATTTTCATGCCTTTCTTAACAATTTTGTATGCTAAGTCCACTGCTGCACAGGGTACACTATTTTCCCTTGCCGATTGGAAGAAATAGTAACCAATTACTCTGATGGCAAATTTGAGTTCAGGATCAGTGACAATCAGATTCTACTCTAGTCAAACTGATCAATTCCTTCTATGATATCATTTTTTGTGCTCGGGCATGTTCATAGATAGGATAACCGGTGATCAGATGAATGATTTCCATAGTGATCTTAAACGGTTGCTCTTGTAGCTACATGAAATCATCATGCACTCAGCTTAGTACAAACTTGACCCACTGGGGTTTGAACAGACGGGGATAGGTTAGGGCTTCAGTCAATCCCTTGATTTTGATATGCTCATACTTGCTATCCATTTTACCATCTATGCACAATTCATCTTATGCATCTTTGATCTCAACATGACCGAGTTCTTCAACACGACATTTTGTGAAGAATCTCACATCCTCGACTAACAAGAATTGATTCGGGATGAGTGAAAATGCAGTTTTGTCATCCGGTTCAGATGCAATTTTGGGAGTCAAAGAGTATTTTAGTGAGGGCTTCTCTACATTCTTGACAACAATGGGGTCTTGGATCTTAGGTTCCATTTTGATTTCAGATAAAAATTGACACAGGAACCTTAGGGTTTGAGAACTTAACAAATGGCAGATGCTTCACACTTAATAGATAATAATAACTTAATGAGTTCGGTAAACCAACTTAGCAATTGCGATGAGATTCGATGTAAATACCTTAGTTTTTGCTTTGAAGATGGTTTGATTGCCTTGATTCGCTTTGCTCTGCTTCTCAAAAACTTGGTGAATGAAAATGACTGCGAAAAACCTTTAAGCACTCAAAAATACCTTATCAGGTTCCGTGCAAGTTAGGTCAAAGACATTAAATGCACTCAGTTCACTTAACTTTCTTTCTCTTTTTGCGATTTAACTGAGTAACCAAATTTCCTTCATATACCAACTTGACAGGCTTCCTGAATTCACCGACTTGACAGATTTCCTATAAAGTGCTCCAAAAGACTTTGATAGAATTTCAAACTTACTACTACATCTTACTATGCAGATTTTGAATTTAGTACAAACTAAAATAGGAACTATTTAAGATTTAACCTTGTGAGAATGCAGTCCCTTCATACCTTTACCAATTAATTTGGAGTGGGAGCACCTAACTCGGTAGGTAAGGTGCTTTCTTTATTTGACACAATTTCCTTCTTTCTCCAAATCATCTTTAATTTCTCTTGTATTTCCTCAGTGTCTTCTCTAGGTTGATCTCTGCAATCTCGAGCCAAGCATCCAACTTTATGACAATGAAAACATGTCATACCAGGATTTCTCCATGATCTTCGGTTGTTCATTCCAAACCTTATAAAGCAGTTGGCACTTATATGTCCATATCTTCCACAACATTCACACCATATCCTTGTATTGTAATCCCATGGTACTATAGAATATTGTTGGTAAGGATCTGTGTGAGTTCGGTAACCTCTAATATTTGCTCGGTGTACAGACCACATGTGGTTCTTTTGCTTAAACCAACACTTATCGGTACTATGTCCATATCTATTGCAATTTTTACAAAACCCTTTGAATTTTGCCTTTTAATAATTATTAACAGACTTTGTCCTACATTGATTAGATGTGTGACCATATTTATTGCAATTGTAACAATAACCATTGGGCTTAGTGGCATTCG
Source organism: Cryptomeria japonica (assembly GCF_030272615.1). NCBI lineage: Eukaryota > Viridiplantae > Streptophyta > Pinopsida > Cupressales > Cupressaceae > Cryptomeria > Cryptomeria japonica. The sequence continues at coordinate 130,478,994 of NC_081410.1, read as the reverse complement.
GTTGCTTACCTTTTCTGGTTTGACACATGTTGGCAGTATGACCTTGATTTCCGTAGTAGTAGCAAATAGGTTTCGTCCTTTTGATGTTATTCCTTTTTCCAACTTGTTTTGATGATTCTCCTTTCTTGGTAGTGCAGATTCCCTTCTCGGTAGAGTCTTTTCCTTTGTAACCGAGTCCTCCTTCTTTGTAGGGTCGTCTTGTGTTCAGTTGCTCATCCAACATCTTTGATGCTTCATAACTCTTCTTCAGTGTTTCCTTGGATTTCTTCTTTGTTTCAAGTTCATTTCTCAACCTTGATACTTCAAGTTTCAATGCTTGATTCTCGTAATCTTTCAGATTTGCTTAATGATGTGCATAACCTAGTTGATCTATCATATTTTGTTGAATCCCAGTCAACCTTATGATTTCATCATCCTTGTTAGATACTAAAGCTTCAAGTTGTTGTTTCTCTCTTTCTAGATCTCTTACTTTTTCCTCGGTTGTCCTCAATGCATCAAGATTTTTAGTCATCTCTGTATTGAGATGTTCATGTTCTCTTTTCAATGCTCTTAGTTGATCAACTAGTGCTTTGTTCTTTTCATTCAATTGTCCAATCATTTCTTCAGTCTCTTCAGACATAGTGTTCTCAGATGATGTCTCAATTTGTTCCACTAACTCTTGAGAATCTTGCAAATCATCAGATAATCTTCTACTTACCTTCAGAGATTTTTGCATTTGCCTTTTCATGTCTGCAATCACTTGATTAGCATGATCCAATTCTTCTTGCAGATACACAATCCTCCAAGATTGTTTGTAGCCTTCCATTGATAAGATCTTTCTCTTTAGGCAGTCAAACCCTTTTCCAAGATTCAAGCTCTGATACCAATTGTTAGGCCCAATATGGAAAGCTAATGTACTGAGAGGGGAGGGGTGAATCAGTACTTCAAATCTTTTTAACAACAATATCTTTACTGTTATGCATAAACCAAAAACTGTTGTAACATAACATAAAGCTAAAATAAATGAGTAACAATCATACATGATTCACTCCATAACACATATATTTTGGTTATGTAGAAACTCTTGGTTAGAGAGAAAAACTGCGGTGGGGATGGCACCCACAACTTCACTACTGCAATAATAAAGAGTGCTTGGTTAGAGCTACATATTTAGCTATTTCCGATAGCTTACCCTATTAGGAGTAACAAGATCTGTTAGATCTACCTTGCTAAAGGATTTTACAACACTATATAAATGCTGCACCTGGTTAGAGGATTTACAATTTTACCCCATTAAAGGTTTCTCTTACAACTTCAAAATATTACAATAAGATTTTACAAATATCCGCAACTTTACATCTGAAATGCTGTAATAGATTCTATGTGCTCAAAATAAGATTACCTTTCCTATAGCATACCTCTATAACTCATAAAGTAACTCAGTAAACCCTTCTGTTTACTCTGTTCTTTGACTGTTCTCTGATAACCTTCTCGGTGACCTCCGTGTCTTTGTAATAGTCATAATACTCTGTGATTTCTCATGTATCACATAAGTCTTGCTTCATACACATATGCACACACATTTCTCTCATTCACATATGTCTCTAACCCTAAATTCATGTTTTATAAATAGACTTCTCATGTCGGTGATCTGATTCATTGCTTCAATCTTACAAACATGATTTCTCGAATAAATAACCATACAAAATATTTCATTGGTTAGATGACCTCAAAATTATACAAAATCTATATGTGCAATTTCCAATGTGATAACGGTTCTATGTGCCTCGATCTTGTAATACGTTTTCATATGTGTGTCCAAGTTTAATGAATCTGGTAACACGTTTCACTTGGTGTATTATCTTTACTGCTCAGTAGACATGAAATAACACTCGGTAGACAACTCAGTGTATACTGGGCTCTGTGATTGTTTTCCTTCTGTAACCAACTAGACTGTTCATACCGACTAAATATTTCGGTAGTAGTAACTGACTAGAATATAGAATGACTTTATATATAAAACTAATGGCAATTTGATAAGTAGTAAATCATTTAGTATCAGAACTATCATTGTAGACCTTAACTGATCAGTTACCTATTACTGCAAATAGTTAACTTGTGAGTTCCATCTCACTGTGGTTTTTCACAGTTGATTTTTCCATGTATAATCACTTGTGTTATGGTGGATGTTTTACTTGTTGTGGATGCTTTAATATCATTTTGGATTGCATGCATAGTATTAAGTAAACTGGTTAAATATCTTTACCAGTATGTGTTTCAAGTGGTACTATTTTTGTTGTCATTGATTCACCCCCCTCTCAGTGCTTTATAATTCTATCAATTGGTATCAGAGCCAAACTTCCTTAAGGCTTAATCGCTTGGAAGGAAACCCTAAAGCCACCATGGGGGATATGAGTTATCTAGAGATGGCTAGAGTGCTTGATGCTACCAAGGAAGATCTTGAAATCCTAAGGGTCAGATTTAAAGATTCACAAGTCAAAAGGAGAGAGCTATCTAAACAACTATTGAAAATATCTAATAATATTCTTCAGATGAGGCTAACATTGATGCATTGGTTGAAGAAGTTGAAAAACTGAATGATGAAAAGCTAAATCTGAGAAGAGAGTTAGAATCCCTAACCATTAGCATGAGCCAAGAGCTTGAAGCAAGAAGGGCAGCTGAAGACCTAATAAAAAAAGGGATCATGAGATTGCTAATATCAAACAAGAGAATGAAACTTTGCATGAGCACTGGCTTGAAGAAAAAGAAGAGAAGGGGGCTTTGCAGCTAGATCTTGAAATGGAAATATCTCTAAGAGAGACTCTGACAAAACACAATGAAGATCTTACCACAGAGCTCACTAAGGCTAATGGAAAGATGGAAAAGTTCAATAAGAGTTCTTCTATGTTGGATGAGCAGATCCAATCTCAAAGGATGAAAGGTGACACATCTAGACTAGGTTTTAATACATCTGAGAAAGAAGAATCTTTTGATACAAAGAGAAACATACACAAAGACAAAACTAATCCTAAGGATAACAAGCCTATTGGTAAGAAAGTATTTAAACATGTTTTCTTTGTCTGTCATAAACCTGGACATATTGAAAATATGTGTAGAAGCAGACCTAATGAGAATACATGCTATAATGTGAATGCTAGGTATGTATCTAGGAGATTTGAAGGTCATTTTTTTACATGCAACATGTATGGACATAGATCAATTGAATGCAGATATGGAGCAAACAATCGGGCACCTCACATTATTCCAAGACCTAATGGTGACTGGAGGAGAACCTATGACAACCGGGGAAACATGAACTGGCATAAACCTTATGTCAACTGGTTTATTCCATTTGAAATGGAAAAGGTAACTAATGTTATTTGCACCATTTATAACAATTATGTTCATGTGGATATAAACTGCAGAAGGAGAACTAGAAGAGGTAATGCAGGACCTTGGAGATCATCTAGAATGGCTTGCTATCATTGTCACAAACCGAGACACATGGAAAAGTTTTGTAGGACCAGGAAGAACAAACTGGTTACCCACTTTGAAGATCAGAAAGGTAAGTAGAAGGTCAATGTTGAGAATCTATCTCTTCATGTAGTGTGGAGAATCCTACACCTAAAAACTAAGCCTTTCAATGGGCCTAAGGGGAGCATAGCGGTAAATATACTTCCGGACCCCTTGAAGAATGTGAGGTAGGAGAGTTTTGCATTTTGAGTTGTTTTGTGAGAATTTTTTACATCTTTGTCTATCGGTTTCTCAAAAGATTGTCAACCGGTTATATACCTGTCAGTATTAGAAAGTTTCATTAAGCAGTATATTAGGGTTTGTTACCCTATTGGTTGAGAAATTAATGCAGTGGGTAAAGTTTATAAAAGCAAGTTTACTATGTTATTTTTACCCTAATTGCATTCGAAAGAGAATTATTGAGCACCTGCAGAGTGAAAAAGAGAAATGCTAGTTGATTGTAGATGGATTTGTGTTGTAGATTGAAAGATTCAATCGGATTCAAAGATTAGCAGAGGTGGAACGAGTGTACATTCAAGAGTTCAACCGGAAACCTTGCCAACGCAGAGGAATTAAGGTATTCTTTTGTTAATATCTCTCAAATTGAGTTTATCCAAAATAGCATCATCGTCTAAGCAAGTAGAGAGACTTATGATCACTGATGAACCGATGGAGTCTATGGAAATAGACAAAATAGTGTCATATAATGCTTTGTCTCAAGTTCCTGATGGTGCTATGGCAAAAGGTGATTTATCCAGTTACATTGACTGTAAAATTGAGGATTTAGGATCATTATCAATTTATTCTCAACCGAAATCCTTGTGTGATAAAAGTGGCAAAATCAAACCCGAGTACATTAGGGTTTATGAAAAGGGTTTTCACAATGTGGCATATTTTCTTAAAGATTTTGAAGAAGAACATGTTAAGATAATTCGTAGTTGTGTGCATTCTGAAAATATGTATCTTGAAAGGTTTCACACAATCACAAAGGAAGCAATCCATGCAGTGACTGGTTTTTGGCAAACCGGTGAAGTTCCTAAGCTAAGGAAAATTTCAAAAGATAATGTGGTTACGCTAACTTAGACTACCTCTAACGATCATGCATTTTCAATCAAGAACATCAAAGACCCAACAGTTAGACTTGAAACTATGGCTATTGGTTATGTGATATTTTATTCCAACAAAATGAACAATGTGCCATCTGTAGCTGTGCATACAACTTACAAAATGATTGCTGAGAATGCAAATTATGACTTATGTGAGGCTATAAGGAGTCAATTGATGTTGAAACTGCAATCAATTAAGAAAGACATCAGTCAAAAGTTCAAATTTTGTCAATTATTGATTGGTCTATTCTTTTATTTTCAGAATTTCATATTGGGAATTGGTGACATTCAATGGTCAAAGGACCTACCGTTAACTACTCAAATCAAGAATAACATTAAGACTATAAAGAACATATTCTTTGTTGAAATGAATACATATTTTAATGAATCCCAAAAGAAGATGAGCATGAGGGTGAGGCTACCTAAAGATGTGGTGAAATTTTTTACAAGACATCTATTTCATAGTCACTACAGACTTTTGTCTTATGGAGGCCGTAGAACCCAGGGAAGATGAAATGGATGAAATGAGTTATGAAGTCAATTATAACTTATTAATCAGATATGCCAACAACCTTTTGGAATCTCCCAAGGATAAGATGAAGAAAAGACTGGGAACATGAAAGGAAAGAAATGAACCCACTGAATCCATTTCTACCAAGGAGAAGAAGAAGAAGAAAGTTGAGAAAGAACCTCTAGTGACCACCAATACAAGGTTGACTAGAAGTGTTCAAGTCAAAAAGGAACCAACACCCATAGTATATGCTAAGAAGAAGACTGCAATGAAGAAGAGAGGTAGGCAACTTATTCTTCAAGAAGAATATGATGATACCAACACTAAAGAGGAACCAAAGAAGATGAAAGAAACTAGTAAGAAAGCCAAACCAGTAGCAGACACCTCACAATAGGGTATTCCTATTAATGCTTTATCTTACAAACCTATGACTGATTTTGAGAGAATTGTAAAAGCATTAGGGAGGAATAGGTTTGATAATGTGAAAGAATGTTTTGATTCATTTGATGATGATCAGAAGCAACAAATTGTTCAAAAGGTAATCAACTACTTATGTCAATACAATTGATTGCCTCTAGATCTTAAAAATGATATTTCTAATTCATTGTATTCTATTATTGCAAATAAGTGGAAAGTGGCTATTGAACAAGATCAAGAAATAATTGATAGTAATGTCATTCAATATTTTCTTGAATTGGCTAAAGATGAATTAATAGCATTGCTTGATAAATTAAAAGGATAGTTTCATTCTAGGCAAGAAGATTGATGTTAATGAATGGAAAGGTCCAATTTGTTGAAGTTGAAACTCATCAAATAGCTAGAAATATTCAAAGGATGCATGAGTAGATAAAGTCTCATAAAACTGATCAAATAGAGACTGGAGCACAACCAGAGTTAGATGGAGAAGAAATTATTGCACCAGATTTTGTCTATCCTATTAAGCATAAGGATGACTCTCTACCGGTTATCTTTGTAGATGATATTCAGGACACCATTGATTTATCTAGTAATATCATTACACCAGTTGTTCAACCATTACAACAACTAGTCATTATTGTTACACAGGAAGCAGTTGAAGCATCGATAATTCAACCTAATGTGGATATTCAACCTCCATCGGAACAATAACACCAAGTGGAAAATCAATTGCCACTCGGTTACAATGGTTACTTAGGAGAAGAAAACAAAGGCAGAAAAAGAGAAAGAGAAACCTAAGAAAGAGGTTGAAATAAAGGAACCTAAACAAAAAAAGGAGGAAGAGAAAGAGAAAACAAAGGAGAAGATAGCAGCTAAAAAGGAAAAAACAATGGTTAAGCAACAAATTGATGATGATGATGGCTCAATAGGTATCAAAAGGCCTATAGATGTAGATAATATAAGTACATCTAAATTCATGGATATTGCAACAATGATGCAATCTAGAGCTCAGGAGAAAAGATTTAAAGATTAGAGGAAGGAAGCAGAAACAATTCAAAATATCATTGAGATTCTGTCTAGTCTTATACCAGAGACTGACATTGGAAATTTGTCAACTCCTATTAGCAAGCTTGGCCAGTTGGTTTCTGATGCTTCCAACCAACTGAAGTCCCTTGAAGATGCTACTCAGATTTTAGCTAAGAAGAATTATAGAAAGAAGAGAGGAGAGCAAATAATGAAAGATATTGATACATGGAAGATTACTCTCTACCGGTTATCTTTGTAGATGATATTCAGGATACTAGCCTATACATCTAATGTTTCATTTTTCTATATTGATTTTATTTAGAGGCAAGAAGAGATAGAACATGAACTGAAAAGGATATGTACTGCCTACATACCTTTACAAGATTCGGCCTTAGCGTTTGACAAATCAGTTGATGATTTACAAAATCGGTTAGAAGTCTATGATTATGAACAAGCTAAGTGACTCCAATTATTGAAGGAAATCAAGAACCAGTTGAGACCCAAATTGGATATCTTACAACGGGCATACAAGGATGCAAAAGCAATCTTGGCTACTCCAGAAATGAGCACAGTATATGCGATGGAAGAATTTGTAACACATGTTATGACAACCATTAAGATCACTGAAACTTTATTGGAATCATGGGAAAATAATTTTTCTCAAATGAAGATCACTTTCAGTGACATTTTCTTGCAAATTGTAGTGAAAATACCTTGAAAAGACACTTACATTTTTGTATATGTAACTTTTTGATGCAAATTTTGATATAATATATATGTATTTTACCTTTCAATTTGGCATTTTTGTCAAAGAGGGAGTAGAAATATGTATGTGTTGTAAATTCTTGTATGTATTGTTAAGGGGGAGTAGAAATATTTCTTTTGTAAGCACATTTAGATGTAAAGTTGTAAAAAAATTTAAGTGTTGCCATCAATGCCAAAGGGGGAGATTGTTGGCTTGATGAGGATTGTAAGGGATGACTTCACGTGTTGTCATTGATGGCACATGTATACACACACATATGTTCACATTGTCATAATCATCTTAGTTAAGATAAATCAGTTTTATATGTAAAGTTAAGTTCAAATGGTTTAGAGGGTGTCTAACTAGTATATTTAGACAACTAGTACATGCAGGAAAGGCATGACACCAGCTTGGAGTTTTAGTGGAGATCTTCAAAGAAGCAAATGGAGGACAATTGGTCTATGAGTTGGAAGAGGTTAACTCTTAACTGGTATCGGTGTTACAACTAGTTTCACTAATTGTGTGATGATTTATCACCAGTTGTGATGAGTTATCCCTAACCAATAGATTTGGCAGAAATCTATGATGAGTTATGTTAGATTGTCTAGATAAATTGCACCTAGGAAATTGTGATATGTTTCCTCAGCTGACATGAATTCTAATGTCTATATAATGACATTATGATGAACTATTTTTTTTAGATGATGTGAGATAGAAGTGTTAAGTTGTTGAAGGAATTGTAGAGTATGTCGATGATGCAGTTTTGAGTGAGCAGAAGAGGATCTATTCAAACATGTTGTGCTACTTCTAGATCACACAACCTGTTCTTTTCTAACCACTACAATAGTAAAATCCCCTAATCTGGTAAGATCTAAACAGATTCTTTATACAAATCATTTAACCAGGTGATCTGTTAGTTTGGATTTCAAATCCTCTACTGAGGTTACTCTTAATAGGGTACTACCTTTAACAGGGTATAGCTCCTAACAGAGCTTTGGGATCTTTAATAGGATTTTCTCATAGCAAAGCACTTTTGTAGACCTTAACCGGTTAGTTACCTATTACTGCAGATAGTTAACTTGTGAGTTCCATCTCACCTTGGTTTTTCCCAGTTGGGTTTTCCATGTATAATCAATTTTGTTATGGTGGTTGTTTTACTTGTTGTAGATTCTTTAATATCATTTTGGATTGCATGCATAGTATTAAGTAAAGTAGTTAAGTATCTTTACCGATCTGTGTTTCAAGTGGTACTATTTTTCCTATCACTGATTCACCCCCCCTCCCCTCTTAGTGCTTTATAATTCTATCACATTCATGGACAGATGATGGAGGGATAATGAAAAGATAGATAAAAAGCATAAGGAGAAGATACAAGATTTAAAGGTCATCATCAAGCATTCAAGTCTTCTTCATTCATCCATGGGAGAAAAATTACAACATTCATTTGCAAGCATGTGTGTGTTTTAGGGTTTTGTCATGTTACATGCCATTTCATATAACATTTGTGGTTACATTCAAGAAGCAAAGCAATCATCATCAATGAGTTGTAGATCTACAAGGTAATATCTCCATTGTTTACATTCAAGCATTTCCAATTACTTTCTTTCTAGGTTGATTCCTCAACCAGGGTTTGACTAAGGCAAACCCCTATCACAACCCCCCTTTTCTCTCTTTTATGTGTGTAGGTTGCAGGTGCACAGCTGTAATTGCAGGTTTGGGCTTCATTTACAGAGACAGAAGAACCCTTTTTCATTCCATGGATTTTATGGTGGACCATGTACATTCCCACCACGGTCCTGACAACTTTTCTCCAAATTTGTAGGGCAGATCCACATCATTTTAATTAGCTCAGATTCGAAGGTACAACATGATACCAAACTGGTAGCACCTCATTTCATTCATTTCCTCTCTTTTCCACATAGTCAACAAGTCAACTTTTTCATTTACAAATGAGAGTAAATCACACTTAAACCACTTGCAGTTCACTTAGAATTCACATCCTTATTTCCCTCGGATTTGGATCTAGAAAATTCAACCCCTCTTTTAAATGTAAAGTTCTTCCCAAGTGAAAATCATCCTAGTGGCTTCCTTTCTCTCTCCTAGGTGGGGAGTCACTAGGATCCAATTTTCCACTTTACACAATCAAACATGTCTTCTCATTGGAGTTCAAATGAAAGATGTTATCTTTAGTTTGTGTACCGATTGAAATCTCCAATCCAGATCTATTGATGATTTTGCATTTTCCATCCTTGAACTGTAATTGAGATCCCTTATCCACCAATTGTCCTACACTCAAAATATTATTCCTTAAACCTTCAACATAAGAAACATTATTAGTGTTATGCTTACAATCCAATGATATAGTTCCTCTTCCTCTAATCGTGCGTTCTTTGTCATCTCCTAATCTAACTAGACCACCATCAAATTCTTGCAAAGATAGAAACTTCCTTTTATCTCTAGTCATATGATATGAAAATCCACTGTCTATCACCCATTCATCCTTGTCTTCAATTTTAACAGCAAGGGCTTTTTCCTCATTTTGAATAATATGTGCCAGAGCATCTTCCTTGATAGCCAAAAATACCCATTCCTTTCCACTATTGGATCCACTAGCTGAATCTTGTACCGGTTCATCATCAGAGTCAGTCACACCTTCCTCATCCGCATCGTAACATGATTTGTCTTTGTTCCTCCTATACTTATGCTTTGATACCAATTGTTAGGATAACCGGTGGACAACTAAGAGGGGGGGGGGGGTGGTGAATCAATTATCAATAGACTATAAAACTTTAAGCACACAAAACCTGTTACCTATATGCATAAGCCAAATACTGGAATAACAGTTATAACAATTAAGCATAAACATAAATCACAAAATAATTACCAACCATCCATAACACATAACATCAAGATTTGTATGTGGAAAACCTGGTAAAGGGAAAAACCATGGTGGGAAGCCTACCCACAGTTAGATAATACTTTTGCAACAAGTATGTGATTACAATAAGAGGGGCCTGCACATGCTGGAAGGCCAAAAACCTAGGGCGCACTACTTATCACAAAAGGAGCCTCACTGACTACAAAAGAAATCCATACTACAATCTAGAAAGATGAATGAATTGCAAGAATAGCATCTCCTATGCCTAAGTACAATTTTAGTTTAGCTCAATATCGGAGGTCTTGAACCTCTTACACAAACCCAATTCGATCACCTATGATCAACCAAAATTGTTGCATATGATTACAACTTTACACACAGATAATCCCATAACCTTAATCCCATGATCTACAAAGAGATCTTACATCATATTTATACCAACCTGAGACCTAAACAATTAGGTTGGCCACCTAAAAGATAATACAATAGATCTGTTACATAATCCCATAAATCAATGATAAACCAAGTTGGCCTAAGACTGAAACAATATAAACCAAACAATAAATCCAATCGGTGACGCATCGGGAGCATCAACCAACACATTACATAAACCGGTCCATAACCTAGCAGAATAACACTAAACCCAAAATCGGTTGCCATAAGCCAAATGAAACACCACAAACATGATAACCATCAACATCCTGATAACCTTCTAGAAGTCACAACAACACCACTTATTGGATTCATGAAAAGATCTTCATCAAAGTGTTGTTGGTAAAACCCTTACCGGTAACCAAAAGGCTTACTAGAACATATGATAGCATCTAGATCATCAAATCTTGAACCAAATAAATGTGATACGCATTAGGAACATGTGAATAAACAATCCAAACCAATTCTAATAGTCGGACCAAACTAAAGACAAATCTCTAGATCAACATCAAAGACCAACCACTCTACCAAAAGCCAGTAGACAACAAATAGTTAGTGTTGACATCAATGACAAACATCAATGCAACACATAATGAATTCCTCCAAATTGCCAACAATACTTATTGCAAAAGTATTATCTAACTGTGTGTAGGCTTCCCACCATGGTTTTTCCCTTTACTAGGTTTTCCACATACAAGTCTTGGTGTTATGTGTTTTGGATGCATGGTATTTGGTTTATGATTTAGGTTTTTTCTTAATTGATATATCTACTATTGCAGTATTTGGTTTATGCATTCCGATAAAAGGTTTCATGTGCTTAATGTTTCATAATTTGTTAACAACTGATTCACCTCCCCTCTCAGTTGTTCACTGGTTATCCTAACAATTGGTATCAGAGCAGGGAATCATAAAGTTAGAAGACTCCTCGGTATGTAAGGTTGAATCATTGAGAAGATAAGATCATTGGAGACAAGAGAAAATGAGTAATGACAAGAAGAAGGTTGGCAGAATCTAGGTATGTTTAGTTTCTCAAATTGAATCGACATTAGTAGATGAAGCATGCAAAGATGAATGTTGGATAAAAGCTATGGAAGAGGAATTGGATTAGATAAAGAAGAAAAACACATGGGCTATAGTTCCCTGACCTAAAAATAAGAATGTTATTGGGAATAAATGGGTCTTTAGAAATAATTGAATGAGGATGGACAAGTTGTGAGGAACATGGCTAGTTTGGTATGTAAAGGATATTCTCAGAAGGAAGGAATTGATTATGATGAAACTTTTTCTTTGGTAGATAGGATTGAAGCTTTGAGATTATTTGTTGCTTATGCTACACATACGAACTACAAGGTTTATCAGATGGATGTTAAGTGTGCATTTTTTAATGGAGATCTTGAAGAGGAAGTTTTTATTGAGCAACCTGATGGTTTTTCACTTTCAGATGACAAAAATATGGTTTGCAGGTTAATGAAAGCTTTATATGGATTGAAGCAAGCCCCAAGAGCTTGGTATGCTCGATTGGACAAATATCCTTTGAAGCTTGGTTTGACTAAAGGTAATGGTGATAGTAACTTGTATTATAAGATCACTGATGATGGCATATTGATTGTTGAGGTCTTTTTTGATGATATCATTTTTGGAGGTAAGGATAAGTTATGTAAGGAATTCTACGATAATATGAAGAATGAATTTGAGATGTTTATGATTGGGGAAATGAGATTTTTCTTAGGTTTGCAGAGTACTCAAACTGATAAAGGTATTTTCATCTATCAAACTAAGTATGCTAGAGAGTTGTGAAAGAATTTTGTATGGAAAATTCCAAACTAGTTGGTACCCCTATGGTTACTAGTGAGAAATTGACAAAGAAAGATGAATCAACTCCCGTAAATCCTAAAAGGTATAAATATATGATTGAAGGTTTGTTATATTTGACACAGACTAGACCAAATATAATGAATGTTGTTTGTATTATATCAAGATATTAGAGTGATCCTAGAGAGAATCATGAGAGTGCAGTCAAAAAGATTTTCAAATATTTGTAGGGAACAACTGAATGTGGTTTATGGTATCCTAAAAAAGATGATTTTACACTATGTGCATATACAAATGCAGATTGGGCTGGAGATGTTGATGACTAGAAGAGCACATTTGGTGGAGGTTTCTTTCTTGGAAAGAAACTTGTTTCATGGATTAGCAAGAAACTTGTTTCATGGATTAGCAAGAAACAGTCATGTACTTCTTTATCTACTGCTGAAGTTGAGTATGTTGTTGTTGCTACTAGTTGTACAGAAGTTCTATGGATGAAGCAAATGTTGAAGGATATAAGGGTATAATGCAATGAACCATTAGTTATTCACTGTGATAACTCTATTATTATTGACATATCAAAGAATTTGGTATTTCATTCTAAGACAAATCATATATCAGTCAAGTATAACTTTTTGAAGGAGAAGATGGAAGCAAATGAAGTCAGATTGGTTTATGTAAACACTAAAGAGAAGATTGCAAACATCTTTAGTAAACCTTTCCCTAAGAAATCATTTGAGTATTTTAGAGATAGATTGGGGGTCTCTAGCCCTCCAGTAAAGACTTGAGTGATGTTGATTGACATCAGTCTGGTATGCATTTATCAAAATTATTATTCATTTTGGATTGATGAGATGGCGCTACTACTCAGGGGGAGTAGTCAGCTGTATGGTTCAGAGGTTTTATGATTTTTCTTTGATGTTTATGTCATATTTCTAGCATTGATGTCAAAGGGGGAGAGATATACATGTGAAAAATAGATCTTAACAGAGATATAAGTAACAGGGGGAGTTTGGTCTTTGGTTCAAAACTTCATTGTTATATTATCTTGGGGAGATTGTTGGATGTCTTCCATTGGGGGAGACTTGTTTGGCACTTCTTGGCACTTGGATTATTTTCACATCTAGTGTTGCCATCAATTCCAAAGGGGGAGATTGTTGGAAATTTGGAGGAATTGATTATGTGTTGCATTGATGTTTGTCATTGATATCAACCCTGATGATGATCGGGAGATTTGTCTTCAATATATTCTGATTGGTGGAATTGATTTGGTTCAGTCATTCATGTGATTCAAATTCTTGTCACACTCAGTTGGTTCAGGATATGGTGATCTGGAAGCTATCATATGTTCTAGTAAGCCTTTTGGTTACTGGTAAGGGTTTTACCGGCATAACTTTATTGAAGATCTTTTGATGAATTCGATAAGTGGTGTTGGTATGGCTTCTAGAACGTTTTTTGGATGCTAATGGTTATCATATTCATGTTCCAGTTGATCGATGGTATTTCATTTGGCTTATGGAAACCTATTTTAGGTCCGGTCTTATTTTTCTAGGTTATGAACCGGTTTATGTAACGTGTTGACGGATGCTCCCAAGGTGTTACCAAGTGGATTTATTATTTGGTTAATGTTGTTTCAGTCTTAGGATGACTTGGTTTATCATTGGTTTACAGGTTTATGTAATGGATTTATTGTATTATCTTTTAGGTGGCCGACCTAATTGTTTATGTCCCAGGTTGGTACAAATATGATGTAGATATATTTGTAGATTGTCGGTCAAGGTTATGGGATTATCAATGTGCGAATAAAGTTGTAATCATATGCAAAAGGTTTGGTCATTCATAGGTGATGAAATTGGGTTTGTGTAAGAGGTTTAAGAACTCCGTTATTGAGATTAACTGAAACTATACTCAGGCATAGGAGATTCTATTCTTTTAGTTCATTCTTATTTCCAGATTGTAGTCTGTATTTCTTTTGTAGTTACTGAGGCTCCTTTTTTATGAGAAGTGCACTCTAGGCTATTAGCCATCTTGCATGTGCAAGCCCCTTATTGTAATCATATACTTACTATAGAAGTATTATCTGACATTGGGTAGGCTTCCTGTCGTGGTTTTTCCCTTTACTGGGTTTTCAACATACAAATCTTGGTGTTATATGTTTTGGATGCATGGTATTTGGTTTATGCTTTATGTATGTGCTTAATTTATATATCTTTTATTCTGGTATTTGGTTTATGCATTCTGTTAAAAGGTTTTATGTGCTTAGTGTTTCATAATCTGTTAACAACTGATTCACCCCCCCTCTTAGTTGTTCACAAGTTATCCTAACAGATCTATTGGTCCTTGAGTGAAATCATTTGAGTCAGTGACAATCTATTTTCCCTTTTCTTCTATAGTGTCTATTACCACTGTCACCAGAACCTGTTCACTTTTCTTTTCTCCCTTCTCATTCTTTGCAACTTTTGCATCTGCATCTTCCTCTACAACTTCTTCCTTTTCATCATCTACTCCCTTTCCACCATCAACTTCTCCTTTACCATCTCGAATCTCCTCAGCTACCTTTTCTAAATCAACCTCTATCACTAGAGGATTTTCTTCAGCTTCACCGAAGATTCCAATATTTTGATCATCGACAACTATAGTTTGTTCATTTGTCTACTCTATCAGAATGTCTTGCTCATTTGACTGGCCTTTCTACATATCAAAAATTGCTATTTACAATTCTAGAAGGGAGGTATCATGTGCCTACTCTTCTGGTTGGGTGTCATATTTTGCCAGATTTACTTCATACTTGTGCTCTTCCAAAAATTGCTTCAAAATTGTTTCTGTCTCCTTAGCAACTTTATCTATCTTCCTGAGTATAATCCATTGGACATTGTTACCGCTAGGATATGTTGTCATCGATGTCAACATATTCCTATGTTTTGATATTCTGGTGATTGCAAAGAGTTGATCTAGTTGGTTTTTTTGTTTGATATGCTGAATCAATGAAAGATACTTGATTTAGTGTTGGTTTCATGATTCTAAGTGGTGATTTAATCGAGCTATGGATTTTGATATGAGGATTGGTTTTTCAGTGTTTTGGTGTTTGATCTGTTGTGCTCCAAAATGATTATATCTTGAGTTGTGGATTTGGAAGAGTGTTTGGGATGTTCATGTTGGACACTGTTGCTGCTAGGATATGTTGTTGTCATTGATGTGAACATATAATTGTGTTGTTGTGAGTTGTTTGGTGTTCCAATGATTGTACTAAGCTGATATGGATGGTTTATCTATTTGGGATGTTGAAATACTTTACTCCTTATTGGTTTTAGTAATCCGAAAGATTTCTCGATCATATTATTTGATCTGGTTTATAGTTTAGTCTTTCTATGTAGTGGTTGGCAAAGGTTGGTGTTTGATTTAGTGAGCTCAGGTATGATCATATCTTTGGTTGCATTTTTGGGAGAATGTTTTGGATGTTCATGTGTATCTTTAGTTCAAATGGTTGATGGTTTTGTGCTTTACAAGCTATCTTTCTAGTCTAAATTTCTATTGTTGAGTGTTCATATGAGTTAGCATGTTGATTGATGAAGATTTGCATCAGTGGTATTGATGCAACTATTGTGGATGATTCTAATGTGATTGTTGGTGTTTCCTGATCATGTCCTATTTATTTTGGTGGTTCGTATTGACTCTTGTGCGAATTCTTGGTGATTTTTTGATCTAGTGATTTTCGTCATGTTATGCGGTATTGTTGGTGGTGTAGCATGTTGCGATTGATCTTGGTGTGATTTCTAGTCATGATGTGTGTTTGGGGATTTTATTTAGGTCCATGCTATGTCATGTATATTATTATATTAGTTTGGTGGTTCTCATATATATTGTGTGATGTAATTTTGTAATTGAGAGTTGAGGGTTTGATCGACCTTGTTGTCAAGGTTGATGAATTATATATATAGGTGGTATAGTCATGTAATTTGAGTATCAGTGGTGTGTTTGCATTATTAAAGAGTGGTATATGTGGTGCTTAAGTGAATTTATCCTTTGGTGTGGTGTATTGAGTAGAGATTGTTATAGGGTAGACAAATGTGCTTAACTGGAACTATCATCAGGCATAAGGAGATGCTATATTAATATAGTAGTTCATGTAATCTAGATTGTATTCGGAATCTTATTGTAAGGTAGTGAGCCTTCCCTTTCAGTAGTGAGCTCTAGGTAGTTTCCTTGAATGCATGTGCATTCCCCATTGTAATATTTACACATGCTACTGCAGAGTATCATCTTATTGTGGGTAGGTTCCCACCATGGTTTTCCCTTAATCGGGTTTTCCATATCAAAATATTGGTGTTATGTGTGTTGGTGCTATTGTGTTTATCTTTATTATTATTGTTGTTGTTGTTGTTTAGATATGAGATTGTGCTTAAATTGTTTAATCTGATGAAAATTTATTCACACCTCCCCCCTCTTAGTTTTCCTTCTTAACTGCTACTAATAATTGGTATCAAAGCTAGATCCTCTAGAAGAAGCTTGACCACTTGAGGAGATTCGTGTTGACAACTTATGTATTCAAGAAGGAGAGTCCTAGATTTTAGGGAAGCAATTATACTATTTGGAAGGACCAGATGGAAGTTCACTTGAAATGTCTTGGAGACGAGTATTGGAAGATTGCAAACAATGTTTACAATGTTCCTCAGAACGGACCGGTTACTACTGTTGAGATCAATGATGTTGAACATAATATAAGAGTTAAGGAAGCATTGTTGAATGCCTTGACTGATTCAGAGATGACTAATGTGATGGGTTTTCAGATTGTACATGAGATCTAGAAGAAGCTAGAGACATTGTATGAAGGTGATGCACAAGTCAAAGTTGCTAAGTTGTAGAGCTTGAAAGGGAAGTATGAAGCAATGAAGATGGCAGAAGATGAAAATTTATCAAACTTCATGGCTAAGGGGAATGATCTTGTTATGAATATTAGATATGTTGGTGGAACCCTTGAAGAAAATGAGATTGTTGCTAAGGTGTTGAGATCATTGCCTCATGCTTATAAACACAAAGTCGATGTTACTGATGAGATCTAGAGTGTGACTATAATGACTAGAGACATGTTGGTTGGGAAGATTACTATATTTGAGTTGAGTGAATTCAAAAAATCACATGGGAAATCAGAGACTTCATTTAGAACCTCTGTATCAGAGAAGAGGAAATATGATCTAGGAGAAAGTTCTTGTTGGGTATCTAGATTTGAAAGAGAGAAGAGAGAGATGGAAGAGAAAGAAAGAGAACTGGATGAGCTTGAAGCCCTTATTTCTCGGAGATTGCCTAAAGGAGACAATAAGTATGATGGAAAGTTATCTTTGAAATGTTTCTCTTGTAATAAGATAGGACATTTTGCTTCCAGGTTCTCTGAGAGAATGTCTAGATATGACAAGCATGATAAATTTGAAAGGCATGATAGATTCAATAAGAATGATAGATATGAGAAGCATGACAAGTGTGATAAGCCCTATAAGCCCTACCAGAAGTACATAAATCAAAAGAGATTCTATTATGCTACTGATGAAGGCATGATAGATGAGGAATCAACAAATGGGAATTCAGAAGATGAATTTGTATTTATTGCCATCAAGGATGATGATCTGGTATCAATGAATCCTACAAGTTGTATTATTGAGGAGAAAGCTTTGGCTGCAAAGATTAAAGAGAAAGATGAATGGGTAATTGACAACGGTTGTTCATATCATATGATAGGTGATAAAAGTAAATTTGTGAATATGGAAAGGTATGATGGTGGAATAGTGATATTTGGTAATGACAAAGATTGTGTTATTCATGGTAAAGGTTATATATATTCCAATGGTAAGCATAATACTAATGATGTCTTGTATGTTAAAGGATTGAAGCATAATCTTTTGAGTGTTGGGTAAATGGTTGACAAGGGATATGATTTGCAATTCAATAATGGTAAATGTAAGATCCTAAATGCCTCTAGTATATAGATTGCATCAGGCACTAAAACTAAAGGTAATATCTTTCACTTGAATGTTGGTGAGAAAAGTTTCTTGATTTCTTAGATTGATGAAAGTCAACTGTGGCATAGGAGGATATGTCATGGTAATTTTGACTACATGGTAAGGATAAGTTCTACTCAAGTTGTTAGAGATATGCCTAAGATTGTGAAGCCTGCTAATCTGGTATGTAAGGAATGTCAGATGGGAAAGCAAACAAAAGTTAAATTTAAGAGTAAGTTGTATTCATCTAATGGATTGCTAGATCTGGTTCATATTGACTTATGTGGTTCTACAAGAGTGAGAAGCAAGAAGGGAGACAAATATTTCATGTTGTTGATTGATGATTATTCAAGGATGATGTGGGTTACCTTTCTAAGGGAGAAATTAGAAGCGTTGGAGAAATTCAAAATATTCAAAGACAAAGTGGAGATTGAGATTGGATTGAAGCTGAAGTGCCCAAGATTTGACAGAGGAGGAGAATTTATATCTAGAGAATTTGATACATTCTATGAGAGGAATGGAATTAAAAGATATTTATCTACTCCTAGAACCCCTCAACAGAATGGAGTTTTTGAAAGGAAAAAGAGAACTATTTTAGATGCTACAAGGACTATGCTAATTGAAATAAATATTGCATAGACCTTTTGGAGAGAAGTTGTTAGCACTGTTGTTTACACATTCAACTAGGTGCATATTAAAGGTGATTTCGGTAAGACTCCTTATGAACTATGGTTCGATCATGTTCCTATAGATGTTTTTTAATTTTGGGAAGTAAATGTTATATCAAGAGAGATGAGGATATAGGTAAGTTTGATGCAAGATGTGATGAAGGAACCTTCTTGGTATATTCTACTAAAAGAAAGGCCTATCAGTGCTACAATAAGAAACTGAAGAAGATGGTTGAAAGTAGAAACTTTAAGGTAGATGAACGTTTTAGAAAGTAGATTAGAGCATGAATTTATGATCTTGATGATGGAGATGTTGTTGTAATGCCGGCCAAAAATATCCCAAAGAAATATAGCTAAAAACACGCTAATTTTTTCCTTTTTTAAACAATACAACACATAACATCACTTAAGCAATGTAGTGAGCACACAACAATGATTAAGTGCTATGAACATCGAATAATTCACTCAAGCTACTCAAACAATTATGCAAGTGGAATACAATAAATCAATACTACTAACTCCCTAGGGTATCTCAATGCCATTACTTAATCTACCTACATAAGCAATAAGCATTTACTTCCTTCCAAATCAATACCTCATAATCTTAATCATTATACACAAATAGGTGCAACATAGAAATACTTAACACCCATCATATGCAGCCTACCTAATCTTTCATTTAATATGAGATTCTATCTTTTAATGCATAGCTATTTCCCTTTTTCTCTTAGGTTCATTGTATATACCAAGTCCAAATGTTCCTATTACCATTAACCAACCTTCAACTATGAACATCACCATCCATATATCAAGATTAACCCTTTCATTGCATTAACATAATTTCAATTTACAATTAACTCCTACATAGTCTCTTATAATTCTATGCTCCTAGCATACTTATTACTTCATCATGATTCCAGAAGCACATAATGCAATACTCACAAAGTCTCCTTAAACATTTAACCCATAGCTCGTTTAGTACTCATAAAATATCTTACACTGTATCAATTAACCAACAATCATCTCATTACAAATCAGGTAACTACATGAATTCATCTCAACACAAACTATGATACAATATCCTAATTCCATAACCACTAATAGCATCCACCAAATGGAGATATAATTCTTAAACTATAACACATGATACATTCTAATCCTGTCCTAAAAGACAAGAACTCATTTAGTCGTCTTCCATACACTTACTAGTAATTTCCATTAATAAGATTAGTAATTCATTCATTAAGAACATCCATACAATATTTTCATAAGGAACATTCAACTACATCCCAAGCATTATAAGATTTTCAATCCTACCATTAGATCACTAACTACAAAGTATGATGATATAATTTCAAATTCTTTAGTCACAACTCATAAACATGTCCTAAGATATCTTCCAAAATTACTCAAACTCATACATCCTACAAAGACATAACATTTCTTCTACTTAAATCATTAGTTAAAGACATAATTTCAAATCTAATACCATTATCATAACATTTACCCGATTTACTTTTAACATGGCTCATCAAGAATACAAAATACATCATTTTGTTTTAAACAACAATACTTATCCACATCTCATGCATCTATTTCATTTAATATAAATGTGTTACAACACCACTCAAGGTTCATCATTACAATCATCTACCATAATCAAAAGACATCACTATAACTAGAACAAAAATAGTCATTTCTCATATACATGACTTCTTTTACAACCATTACATAAGAATTTCATTACATAAATCACATAACCATTTACATTCTTGCTACAATTATTATCATGAACAATATGAAGAAGCATCTTTATCCATGCAAGAAGAATCCAAAGATAGGAACATCCCAATGGTTTAAAAGCACCAACCACCCAACCATGTGGAACCAAAGGAACCACCCCCCGTGCTAGGAGATGACACAAGGTCCCAACACATACTCTACATCTAGGCTGACACTCAAAACCAAAGAAACTAACTAATAAGGACTCTCAAGCAAGAACTCACACAAAGCCACAAGAATAAACTCACAGAGGCATAAAACTCATCAAAACATAAATGCATCCAATAAGCATAATCATAAATCACAAAGGGGAAACACATGTAGGAGTGGAGTGTCATCACATGCCATCCTCATAACACAATAACATAATAATGTAAGGCACTAGCTTGATGGACATGTGGAGCCATCTCAACCTATGAGAGACCAAGGGAGATTAGCTTACCTTCTTCACGGCCTTCTCATGCTTATCCTAAAATGTCCTCCCTAAGACATAAGTCATGAGGCTCAAAACTATTCATTGTCTTGTTTAAGTGAGTTATAATTTTCCCATCCCAATTAATTCATTATCAATGTTATCACTTGTTTACAAATCATGGAAAACTCCAATGTGCCTTGGTAGTCTAAACTTCATGCATCCTTAAAAGGAACTTCATGCCAGCTTATCTCTCGTGACCCCAGTCATCACAAGGAAGCCCACTCCTCCTAACATGGCCCAACAACACATCACAAGAGACTCTACCAACATAAATACATTAAAATAATACTCAATCTAGCCAATAACTTTCACACATACTCTCACAACATATGCAAGGCTACAACAACATCAATATAACAAAATGAGCCTCTTGGCTAGCAATAAACAAAGGCATATCAAGCCATTAAATTTGCTGTCATTAATGAAAGTAAAACCACAACAAGGCCAACTCACTTGCTGCCCCAAAATAGCAACACTTCCAACTCACCAACCATAGCACATCAATATGGATGAAAGCACAATTCTTTCCCCAATAACATAGGAAGGTAAATATGCTTGAAACCAACAAAATACATCAAATAAAATCATATATAAAACTATAAATCATCAACACCCTCAACAATGCCTCTGGTACAAGAATTAATCCGAAAAGTACCACACAATCAAGCAACTAGCAAATGAAGGCCTATTTGTCAAAAAAAAAAAAAAAAAACCCAAGCAAAACCATGCTCCAATCAAAATATTTCAAAAATATTATATTCCATACCTACCTTCCCAAAGTTCAAGAAAATAAAATATATTTTCTACCTACCATAAACTTCCAGCCAATCAATTCCAGGGGTAGGTAAAATAAATTAAACCATTGACTTGGGGTGAAAATAACTTTTAAATAAAAGAATACAAATGACCCCCTTTTAAATTACTTAATGGGTAAAATAATAGATTACCCAATAAATAAAATTCACTTCAACATTAAATAAATAATAAACACTTGAAGGCCAATATTAAATCAAAACTCCATGCATGACACAGACTCAAAAAGACACAGAAGGCTTTCAGCAAACCCATAAATACAAATATTTCCCACAAACTATAGAATAAAACCTTACAACAAATTTATGCCTTCATATATTTCCTTCCTCACTATACAAATTTTAGATTTATTTCCCCAAGCTCACACATTCAATCTACAGACATGGAGCATACAGGAAAACTATAAAATAAAATATAAAAAGGTAGAATACATCTCCAACTTGCAACCTTTGTTATGGAAGAAGCTGAAGAAGAAATTCCACCAGCCAAACCAAATCCAACCCAAGCTCCAGCCAAAAGCCAAGAGAGAAGAAAACCAAAACCAAGAAGAAAACTTGCTGGGGAAAATTTTCCAAGAGAAACCAACCCCTGAAAAATTCACGAAAAAGAAAATAAAAAGACAAACATTAACCAAAAACCCTAGCCTCATTCTCAGCTAATCAAAATATTCCAATCTATAATATAGTTTACCAACCCCACCATATAATATAATTTAAATTCGACTGATAAGAGAAGAGGGTAGGTAAGGTAAATATAAATCATGCTTTTTACAATTTGGTGGGAATGTTTTATCATTTTATTATTTATAAAAGCCACTTAATATAAAAGTCAAACTAATAAATAAAACATGAGCCACAATTAAATAAATTAAATGGGAAATTAAATTAAATAAACCAAAGGCTCATAAATGAATTAATGAACTAGATAAACATTAAAAGCTAAATAAATATTAAACCATAGGCGATTAAATAAATAAATAAATGCCAATAAAAGTCAAATTACAAATAAATTTAAAACACATCATAAGTTAAACAATAAAAATTAAATAAATATTAAATCATCATTAAAATAAACAAACATTTAACTATCAAATAATCAAATAACCAAAAAGGAAAGAATCCAATAAATTAAATTAAACATTAGATAACCAAATAATCAAATCGCTATTAATCAAAATAATTAAAATAAACATCATTAATTATTTAATCTCGCATCAATAATCAAATAGTCAATCTCAACATAAAAGGAATAATCAACCAATACTAACATACTCACAACACAGAAGAAACCCAGCTTACTAACTATCATGACGACTTGTGCCAAGACATTGACAACTCATAGTGAACAACTTAGATCTAGATTATGTGAGGGGAAATTGTGCCAACTCTGAACCACATACCATTGGGATTTAAAGACATGCTCAGATCTATGGAGCTAGATGGAGTCGATGTCTAGTACCTACAAATCCTGCATCCACAAAGAACGATACAACATATATATATATATATATATATATATATTATAACAGACAAGGGTTAGAGAGTCGCAACGACACATCCTGCTCACAATGAGTGATGTGGCATTGTCTCTATCCCAAAGACAGTCATACAACAATCAAACACACCATATGATCAACTCATCATAGATAATCATTAAATGTGGTTAGTACATAAAAACATCATCAAGTACATGATTAGTATAATTCATGATTATAGTAAGGCATGTAAAATCCATCAACAATTATGTTCATCAAATCACATGATCAATATAATCTTTCAATAGTCAATCACATAATAAGCATATAGTGTCTAATAAATCACACAATCATTAATGATAGTATCAACATCCTATAAATCATCTGAAATAGCCTATGCCCAATAGTGTCTATCACACATGAATTAAAGGTCAACTCTAGTCAAACAAGTCAAGTCAGGGGTGGACCCTATATCTTCCCCCCCCTTAGACTCGATTTACTCCTGGAAGTCGTCAGAGTGAGGGTAAAAACTAGCAAACATAAATAAAAAACTTCCTTTTAATACAAACACATTATAATATTTTCTAACTCCAAGAAAGATAATGCAAATAAATTTCCTCTTTATGCTTCAATTATTCAAAATAAACATGTTACACAAGAGGTAAATGAAGCACCAATTGTTATTAATTATGATATGTAAACTAATTTGTTAAAATACTTACAAGGGAACTTCATTTTAACCACACTTGCAATACAAAGTTCTACTTTCAATCACTGATTCAAGCATCAATAAGAATAAATCACTACATTTCTCACTAGTATTCATAATAATACTCCCTCAACATCTAGTTGCATGCAATAGAGATATATATATATATATATACATTTACATAATATCTTACACATATGCACCTATTATATTATTGAACAAATCATGTCATAAGCCTAAATGAGTGAAATTTTCTTAGAACTAAGCTTCCTCAAATTAAATGTACTCAAGACCTCACACAATAACCAAGCATAAATAACCTATTTATTTAAAAGAACAAATTTCATGATATTCAAATATCCTAATTTCCACCATGCTTACACTACACAACACTTTATACAAACATTAGATGCAATCCTTATCCAATCAAATCATTCAAAGGGCATCCTTAATCCAGTATGTGTACACAAAGATTTGAAGGCAAGAAATTAGCAACTGCTTTTTATTTAACTATTCCATAATTTCAGACTTCACAATTCCAAGGCACTTCTATCTACTATAAACTTTTAGAAACTTACCAATAAATTTCACCTTATTAACACTTTTCATTTACTCAGCTAATAACAACATTATCTACTTGTTTTCTTAGTCTAGTACACTTTTTCGTGATGTCCTCCCTCACACACACTATCAGTGGTTTAGAATGAAAATGATAGAGACAACATTGGCTCAAGATTTGGGCCCACAATACATCGACACTCAAAATGACCACCATAGACAACAAAAGAGGAGGTCAAAGGAAATATCCTCAAATCAATTCATTAAATTAAAAGAGAAGAAAATTTGTCGATGAAATCAATCAAGAAATTTAAGTGTGACAAGTGCCACCACAAGGGAAAAATAAAAGAAAGAAGAACTCAGTGGTCATCCAAAAGTAAATAAATCTCAAAAAAAATACACATTAATCCTTACGACACATCACATAAATCATAAATTAATTCAAGGCAAAATAAATGATTCATCCAACCCATATCACGAGGTGACCAACATTAGTCACACCAAAGGGAGTAACTGCTACACAACATCCAAGGGTGAAATCCCTTGAATGTGTTAGAGAGTGCACGCCATATTTTAAGACTTTTATTTTAATCCGTATGTCTGTATTCTTTTCATTATTTTTATGCAATTCAATATTTTCAAAAATATAGGCAATTATCCTTTATGAAAGTTGACATAGTTAGGAAGAGATAAAGCAACTACGCACTCACACATGCACAAGCAATATACTCATACCACTACTAATGTTCATGATATCTTATCTATGCCATGATCATATTCACCAAGTTATAACAGAAACAGAGGTTAGAGCTTCAATTACTCACTTGATAGTAAACTACAACACACATTATTTCTGTTAATGCACAACTAATAACCTATAGAAGATTAGAAATTCCTTCATAAGGTCTTTAAGCAACTTAGTCAATCATATATTTAAACAAGCAAAATAGGTCTCATTACAAAATCCAAAGTTTAATATCAATTTCTACTCTTACCAATAATAATCTTCTGACATACTTCTAGTTATCTAAGTTAAGAATATCTCAGTCCCACTTCCAGAACTTAGTTTTCTTTTCATCTAATACCACTTAAATTACAAGAACACACACATCATTCTATTTAAAATCACTTCCTATTATTACTTGATTACTATCATTCATATTCTATGTATTTTCAACATTTGAAGAAAAATTGGCATTTAGAATCCCAACACAATTTCATATAACTAATTATTATTTTATCTCATTAGAACTCTCTAAGGAAGCACTTCTTAAAATTCAAATAAGGCAATAATATAGTAACCTTTCTTAATTTATCCATCTAGTTAAGAGAAATATTTATTCAATGCCACACAATTCCTACACAAAGCTAAAACTTTTATCTTGCCAAACCAAATAAAGACAGAGTGGTATCATTTTGATTTCTACATACGCAATGCACCAATCCTTGCTTCAATACACATATTTATCTCCTTTTAGTTTCACGATACATTTCCTAATTAAATGGTGGGATATTCTATTTAATCAATTCTTCCCTTAAAGAACAAAGATCATGAATGCAATACCTAAATTTCAATCTCCAATGCAAATTAACTTCATCTAATCTTCCCTTTAACGTTTACGAGTCATATTCATAAATCATTATCCAATCCTTCTAATTAATATCAATAACCCCCAAGTATTTGAATCCTTTACCCCAAAGAGAGAAGAGGAAGGAAGGGATACTGCCACACAAATCAATACACACAAATTTATGCAAACTCAGTTTGAATTTCCTAGTCATACCAAATGCAGTTACCACTTTTAAAGGTATGCAATTTCAACTTCCATAAGATCTCCTACTAATACACGTGCAACTAGCAATCCCAAATCCTATGATAGCTATGATTTCCTCAAACAATCTTTTATTACATACAAAATCACACATATACCAAAACAACCAATAGTTCTATGGGGAAATCATTATATTACCAACTAACCTCCTACATTTCACATAAGAGATTAAATAAGGAAAAAGGCATTCCAACTACTTCTATCAAGCACCACATAGAATTCCTTCGATTTTCACATCATTATCTATACTAAATTATTCCTAAATGTATAATACAAAAACTTCATCCTTCTATTCATAGGAAGATCAACATAACAGACTAATTTTATGATCATCATATTAGTTAAGAGGATACACATATTCTTTTCTCAATCTACCACAAAATTAATTATGTATAAGGAAAACAACCTTAATCATCCAAGTAAGCACTAGAAATTTATAGAGAAAGTAAGAACATATAGACACTTCTCTTATTCTGGAGACATACATAAGGAATAAATACACACTTTACTTAAAGATATGATTCCTAAAAGGAATTAGAGAGAAACACAAGACATAGGTATCTAATATTCCAAAAATTCCAATAACACCTCTTCTAACAAAAATCTCAAAGAGTAACTTAATTCAAGGAACATCAAGGCACATTCACAAAGCTAATAGCAATATCCTTAACTAGAGATCCCAACATTGCAACATGGGCTCTGATACCAAATGTAATGCCCACCAAAAATACCCTAGAGAAATATAGCTAAAAACACACTAATTTAATTTTTTTTAAAACAATACAACACATAACATCACTTAAGCAATGTAGTGAGCACACAACAACAATTAAGTGTTATGAACATCGAATAATTCACTCAAGCTATTCAAACAATTATGCAAGCGGAATACAATAAATCAATACTACTAACTCCCTAGGGTATCTCAACGCCATTACTTAATCTACCTACATAAGCAATAAGCATTTACTTTCTTCCAAATCAATACCTCATAATCTTAATCATTATACACACATAGGTGCAACATAGAAATACCTAACACCCATGATATGTAGCCTACCTAATCTTTCATTTAATATGAGATTCTATCTTTTAATGCATAGCTATTTCCCTTTTTCTCTTAGGTTCATTTTATATACCAAGTCCAAATGTTCCTATAACCATTAACCAACCTTCGACTATGAACATAACCATCCATATATCAAGATTAACCCTTTCATTGCATAAACATAATTTCAATTTACAATTAACTCCTACATAATCACTTATAATTCTATGCTCCTAGCATACTTATTACTTCATCATGATTCCAGAATCACATAATGCAATACTCACAAAGTCTCCTTAAACATTTAACCCATAGCTCATTTAGTACTCATAAAATATCTTACACTGTATCAATTAACCAACAATCATCTCATTACAAATCAGGTAACTACATGAATTCATCTCAACACAAACTATGATACAATATCCTAATTCCATAACCACTAATAGCATCCACCAAATGGAGATATAATTCTTAAACTATAACACATGATACATTCTAATCCTTTCGTAAAAGACAAGAACTCATTTAATCGCCTTCCATACACTTACTAGTAATTTCCATTAATAAGATTAGTAATTCATTCATTAAAAACATCCATACAATATTTTCATAAGGAACATTCAACTACATCCCAAGCATTATAAGATTTTCAATCCTACCATTAGATCACTAACTACGAATTATGATGATATAATTTCAAATTCTTTAATCACAACTCATAAACATGTCCTAAGATATCTTCCAAAATTACTCAAACTCATACATCCTATCAAGACATAACATTTATTCTACTTAAATCATTAGTTAAAGACATCATTTCAAATCTAATACCATTATCATAACATTTACTCGATTTACTTTTAACCTGGCTCATCAAGAATACAAAATACATCATTTTGTTTTAAACAACAATACTTATCCACATCTCATGCATCTGTTTCATTTAATATAAATGTGTTACAACACCACTCAAGTTTCATCATTACAATCATCTACCATAATCAAAAGACATGAACAATATGAAGAAGCATCTTTATCCACGCAAGAAGAATCCAAAGATAGGAACATCTCAATGGTTTAAAAGCACCAACCACCCAACCATGTGGAACCAAAGGAACCACCCCCCATGCTAGGAGATGACACAAGGTCCCAACACACACTCTACATCTAGGCTGACACACAAAACCAAAGAGACTAACTAACAAGGACTCTCAAGCAAGAACTAATATAGAGCCACAAGAATAAACTCCTAGAGGCGTAAAACTCATCAGAACATAAATGCATTCAATAAGCATAATCATAAATCATAAAGGGGAAACACATGTAGGAGTGGAGTGTCATCACATGCCATCCTCATAACACAATAACATAATAACACAAGGCACTAGCTTGATGGACATGTGGAGCTATCTCAACCTATGAGAGACCAAGGGAGATTAGCTTATTGTCTTCACGACCTTCTCATGCTTATCCTAAAACATCCTCCCCAGGACATAAGTCATGAGGCTCAAAACTATTCATTATCTTGATTAAGTGAGTTATAATTTTCCCATCCCAATTAATTCATTATCAATGTTATCACTTGTTTACAAATCATGGAAAACTCCAATGTGACCTAGTGGTCTAGACTTCATGCATCCTTAGAAGGAACCTCATGCCAGTCTATCTCTCGTGACCCTGATCATCACAAGGAAGCCCACTCCTCCTAACATGGCCCAACAACACATCACAAGAGACTCTACCAACATAAATACATTAAAATAATCCTCAATGTAGCTGATAACTTCCACACATACTATCACAACACATGCAAGGCTACAACAACATCAATATAACAAAATGAGCCTCTTGACTAGCAATAAACAAAGGCATATCAAGCCATTAAATTTATTGTCATTAATGAAAGTAAAACCACAACAAGGCCAACTCACTTGCTGCCCGAAAACAACAACACTTCCAAATCACCAACCATAGCACATCAATATGGATGAAAGTACAATTCTTTCCCCAATAACATAGGAAGGTAAATATGCTTGAAACCAACAAAATACATCAAATAAAATCATATATAAAACTATAAATCATCAACACCCTCAACAATGCCTCTGGTACAAGAATTAATCCAAAAAATACCACACAATCAAGCAACTAGAAAATGAAGGCCTATTTATCAAAAATAAAAAAAAACAAAACAAAACCAAGCAAAACCATGCTCCAATCAAAATATTTCAAAAATATTATATTCCATACCTACCTTCCTAAAGTTCAAGAAAATAAAATATATTTACTACCTACCATAAACTTCTAGCCAATCAATTCCAAGGGTAGGTAAAATAAATTAAACCATTGACCTGGGGTGAAAATAACTTTTAAATAAAAGAATACAAATTACCCCCTTTTAAATTACTTAATGGGTAAAATAAGATTACCCAATAAATAAAATTTACTTCAACATTAATTAAATAATAAACACTTGAAGGCCAATATTAAATCAAAACTCCATGCACAGCACAGACTCAAAAAGACACAGAAGGCTTTCAACAAACCTATAAATACAAATATTTCCCACAAACTATAGAATAAAACCTTACAACAAATTTATGCCTTCATATATTTCCTTCCTCACTATACAAATTTTAGATTCATTTCCCCAAGCTCACACATTCAATCTACAGACACGGAGCATACAGGAAAACTATAAAATAAAATATAAAAAGGTAGAATACATCTCCAACCTGCAACCTATGTTATGGAAGAAGCTAAAGAAGAGATTCCACCAGCCAAACCAAATCCAACCCAAGCTCCAACCAAAATCCAAGAGAGAAGAAAACCAAAACCAAGAAGAAAACTTGTTGGAGAAAATTTTTCAAGAGGAACCAACCCTCGAAAAATTCACGGAAAAGAAAATAAAAAGACAAACATTAACCAAAAACCCTAGCCTCAATCTCAGCCAATCAAAATATTCCAATCTATAATATAGTTTACCAACCCCACCATATAATATAAATTAAAATCAACCGATAAGAGAAGAGGGTAGGTAAGGTAAATATAAATCATGCTTTTTACAATTTGGTGGAAATGTTTTATCATTTTATTATTTATACAACCCACTTAATATAAAAGTCAAACTAATAAATAAAACATGAGCCACAATTAAATAAATTAAATGGGGAAATTAAATTAAATAAACCAAAGGCTCATAAATGAATTAATGGACTAGATAAACATTAAAAGCCAAATAAATATTAAACCATAGGCAATTAAATAAATAAATAAATGCCAATAAAGGTCAAATTACAAATAAATATAAAACACATCATAAGCTAAACAATAAATTTTAAATAAATATTAAATCATCATTAAAATAAATAAACATTTAAATATCAAATAATCAAATAACCAAAAAGGAGAGAATCCAATAAATTAAATTAAACATTAGATAACCAAATAATCAAATTGCTATTAATCAAAATAATTAAAATAAACATCATTAATTATTTAATCTCACATCAATAATCAAATAGTCAATCTCAACATAAAAGGAATAATCAACCAATACTAACATACTCACAACACAGAAGAAACCCAACTTACTAACTATCATGACGACTTGTGCCAAGACACTGACAACTCATAGTGAACAACTTAGATCTAGAGTATGTGAGGAGAAATTGTTCTAACTCCGAACCACATACCATTGGGATTTAAAGACACGTTCAGACCTGTGGAGCCAGGTGGAGTCGATGTCTAGTACCTACAAATCCTGCATCCAAAAAGAATGATACAACATATGCATATATATATTATAACAGACAAGGGTTAGAGAGTCGCAACGACACATCCCACTCACAATAAGTGATGTGGCATTGTCTCTATCCCAAAGACAATCATACAACAATCAAACACACCATAAGATCAACTCATCATAGATAATCATTAAATATGGTTAGTACATAAAAACATCATCAAGTGCATGATTAGTATAATTCACGATTATAGTAAGGCATGTAAAATCCATCAACAATTATGCTCATCAAATCACATGATCAATATAATCTTTCGATAGTCAATCACATAATAAGCATATAGTGTCTAATAAATCACATGATCATTAATGATAGTATCAACATCCTATAAATCATCTGAAATAGCCTATGCCCAATGGTGTCTATCACGCATGAATTAAAGGTCAACTCTAGTCAAGCAAGTCAAGTTAGGGGTGTACCCTACAGTTGTTCCTAAACTTGTAAAAACAGAGATATTGACGCATATTGATCCGGTGGAGATAGGTAATCCAGATATTGTTGCTGCCGGTGAAGAAGTGCAAGATCCTGAAAATAGGAACAATCAAAAGACTCTGAGGTATGTGAGGTTGAATTATTCAGAAAATCAGATTATTCGTGATAAAAATAAAGGTGTGTTGACTAGGAGAAGGATTGTTGCTGAAGAGATATGTTTGTTTTGAAAGATTGAACCTAAGGATGTGGCATAAGCATGTAAGGAAGAGAATTAGTTAAAAGCAATGGAAGAAGAGATGAATCAGATCTAAAAGAATAATACTTGGGAGATTGTTTCGAGACCTAAAGACAAAAATGTGATTGGTACTAAATAGGTGTTCCGTAATAAACTGAATGAAGTCGGTGAAGTCAGAAATAAAGAAAGATTGGTATGTAAAGGATGTTCTCAGATGGAAGGTATTGAGTGTGAAGAAACTTTTCTCCTGTAGCTAGAATTAAAGCTGTTAGATTGTTGCTTGCATATGCTGCTTACAAGAATTTTAAGGTGTATCAGATGGATGTCAAGTCATCCTTTTTGAATGGTGATCTTGAAGAGGAAGTTTACATTGAGAAATTGGATGGATTTTCTTTATCAGATGAAGGAGAAGTGGTTTACAAATTGAAGAAAGCTTTGTATGGACTGAAGAAAGCCTCTAGAGCCTGGTATGCTAGATTGGATAAGTATTTGTTGAAGTTGGGATTCTATAAAGGTATTGTTGATAGTAATTTGTACTTCAAAGTTGAAAATGATAATATTTTGATTGTTGAAGTCTTTGTTGATGATATCATTTTTGGTGGTGATGATGATTTGAGTATGAAGTTTACTGATGATATCTAAAAGGAATTTGAGATGTCTATGATAGGTGAGATGAAATTATTCTTAGGATTGCAAATTACTTATACTAGGAAAGGTATTTTCATTTCTCAATCTAAGTATGTGAAGTAATTGTTGAAGAAGTTTGGGTTAGATTATTCTAAGCTTGTTGGAACTCCTATGGTGACTAGATGCAAATTATCTAAGAATGATGAATCTCATAAAGTTAATCAGACTTTGTATAGATGTATGGTTGGTGGATTATTATATTTAACTTAGAATAGACTAGATATTAATCATGTTGTTTGTCTTTGTGCTAGATTTCAATCAGATCTTAAAGAGACTCATGTTACTGCTATGAAGAGGATTTTCAGATACTTAAAGGGGAGTGTTGACTATGATTTGTGGTATCTGAAGAATGATGATTTTTTGTTGTGTGCCTACACTAATTATGATTGGGATGGTGATGTTGATGACCAAAAGAGCACTACCGATGGAGCATTATTTTTGGGAAATAAGTTAATTTCATGGTCTAGTAAGAAACAAGATGTTGTATCTTTATCTACTGTTGAAGCCGAATGCATTGTTGCTGCTAGTATTTGTTCTCATGTAGTTTGGATGAAGAAGATGCTAAAAGATATTAGAGTAATTTATGATTAGCCTACTATTATTTATTGTGACAATTCAAGTTCTGTCAATATTTCAAAGAATTCGATGTTGCATTCTAAAGTAAAGCATGTTTTAATAAAGTATCATTTCTTGAGGGAGAAAGTCAGTGATGAGGAAGTCAGATTGGTTCATATGTATCTACAAAGGATCATATTACAGATGTTTTCACTAAGCCTTTTCCTATAGATACATTTGTTTATTTGATAGACAAGTTAGGGGTCTCTACCGCTCCTATTGAGAACTAGATGCATGGAGTTGCATCAATCTGGTGGATGCCAGAGCATTATCCTTTCATTTGGGCTGACAAGTTGGTGTTGCTACTCAGCCAAAGTAGTCAGTGTGTGTTTTTGATGTTCAGTTGTAGGTTTATCCTAAGGGGGAGATTTTCCTTCTTAGAAGATGTGTTTTGGGAGAGAGAGAATGATTTGTATTATGTTTTTGGCATTGTTGTCAAAGGGGGAGAGATTCATGTGAAAAAATTCTTTATCTATGGAGCTTTGTGTGTATGATATTAGGGGGAGTTTTGTTGTAGATTTTTGGTGTTGATTCATTTCCTTTGCATTGGTCATTTTTCACATTCATATGTTGCCATCAATGCCAAAGGGGGAGATTGTTGGACACTATTGCTGCTAGGATTTCATTAATGTCAACATAATCATGTGTTGTTGTGAGTTGTTTGGTGTTCCGGTGATTGCATTGAGTTGAAATGGATGGTTTATCTATTTGGGATGCTAGAATACTTTATTCCTTATTGGTTTCAGTGATCCAGTTTATAGTTCAGTCTTTCTGTGGAGTGGTTGGAAGAGTTTGGTGTTTGATCCAGTGAGCTCTAATATTATCATATCTTTGGTTGCGGTTTTGGGAGAATTTTTTTGATGTTCATGTGTATCTTTAGTTTAGATTGTTCATGATTTGGTGCTTCATAAGCTATCTTTCTGGTCTGAATTGCTAGTGTTAAGTGTTCTTGTGAGTTAGCGTGTTGATAGATGAAGATTTGCATAAGTGATGTTGGTATAGCTATTGCAGATGATTCTAATGTTCTTGTTGGTGTTTTATGATCATGTCCTATTTGTTTTGGTGGTCCGCATTGACTCGTGTGTGTGTTCTTGGTGATTTTTCTGATCAAGTAATATTCTTCATGTTATGCGATATTCTTGGTGGTGTGGCATGTTGCAGTTGATCTTGGTGTGATTTTTGGTGATGATGTGTGTTTGGGGATTTTATTTAGGTCCATGCTATGTCACGTATATCATTATATTAGTTTGGTGTTCCTCATATGTATCATGTGATATAATTTTATAATTGAGAGTTGAGGGTTTGACCGACCTTGTTATCAAGGTTGATGAATTGTATATAGGTGGTATAGTCATGTAATTTGAGTATCGGTGGTGTGTCTGTATTATCAGAGAGTGGTATATGAGGTGCTTAAGTGAATTTATCCTTTAGTGTGGTGTATTGAGAAAAGATTAATGTAGGGTAGACAAATGTGCTTAAGCGGAACTATCGTCAGGCATAAGGAGATGCTATATTTGCAGTTCATGCAATTTAGATTGTAGTCTGAATCTTATTATAAGGTAGTGAGCCTTCCCTTTGAGTACTGAGCTCTAGGTAGTGTCCCCGAATGCGTGTGCATTCCCCATTGTAATATTTACACATACTACTACAAAGTATCATCTTATTGTGGGTAGCTTCCTGCCATTTGTTTTCCCTTAACCGTGTTTTCCACATCAAAATCTTTGTGTTATGTGTGTTGGTGCTATTGTGTTTATCTTTATTATTGCTACTGTTATTTAGATATGAGATTGTTCTTAAATTATTTAATTTGGTGAAAAATAATTCACCCCCCCTCTCCATTTTCATGCTTCATTGTTGCTAATAGTTCAAGTGTATGTTCAATTCAGATGGTTCATGATTTGGTGCTTCACAAGTTATCCTTCTAATCCCAATTGTTGTTGTTTGAGTGTTCTTGAGTATCAACGTGTTGATCGATGAAGATTTGATTAAGTGGTGTTGGTGTAGCTATTGTAGATGGTTCTAATGTTCTTGTTGGTGTTTCCTAATCGTGTCCTATTTGTTTTCCTAGTCTGCATTGATCATTGTGCATGTTATTGTGGATCTTATGGGTCTAGTGATATTCTTCATGTTATGTGACATTTTTTAGTGGTGTAGCATGTTGCAGATGATCTTGGCAAGATTTATAGTGGTGTTGCATGTTCGAGGATTTTATTTGGGTCCATGTTATGTCATCTTGGCATTGTATTGGTCTGGTGGTTGATCTATGTATCATGTGATGTAATTTTGTAATTGGGTCTTAAGGGTTGGGCTGACCTTGTAGTCAAGGTTGATGATTTGTTTTAATAGGTGTTATATTCATGTAATTTGGACATCGATGTTGGATAGGTGTTGTGTCTGCATTATCAGAGAGTGGTATATGTGAGAACATGAGAATTTATCTTTTGGTGTAAAGTGTTGAGAAGAGAGTGTCATAGAGCAGATAAATGTGCTTAACCGTAATTGTCATCAAGCATTGGGAGATGCTATTATTTTAGTTCATGTAAACTGGATTGTTGTCTAAATGTTCTTGTAAGATAGTGAACCTTCCTTGAGGTATGCAACCTTCCGAGTTATTATATTTTGAGAATTGAACTCTAGGTAGCATTCTTAAATGCATGTGCATTCCCCATTGTAATATTTACACATACTACTATAAAGTATCATCTTATTGTGGGTAGGTTCCCAACCATGGTTTTTCCATGAACTGGATTTTCTACGTCAAAATCTTGGTGTTGTTTGTGTTGTTGTTATTGTGCTTATCCTTGTTCTTGCTATAGTTGATCAGATCTAACATTATGTTTAATTTGTTTAGTCTAGTGAAAACTGATTCACCCCTCCCCCTTTCATTTTTCTGCCATTGTTTTTGCTAACAATTGGTGTCAGAGATAGATCCTTTGAAAGAAGCTTGACTGCTTGAGGAGATTCGGGATGGCAACCTATGTTTTCAAGAAAAAGAGTGAGATTTAATGCAAGTAATTACACTGTATGGAAGGACCAAATGGAGTGTCATTTGAAGTGTCTTGGAGATCACTATTGGATTAAAAATAATACCTATAATGTTGCTCAAAATGGTCTGGTTATTGCAAATAAGATCAAGGATGTTGAACATAACATAAGAGCTAAAGAAGCATTGTTGAGTGCCTTGACTGATTCAGAGATGACTAATGTGATGGGATTACAAATTACACATAAGGTGCGAAAAGTTAGAGACTTTGTATGAAGGAGATAAACATGTCAAAGTTGCTAAATTGAAGAGTTTGAAATGAAAGTATGAGATGTTGAAGATGGCAGAAGATGAGAAAATATCATCCTTTATGGCTAAAATGAATGAACTTGCCATGAACATCAGATGTACCAGTGGAACTCTTGAAGAAGATGAGATTGTTGCTAAAGTGCTAAGATCTTTGCCTCTTGCTTACAATTCTAAAGTTGCTGCAATTGATGAGATTTGGACTATGACCATTGTGACAAGAGACATGTTGGTTGGTAAGCTTGTTGCATTTGAGTTGAGTGAATTTGGAGAATCACATGGTAAATTTGAGATTGCATTTAAAGCCTCTGTATCTGGGAAGTAGAAGTATGATCTGAGAGAAAGTTCATCTAGGGTTTCTAGATATGAAAGAGAAATGAGAGAGATGGAAGAACAAGAAAGAGAGTTGGATGAGTTGGAAGCACTTATTGGTTGGAGATTTCCTAAGGGAGACAATAAATATGATGGAAATTTACCTTTGAAATATTTCTCTTGTAATAAGATAGGACATTTTGCATATAGGTGTCCTAAAATGATGTCAAAGTATGATAAGCATGATAG
Organism: Cryptomeria japonica; assembly: GCF_030272615.1. Classification (NCBI taxonomy): domain Eukaryota; kingdom Viridiplantae; phylum Streptophyta; class Pinopsida; order Cupressales; family Cupressaceae; genus Cryptomeria; species Cryptomeria japonica. The sequence continues at coordinate 130,441,604 of NC_081410.1, read as the reverse complement.
ATATGAGAAGCATGATAGATATGATAAGCCCTATAAGCCTATTCAGAAGTACATATATCAAAATAAATGTTATTATGTTGTTGATGAAGGTGTGATAAATGAAGAGTCTAAGAATGGGAATTTAGAAGATGAATTTGTATTTATTTCTATCAAGGAAGATAATCTGGTACCGGTAGATTCTACAAGCTGCATTGTTGAGGAGAAAGATTTGGCTACTAAGATTGAAGAAAAAGATGAATGGGTAGTTAACAATAGTTGTTCACATCATATGACAGGTGATAAAAGAAAATTTGTGAATATGGATAAGTATGATGGTGGTATAGTAACATTTGGAGATGATAAAGCTTGTGTAATTCGTGGTAGAGGTGCTATTTATTTTCATGATAAGTATAATATTGATGATGTCTTATATGTTGAAGGTTTGAAGCATAATCTTTTGAGCATTGGACAGATAGTTGATAAGGGATAGAGGAAAGTTGGTGAGAAAAGTTGTTTGACTGCTCAGATAGAGGAAAGTTGGTTGTGGCATAGAAGGATGTGTCATGTTAATTTTGATTGCATGATTAGGATAAGTTATACTCAATCTATTGGATACTTGCCTAAGATTGTGAAACCTTCTAATCTGGTATGTAAAGAATGCCAGTTGGAAAAGCAAGCAAGAATTTCATTCAAAAGTAAGTTGTATACATATAATTGATTGTTAGATCTTGTGCACATTAATTTATCTAGTCCTACAAGAGTGAGAAGCATTTAGGGTGACAGGTATTCTATGTTGTTGATTTATGACTATTCTAGAATGATGCAGGTTACCTTTCTAAGGGAGAAATCAGAAGCACTAGAGAAATTCAAGATATTCAAAGCTAAGGTGGAGATTGAGACAGGATTGAAGCTAAAATGTCTGAGATATGATAGAGAAAGATAATTCACATCCAATGAGTTTGATTTATTTAGTGAAAAGCATGAAATTAGAAGACAATTATCCACTCCTAGAACCCCTTAGCAGAATGGAGTTGTTGAAAGGAAGAACAAAACTATTTTTGATGCTACTAGGACTATGTTGATTGAAGAAAATGTTTCATTAACTGTTTGCTGAGAAGTTGTTAGCACTGTTGTATACACATGCAATCAGATGCATATAAAAAATGATTCTGGTAAGACTCCTTATGAGTTATGGTTTGGTCATATTCCTACAATTAGATATTTCAAAAATTTTGGAAGCAAATGTTATATCAAAAGAGATGAGGATGTAGGAAAGTTTGATGCAAGATGTGATGAAGGAAGCTTTCTGGGTTATTATACTAAGAGCAAGGTCTACTGGTGTTATAATAAGAGGTTTAGAAAGATAGTGGAAAGTGAAAATGTGAAGGTTGTTTAGTGTCATAAAATTGTGACCCTTGTAATTTTTGACCACATTAGAGTCTTCACATTGGCGATTCGAATCCCTAAGCTTGATCGGAGACCTGAGACTATCTCAATCCCCAGAAACTACCTTTTTTTGCCCTCCACGCTGCCTAAACCTACTTCTTGTCCTGAGACAAGAGATGGATAGGGGTGTGGCACCCCTATCCCCCCTAGGGAAGGGGTGTGATGCCCCTATCCTCCTAGGACAGGGGCATGGCACCCTTGTCCTTGCACTATTTTGGGCCCCCATCTATCCCATCTTTGCATTGAACATTGCATAAACCAAGAAAAACCATCCCTTTATCGACTTGTAATGAAAAATCAATCAATTAATCTTAATTGATGAGTATATAAGTCTCATTCTCCCTCCCATTTGCATGAGTTCAATAAGCGACAAGGTGGGCATGAGATCAAACATTCAAGAGCATTCAAGCATTCAAGAATTCCTTTCTAGCAATTGAGCATTCTCAAGTCTTCCTTCAAGGCTTGGTGTTGCATTCAAGTCAAGGATTTAACCATTGAAGAGGAGATCCCTTTCAACATTCAATTCAATACAAGAAAATCTATCTACAACCTCCCTTGAGTTGACTTACATTTCAGTCTTTCATTTACATTTACTTGCAAGTACTTTCTTTTATCATTTGGTTAATTTCAAAATTGGGGTGTGACCTTAAGGAAAACCCCCAATTCCAACCCCTTTTCCTCTCTTTTCTGTGTGTAGGTTATAGGTGCACAACTATGTTTGCAAATTTGGACTCCATTTGTAGAGGCGAAAAAACCTTTTTCATTTCGTGGAATTTTCAAAGGACCGTGGACACTTTCAACACAGTCTTGACAACTTTTCCTCAAATTCATAGGGCACCTTCCTCTTGACATATTATAGCCAGATCCAAGTGCACAACTTTATCTCACACTTCTATCTTGAGTTATAATCAGTTATTTACTACTTTTACACTTAACATAATTCAATCATTTTCCATTCTAAAAGAGGGGCCAGTTTATCATTTCTATCCCATTATCAATTTATTTAGTATTCAATCTTTGCCCTAAGAGATTGGATCTACTGAATTCCCCCCTCTTTTAAATGTAGTGTGAATAAAGTGTTTGAAGGGAATTCCACAGTGAAACTTTCACCTCTACTCAGAGGGAAGAAAAACTTTCCTCTTGATCTCTCCATCATTCACCCTTTTTCACCATTACATTTTGGTGAACCCGATGTCTTACATGCTTTTTTATGAGAATCTTTACATTTTTTTCATTTACAAGTTTAATTTTTCTACAAACTTAGTGGTTAATTCATTAAAAACCCTAGTTTTTAAAATTGAAATTGAACTTGTGTTTTGCAAAAATTGCTATCTATTGTTTTAAATCTGAATGTTACTTTGTTTGTCAAATTCAATTTCTTCATTGCCTTGTTCAATTTGCAAATCAAATTTACAAAATTAAGAGGTTAATTGTCAAAACCCTAATTTTTAAAAAACATCTTGAAATTTCATTTAATTTTCAGATTTGTGACTATTTTCAGACTTATCTTTTATCCTAAAATTCAAATTTTCAATTTCCCTCCTTTTTCAAAATTCAAAATTTCAAAAATTAAGTGGTTAGGTTCTCAAACCCGAATTTTTAAAATTAATTGGATTTTGTGCAAATTTCAATCACTTTCAATCAATTTCAGTTTTCTAAACACTTTTCAAGGTGTCCCTATCCATTAGGTTTGACCCTTTTCAAATTTTCAATTCAATTCCTCATTTTTTTTCAAAACCCTAATAGGGTCCCATTTTCCCATTCAAACCTTCATTTGCCTATCTAGATATTGTAAAATTCGCCAATTTTTTGGGGTCTGCTTTAAAATCATCATAACTTTCATCCCTGAAAATTTTGAAAAAAGTTGGTCAAATCATGTGCACTTTCAACACATCCCCTGGATTTTTTCCCAAAATTTTGAGAGATGGTTATGACCATATTTAATAGCTTAAATCCAGAAAATTGGCTGATTTTGTCGATTTTTGATCCCTCTAAAATAAAAAACACTTCAAATTTCAAGAAATTTTAAAAAATTAAGTGGTTAATTATACCCTGCCTTGATTTAAATTTTTTTGATTTTATCAATTTTAAAATTAAGTGGTATCCCATTGGCCCTAATTTTAAATTCCAATTTCCTTTCATTTATCATCAAAATTATTTTTGGAAATTGTGTTATTTTCTTCTTCCAACAAAGTCAAATTGTTTAATCATTAGTTTCTCAAATTTTGCATATTCAATTTTTGTGCACTTTGTTCCTATTATTCAAAATTCAAATTCAAAATTCCCATATTCCCCTCTAGTGCATGAGTTTTACCACTATTAGTCCTACCTATAATATCACCGTTAGACGAAGCATTAGAATTAAGGCTTCCCAAGGTTTAATTACTGAGGAGATGGAGCATAATCTGGGTGACTTCTTTAATGATGATAATGCTAATTATTCCCATTCTAATCATGTCCCTATCTATCCAATTGATGAATCCCATGATGAACAAGAAGAAGCTTTGACTAGAGTTTCCATAGATCAACTTTCAAAATTGGACATTCAATTTGACAACTTTCAACAATGGATATCCCAAGAATACCCTAATAGTGAAGCTTTTCCATTAATTGAAGGCCTTAAACACATGATTCAAAGTGATAAGAATGGAATTGATATATTGCATGGAATTGCACACATTTTTGAGTCTAATGGCATGCCTATAAAGAGTTGTGATGAGAACTTAGGTTATTCACAACCTTCAAATCAAATCAATTCTTCTATTCCTTTGTCTACTCCAATGGCTAGTATTCCTATTTTCACTTCAAACATCATGGCTACATCAACTCAAAATGTCATTCCTACAACAAGTGGTCAATTCCATATTTACCTATGTCTTCCATAAGTATTCCTAATATCCCTCAACCAATCAGTGTGACACAAGGGGGCAATTCATTCAACAATTTTATTCCTCCTTTAAGTGTCCCATTTCCTACTCAATCATCGCCTATGCCTACTTAACATAATATCCCACCACCTTATTCTCAATCCATGCCTTCCTTCAATAATATCGCACCACCTTCTCAATCAACCGTGTCCAACATCAATTCTTCTACCAAAGCAACCATTAATAATCTTGCTCAAACTGCATCTTCCTTACAATAAAAAATTGCTTCCATGAGTCAATCCAAGTTTAGTGTGCCCACATTTGATGTTGTGAGCCCACTTTCTCTTTATATTGTTAAATTCTTCCAACCTAAGCATGTTGAGGTCCCTCAATTGTAACTCTATAATGGAAAAAGGTGATCCTCTCACACATGTTAAAACATTTCAAACCTTGTGTATCGATTTTTCTTATGATCAAAGATTACTTGCAAATTGTTTAGAAGAACACTAAGGGATAAGGATTTACAATGGTATTGCTCTTTGCCTTATTATTCTATCACTTGTTTTCAACAATTAGCAAATGCTTTCATTCAACAATTTCAAAATAACATTGGTCCTACAGTCACTTTGACTAATTTAATGCATTGTAAACAAGGTGTTACAGAAAAAATGACTGATTTCATTGGTAGATATAAGAATTTGTGTGCTCAAATTTCTTTTCCTATACTTGATAATGATATTCAAATAATTTTCATTTCTAATTTGCAAAAAGATATCCGAGAAAAACTTCTTTTTTTTGAGTTTACTTCCTTTTTGTTGTTGTGCATAACACTCCATAATTATCAATTGGTTGTGAGTCAGATGGAGAAATCTACTCCTATGAGTCCGAGTGATAAGGGGGAGAGTGTTCAACAACCGTTTGCAAATTTCAAACCAATTAAAAGCTTCATCAAGTTCAATGATACAATCAACAACAACAATGTGAATGCTACAATAGGTGTGCCTCCTATTTCTAAATTCTTTAAAAGAGAAAGACAATTTACTCCTTTGAATGAATCTTTACATAGTATTATGTCTTAGTTATTACAAAGAAATGTTATCAAACTTCCTCCTATCAAACCAGTTGACCCATCGAAGCTTTCATCCCCTTATTTTGATAGCAATTCCTTTTGTCAATTTCATCGTCAGCTTGGTAATGATACTGAGAAACATTTTGCATTGAAAAGTAAGATTCAAGATTTAATTGATAATAATATTATATCTGTGGTAGGTGTGAATGATAAGGGAAACATATCAGTAGCTCCTCCTAATTAGAATCTTAAGATTTTCACTGATCCTTTGCCTTCTCATAACTCTAACATGATTGAGACTAAACATACCTCTTTCTCTCCTTCTGATCTTACTACCACAACTCTGAATTTGGTGAACATGATAGAGAAACAAAAGACACCTAAGGATCCTTGTATTATATTTGATGCTAGTGAGACCATTAGGGTACCTGATGGGCCTTTATACATAGCTTTGAAGGTTAAAAACATACCTTGTCATGGTGCTCTTGTTGATCCCTCTTGCATGGTTAATATCATAACTGAGGAATATCTATTCACTTTACAAATGCATAAACCAATCTATGATGACTCTAATGTGGTTGTGAAGTTATTTGATGGATTCTCTTGTCCTACCATTGGTTCTATCACCCTTCCTATTGAAGTTCACACCAAATCTATGAATGTCCACTTTTCTATCATTCCTTCTTCTAAGCAATTATGTGTGAAGTTGGGATACCCTTGGCTATCTTCCATGAAGGATATTGATTCTCCAATTCATAAGTGTTTGAAATTTCCCCACAGTGGAGAAATCATAACTATGAACCATAGCTTATTTTTCCCATCCGAAAGAATCCCTAGTGTTCCTATTGATCTCTTTTGGCCTAGGTAATTTCAATCTCTTCCACAAAGGATTGATGCTCTTTTCCAATCTTATCAAAAATGGAAGAAAGATATGATCTTATCCTTGAGCCAACCTAGATCCCTAATACTTGACATTCCTATCCTTCTTGAAGATGAAATCATTCCCCTAACAGATAGGACTAATCTTCCTCCTAAGGAAAATCCTCAACCTATTCCTATGGATGTGACTCTATCTTCTCTTAAGAAGAACAAAAATATTCCTCCTAAGGTTAGACTTGTACCACCTCCCCATGATGGACCCGATCTCCTTCCCACACCTAATATTCCTCCTTTATATGGCATAGTTAGACATCCTTTCTCTTATAGAGAGAAGAGGCCCGCCTCTCCTCTTGTCCTACCTAAAAGACCTCAACCGAAGCCTTCAACTATCAAAGAGGAGACCACTCCTCCTTTCATAAATATTCCTGCTCCTTCTTAGTCTTCCACTAAGACTCAACAAAATCATCATGTGAGAAACCATCGACAAAGGCGTCGTGCTTGAGCTCGTGAAGTTGTTCCTCAAACCATTCAATCTCCCAAGACTCCAACAATTGATATGATTCCCTTTTCTCCTAAGCAAGATGTTGAACCTACATCTTCAAATCATAAGTTGCACAAAACATGTGATGGTTGTTAGACAATTCAAATAACTAGAAGACAACTGAGAGGGGGGGGCGAATTAGTTGTCACAGATTACCAGAACCATTAGCAATTTAAACTTTGATATCAGAACCCAAAAAATTAAAACCAGAATAACATATAAACCAATTAAGCATAAACAATAATCACAGAATAAATACCATCCACATAACACCAAGATTTGTACGTGGAAAACCCAGTAAAGGAAAAAACCACAGTGGGAAGCCTACCCACAGTTAGATAATTCTTTTGTAGTAAGTATGTGAATTACAATTGAGAGGTCTACACTTGCAGGAAGGCCAATAGCCTAGAGCTCACTGCTCATCACAAAAGGAGCCTCACTGAATACATAAAAATCTAGACTACAATCCGGAGGAGTGTTGAACTACAAAAGATAACATCTCTTATGCTTGAGTACAGTTTTAGTTAAGCTCAATACCAGAGGACTAAATCCTCTTACAAAAACCCAATTCAATCTCCAATGATTGACTAACTCCTCTTCTTGAATGATATTATAGTATTTGCACATTACATTCCTTGACCATGACCTCTAATAATAACCATGATGATCTAGAATGAGATCTTACATCTATATATACAAACCCTCGACTATAAACAATCAGGTTGGCCACCAGGAAATAAATTGATTAAATAATTAAAAACCATGTCGGCCTTAGGCCAAACAAATAATATCAACACACAAGACATCCCAAAAATACATCAATAGGTCCTATCCACACATTACATTAAAGTCGGTCCATAACTTAGATCAACCGGGACCCAGTATAGGTCCACACACTATATCAATGATAACCATCTGCCAAGTCTCAAACATGATCACCAACAACATCCTAAAACTCCATCGGAAGCTGCACCAACACCACTTATCCAATTCATCAAAGATCTCCACCAAAATCTCTGTTGGTGAAACCCTCACCAGAACTAGAAACTAATCTTCTAAGCAAATAGGATAGCATCTGATCACCATACCAAAACCAACTAACCAAATATGAGCATGAGTATCATGAACAAGCCAATTCCATTACCAGACTATCCCATAGCCTACCAAATCATGTTGGATACAAGTAATTTGAGGTGAGATAACATAAGTTTGAATTTGATTTTTGGAGGGAAAGTTGACGCTTGAACAAAAGGCTAATATATTCACATCATTCATTCTGATTGTGTTGTTGTTAATGTGAAAAATATTCATTGAATGAAATAGGGGGAGCACAATAGAGTACAGTAGATAGAGGTATAAATCGGTGAAGTTGACACCGATCATAAGAACAAAGCATGCAAAGTGGATCTATGAGAAAGAGGTAGTGTCATCAAACAGATCAATCATCTTTGTTGCCTTCTAACAATTACATCATTGTAAATCCCTTAATAGGGTGAACCTTAATCGGTTCTCTATGTAAAATCTCTTAACTGAGTCACTTCAGATATGAAGTTGTAAAATCCTCTAGCAAGGTGACTCTAATAGGCTCTAAGGTATTGTTAACTAGATACCAGTCACTTCTAACAGGGTGATGTTCTGAGAAATAATTGGTTGTAAGCTCTTAGTAGGGTACTCTTTTTCACTGCAGTAAACGAGATTGTGGGTTATCCCCACCATGGTTTTCTCCCTCTAACCGAGGGTTTCCATGTATAATTGCTAGTGTTATGTGATGCTTATTTATGCATACAAATCTCTTTTCTTTGATGTTCTTTGCTTTCATGATTTATGCAATGTTTAAGTTAATTTGAAAGGATAGTTGCATACCGATCAGTTTGAATGTTTCAATTATGTATAAATTGTTTTGACTGATTCGCCCCCCTCTCAATCATCGGTTAATACTAACAGAAGTGATTGCCCTGGCCGGTCAACTAAAAAATAGAACTAGAAGCCTGAAAAGGATCTAAAGGCAAAGAAGCCCCTCTATGCTTTGCTAACACAGTGCACATAACAAGTAGGTTAACCACATGTACATAACATGCAGGTTATGTGAAAATTTAGATTTCTCATATCGGTTATCTTTTGGGGATGGTTGACAGAAAAAGGTTAACATTTTGGCGACTCGGAGGGGACCCTAAGCCCGCTTAGGGTAAGACCATATGTCTTAAGGTATCCATTGGGCATGATTCAAAAGGGGAAACAAAGAAGGAACCCCTCACTACATCCTACAAAATTTTAAAAGTTTCCATTATGGAGGAATGCCCTGTGCTCAAGGACTTCATGGAAAGAGAGAAAAACTAACTACATGTATTTATAATATTTATAATGGCTGAGAGTGTCCCTAAGTACATTCTTTGAGGTGTATACCATTGACTACAATAGGGAGGTGTTCACCATTTAGCCTGGCTAGATCGAAAGAATTAGCCTCCTTGCAACCTATAATCACATAGGGGCCACTCCAAGTGGCATCAAATTTTGAGTTCCTCCCTCCTTTTTCTCTATCAACATCCCATTTTAGGATAAAATATATAACTTGGAAGGTCCTCAAAAAGGATTTCTTGTCAAATTATCTATTTACCTATCCCTAATGGACATTTAAACTCTACTTGGCTCTTTCTCTGACCTCTTCAAGCTCTGTTAAGCTTAGCATACCTTACTGATAGGGCATAATTTTCCAAGAGTTTTAACTAATGTGCTAGGTCTATAGATGGAAACTCAAGGGACAAGCGGATACTTTATTCACTTCCATATACTAATAGGAAAGGTGAGTTTCCCAAAGCTCTTTTGGGAGTGATTCTATTAGCACATAGGGTTGTTTCCAACTTGAGGTGCCATGACCTTTGATTGTCTTCAAGAGTCCTCTTGATGATTCTAATGAGATTTTTGTTAGAGGACTCAGCTAAGCCATTTCCTTGGGGATAGTAATTTGATGATGTTTTCATAAACACATCATGCTAGATTCTTGATAAGCTAATCTGAGATCCCACAAAAGACATCATTGTTTGATATAATTATGGAGGGAGCTCCAAATCTAGTTGCAATCCCCTGAAGGAATTGAACTACCAAATTTTTAGTTGCATCCATCAAATCAACTATCTCTGTCCACGTTGTGAAATTGTCTATGGCAACCAAAATCCACTTATGTCCTGCACTTGACATTGGATTGATAGGGCTAATCAAATCAAGCCCCCATTGTGCAAAGGGCTGATCAATAGAGATAGGATGAAGGGCTAGAGCTGACAATCTTTGTTTGCCTACAAAGAGTGCACACTCCTTGCACTTCCTGACCCACTTGTGAGCATCATCAAATAGGTAAGGCCAATAATAACCTTCTCAAATAATCTTCATGGCTATGGTCCTTGCTGAGAAATGACCACCTGAGGGTCCATTATGAAATTCTTCTAGCAACCCGAGGGTCTGATCACCCTGAATGCACCTTAGCAAGACATCACTTAGGTCCCTCTTGAATAGAACTTCATCCACCAAAGCATATGGGATGAACTACAACTTGAGATGTCTCCTCCTAGTTCTATCAATGTATGGAGAATAATTGTCATTCCTTAGGAAGGCAATCATGTTCTCAAACTAGTTAGTTTGAACATTTTCCTAATTTTCAATTTGTTCTTCTTCCTACAGCAAGAGGGATACCTCTGAATCCTTTCCAAAAGATGAATTAAACTACTCACAGAGTCCTCTTCCCCTTACTAACCTGGTAATCTTGATGTCAAGGTCATATTCCATGACCTTAGTGATTCATCCAGCTCTCTTCTCACCTATGTCCTTATTGAGAAGGAAATCTTTAACAATTGCATGTGGGACTAGGAGCTAAATCCTGTTTGTTGAGAGCATGTGTTTGAACTTTTTTAGTGCTCTCACAAATGTGATGACCTAATTTTCCACATAGCTATACTTGATCTCATAGTCCTTTAGGCCTTCACTGAAAAAGTTATGGGCTTATCCAAATCATCTTGATTTAACTATGTTAAGAAAACAAATATACTTGATTCTCCTCCCAAGGTGTAGAGGATGAAATCCTTCTCATAGTTTGGATTGACCAGGGTAGGAGCTTAAGAAATAGCCTACTTGATTTGATCAAAGCCCTCCTTCCCTTCCTTGGTCCTTTTGAAGGAAAAATCCTTCTTTAGCATGGCTGTGAGAGGCTTAACCAAGGCTGCAAGGTTTGGGATAAACCTTCTAACAAAGTTGATTCTTCCTAGAAATCTTTGAAGTCCTTTCTTGTGATGTGGGAGTGGAAGAGACACAATGGCTTCCACTCTCTCTAGGTCTATGGCTAGACTGTCTTTGGATACTATGTGTCCTAGTAGTTTTCCATAATCAGTGACAAATACACACTTGTTGGGGTTCAAAGACACGCCATATTCTCTACAGTTTTTGAATACTTGCTCAAGGTGAGAAAAAAGGTCTGCTGCATGCTTGGAGCATACAGTGATATCATCAAGATATATAAGTACCATATCCATCGCTCCTTGAAAAGTGGTACTTGCATTTGTTAGTCCAAAGGACATTTTACAATAGGCATAAGTGCCTCACTTAGTATTAAATGCAGTCTTAAATTGGTCTGATTCTTGGACAAGGATTTGATTATACCCTGAGTATCCATCCAAGAATGAAAATATTTTTGAGGTACTAACTTTGGCTAAAAAAATTTCCATAGAAGGGAGGGGATATTGATCTTTTAAGAAGGCTCTATTGAGGTCCTTAAAGTCTACACATAATCTAATTTCCCCATTATTCTTCCTAACTGGAACAAGATTATCTAGCCAAGAAGAATGCTTGATTGGAAAAATAATACTATATTCTATGAGCTTGGATAGCTCTTTCCTCATCAAAGGCTCAATTTTGGGTTCTATAGGTCTTTTCTTTTGTCTAACTGGCTTTGCATTAGGATCTAATTCTATGGTATATTGAGATAAGCTAGGGTCAAACCCTTTTCAATCCTTATATGTAAAATAAAAAATATCATTATACTCTTGACAAAGATTGAAAAAAGTACCTTGATCACTTTGGGAACATACCTTTTCCAAGTTGAGAGCTCTTCCATCAGATATAGGGATTGATTTTTAGTTTCCCTACTTTGCGGCCAGGTTCACTGCTCTCCCTTTCACTTGATCATCAGTGTTGAAGATCCCTTCCAAGGTGATCAATCCCTTGGGTAGCTTGTTTGATCTTAGTTGCATAATTTGATCTCCATACTGGTCCTACGACATGCTTTTCTTTTTGTGTGAGAACTTTGCTTCATCTTGTAGGAAGCTCACAATTTTCTAATTAGAATAAAAGACCTACCAATTCACTTGGTTATCAGGCACTACAGGTCTCACCACAAGTATGATTTGTTTCTCTTTCTCTACCGCAACATAAGATAGAATGTCATGTTGAGCAGCAATTGCTACTAATATATCAAAGTGTTTGTTATGATTTCTACGGATACTAGAAATATTGAAGGCCTGAAATCGTTCAATTAGATCCCATTCTCTATGCTTGTAGGACTTGAGGAGGTTGTTCTTTGTGATTCTCTAAGATATAATCTGATTAGCAACCAACTCACTATCTCCATGCAACCTTAAGGATTTGATCCCTCTTCTTTGTGCCATTTGGAGACCCAAAATTGAAGCTTCATGCTCGGTTACATTATTAGTGCAACAAAAATGAAGTCTAAATGAAAAGTAATATTTCTCCACTCTTGGAGAAAGAAGAAGTACACCAGTCCCTACACCATTCTTGTTCCTTGAGCCATCAAAGAACATATCTCATGCATGTCACTACCCTCTTCAAATAGATTGGGAATAGGGGCATCCTCTTCATGGATGCAATATGTACCAAGGCCTATCTCATTGGCCTCCTATATGGAATAAAACCAAAATGCATTTGTCCACTCATCAAGTAGACAATCAAGGAATTCCTACAATTGAGTTGTGGGATCTCTAATTGAAATTTATTCTTTCTCTTCATGGAGAGTATAATTCATATTAATAGGACTTGGGGTATAGAGCTCTATATGATAACTGGATATAGGCTCAACCCTAACGGTTACTTTGGTGCCATATCTTGTCCTAAATAATATGTAAGACCAATCAAAAGATAACTAGCCACCTATATTAGAAGTGAATTCCTTAGATAAGCGAAGAGAAAAATGAGCAGGGAGGTCAATAACTAAGATGTCTTGCAACACACTACAACCCAAGGAATGCAAGGTTAAATTTAAATCAGGTTAATGACCCCCATAGTTTTAAATGGTATGTCATCAAGTTGCACTGCCCCTCTTTTTACAAGTTCATACTTGATACCTATGTGGTCAACTACCCCCTTAGGAATAACTGAACTACTAGTCCCACTATCTATCATGCAATTATGAACAAGTTTATCTCCTATGATTAATGATAGATAAAAGGGGGGAGGCTTGCTGATTTTCTTTTAATTTTCTGCTTCCAAAGGTTGCACCAATCTTGGTGTAGAAGAGTTGCTACCTTTGTGTGGAGCTTCTACAACATTCATATCCTTTAGGGCCTCTTGAAGTAGATCCCTCTGAGATGGGATAGAAAGGGCATCCCACATGGAAACATTAAGGATGGAAATTTTCATTTGTTCTACTATACTAAAAGGAAAGGCTGCCTTAGTAGAAGCCTTTGTAGAAACAATATCAAGCTTTGATATTGCAGGAACCTTTGGTTGCTCCCCTTTTGTGACCTTTTATGTCAAATTTTGTTCTATATTTGGAGAAGCCACCTTATTAGGGGTCTTTAGCATTGGGGAATTCATGATGGCTTGTGGAGCTTGGACTAGTATGCTAGAAGTATCACTAGGGTCTATGGACCTTTTCTTGGATCTTTTATTGCTAGCAACTAAGGCCTGAGAGAACTTTCCATTCTAGCATGTGATTTGATTATGTGGTTGATTACATGGGACACACCAATCTTTTTCCTGAGCAAGATTATTCTAAATTGGCACTAGTACTTTTGAGGTGTTTGCAGCTGAGGGATTCATACTATTTAGGGGCCTACGATTACTCCTGTTGAGAGTGCTCATTTTTGCTCCTTAAGGGCCATGGTGTTGGGATTTTAGCAGGGTTCAAGTTGTCTACTATGGCCTTTGTTTTTTCCTCGGATCTATTCTAATTTTTTATTGACTGTTGATAGTCAACCCCCATATTTTAAGTTTCTCTCGAAAGGATCTCATGCTATGTCTCTACCAGCCCCACGTATTAGGTTTCACAAATTGGGTCGATTGCTTTATTTAAAATTATCAAATTCTTATTTTTTTTTATAAATCTTAAAATCACAACTTTAAGTTCTCTAGGAATGCCCTACATCATGACCCTCTCACCCTTTGTAAGTATCCACGTGCTAAAAAGAGGCCACTTAAGTGCTCCCCCCATCTGATTGGTCATTGTGAGATCTTTTTTTAAGAACTCTCAGCTCTTTCCCTAGAGGCCCCATTCGACAATTACTCAGACTATGCGGGATGGCGGGGAGGCCCATTTGATAAAGGAACATTTCCCCACAAAGTGTTCATTTTAACAAAACTTAGTTTGTGAGATGGTGGGACGCGTGTCAGAGTTGTAGAATCTCAACACCACATGCAGTACAAAGAGGAGTCAATACTTATGTGAGATAGCATGAAGAACAAAGGAAAAATTTACCCCTCGCGTAAATAGGTTACAGAAAAGGTGATGTGAGACAATGGGATGAAGGGAATGTAAATCCCTACCACCCCACAGGGTTATAATTCAAAGTAGATTTCCTTTGCGGGATGGTGGGGTGCTATAACATTCGAAAGACATTGAGGGGCCCATAGCCTAAAATAGAAGTAAATAGTAATGGTAGATGGTCCTTAGCAGGACCCTCACCCCAAAAGGAATCAAAGGATGAATAAAGTAGGAAGCGGGATAGTAGGGGAATATATGACAAGCTAAGTTGATGGCCCTACCATCCCTTAGTAGGGAAAGCAAATAAATAGTGACCTTTTGGGATAAAAGGAAGAAGTAAAAGGGGAGGTGAAGCAATGTGCCTATGTGATACAAATGAGCTCTGTGGGCTAGTAGGGAACTATGAGAATACGAAAAGACAATGCTCTATGTAAGTAAAGGCACTTCTAGAAGGATGTTGTAGGGCAACAGGGTGAGTATATGTGTCTTCCCTACTATCTCGCAGGTAAACTAGAGATGAAATAGAGACCCCGTGGGGTAACAAAAGCTAGCAGATATAGTGAGACCTCACCATCTCATGACATGAGGAGTAACATGATGAAGAGCATGCAGGATAACAAATCACAAGGAAATGTAAGGTCCCTACTGTAGTACCCCTACTAGTTGTAACTCATTAGACTCATATTTTATTGGTTGTTTTTTTTCAGTGGATACATTACCATGACATATTATTTAGATTTTTATGACATTATACTTTATTTGGAGATGAGATGTATAAATTATTTGCCGTATTTCAGTACTTGTGATTTATGGCATTTTATGTATTATTGCTATATACTGACATTTTACTTTATTTATGCAATGTGGAATTATATGTTGTGTGTTTGTGAGTGTATTGGATGCAAGGGGACGATTTTCCTTCACTCATTTCGGTGAGACAGGGAACGTCGTGATTCTCCTTCATCGGTGTGTATACTGTGTTTTCTATATTATATATATATGCATGTGTGGTTCGGTGATGCAAGATATTGCAGGTACAAGTACCGAGTAGGTATGGGGTATTGTCTCCACTTGGCTTCACAGGTCTAAGCGTGCCTTATATTTTTTTGATGGAAGTGGAGGAGATAGTAGTTGACCCTATTTTACTCAGTTACACTCGTATGAGTGTCGTCAGTTAGTCGTTTTGTCAATTAGTTCGGTCTTCGTATTTTGTCATTTTATCTTTTATGGGTAATTGCTTGAGATTTGTTTAATTTGAGTGTTTTAGTGGATTTAATTAATTAATTAATTAAGTTTATGAAATTATCTCATTATTGTGTTGTTTATGTATTGAGATTATAAATTTAGTTAATTAAAGAAATTATTAAATTAAGTTGCAAGCTGCATGATATTAGAAATATATTTTTATTTAAATTGAAAAATAAATTAGATTAATTATATTTATTGTTTTCCTAGAATTTTAAATAAATAAATAATTAAATAAATGAATAAAAAGGATTAATTAGAATTAAAGTATTGTTTTAATTCTTTATTTAGAAAATTAATTAATTGGAATTAAAATATTGTATTAATTCTTTATTTAGAAAATTAATTAATATGCATGAGAAAAGTAAAGAAGGAATAATGTTTTTTTTAATTATTGCATGTGATAAATTTAGAAAATAAAATAAAATAAATTACTATTATTGTAAATTTAGGTTTTTGTGAAAAAAACTATTGAACCTAGAATTTTAGTTTAAATAGGGGTTAGGTCTTTATTTTAGACACAGACAGGAACACACAGGAATAGGTCAAGAATTTAGGTGAAGAAATTTACTGGAAGTTATTGAAGGGATTAGAGCTCTTCTACAGATTTCTTCCAGGAAAGCTATACCAGGTTGGATGATTTCTTAGTTGTGTGTTTTATTAAAAATATTTCTATTTGTCTCTGCTCGATGTATGTGTAAAATAATTGTCAAATTCAAAACCCTCTTCTAGTGAATTTGAGTTTGTTTTAAAATCCATGTCTGATGGGAATTTCTAAGTTATGGGAAGTGTGTAATTTTGTGAAAATTAGGAAAATTGTTATAAATAATTTGTCAGATTTTACGATGCATGGAAATTTGCAAGATTTGTGAGAAAGGGGTATTTACCTGAGAAATGGTTTTAATTACCTTAAGAAAATAAATTTAATTATACATTAAATTTATTTAGGTTAATTAAATTTTTTTTTAAAAATTAAGGATTGAAATTTTGTAAAAAGGGGATTATTGGAAATTTGTTATTATTGTTGTTAAAATTTTATTAAAATGAAATTATAAAAAAAATATTATTTTTTTTTACTGTTTAAAAATAAAATAATTATTAAAAAAAATAAATTAAAAATAAAGCAAACTACCTACGGTAGCATCTGCTACCGGTGGTAGTACACAGTACTACCGATGGTAGCAGTGCTACCGGACGGTAGTACTAGCTACCGGACGTAGCAAAGCTACCGGACGGTAGTACTAGCTACCAGCGGTAGCATAGGCTACCGTGACAGGGACTTTTTGGTAATTATTAAAGTGGTTTTAGATTTTTTAATTAATTTCTAAACCTTGTCCACTGTTTCGGGTTTCGTACCCAGGGGATTAAATAAATTAAATATTATTATGTATTATATTATATATGTATATAAATAAATATATGTGTATTCATATATGTGTTTATATATATATTTAATATTAGATATGTTTCTTTTGGTAGTTATTATAATATTTTAAATGTTATTTTAAATATTATTTAATTACAATTTGGAATGTTAATTTAAATAAATGTGTTGAAAATACATTGGGAGAATTATTTGTATTTTAAATCTTTTTGGACAAATGACAAAGTGGATGTTTTGGTATTAAAAAGTTGTAAATTCTTGTTATTTGGAAATTTGTTAATTGCATGTTATTTATGCTTTGGCTGTTTTTAAGGAAAGATTGTCTGTAATAGGATCTTGCATATATTGTGTTCTCAGTCAAGTTTTATTTCATTGCAATTTTGATTAAATTGTCATTGGATCCTATGTTATTATTTCTCCTAGACCAGGTGTTGTTGTATAACCTATTTGATATAAGCCATTATGTGTTTTTGTCCAAATGGTCAATCTTGGGTTGGTATTTGTGTATCCTTCACCTGTGCTTGTCAAGATTGTTTATGGTTGCCTGTTTTGACATAGAGTTCTCATAGAGAGAAACATTTCCTATTAGTGTCCTAAGAGAGAGAGTGGCTTTCGAGTGGGGGCCGTGCCCAAAGTGGATGACAGGATAACCCATCGAAAGTTAGTTAAAAAATGATAACCTAATAATTGATTAGGGGGTGGGTAGATTAAATATTAATTAAGATAAATGTGCCTCGTGCATAGATGAGTGCTTGTATAGGGCTCATGATGTTACGAGAAGGCCTGGAATGGAAAACTTACCACCTTGTCTTCACAAAAGGATTGGTAGGGTCCGCACGAGACTTAGTTGGAACCGGAGGCTTGGGAGAGGTTACCAGGAGAAACCCAAGTATGGGGGCTGGGACCTATGGAGGTTGTACCATGGTAACCATCAAGCTATGCGATGACACTCTCTTCTTGGAGTCACTAGTGTTTTTTGAGTTGTGTTACATGGATGGTTGCAGAGTCTTGTAGTCCTTTTGTAGTTGTCTTACTTCGCTTGCTTGAGGGTTTTCTACTATCTCCTAGCACGGTGGGGTGGTTCCATTTCGGGATCACATGGTCGGGTGGTAGTGCCACTTCCCATCAGATGTTCTAGATTGTATCTTCAAGTGAGGAAAGGCTTCACTGGTGTTTCTTGGATCGTGGTTTATGTACCAGCTCTTGTTCAAGATCATTGTTCAGTTAAGACCTTGTGGTCATTGTATTAGTCTTTTATGTAACCTTGATAGTGTATCTTTGTAACCAGTGGTATTATTGGAAGCCATGTATTTATGGATATTGTAATATTATTATGTCAGTGAAATGAATGTTATTGTTTTGATCTTATGTTTAAATGATTTATGAAAATTGGATACATTGGAATACTCGTATATTTTTGTTTTGAGATGTATGTGTAGTTTTAAACTTAAGTTTTTAATTTATCTTATTAAATGGATTAACTATGGTGTTAATAAAATCTAGAAATTAATCTTCATTGGTTACCCTTAGGAAAACTTATGATAGACTTCCGTTGTGTTGTTAAACGTGCAATTGTTATAGTTAGTGCACTTAATCTTTAAAAAAAAAATTATTTCACCCTTTAGTTGCTTAGTTGTGTTGTTTTCCTTTAGGGTTCCTGGCGGGGCATTACACCTACTACCTTGCAAGAGGCCATGATCTCATGAAAGGGTGGAAAAATTAAAACTTTAAAGATCAATGTGATATTGAAGGTGACAAAAGAATATATTAAAGGACACCATATCAGAAGTCAAGGGTGTCAATGCATGATCTGAGATGTTCATTCACAAATCAATGGTGGTGTTTGAATCTTGGATCCACCAACCAGCCGAAGCTTACATGTACAAATTAATGGCAACTCCCCTATAAGAAATAAAGGCAAAATTTGATGCATAATCTTTCACCTTGTGATTGAAGAGAAGGTATAGAGAAACTGAAAGAGACCGAAGTATTCCCAAAGTTCTAGTGGCAACCATTTGAACTCAAAACTAGTAACTTAAAGATTTCAAACTTCTCTTTGTGCTTTTGTAGGGAATTTGTAAGCGTTGGTGTCTATTTGGGTGCAAGGTTAGTGCAGTCCTACAATAGGTATGAGAAAGGGTTTTTTTGCATAGTAATTTGAAAACACGCCAGCCCTAGAAACAAAAATGGCCTCTCATGCCGAAGATATCGTACCCCCCTTTTCCCAAAAGACTCCCAAACTGGGAGAAATCTCTTCAGGGCCTTAGATCACTCATGCAATCCTACTTTCAATTATCTAGCCAACCATCTCAATCATGAACAACCCCTCTATTGAGCCAAACCCTTCAACTGTTGCTCAAACCTCCCAAATTGGTGAATCAAGTGCACTTGCCAAGCCACAAAGAAAAAGAGCTCCGAAGAATTTTTTTATAATTCCTTCTGATAGAAGGAAAGCCCTTCCCTAGAAGCTAAAAAAACCACTCCTAAGAGGAGGAAGGCTACTCCAAAAAATCCATCTACAAAAATTGTCAGTACAAGCTCCTCTAGCTACAGATAATGTTCAAGAGGGAGAATCCAATCCTCGGGAGGAGGGCCCTCAACCAAAGAAGAGAAAGGCTCCTATAAAAAGGGTCACACCCTCAATTGTAACATCATCAGGGAGAGCCCTAGAGACAGAGAAAACAACTCCTACTATAGAGTATCCATCCCATGCTCAATAGGAGTAGATAAAACAGGTCCCATCCTCATCAGTTCCAACCAAGAGTGCTGAGGAAATTTCTAAGGAGACTAAGGAAAAATTGGAGGACATGGATCAGAGGAAGAAAAGAGAGGCCAATAATCTTAGTCAGGATCTCTTGGAGCTATTTAAAGGCTCAGGTATGCATGAAAACCTCAAGTCTTCCTTCAATGATCATAGCTCCCATTATAGAGATGGCATCACTAATGAGTGAGGGTGGGATATTTTTCAATTTTTTTATAGAAATGTAATATCCTAAAATTGTACCCCTTGCAATTTTTTATTGCATTTGGGTCTTTGCCTTAGTGTTTTTGCCCCTTGGCCTGATTAGAGACCTAATTATGTTCACACGTGTCAAAAACACCATTCAACTCAGTGATGCACCCAGATACCACCTTGGTCCTACCCCAAATTAGAGTAGTACTAGGGCATGGCTCCCTGGTCCCCCTTAATGGGGACCTATCTTGGGCCCCTCTCCTTGACCTATCTCAAATTTGAAGCAAGAAATCCCCTTTGTCTCGGTTCATGTCAAAAAAATTAATCAGTTAATCCTATGGAGAAGTATATAAGATGGATTTCCCCTCTCATTTGACGTCCATACAACATACATGAAATCCAATCAAGCACTTGAGCATTCAAGCATTTAAGAGAAATTGAGCATTTTTAGCCTTCTTTCAAGCTTTGGAGCAACAATAGAGTCAATATTTCAAGCATTGAAGAGGAGATCATCATTTCATTTCATTAAATCATAATTCCATTTGGAGGCAAGAAAAACTTCATAATGAGATACAAGCATTTCATTTTCAATCAATTCAACATCCCCTCAAAGAGGAGGATTTTTAATTTTAGTCATTTCAATTACATTATTTCAACCACTTGGTTAATTCCAAAACTGGGGTTTGACCTAAAGGCAAACCCCTATTCCCAACACATTTCCCTTTCCTTCTGTATGCAGGAAGTAGGTGCACAACTGTTCTTCTGGAGTTCAGCTTTATTTATAGAGATAGAAAAACCATTTTCAACACGAAGAAAGTTTGGAGGACTAATAGGAGGATAATCTGGTCTAGACACATGGTCCCTACAAATTTTGGCAGAATTCACACATCTCTAAATCATCTCAAACTTCTCAGATCCAAGTTCATGACACAATCTCAAATCTGTATCTCATTGTTTTCTCATATTTGTCTTCATTTCCAACACTTAGTCTTAATTCAACTAGTCAACTTACAAAAGAGGGTCAAACATATTGCAAACACAATGAATCTACTTAGTATTCAACCCTTGTATCATTTAGGATTGGATCTAGTAGATTCATCCCCTCTTTTGAATGTAAAGTCCACCAAGTGAAAATCAGCTTAATGATTTCTCCCTTCCATGTGGTGAATTTACTAAGCCCCGAATTTTTTACTTTACATTTTGGTGAGCCCAATTCATTACACCCTTAATTCTGATTTTTGTTTTCACATTTGAGTGCATGCAATTTAAAATTCAAATTTTCAATTACAAATTTAATTTCCTTGTAATTTTCAAAAATTTAGAGGTTAAATTCACAAAATCCCTAATTTTTAGATTCAAAATTGAGCTTATGATTTGTCTAAATTGGATTGATTGTTTTAGATCTAAGAAATCTTCAATTTTACAATTCAAGTTTTCATTTACATGTTCAATTCTCAAAAAATTTAAAATTAAGTCGTTAAATAAAAAAACTCTAATTTTTAATTTTAAAATTGAACTTGTGGATTGTATAGATCTTGAATTAATTTTCAAATTTGATTCCTTTCTTCAATTTCAAATTTTACTTTCCCACCTTACAACATTCAAATTTTCAAATTTTAATTTTTAAAATTAAGCAGTTTATGCAACAAACCCTAATTTTTAAATTAAATTAATCTTGTGCAATTTCAAATTTTCCTTTAAGCATTTAATTGACTCAATTAAATCTAAAGCCTCTTGTTGTACTTCTAAACATCATAAAAGTTAGTCCTTAAGTATGTCATTTTTTTTGTTTTCTTCTTTCAATTAATCATCTCCTCCAACATCCTAAGTGTGTCATATTTCAACCTTCAAGGCTTATTTTTGCATATCTAGGCATCTCTAATTCCCATATCCTTCTCAAATTTGTATTAAAATCACAATATCATGTTTCCCTGAAAATTTGGTAAAAAGTTGGTTGGACCAAGTAGCTGTTGGCATTTGATGTTTCAGTGATTCTCCAGTGAAGATTAGTAGTCTCTGATGATTATAGATGCTTAGGAGTTATCATTGATGGTAGTTGAGCCTATTAATTTGATCTGGTATAAAGTTTTGGTTAACCAGTAATCTGGAGTATGTCTTATGTGATCAATTTGCTCGATGAAGCTCAATGTACAGTTTTGAGAGCACTTTTCATTTTTTGGTGAAGAAGATTTTGGTTTTTGTGATTAGGGCTGATTGGTTAAGTATCATAAGCTTGTTATTGTAATACCCTAAAAATGGTCATCTAAACCATGAGCCCCTAATCTCGACAACATCACCAAGGTCCTAACCAAAGACAATTAAATAAATCTTGAGCACACAATTAATTCTTTAATCATCAAATGTCACATGGAAAAATTAATCAACCAATATTAATTAAATATTGTAGACATCTAAAAATGGTCAACACTTGTGGAGTCATACTTTAACATTTGCACATTGCCTTATTTTAGGTTCTTGCATCGCATTAACATTTCTTCTATGTTGCGCACTTGGTCTTTATCATTTGCGAGCATCAAGTCCTTCTGCATTCCTCATTTTTATCGCTTTCGAATTAGGTCTTGTTGATAGCAATCTTTAGTCATGATTTTGGTCAATCTTATCCTGTCGCATCATGGTGCGTGCTCATTTATCATCATTTTGGACATCGTCAATCCTAATCAATGATAGAATTAGGGTTTTGTCCTCTTGTCAATATTTCAATCATCTTTAGCTTGTTAGTAACCATTTGTGATTATCAACTTGTCAATCTCATCATTTTGCGATTGATTCGTCATCGATCCTTGTCCTTGTCAATCTCATCATTTTGTGATCGATTCGTCATCAATCCTTGTCCTTGTCAATCTCATCATTTTGCAATCGATTCATCATCGATCCTTGTCCTTGTCAATCTTGTCATTTTGTGATCGATTCGTCATCTATCCTTGTCCTTTTCAATCATGTCAATTTGGATCGATTAGTCATTGTTCCTCATCAGTTGGCGCTTATCAATTTGATCTCCTTGTCAATCTTGGTCAATTTGTCATTTATTTTTGTCAACCAATCTCAATCATTTATCAACATTGGTCCTTTGTCAATTAGAATCATGATCGAACCTACATTAATTTCTTGTTGTCTTGACCTAATTCCTTGTCCTCTTATTTCTAGGGTTCTATGATTTGTTCATTTAATCCTTTTCTTCTTCTTTATGGGTTAAATAAATCTATTTATTTAGTCCTAGGTCTCTTTCATGAATTAATTAATGGATGAAAACCTATTAATTAATTCACCTAATTTCTATATCATCTTTTTCCTCAATTTCCTAATTTTCTAATTTCTCCTAATTCCTAATTTCTATTTCTCCTATTTTCTTTAATTTTTCTAATATTTCCCCTAATTTCATTCCCTCATTTTCTTCTATGTTTATGCTTCCATTTGTTGCAATCATTAAGTCTATTTTCTCTCTTCCCTTTTGTCATGGGAATGGAATTTCAATCTTGTCATAATTTGTCATACACCTTGCATAGAAATTGTCATACATTTGTCATACTTTTGCCATTCTTGATTTGAATTTCCATTCAAATCTCTTCATGCTAATCTTATCCTCTCTCCAATTTGTCTATAAATTGGATGATTTTCTTCAATGAAAGGGGAATCAATCACATTTTTGAGTAACCTTATACTGTGAATTTCATCTCTCAACAACTTGCTTTCCACTTGCATTTTGCACTTGTAGGTGAGATCCACATCAAATTTGAAGGTGAAGGAATAACAATGGAGCCACATCAAGGAGATATCTATGTTGGTTTGTTTCGATTTCATTTGATTTGAATATCTTGTCTTTATGTCTTCATTGATTGGATTGGGATTGCTTTCATAGCAGCTTTAGGTTTTGTGGCTGTCCTAATTGCTATTACTTTGATGATTTTCAATTTCTTGATCTACATTTTCTGGTGAACCCAATGTGAACTAACCCCTTAACCATGTTTTGAGTGCTTTTGAGCTGTTTGCAGGTGAAAAAATCAAGAAACAGGGTGACTCGAAGCTCTCTGGACACTTTTGCGCCTATGTTGAAGTTTTATGTGCCTGTGTTAATTGGTTTTGCGCCTGTGTTGAGGCATTTTGTGCCTATGCAAGGGCAGAAACCGAGGTGAAATCAGTTGTTTTTACTTGCAAATTTGTTTATTTTCATTTTGTTTCTTGCATTCTGGTTTTTCTTTGGTACTAATTCTCTGTGCAGCATCTTGGCGTTACGTGTGATGAAGACTAAAAATGCAACTACTAACAAATCTTATGCAAGATGCGGTCAAAGGCTCTAATTAAAACATCTTGCTTGCGATTTTTAAAGTAGTTGCACATTTTATTTCTTAAAGGATAATGAACACCATGCATGCTTTGTCTGTTTTTAATTTGATTGCATGTTTTAACCCTTAGAACTGGGCCTACCTCCTGATTTGCCTGGCACTTTGCACAGGCATTGGTGAGAGGGAACGACCCAAAGTGGTGATGGGCTAAAGCCAAGCTCTTTCGAACCACTCTAAATAACTGTGGATGCAACGAAAGTTGTAGACAATGGGTTCTGGAATGGTATTGCGATGATTTATTCGCTGGATCAATACCCACCCGAACGGATTCCCTTACTAGAATCTCTTGTTTGTAGATACCAAAATCCTTCTATCTATTGGCTCAGGTGTTGTGATACGTGCATGCCGAAGACACCTCTCATGTACTCCTTAGTTAGAGATAGAAAGTTCTTGGGAAGTGATGCCCCTTGAACTTGAAGCTTGGTATGCCCGAGAAGTGAGTGCACTATAAGGGGGAGCCGTGCTACCAAGCATCTAGCTATCCAGCTGAGTGTTGTATTTTATGGTTAGAGGATTCAACAGATATTGCCCTTGCTAGCCATAGGATTTGTTGTGAATGTGCTTGATTGTCTTGAGTCAAAGTCAAACAAACATGTTGTCTTCCATGATTGTCAAAAGTTAAATCAAAAACAAACTTTCAAAAGTGCTCATAATCAACTCAGGTTTTCAAAATCAGCAACCTTCAATTCAAAAAAAAATCCAAACAAAAGTCCAAATTTGTCCAAGTATTCATCCAACATTTTATCATGGCTTGTCAAAACATTGAATATCTTTGTTTCAAAATTCATGTCACTTTAGGCTAGGTTTTGCATAGTCCAACTTAGGTCCTAGGGCATATTGTCATCTCCCTTCATTTTAGTCCTTTTCATTGCAAGCGTCCTCATTTTGCACTTAGGTTCAAAATCATTTCCCTAAGTTTTCATTTCATTGTCATATCCAAGCTAGATTTCCATTTAGGTGACATTAGTGAATTATCCTTGTCATGCTAAAATTAGGTCTTGTCTAGGTTACATTTTGCATATTCCAAGTCATTGGTCTTCACATATCCTTATCATTGTATTGTCATCTTGTCTTGGCTTCATCTTGTCATATCATATCCTTAGATCATTTTCATTTCATATCCTAAGTCATTGTCATAATCATCACCTTCTTGCATTTAGTCTCAAAAATTTGGTTTGTCAAACTTGAAAAATCAAAACTTTGGATGATACCCTAAGTTGTTGTTAGGGAGTCTTGACCTTGTCTAAAATTTGTCCTTTCATTAATATCATTTTTGTCAAACCTAGCTTAGTGTCCAAGCATATAGGTGAGACATTGTCAATTTGTCCTATTGTCATTTGGTCCTTTGTCCTTTAAGGTCTTGGCTTCATTTCAACTTCCCAAGGTTGAGTCTTTAGGTTTGCATTCTAAAAATTTTGTCCGAATCTTGAAAAACAACAAAAACATAGGTTGCATGCTTTCCATAGATTGCATTTTCATCTATTTAGGTTGCATTTAGTTGCATATCATACATCATCCTTTTAAAATAAAAATAAAAAAATCCCAAAAATATTGCATTTGCATAGTGACATGTTTGTTGAAATGAGGTCTCAACCTTCTTATGAAGCCATGTCATCACAATTGAGCAATCAATCATGTCAGTCCAATCTCTACATGTCTCATAACTTGGATCAAACTTATCATGATGATTTAAATGTCCAAATACAAAAACTAGAGGAGAAACTAGCTCAAGAAAAGGAGATATTGGAATGAAAAGTGAAAAACAGTGAGAAGATTAGATCCCAAATGTCCAAACCCAAACTTTGAGCGAATTGATGTAAGATCTCTTATTGAATAATCAAACATACCATCTCTCCTCTCACAAATA
This sequence comes from Cryptomeria japonica, assembly GCF_030272615.1. Classification (NCBI taxonomy): domain Eukaryota; kingdom Viridiplantae; phylum Streptophyta; class Pinopsida; order Cupressales; family Cupressaceae; genus Cryptomeria; species Cryptomeria japonica. The sequence goes on along the minus strand of NC_081410.1, from coordinate 130,415,314 downwards.
GAGATGATGAAACAATTTCAAGAAAAGAGACAACAACATTATGTGCCTCCACAACAAGAACAAGGTGGTGTTTACTATCAATCACATTTTCAACCATCACAACCAATTGTTCAACAATTCGAACATTTCCAAGAGACACAACCAATGGTCCAACATATACAACCAATGGTCCAAATTCAGCAATATGTCCAACCAACTATACAATGTCAACAAATGGTTCAACAATGGTAGAATATCAATGTCAACAACTACAACCAAAAATTCAAAAACAAAGGTTGCAGCACACACCAACCCAAGTTTCAAACATGTCAGAACAATTGAACCAAGTCCAATATCAAAACATGACATCAAACCAAGACCAAATTCTTGCCAAGAAAGTTAAAAATATAAATCCAATCATGTCAAAACCTCGCAAGGATTCAAAGGCGTCTCCAAAGAAAGGTGGCCTTATTAGACAAATCTTAAAGAGAGTCCTAAGTGATTTTCCTGAGGATGATCAAAATCATACACCAATGTCTAGCAATGGCTCATCCATCCATCAAGAATTTGACCCTCAATTTGCCTCCACTTCCCCTCCCATTCCATCATATTTTGAAGTTTCACAAGAGCAATTTACACCATCACCTCCAAATGATGCATCAAATAATGCATCCTCCCAAGTATTGTTTGCCACAAAAATATATGCTAATCAATTCATTTATACAAATCCCTTGTACTATTTAGAAATGCAAGATTTAATGCCATCAAATGCTTCTCTTTTAGAGAGTCTCATTCAAATTCCATCCTCTTTGTGCCAAAGCATTGATCCCTTGTCAAAATCCCCCATGCATATCCAAAGTCCAACCCCATGTCAAGAGGATAATTTAGAGCATGAAGAAACATGTCTTGAAATAGATGAAGATCAAGATCTTGAAACCTTATCATCCCATCCAATTGTTGACTAGGATCTCATCTTCCCAGAAACTCATGATGATTCCCCTATTCTTGTCCATCCTATCCAAAGTCCTATTGACACTCCATTCCCTGAGGAAGATCAAGATATCCTAGTCCATCCAATCCCAAATGATCCCCTTCCATTTTATGAAAAAAATGTCCTTTCAAATCCCATTGACATTCCACTTGCTAAGAAAGATCAAGATATCCCTTCCATCCTTTATGATGATCCCATTAAAAGTCCAGAGCAAAGAAACTTTAAAGAGGATTCCAATGATCTTCGTCCTTGTCAAGATCAAATTATTCCTTCAAATCCTCCACAAGATCCTTTTGTTCCTCCATCTCCTTGTCTTAATCCTCCATATACACTCCAAGATCTCATTTCTTTTGATGATCCCATTATTTATCCCATTCCATCTCTTGAATATCCTATCATTGATCCATGTCCACCACACAATCCTAGTCCCCCTCACAATCCTAGTCCCCCTCATGATCCTAATCCCCCTCATGATTCTAACATGGTGCAAGATGTTCATGAACCCATGACATTAACAATGGGTTCTTCCTCTTTGGTCCAATCTGATCCACTTCATGATCTCATTATTTCTCTCATATCATATCCACCTCATAATGGACTTGCCTCTTCCTCTAAAAGAAAAGAGTATCCTACAAGTCAAGATATTCATAAAGGCCAAGGGGTACACCTTCACAAGAAAGAACTCCTTAATATGAAAGAAAATGTTAAGGGTCATGTCTACATAACTCACTCTCAAGATGTTGGTATCCCTCCATCAAAATCAAAACATACACCTTCCCCATCATACTTTCCATCCATCTTAGGTCCTTATATTCTTTCGTCCTCTATGCAAGGTCAGCAAAGGAACACATACTTGAGTAACTTTCATCCATGCAAAAGACCTCCACTTCATTCCTATCCATCCATGCATTCCTTTCCCCCTCCAAGCAATTTGGATGCCAAGTATAAAAGTCATAAGTCTAGAAATCCACATGTATTCAAGGATCAACATGTCCAATATAATCAACATGTCAAAACAAAGAAAAATTTGATCTATAAAGAAAAGGAAAAATCCAAAAGGTCACAAAGGCCCATTGCTCAAAAAAAAAAATTAAAATATATATGGGTTCCTAAATCCCTTGTGTTGGAAATGCACTCCAAGGAACCACAAAAGCATGAAAAATCAAAAACCATGTGGATCCCTAAGCAGCTCCTTGAAGCACAAAAGTCTAAAGAAGCATCCAACTTGGCATCCAAAGTTGCTATTCCTCCATCCAACCCTCTCAAATTTGTTCCTCCATCACCTTCTTCATCCATTTTGGGCCCTTGTGTCCCAAAATCCCAAGCTATTCCTCCATCCAAATCTCACAATCTAAGATCCATTTTTACTCCATCAATCCACCACTCGTCAAGGTGTGTTCCAATGTTGATCTTACGTTCATTTCCATCTAGTGAAGCCCAATTCTTCCAATACCCTATCCATTATCCAATGCATATTTTCCATCCTTCGATCCCTTTGATCCAATCCTTTGCATAAATCCTTGCCTTAATTTCATCTCTTTTTCCATGTCCTTATCCTACCAACGTCTTTGAGCATACTTTTAAAGGTCATGGTCCATTTTTTTCAAGGCTACTATCCAAACAAAAAGATGTTTGAGTCCTTCTTCCATCCCCTATCATGTGTCCATTTTCGACTAAAATGTCAAAATCAAAAAAAAAAAAGTGAAAAAAAAAGACAAAAGAAAAAAAGTAAAGCAAAAATAATTCATCCACTAGTGAAAACCTAGCAAACAGGCACCTTGGACAAGTACCGTGATGAAAACCTGGCAAACAGGTGTCATGCGTAATCTATGAACTTCTTGCATACCATACTTGGGGACAAGTTTTATCCTATCATATCCTTTTGTCCTTCATTTTTCTAGTATCCTATTGCACCCCTGTCATTACCCTTCATATCCTATTGTCCCTCATGTATATATCCTCTTTTCCACCTTTGATCTTGACAAGGTTGAGGATCTTCATGA